>NW_024387287.1:1812827-2412827 GCF_900408965.1 Simochromis diagramma | reverse complement strand
TATATACTGTTGAAATTTTAAATCGCTCAGTAGTTGTGGGTCGAATCTCCAAGTCCTGCATGCTTTAGTGAGATCACTAAGTACAAAGGAGCAGGTGGCAGGGCAATGATCAGAAATAATAATATTGTGGTAGGTTACATTACGAACTAGGGAGAGCATTTTTCCATCCACCAAAAAATAGTCAATCCTTGAATAACTGTTATGTGCAGGAGAGTGGAAGGAATACTCTCTGCCTGATGGATCTGGTTCTCCACACATCACAGATATTCATATTGTTCATGTATGTTTTGATAAAGTTGCTACCTTTACACAATGTAGTTCTTTTGGAGAGGGATTTATCTAAGTATGGGTCTAACACTAAGTTGAAATCACCTCCAATTATTAAATTACCATTAGGTATATCCGGAATTAAGCTGAAAACCTTTCTGTAGAACTCTGGATCATCATGGTTAGGCCCATTAATGTTCAGTAGGGTAATCGGAGTAGCGTGCAGCTCCCCGGTCACTAATACATATCTACCATTCTTGTCAGCTATGGTGGAAGTATGCTTGAACGGGGTATCTTTCTTAATTAATATAGCTACCCCTCTAGTTTTAGCGGAAAATGTTGAATAATACACCTGTTTCATCCATCTACACAATAAGTTTATTGTGAGCTGCATTTTTCAGATGAGTTTCTTGTAAAAAAATAATATCCGCTTTAAGAGATTTCAAGTGTGATAACACTTTGCCTCTCTTAATAGGCTCATTTACACCTTTCACATTCCATGTACAAAAGGTTAAATCCACATTCTTTACATTTCCATTGTCTTGCATTTGAATAAATTAAGGCGGCTTAATTCTATTACTTTCCATACTTATGCAGTCAAGATATGGGCCCCAACCCTCGCCCCCCCACCACCCTACCCAGATTCTTTCTGGTAGAAACTTTTCGTAGTATTTCTTCCATGGTGTGGTAGTAATGTATCCTTGCAATCAAGTGTCGTGGCGGGGCTTCATCTTCTGGGGTCGCTCGCAGGGCTCTGTGTGCTCGGTCCAACAGCGGAGTTTCATCCAGGTCCAATAGATCTCGTAACAGCTTTGCCACAAAATCTCTAACATGCTGTCCATTTTCTCTGCCTTCAGGTACCCCGGCTAACCTTATATTGTTCCTCTTTGAACGCCCTTCCAGGTCAATGCATTTTTCAGACAATTGTTCCACTTTGTTAGAAAGTTGTTTGACTTTTTCTTCTAATTTCACCACAGAGTTCGAAGTATTTGTCGCCGATTCTGATAAATCTTTCAGCTGGACATTATGGTTTTCATTACGGTTCTCAAAGCTGAGATGGTCTCATCATTTTCAGCCCTCAGCCCGCAATTTCCCCGCGTAGGGTATCACAAATGTCTGCTTTCATTTGAGTTATCTTGGTGTCCAAAGAAGCAATCGTTGACAGCACTTGTTGTTACCTTGTGTATACTCCTCAAATGCGGAGATGGCTGGTGTGCCGGTTTTAACGCCGTCATTTTCAGCCGAGGCCACGCCAAAGTCGGTCGTTTCGGTTGCCGCTTGCTTCGGATTTGGTTTTTTTTGGTGGCATTTGGAGAAGAATGAACTCTTCACAACCCCTGTATTACTTTGTAGGAGAAAAATGTATTACTTTGATGATTATCGCAATTTCATCAAATTAGGTGCAGGAGCTGCTGGCACACGCGTCTTCACCCTCTCATTGCCTATCCGGAAAATTTAACTTGTGACATGAAGCCAATGTTTTAATTTCTAATCAAACCAGAAAGGTTTAATGAGCAGCTGGGTTTGTCTCGCATTAACCACCTGGACACAGAGGACATCGAAATGCAGCTGATTGAACTGAAAAGCTCGACTCTGTGGGGGTCAAATTTTGCAGTACTACAGATGCAGCTGGAATCCACAGCTGTGCGTGTTCATGGAGCTTGCATTTTCTCCTGCTGGACATCACTACCTGACAAGTTTAACTGTCTTCAGAACATTGCAGAGGCCTTTATTGACAGTATTTGGCTCTACATGTCTGTGTGAGCAGATTTTCTCTCACATGAGTGTCATCAGGTAGTCTGAACGCTGGACACTCGGAGACCATAAATAGCATTTGCATTTTCTGTTGTACAGTTCATTTGCTGTTATGGAGTTCTTGTTATGGATAAAAAGTGTCTTTTTTTGTTTCAAAATAGCTGATAACTATTTGCTGATAGCTGCCAACATCTGCGAAAGAATATAATTCTATAAAGTTGTTCTATATAGTGTGTAACTGTTAATATAGAGCATTATTAAATTTATTGCTAATGCAATTATATGGCACATTGACTTCAGAGGAAATTTTAGATGGCACTCATCATCAAAAAGGTTGCCTACCCCTGCTGTAGATCAAAAGATTTTGAAGTGCCCCATTAACTTTAATTCTTGCCCTTGGGCAGTTATATAATGCGTGAATGACCATGACTGAAGAAACCCGAACTTCCCCAGAACTGTATATAAAAATTCCCAATTAAACTGATCAAAAGCCTTTTTGGCATCTAAACTAATAAGAACCCTCTGATTTTTATTTTTAACTACATAGTCAATTGTATGTAATGTTGGAAATCCATCCGGTCCTGGTGATTTATTTGTTTTTGAGTTTGAGATAGCCTTCTTAATTTCAATTTCGAATATTTTGTTGATTAAGTTTGCATTTTGATTTTCAGTCACCTTTGGTAAGTTGAGTGAGTCCAAGAAGGATATCATACATTTATCATCTACTCTAGATTGTGCATATAGTTCTTTGTAGAATGTTAGAAAAGCTAGATGGATGTCTTCCAATTTATACAGTATACTGTTCATTTGAGGTTCTTTCATTTTGTAAATTATCTTTTCTGATTGTTTTTTTTTTTTCTTATAGGCTAATAGTTTTGCTGATTTCCCTCTTGTCTCATAGTAGGGCTGGGTGATATGGCCTATAATCCATATCACGGTATAATTTGAAGCATGCGCGGTAACAATATATACCGCGATATATTCTTTTCTTCTGTATAACGTATTTTACACACTATAAGGCACACTTAAAATCCTTTAATTTCCTGAAAAATCAACAGTGTTCCTTATGTATGAATTCTGGTTGTGCTTACTGACCTCGACAGAAATCTGTCAAAAAATGTTTTAGTACGACTTTGGTAAGCTATGAAGGCGCACCGCTTAATGGATTGCCGGAGCACTACGGCTGCCGTAGTCAGGAGCCTTGCGGAGTAATCTGGGTCTAAAACTATGTCTGCTTCAGGTCCCAAAGTCAAAGGAACACTGCGGCATCACTGAGAGTTAAAAACCGTCTAAATTCTTTCATCTTTAATAAAATGATCAGTGTTGCTGCTTTACCAGGTGTAACAATTAAGTTTAACATCCAGGCATCCATGAAAACAGAATATATTAAATTCAACTGAGTTAGAAGTTAGCAGGAAGTTAGCTCGCTAGTTTCCACCTAAACATCATATGCCATGTTCTGACTGAGAGATTTCTGAAAAAATTAAAACGCTATCACTTCCAAAATAAATTAAGACAGAAAACTAAACAGCAGTGACTTTTGTAGGGTTACTGAAGTTGGACTAACTGGTATATAATGATGTCCTATGTGATCGCTAGCAAAACAGCTATGTTAGCATAACATTAGCACAGTGCAGCTGAAGGATGAACGCTAACTTTTTTCCACTCGATAAAAGTTAACGTGAGGGTTTCCGGTGGTTAGGGACAAATGCAATTGCATGGAAGGATGCTATAAACGGTCCGATAAATCCATCACTCCTATACTACAGTTATCCACACTGTTAAGGTCTTTTTGGAACATAAAAAAATAGTCCAATCTAGAATAGAATGAATGCAGGTTAGAGAGAAAAGTATAATCCTGTTTTATGGGATTTAAATCTCTCCCAAACATCTATAAGCCCTAAATCCTTTAAAATTAATTTAACATTTTTGGTTATTTTGTTTAGTCCTGGGTCATGTAGGTTTGAAGATTCTAAGGATGGATTGAGTCGAACATTGAAATCCCCTCCCAAAATTAAAATGTCTTGTGTTTGAGTTTTTATGTATGTTTTGTATTCATTTGTGTTCTAGTTTAGCTCATCTAGTTAATTTCTAGGTTGCAGTTTAGACCTTTGTTTCTTAGTTGTTTTTGTCATCTCCCCTATACTAAGTCTCCTTGGTCCATGTGTCTACCTGTCCTTGTTGTCAAGTTCGTGTCATGTCTATGTCTCCATGTTTCCTGTTTATTTTAAAAGAGTCTGGTGTTCTTTGTTCATTGTATCTAGTTTCACTTCCCCTGTCCTGTCATTAGGTTCATGTGTGTCACCTGTTCTTCTTCCTTTCCACTTCTCCTGATCATCCCTGTGGGTATTTAGTCCCTGTGTTTCATTCAGTTTGTGTCGCGTCGTCTGTTACCATTCCTGTCACTCTAGCTATATGTACTGATTCATAGTTTTTCAGTCTCTGTTCTGGTCATGTTCATAGTAATCTGCTCCTGTCATGTTTTCATAGTCTTTCATGTGCCAGTCCAGAATTCTGTTCTTTGCTTTTTCATGTCGTGTTCATAGCTCATAGGTACAGTTCAAGTTAGAGTCTTAGTTTGTCTTAGTCTTTAGTTGTTTCCCAGTTTAGGCTCTTTGTTAAGGTCATTGCCATAGTTTATGTTTGGTTATTTTTGCTTTACTGTTTACTGGCCCCAATAAAGGCTCACTTTGAGTTCAATAAAGGTTTTGCCTCCTTCGTCTGTGTCCGCAACTGGGTCCTCCAAACACCCTCCACACGGTCTGCGCCCACTGATTGTGACAACAACAATCAGTTCAATCAATTCAATTCCTAAGACCTGGCGTCCACATATGTGGACATCACATTTTGGGTTATTTAGACCAAAATATTTAATTTTGCTCTACAAGGGCCTGATACCCACTTACAAGGACATTATACTGCTACTGTTCTATCAAAATTTTAAACGAATATCCTCATACACGGAGTGCAGAATTATTAGGCAAATGAGTATTTTGTCCACATCATCCTCTTCATGCATGTTGTCTTACTCCAAGCTGTATAGGCTCGAAAGCCTACTACCAATTAAGCATATTAGGTGATGTGCATCTCTGTAATGAGAAGGGGTGTGGTCTAATGACATCAACACCCTATATCAGGTGTGCATAATTATTAGGCAACGTCCTTTCCTTTGGCAAAATGGGTCAAAAGAAGGACTTGACAGGCTCAGAAAAGTCAAAAATAGTGAGATATCTTGCAGAGGGATGCAGCAGTCTCAAAATTGCAAAGCTTCTGAAGTGTGATCATCGAACAATCAAGCGTTTCATTCAAAATAGTCAACAGGGTCGCAAGAAGCGTGTGGAAAAACCAAGGCGCAAAATAACTGCCCATGAACTGAGAAAAGTCAAGCGTGCAGCTGCCAAGATGCCACTTGCCACCAGTTTGGCCATATTTCAGAGCTGCAACATCACTGGAGTGCCCAAAAGCACAAGGTGTGCAATACTCAGAGACATGGCCAAGGTAAGAAAGGCTGAAAGACGACCACCACTGAACAAGACACACAAGCTGAAACGTCAAGACTGGGCCAAGAAATATCTCAAGACTGATTTTTCAAGGTTTTATGGACTGATGAAATGAGAGTGAGTCTTGATGGGCCAGATGGATGGGCCCGTGGCTGGATTGGTAAAGGGCAGAGAGCTCCAGTCCGACTCAGACGCCAGCAAGGTGGAGGTGGAGTACTGGTTTGGGCTGGTATCATCAAAGATGAGCTTGTGGGGCCTTTTCGGGTTGAGGATGGAGTCAAGCTCAACTCCCAGTCCTACTGCCAGTTTCTGGAAGACACCTTCTTCAAGCAGTGGTACAGGAAGAAGTCTGCATCCTTCAAGAAAAACATGATTTTCATGCAGGACAATGCTCCATCACACGCGTCCAAGTATTCCACAGCATGGCTGGCAAGAAAGGGTATAAAAGAAGAAAAACTAATGACATGGCCACCTTGTTCACCTGATCTGAACCCCATTGAGAACCCGTGGTCCATCATCAAATGTGAGATTTACAAGGAGGGAAAACAGTACACCTCTCTGAACAGTGTCTGGGAGGCTGTGGTTGCTGCTGCACGCAATGTTGATGGTGAACAGATCAAAACACTGACAGAATCCATGGATGGCAGGCTTTTGAGTGTCCTTGCAAAGAAAGGTGGCTATATTGGTGGCTGATTTGTTTTTGTTTTGTTTTTGAATGTCAGAAATGTATATTTGTGAATGTGGAGATGTTATATTGGTTTCACTGGTAAAAATAAATAATTGAAATGGGTATATATTTGTTTTTTGTTAAGTTGCCTAATAATTATGCACAGTAATAGTCACCTGCACACACAGATATCCCCCTAAAATAGCTAAAACTAAAAACAAACTAAAAACTACTTCCAAAAACATTCAGCTTTGATATTAATGAGTTTTTTGGGTTCATTGAGAACATGGTTGTTGTTCAATAATAAAATTATTCCTCAAAAATACAACTTGCCTAATAATTCTGCACTCCCTGTATGTGGTTCTCATTTTTCTTAGGAACAAAAATCAGGTAAAAAAAATCTGGTAATTCTTTGTTTTTACATTCATCGGGTCCCAATCAGCCCAAATATCAAAGAGAAATTAAAAATGCATGCCGTGAAAGAGTTCAGGTCTTAGGAGGTTAAAGAATTTTAACTCTGATCCTGGGGGAGCATATATATTAATAAAAGTAATCAGTGTACCCTCCAGGTATCCCTTTACTAGCACAAACCTCCCCTCCTGCTTGATATTAGAATTGCCACACCCCTTTTGGAGCCCCGAGGACAAGAAGGTGAATACTAATTAAATTTCCATTTCCTAAGTTTTTCATGCTCTAGCTGTGATAGGTAGGGTTCCTGTGAAATGCCAACTTCTTTTCCTTCTCTTTTTAATTTTGACATGATTTTGCTTCTTTTAATGTGTTTCCCCAAGCCATTTACATTGTATGACACTACTTTGCTTACGAGACTGTATTTTACAACATTATGTGATTTTAAGCTCTGTAAATAACAAGAAATCGAAAAGTACACTCCTGGGGAGAAAAAAACCCAAACAAACAACACGTGTGAAAAAGAACACTATATAGCAAAAACATACAATCACATTGACTTCCAAGAACAAAAACACTATATTAGTTGTAATTGGTGAGGGAAAAGCTCTTCTATCCACTTGTGAAAGAGTGCCCTCTTTAGCCCAAAGGCCAAAAGCACAATGGTCTGTAGAGTCCAGCTCACTATGCATATGAGTGACCCAACTTTAATCTACTTTTATATGCTCATGTTATGAAATTATCAAAATATATAACTAAAACATCTTTATCAATATAGTCTGTGATCTCAGTTATTCTTAAATCTCTATAGTCCTAAATTTACCTCCAATATGATGCTCCATCTCAAGTAGCCTAATTACCCACAGTCACACTGGTGCCTAAATGCCTGAAGACGCTCCTTGAAGCCCTGCTTTTGGATCATATTTCACTGTTTCTTCTTCGCACTTGTTTGCCAAGTCTGCTGTCTTATTTGGTCCAAGAGTGTAGCCCTGTCTTTCACGTCTCCCGATAATCCTCTCTTCATCATATTTGTAGTCGCTTCATGCGCCGTGTTGTACATCACTGCTCCATCACTGTAGTACACTCTCAGTCTGGCTGGGAAAGGGGACTGAAAGCAGATGTTATTGTCCCAAAGCACCTTCTTCGTTGCCGCATATTCTCTTCTTCTTCATTGTATCTCCGGAGCATAGTCATTGTCCAAATGTATCCTGGTGCTTGGAAAATCAAGCACCCTAGCCTGCCAAGCCTTCTTGAGAATATCTTCCTTGGTACGATAACTTGCGAATTTCACAACATATGAGCGTGGCAGGGTTCCGTCCCAGTACTGTCTCAGCAACAGTACTGGGAGCTCTTTCAATCCCCAGCGCGGGGGGAGAAGAGAGACCCAATGTCTTTTCCAAAAAAGTCTCCGATGGAAATGTGTCCTTCCCCTTCCTTCACGACGTATATTCTGAGATTCTTGCGAAATGAACATTACTCTAGATCCATCAGCTTTGTCTCATATCGCTAATTCCATTAGCAACTCCTCCAAAACCTAGATTCAAGTTCTCCACTATGCATCCATCTGCTTCATCAAGTCTTTTGCCGATGTCATTCACATCCTCCCTTATGGCATTAAACTACTCATTTGTGTCTTTTCTGAAAGCACGCAGTTCTTTTAATATCATATCCCTAGTAGGGGGGGGAGGTCTTTCACATTAGCATTTGCATCAGGTTGCTGCTCTTCTTCCATATTACTACTAGCTTGGGATGAGGCGTCTTATCCCACTTCTCTACGTTCACTTATGTTCTTTTTCTTGAGTTTTCTGGGCATTTTTGTTTTGGAAAAAGGTATCCAGCACTTACAGTCCAAGTTTTTTAGGTTTCAAGTTAGATAAGTTGGGGAAAAGAGTAATAAAGTTGGGAGTGTTTACTCTACACAGCCATCACTCGGCCCGACAGACCGGAAGTCTCATGGTCTGGCTTTTAACACGCTTTGACCAAAACATTTTGGTTTTAACAGCTGTAGTTGTAGTTGTTGTTTAAGTTGTTTATATTCACTTATGTCATCTACTTCTATAAATAAATTTGACCTTGACCTTAACCTTCTTATGGCTTCTGACAGTGCTTTTTGTGCTTGTCCAGCTAGATCTTGGTACTGGTACTTGCTTTCACTGATCTGTGAAAAGCACAGGGTGCCAGTGGAGGGCCTGCCAGTTCTGGTATTCTATGGGAAATGCCAATTGGGTCCCACAATCTGGCCAGTGAGCCAAGGGGCCATTTCATCAGGCCCTCAGGTCACCCTCATGAAGTCTGTTTCTGATTGTTTTTATCAGAGAAAATTATAACAGTGGTCAACTGGAAGTCATTTTGTGGGGCTCTGACATTGTTTATTCTGTTCTTCCTCAATTATACTTCTTTATGACACAAAACAAAATATTAAAATGACAAACTGGAAATGCATACTTCTTAAACCTCTCCTTTAAGCGATGGATAAGTTTAAATCTAGATCTTTAGTAATATGCTTAAAGGAGCACATGCTTGTTGACAACAACTATAATTTTTGCAAAGTCACAGTTATTACCAGATCATTCTTATTTGCTGTCATTTCACGATTGTCTCAGAAATTGCATATTCATCTGAATCATAGGAACACCATCTTAAACATGAGTGTGGCAGGGGTCTGGTCTGTGGCTCTGCTGCAGTGGAGGGGTGGTGCATTGGAATGGATTTCATCAGGCTATTTTACCGGAGTGCACACGGCTATTGCTTTGTATTAGTTCTGATGGATTATGCAAGGGGATACCTGGAAGCAGTGCTGCTGCTCACCATTTCTGCAATGAGTGTAGCGCAAGCGCTGTTTCAGGTAATCTTGTGATAATGACTGACCAGGGCATGTCGTTCATGTCTCGCACACTGGAAGAGCTATATGAATTACTGGGCATTAAATCTATTCGGACCAGCATCTACCACTCTCAGACTGATGGGGTGGTGAAGCGGCTGGATAAGACTTTAAAGTAAGTGATTCGAAATTTCATTCATGAGGATGAACGCAATTGGGATTGCTGGTTAGACCCTCTGTTGTTTTGGAGTGCAAGAGGTGCCCCAGGCCTTCACAGAATTTTCTCCACGGGGGATGTTGGACCTGATTAAAGTGGAGGAGCCATACAAATATATAGAATAGAATAGAATAGAATAATCAAAGAGTTGAACGCGCATGGGCAGAAATGTTGAGAGTGTAAGCAACACAATGCGAGCAAGCGCAAATGCAAAAACTGAGCGAGAGGAGCTGCTATTGTGTGTGTGTGTGTATGGATAACAGCAAACACTGAAATACATTTTTTGCACACAGCAATGAATTTTTTCACTCAAATTTAGCTTTTCTTCGCTCAAAATAAATTTCTCCTCAAAATGCAACACTTGCACCTGCAAATTTTTTTTATGTGCGCTCAGAATAGTGGCACAAAAATAACGCCGTAGACTCTCCCTATTTTCAGTGACGCAGAGGCTCGAGAGAGTGGCTGAGTACAGAGTTGAGTGGAGAAGCAGCTGAAAAGCTGATCTCCCAACATAAAGAAAAGAAAGGATGTATTGTGCAAATAGAGCACAACAAAACTGTCACCTGAGGCTACATGGGGTCCATTCATTTCACAATGAGATTGAATTTACATGCGAAAGTAAAAGGTATTTGTTGTCTCTTACCTCATCTGTGACCTGACCTCCAAAGGTAACCCAAGTTCCTGCAAAAGAATAAAAACTTTACACTTTGTTTGTTTGTTTGTGTGTGTGTGTGTGTGTGTGTGTGTGTGTGTGTGTGTGTGTGTGTGTGTGTGTGTGTGTGTGTGTGGCACATGTTGTAGCAGACCTGGCCTCCAAAGTTCCAGTAACATAAAAATAAAATATCAAAATTTCTGTGTGTGTGTGCAAACACATGTTTTAGCAGACATTATGTAATACCTTTTATTTGCTCTAAACATTGGACAAAATTCTGATTGGGGGAACATGTTTAGGCTGTAAATATTACTACAACTTTGAAACATTTTTACATAAAAACAGAGTGTATAAAAGAAGATGACTTGTCCTCCTAAGACAATAAAATTTTGATATTTTATATTTTGATCCAATGGCTCCCAGTTTGTTCATATATACAATGGGTCTTCCTTAAGATACAAATATTTGTTGTAGAATTTTGTTTTGTGTCAGTAAACATTAAACATGCCACACCAAACTAGCAGACAGGGGTGTTCAACTAAAATTTAAAAGGGTCCTGTCAGGGTTCCTGGGTCGGTGACCCAGTGTTTTCAGTTTTGTTCATGTTCAGTTTATTTTGCCACTTCCATGTGCTCACTTCCTGCTTTTCCTGTGTCAGCTCGTCTTGTGTCATTAGCCAGATTATGTTCAGCTGTGTACCCACCGGCCTCTCATTATCATCCTCATCAGTCTGTGTATTTAAGCACTCTGTTTCTACTCGTTCACTGTCGTGTCATTGATGTTACGTTGTCCTTCCCGTGTGTTCCCTCAGTTCAGTCAGCCGTTCAGTTGTCCAGCCAGTCAGTGTCCGTTCACCCTCTGTTCACCCACTCCCTATAATAAACCTTCACCTACCTGCCAGTCCTGCGTTTGGGTTCCTTCTTCCTCGCCTCCACACAATGCCTGACAGAATGACACGACCCGTGCCACGAAGACACGATTGGAACCCAGCGGACTCGGACCTCTACGAGCGGCAGGAGGTAGCGCTGTCCTTGTGGGCGGAAAAGCTCAAGAAACAGCGGCTCTTCGCGGAGTGAGAGCACATCTTCGAGGGTACTCACCTGGCTCTGGGCGGACCTCGGAGACACCGCGTTCTCCCACCTGCTGCCTCACCTACACCGGAGCATCTGCCGCGGAGAGTGGGCGTTTCGTGCCGCGCTTCGGCAGCTCCCTCTCTCGCGAGTCCGCTCCTCGCTCACACATCACCTGCCTCATTCACCGGACCTTCAACCTCGCCACGGCACAGCGGCTCCGCCTCCCACCTCGGCTCAACAGAGGCTTGGAGACCATTACTTTTACACAGCGCACACACACACTGCGACGTCAGGCACAAGCGGGCGGGGTACACGTCCGAGCCTCTGGCACAGAGGCTCGGACGTGTACCCCGCCCGCTTCCTCCTCCCGGAGAAAGCGGCGCACACGTCGCCATAAAATGGACTATTTCCAGCAGTTCCAGTGACTGTTTTCCACCCTCATTTGACTCTCCACTTAAAACCAATAATAAACCCATCTCTCATTCATGGGATGTTTCCCTCCTGGAGGATTCTGTGGACTGGGAAGATTTGTTCTGCTCTGCTCCCCCAAAGACTGTAAATAGTGGTGGCAGGCAGAAGGACCAGCATAATCCCTGAGAAACTTGGCAGATTCACCCACCCAGTCATTATTTCCACCCCTATCAGTCAGCCTACACCCAAACCTGTGCCAGCTCCCAGGACGAGGGCAGCTGTGACCCAGTCTACCTCCACACCTGCTTCTGTTTCTTGGGTGGGGGTGACTGGTGTCCAGCCACCTCCCGTGCCTGTCCCAGCGCCCAGGCTGAGGGCAGCCAGAACCCAGCCAGACCTCCCTAGAGGTTTGGAAGAGCTAACCGGTTCACCTGCTACCTCACCACTTCATCCACCTCCTGACCCAGCCTTTCACACCCTCGCACTATCCCTAGTTAGATTAGCTGAACTGTCCCCTGCCCAGGCACCAGCCTTACTAGCCCAAGCTGTAATTTTATCTCCGTCACTAGCTCAGTCTGTAGCTCAGCCATTAGCCACACCAACCTCAGCTCCGTCGTCAGCCTCGCCTACCTCTGTTCATCCCTTAGCATCTCCACTCCAGTCAGTTCCCTCACCTGCTGTTCAGCTTCCACTTCAGTCAGATCCCTCACCTGCTGTTCAGCTTCCACTCCAGTCAGTACCCTCACCTGCTGTTCAGCCTCCACTCCAGTCAGTTCCCTCACCTGCTGTTCAGCCTTCACTCCAGCCCCCTGTACTTCCGTCTCCTGTCCTCCAGTCTGCCCCTGTCCAGTCTGTAGTCCAGTCAGTCCAGTCTGCTCCGGTCCAGTCTGTAGTCCAGTCAGTCCAGTCTGCTCCTGCTCAGTCTGTAGTCCAGTCGCCTCCTGTCTCCCAGTCACCCGTCTACCATCCTGTTCAGTTCCCAGACCTGCAGCCACAGCACCCAGAGCCAGCTGTGAGCTCTCCCGCTCCTCAGCCAGGGGTTTCCGCACCCGCTGGCCCGGCCGCTCCTCAGCCAGGGGTTTCCACACCCGCTGGCCCGGCCGCTCCTCAGCCAGGGGCTTCCGCACCCGCTGGCCCGGCCGCTCCTCAGCCAGAGGCTTCCGCGCCTACTGGCCCTGCCTGTCTCCAGCCAGAGGCTTCCGCGCCTACTGGCCCTGCCTGTCTCCAGCCAGAGGCTTCTGCGCCGCCTGGCCCTGCCTGTCTCCAGCCAGAGGCTTCCGCGCCGCCTGGCCCTACCTGTCTCCAGCCAGAGGCTTCCGCGCCTACTGGCCCTGCCTGTCTCCAGCCAGAGGCTTCCGCGCCGCCTGGCCCTACCTGTCTCCAGCCAGAGGCTTCCGCGCCTACTGGCCCTGCCTGTCTCCAGCCTGTCTCCAGCCAGAGGCTTCCGCGCCGCCTGGTCCGGCATCGGACTCAGCCGCTGCCTCGCCTGGTCTGGCCTCGGCCTCAACCTCTGCCTCGCCTGGTCCGGCCTCGGCCTCAACGTCTGCTTTGCCTGGTCCGGCCTCGGCCTCAGCGTCTGCTTCGCCTGGTCCGGCCTCGGCCTCAGCGTCTGCTTCGCCTGGTCCGGCCTTGGCCTCAGCTTCTGCTTCGCCTGGTCCGGCCTCGGCCTCAGCTTAGCCTGGTCCAGCCTCAGCCGCTGTTTCGCCTGGTCCGGCCTCAGCCTCAGCGTCTGCTTCGCCTGGTCCGGCCTCCGCCTCAGCTTCGCCTGGTACGGCCTCGGCCTCAGCTTCTGCTTCGCCTGGTCAGGCCTCGGCCTCAGCTTCTGCTTCGCCTGGTCCTGCGGCTGCCGCGTCGTCGCGTCAGCCATGTTCTGGACGTCGTCGTCGCGGCCGCCTTCCTCGCGGCCGCCCACCGGACCTGCTCAGTGGCCGCCGCCGCCTTCCTCGCGGCCGCCCACCGGACCTGCTCAGTGGCCGCCGCCGCCTTCCTCGCGGCCGCCCACCGGACCTGCTCAGTGGCCGCCGCCGCCTTCCTTGCGGCCGCCCACCGGACCGGCTCAGTGGTCAACAACAACTTGTGCTCCAGACCATTAATTTAACCAATTAAAAAAAGTAATCTGCATTAAACTTAGGGTTGCTCAAATTCAGTACAATGACATATGAGCTGAAGTAAAATAGGTAAATATTTAAACTAATGACGTGCATAAAGGCATTGAAAGACTGTCATCCTAATATGAGCCATTACTGAGATATAGAGCACACCTTTAAAAATGATTAAATATGCTGAACCCTGTATGAAGCAGCTGAAAACTACATGATGGAGAAGCTGAATATGAAAGTGCAAGTCTTTGCCACTGTGTGGCAAAGCACGCAACCACTGTGTGAGGTTACGTTACGGTCTCTTCTGAGCTGATGAGCAAGCTACACATTATCAGATCGGGAGCTGGCTGAGAACTCATCAAAGAGAGGGAAACAGAATTATGATAGCTCGAGTATGCAGCGTATCCGTGAGTTCAGCTTCTTCTTTCAGATGCGCAGCAGTTTTCCTGTATCTTGACTCATGTGTGTAGAGTGTTCATAGCATCAGCATCGCGTTTTTGCTTGTTTGTTTTGTTGGGTTGAAGAATAACTAAATAAACTTGTGATCATACTTATGGATCACCATGGCACATACCATTGGCCATATGATTTATTTACGCAGATGAAAAAAGTGAGTGTGAATGTGCCTGACGTCGCAGTGTGTGTGTGCGCTGTGTAAACGTAATTGTCTCCAATTGTGAAAGCGGTGATTCTGCAGGTCACCAGCTATCGTGGTGGAAAAAAGAACAAAAGAAAAGAAACAAAATTTACATTGTAGATGGAAAATAATAATATGGAAAAGGTTTTGTGTTTATCAGCCAAGAACAATTACAATCTCATTTTCTGCTTTCAAGACAGGAGAGTCCACAAAAATAGAGAGGGAGATGTGTGTTGTTTAAGCAGTGGAGAGACTAATGAAAATGTCTTAGTTTGTCACTTTCAGGTGAAAAGAGACATGGATCAATTTTCCACATGCAGCAGTTGGAAGAAAATTATAGGTTTCACATCATTAGGAAACACTCAGGCCGAGCCTTTGGCTGAGTGGTGTTTACAACTTAACTCCCATGTGTTCCTCACCCTGAGAAAATTAGCTCCATGGAAGCTAACCTCTGCCTGAAGACAAGGAGTGCAGTTCCAGAAGCACAACACATCTACAGTTCACAGCAGCCCAACAGACAACAACAGAGTCCTGAGAGAGGTTCAGCAGCAGTGTGTGCAAACGGCATCAGAGAGAAAGAAAACCCATCATCATGGATGGATGGAGATGCGTTTCCAGCAAGCTGCAACGTCACTGTGTGTGAAGATGACTTTTGAGGAGACTGTCTGAGTGACATTTGTCACTTTTGGAGTGGAATGGCAAGATGAGACAGTGAGGAAAACACAGGACAAAGCTGAAGAGAACTGTTTGCCATTGGACTGCAAAGTGAGAGGACAACAGAGTGAGAGGAGCAGGTGAGGACACAGAAGAATGATGTAGTTTAGTGTGGGAAATCAAAATTTGGGTTAGCAATCCTGGGAAAAAGAAAACTGACTGCTTAAGTGGGAAAATTGTGAAGGAGTCTGAAACACTGCAAAGAGAAACATATACAAAATCACACACACAAACAGAAAATGTATTAACTTTACTAACACTTACAAATACAAGAGAGCTCATGAAGATTAGACACATCTTAAGCATGTGAGTCTGTTTATCATCTTGTCCAAATCAGTTAGTGTGATGAAAAGTGATGCAAAGACCAGTGTAACTCATAGCAAATTAGTTTAAAAAAATGATCAAATAAAAAGCAGAGAAATGTGTAAATAAGGCAGCTTTAAGAACATGCCCTGCTGGATATGCAGCTCCACAGACATAGATTAAACCTGCCTAATAACACAAACACACATGCAATGAAAATCCGCTTGTTATCTCGCATCAGTGTTAAAATAGTGTCAATTTAACAGACACTTGTTACCGAATGCTGAATTTATCCAATGCTGACAATTAACTCTCTAGGTTGCAGGACAACAGTTTAACTTTTGTGGGAAAAAAAGATTCTGGTTTGACCAACCAGTGATCAGACAATAAATTTTGTTGTTAACATAGTAAATTGGGAGATGCTTTCTGCTTGATTGATGCAGCACAAGTAATTTACTGTATGAGGGAATTCTATTTTTGTGATAATATTTTTGAACATCCTTTTCTGTTGTCCTGTCAACTTGGTGGGTTAATAGCTGATATGCAAATTAGTTGATCATTCTTAGATTAAGGAAAGGTGACTGAATTCTAGCACAAGTGAATGGGATGTGTTGGAGGTTGTTAGAGTGGAGACTCTAAAACACTGAGTTTCCTGTTTTGATGTGCAAGTGAGTCCTGCACCCAGATACACACCTCTGAATACATAAGAACAAACTTCTTTTGTGAAGTACATGACAACATGTCACATGTTTTATGATGAGGGGGAAAAAGGAAAACTGAATAAAATGGGTCTGTGGCCTAAATGAGTGAAAATCACAGACCTGGGGATTAAACTCGTATCAAATAAGAAATTAGGGTTATGTTGTATGTTGTGTGGCTGATGGATGGTTTGGAATTAATCTAGCTGATGATTGTTCTTTGGTTGCAAAGTTAAGCCTACCAATTAGGTTTGGTATGATTTACCCTCCTGAGATGAGGAGCATGTGTCATGATTTAACAAGGCCTTTTTATTTTGTTACTTTCACAGTGCACTGGAAGTTTTGTTTGATAATCTCTGTCATTTGAGCAGATCTGCACGATTAGAACAAAAGTGCTACATGACACGTCGTTGAGAACATTTTTGCAAGTGAGTTTCTCCACATTACAATGGGCTCAGGAAAAGTCACTTATTTACAATTAGAAAGTAAGTTCCTGTCCAAAAAGGATTCAGCGAGGTAATCCGATCTAAAGTTCTTTTTTCTTTTTTAAAAATAACGTCATTTTGCTGAGGGTGGAAAAGAAATGCTACGATAGGTTCCACTATCAGCAAAGAAAGAATGAATGAATGAATGAATGAATGAATGGAAAATGAGTGAAAGAAAAAAAAAACTGACTGACTGGTAAAAGTTGACAAAAGCTGACAAGACTTGACTGACGTAACATGACTGTGCGAAGTTAACCCCCACCTGACAAAGTTGCGGATGAATCTATGTGTTTCTTTTTACAGGAGCAGAAAGATGACAGCAACATCCGCGGTTGCGTGACGCATTCTCTTTTCTACAGTATTACAGATCTTCATGTGATTTGATCATGTGATTTATAACAGGACACAACTGGTTGATGTTTTTCTACTACAGGATTACTGGGTTTATGTGTGAAGAAAACTGTGTTTATAGGTTATGAGTTGGTGATGCTATTACACTGTGTTTTTGGGAAAATGTTGAAGGTTACTTTGACAATGTGAATAACATGTGAGACATTTCCTGAGTTGAAACCAGTGTCACTTCTTTTCACAACTATGGATGGCTAATTTTATGGTCTTTTTATAGCACCTGTGGAACCTGTCAATATGTGCCTGACCACTAGGATTGTCCATGTGTGTTGCTAACGTTTGTTTTTCTAAGAGTGCATGTAGAGGATTCAGCAGAGACAGAAAAGTGACATGAGAAAACAAATAAGAGATGTTTATGGAATAGTTTAATATGGGGTTCATTAGCTGGCCACTATTGAGCTCGTAGTGATAAATGAGTGGAGTGACTTTGCTTAAGGAAAGTCACCGCTTACTGTAATGTTGACTAAACACATGGGATGATCCATGTCTGGGGCGAATTATGGCAATAATCGTGGGTTACTGATTTGAGAAAACCTGCACATGATACTTGTCTTGCTGATGCTAAATGCTTTATTACTCTTAGGATACAATTTTTCAAAAGTCTGAAGTTTGATTTTACTTCCAGATCTTGTTTTCCAGGCCATGATGGTGTGTATGCAGGCTCCTGGCAGAGCTAGGTGCAAACTTAATATGCAAAACACACTAACATATTTTATTGCAGGGTTGTTGTACTGTTCTCTCTATGTGTTAAACTCCCTGAGTGTGAACATAGATAAACAGCCAGCCAAACTCCTTTTCAAGAGCCAGGAAGGTGAGCGTACTTGCTCCTTTAATGACTCCAAACATAGCAATCATCTTGAACTGACATCATTAAACTGGAGTGAAACTAGAAAAACACATAAAACAAAACTCTTAATGGATTGTCATATAATCAGCAGGTAATTATATTCAGGCACTTACACAGGAGACTATGAAATAAGTATACTGTAGATATGCAAACTGATATTACTACAAAGAAAAACAAGCAGGTAGTGGGTGAGCGTACACTTGTATCTGTTAAGTCTAATTGTTGAATGTTGCCATTGTGTTTCTTAAATTTGTACAGTCTTAGTTCAAGCAGTAGGATCAAAGCCATTCCTTTGATCCTGACCACCTCTCCAACCACTCTGTGCTGGGGGAGGTTTTATTGTAGATACATCCTATCTGAAAGATCTGTTTCTTTTGATGTAAGCTTCCTGCGGTCTGACACATACACACACACACACATTCTCACATAACACACACACACACACACACACACACACACACACACACACACACACACACACACACACACACACACACACATTCTCACATAACACACACACACACACACACACATTCTCACATAACACACACATTCTTACAGAAGTTCACACATATACATACAAATGCTTTGTCTTAGGACCATGTGGGCGTGGCTTTGTTCTGACGTGTTTTGTGTGAACTGTCTCCCAATAAAAGGTAGCAGGAGGAGCTCAGATCTGGGGGTCATTTTCGTGGTGGACACAGACGAGGCCTCCCTTGCGCAAATAATCGATCGATCGACTGTCTTGTTTTCTTCATGATGAATAAGTCTCTAGAATTAGCGGGGCTTGTGGAAACACAGACCCAACATTTATTTGGTCCTTCGGAGCCGGAGCCTAACACATTGCATCCACCGAGGAGAGGGAGAGGACACCACCACAGCGTCTGGGATGATTGACGTAAAGCCCTGGTGTTTTTGGCTTGTCACCAGGCCGGGACGTTTGCGCCTGACCTCCCCTCGGGATGGGTGACGATTGACGGGATCCAGAGACTCTTCCCATGAACGTAAACAAACAGTGAGTACAGAAGGCCTTAGAGAGCGGCTACGTGACCCTGCATTGAACGCAGGTACGGGAGCGCGCTAGCCGCGTGAGAGAGACGCAGGCTTCTCCGCCGTGTGGGGCGTAGAGACAACCTAGGTTCGGTGACTCCGCCGTGAAGAGAGTCCGGAATCTCCGCCATATGGGGCGTTAGAGAGTGTCCGAAGGTTGAATTCTCCGCCATATGGGGCGTTTGAGAGTTTTCAACAGAGAGCGCTAGCTGTGCGTGTAGACGCAAGCGATAGGCCTATGTTGTGTGTGTGTGGGCCAGACGTGGTCAGCGTGAGTGTGGCTGATTGTTGTCTACTGGAGAATAAACTGTGTAAGTCTGCCTTGAAAGAGGATGAAATACACTGCAAAGTTTTTATTGGGCAGCACGTGATGTGTGGATCGTTGCAGAAGTGAGTGTGAGAGTGTTTGACGTCATGGTGTGTGTGAAAAGGTATCCAGCTGGGGCAGACGTGATTCTGCAGATCACCTGCCCAGTGGACAAAAAGAAATAAAATAGTTGTGTGGATCAATGATAGCACGAAGAGTGTTTGGTGTTTCTCAGTCTGAAACAGCTGTAATGCTACTTTCTGTTTTGGAGAAAAGTACAGTTAAAAAAAAAACAGAGAGAGAGATGTGTGTTGTTTTAAGCAGTGATGAGAATAATGAAAGTGTGATGAGAGACGAACACAAAAACATACAGAAAATGCATTAACTATACTAACCCTTACATGCACATACACAATAAATGATACTCATGAAGACCAGACAGCATCTTAAGCATGAGATTCTGTTTGTCATCTTGTCCAAGTCACTAGTAAGATGAAAGTGATACATAGACTAGTGGACTGAATATTATAGGAGGACAGATGGTTGCATCGTAGAGGAGAAAACAGAATGCTGATGAGAGGTTTTAAATGAGTGAGTTGAGTGAGCTGATTGTGAGTTTCTGATGTGTGAAGAAGTTTTACCATGGCACACATTTGGTTACATGAGAAGAAACTTATTATATGATGAGACAACAGGGTTATGCTGTATGTTGTGTGTATGGCTGATTTGGATGAATGTTTGAGATTAAACTGGCTGTTCATTTGTCTTTTGTTACTAAGTTGAGCCTGCCAATTGGGTTGTTACGATTTATCCCCCTGGCATGAAGAACACGTGTCATGACTTAAACAAGGCCTTTCTTTCCTTTGCTTTCCCTTATTTTCTTTCTTTCCTTTTATTTTGTTACTTTCATGGTGCACTGAAAGTTTTGTTTAATGATCTCTGTTTGAGCAGATCTGCACGATTAGAACCGAAGCGTCGTCGAAAAAACTGTTGAAAAGTGAGCTTCTCCAAAATTAAAATGGGCTCAGGAGAAAGCCACTTATTTGGGACAATTAGGAAATAAGTTCCTGTCCAAAAGGATTCAACGAGGAAATCCAGTCTAAATTATTTTTCTTTTTGAAATGACGTCGTTTTGCTGAGCGTGGAAATGAATGCAACGATAATTTCCACAATCAGCAAAAGAAGGAATCACTGAGTGAATGAGTAAGAATTTTAAAATAAATGGAGAAGCTGACAAGACTGACTGACTTAACACCATTGTGTGAAGTTAACCCCCACCTGACAAAGGTGTGGATGTATCTCTGTGTGTCTCTCTGTTGCAGAAGCAGAAGGAGACCACAGGAGGAAACTTGGGTTACATGACTATGTGAACTCTGAAAATTTAACCTTTTTAGTTTAAAATTTTCTGTGTCTGTGAATTTACCAGGTACCATTCACTACCTTGTGTTGCTCACAGAGGTTACTGTGAGAAAGAGTGTATACACCTGCGCAGCGCTAACATTTACATTTCTTTTTACAACAGATGGTTAATCATGTGATTTGATCATGTGATTTACAGCAGGACACAACTTAATGATGTTTTTCTACCACAGGATTACTGAGATTTTGTATGTAGAAAATTGTAGTTACAGGCTATATGTTGATGATGAAATTACACTGTGTTGTTGAGAGAATGTTGGAGAAAATGTGAAAAATACAGGGGAGAAATTAATACAGTTTGAGACATATTGTGATGAGACCATTGTTATTTTTTCCACAGCGAGTGTTAACTTTATGAATTTTCACAGCTCCTCTGGAATCTGGATGGCCGACACCTGACAACCAGGATGAACCGTGTGTTTGGCTAATGTTTGTTTTTCTTTAAGAGTGCTTGTAAAGGATTCAGCACAGACAGACAAGTGACAATTGAACAGATGTGCAGTGGTTACAAAATAGTTACATGGGGTTCATTATCTGACCACTATTGGGCTCATGGTGAGTGACAAACTTAAGGGAAGTCACTGATTACAATGTGGAATGACGTTGAGATGTTAAATAATTTGGAACAAATTATGGGAAAAGTAGGAGTTTAATGAGTTTAAAATAAACCTGCAATGATCCTTGTCTCTGTGACGCTGAATATTTTATTACTCTTATGAAATATAGTTGGTTGCAAATGTGAAGTTGTTTTAACTTTAAGACTTTGTCTTCTAGGATACAGGATCTGGGAGTTAAACAAGCTGAACATTTAACTGCTGACTAATGTTTTTACACAGGGTTACAGCTTGGAGTGAAGCTGCTCCAAGGGACGAACCCTGGAGATTGTTTTAGGGAGACTGTGCAACATTCTTGTACATGTCTCATTGGGGAGTTGACACATGGCGAAAGCCATGTGGCGAGAGGAGTGTCATTTTTTTAAATTTGTAGATGTCGTGAGGTGCCATGACGAGAAGGAGTGACTGAGAGGATCGCCCACAAGATGGAAGCTGAGGCCTGGAGAGAGTCTTCAGGAGGATCAGAGATCACCTTCAGCACAGAGAGCTGTGCTACTGGGCTTCCAAAGGATTGTCACGAGGAGACTTTGCACAGCAAATCTTAAATAAGATGAAAGAGTTTCGACGTTGACGTTAAGGAAGACAACTAAGGTGTACGACGTGCTCTGCCTTAAAATCTTCAGCAGCGTTGGAACATGAGAACCTGAGGGAGCGTGCCAAGCTCCAAAAAGTGACAGCGCAGAGGAGGTCCAGCGATGGACTTGTGGTTCTGTGAACAGCACAAATGCCAAGTGACTGTAAAATAACTAACAGCACTTTTTCCACAAGTGAAGCCAGTAACTTACTATCCTAAAAGATTAGCTCTAGTTGCTTGTGCTTTACCTCCATGCATGAGATCAGTATGTGTAGCAGTTTAAGCTGTACAATGTTTCAGGAAATAGTTTATTTCACCTTTTGACATTGTTAGTTCCACACGAGGTAGATGTTTACTACTGCAGACTAAACTTACATTTCTGTCACCTACAAGACACTTGCCTTTAATGTTACTATTACTCTCACAACCATACATATTACCATAAAGTGGTGTACAATTCTGAATTTGTCAACCCTTTTTGCCAACAAAAGAAGAGGGCACTTCTCATGAGAGTAGAGAGCGCGAGGAGAAGAAGTGTAAGCCGAGGGATGACTTAATAGCTGTGCCACTCGTTGAGGGAAAGGTTTGGTTTGTTGATGGTTCGAGTTTTAAAACAGCAGAGGGACAGACTAAAACAGGTTTTACTGTAGCAGACAGTGAGAGAGAGTTATCTATGCAGGACAACTAACATGTTTCATATTTGCTTAAGCAGCAGAGATTCTAGCTTTAACGGAAGCGTGTAAAGCTGCAGAGAGACAATATACACTGATAGGCAGTATGCATTTGCTACAGTACATTTCTTTGTAGTGCAGTGAGTGAGATGAGGTGTGACAACTTCGACAGGGAAACCTGTAGAACACGCCAAACTCTTGCAAAATCTGCTGGAGGCAGTGTTATTGCCCAGTAGAATTGCCGTTTGTAAATGTGCAGCACACATGTGAGGGAAGGATCCAGTTGCATTAGGGAAAGTATTTGCAGATAAGATCACAAAAGAGGCAGCTTTAGTTAAACATGGTGTTAACATTTTAGCAGTACAACATCAGCAGACATGTAGGGCCACTCACCTACTGCAGGAAAACAGTTGTGGCTCACCAAGGGAGCGAGCTTGCAGGTTGGTGTTTATTATCTGTGTGATAAACCAATACTGCCTAATAATTTGTATAAGACTGCTGCTATTTTGAGCCATGGGCTATGCCATGTCTCAACAGGAGGGAGATGAGCAGTAGTTTATACTCACTCTAGGATTATTAAATACTTAAAAAAAAAAAATTTGCAGGTAGAGAGAACTAATAGAACAGTAAAGTTAAGATTTAGGAAGACAGGCAGGACATGGTTAGACTGTATAGAATTAGTTAAGATGTACATGAGGATTCCTCCAGCAGAGAATGGTCTGACTTTTTGAGATTATATATGTTAGAGCATTTAGAGTTCTAGTCTTCTGTAGTGATGATAGAAGAGCAGAAGAGAGAGCATATTTGCAGATTAGATGCTTGAAATGTTTAAAAGTAAAGAAGTCTTGAGAACAAATGATCTGCCAGATGATTCTGTTTCTCCGCAGAAGAAACACTTGGATGCATCAAGCGCACTGCAAGAAGGTGACACACATCCAGGCCAGTTCAGAGTAAGTGGCAGGAAGACCAGGTACAAAGGGGGGGGGGGGGGGAAGCCTCCAGGGCCCTTTGTCTCAATCCGGTGAAGAAACCAACTGAGCCACAGGTACTCATCAGAATGGCTGGGAATGTGCTGTGCATCTTCTTGAGCCTGTGCAAACCATACCCAGTACCCGCATGGGTTTTCAACAACTACTGGTGGCAGTTTAAGAACACAACCGCTCACATAAACAACGAGACCAATAGTTATGCTTGTGATGCCACTGGCTACACATTCTTCTGGACTGTGGCCATATAGCATCACTGAGAGCGAGACAGTTTGTTTGGTTGCTTTAGCAACACATCCAGGAACACTGCTAACTTTTCAACTCCTCTGAACCTGAATGGAAGGTTGATTCACCAGTAGCCGGGAAGGTGAACTGCTCTGGTACGACAGACCTGCTCGTCTGACTCAAAGAATATGACTTGTTGCAGGACATTGAACACTCAAACGAACTGGAAACAGGCCAATTGCCTATGTGTATGAAGGACAATGGATTAGTTGGAGATTTATCATGGAATTTGTGCAACATCATCTATTCTTTTGTCTTCTGCAAGAAGGATGTAAACAGAGAAGCCTTTTGTCTACATTTACATCATGAACACTTGAGGTTTTGAGCCAAGAAGATCAAAACACCTTGATCCAATTTCCTTTACAAAGCGTTTTCTGTGATGACAACAGAACAGGAGAAGAGTTGTAAATGCAGATAATTCACCAGTTGACTCTAACCCCCACAGGATGCCTACAGTGAGATTTGGGGGGGGGGGGTTGATAGGAGTCAATAAAGAAGGGTGTTGACCAGGCTGCAGCTTTGAAGTTAGCTGAGAGCCACATGGAAAAACAATAAGTCAACTGATGAGTTTAAATGCCTATGTCTGTATACAGTTGGATCGTAGTGACATGTGATTTTTGAGAATGATGATTCTTCTTGTTCGACTGTTGACATTCAGTTGTTTACTTGCAGAAATACATAATGAATCACACGACAGGAGTAGATCCACCACAAGGCTGGATAGCTTGGTTACTGTCTGGTCCTTGGTGGCATCTTCTTTTGAAAATATTAATTCCTGTTTTTGGACTGTTGACATTGATTTGCTTATGTATAGGATGTAGTTTACTGTGTATGAATGAAATCTACACTGACACTGTCCAAACAAAGGGTGCATAAGTTGAAATTTAAGTATACAATGACAAAAAGGAGGGAAATGTTAAGTCTAATTGTTGAATGTTGCCATTGTGTTTCTTAAATTTGTACAGTCTTAGTTCAAGCAGTAGGATCAAAGCCATTCCTTTGATCCTGACCACCTCTCCAACCACTCTGTGCTGGGGGAGGTTTTATTGTAGATACATCCTATCTGAAAGATCTGTTTCTTTTGATGTAAGCTTCCTGCGTTTACGACCCCTTGGTCAGCAGGAGGTCTGACACACACACACACATTCTCACATAACACACACACACACACACACACACACACACACACACACACACACACACACATTCTTACAGAAGTTCACACATATACATACAAATGCTTTGTCTTAGGACCATGTGGGCGTGGCTTTGTTCTGACGTGTTTTGTGTGAACTGTCTCCCAATAAAAGGTAGCAGGAGGAGGTCAGATCTGGGGGTCATTTTCGTGGTGGACACAGACGAGGCCTCCCTTGCGCAAATAATCGATCGACTGTCTTGTTTTCTTCATGATGAATAAGTCTCTAGAATTAGCGGGGCTTGTGGAAACACAGACCCAACAGTATCATTAGCTCAGAAGCTACACCCTATAACTGCACTTCAAAGAAGGTACAAAATAATGTCTCAAAACACCCTATTATTAATTGCTTAATATATAAAGAACTGACAGAACTTACGACTATTATTTTCTGAAGGACTCCACCTTGCTTTGGATTCCACACGAATGATTACAAAGGTGTAGCCATGCTTTTCCCACTGTTTTCTGCATTTCCTGCTTCCTGTCTATGCACATGTCAAAATAAAAGCCTTCCTGTCTATCCAGAAGTCAAAATAAAAGATTCACAATTTTTCGATGTACAGTAGAAATACACTTTACATTTATTTGTCTCATTAGCATATGAACATATTGAAAACAGAACAGCTGTAGGTCCGGAGTGGTGCTGCTCCAGAGGAGGAGACACCCTGAGGTTGCCTGGGACATGATCTAGCTAACCATTTTTCTTTAAGACAGGAATCTAGGGTTGATGAGTTGACTCATGGGAGTGTCCATGTGTCAAGTGGAGGGGTCCAGAATTAACATGAAACAATGTTTTCTATGTCTTATATAATTTTTGCAGTGATTTGTGGGATTAACAGTTCATTTACGGGTATTAAACGTATACAAGTGGTGCATCCATGTTCAGATGAGGCTTTGATGGCCTATAAGTGAGGTTCACTGAACTAAAGAGAAATGTGGTTTGATGATTGTTGACATGCTTTCCAAATAGAAGTTTTTCCTAGCAAGGAAATACAGGTGCAGCAGTCAGAGTATTGCTGAAAGGAATCTCCTGAGAAATCTTCAGAGGCCCAGTGAGAAAGAAGAACCATTCCAGGCATAGCTGACAGCCCAGGAGGTGGTCGAGGTCAAATGTCGAGCTGTTTGGGGCCCATCATGAGATCAGATTCTGGAGCCACAGCAAGGACTATGAAGCTGCGTTGGAATGAGAGCTGTGCCAAGGGGGCTTTCCAGAGGCCGACAGAGGAGATTATGGACAACAGACAGGCACCTGAAGGATGAGGGGAGCATGCCACGCTCCATCGACGGCACAGAGGGAGTCCAAGGATGGCATCACGATTCTGTGAAAAGCACAAGAACCAGAAGCTATGGTGGTGACGGCAGCAATTTCCTATGAACATCACCCAGGGCTGTGTCACTGTGCTATACATGCAGTGACACTCTGAAGAGGGTCTTCCTTTGTGTCATTGTTGTTGTCAGTTGCACCATGACCCCTTCTACAAGACTGCTGAGGTGACTCAACAGGCGGGATCATAACAGCAATAAGACAACTGGATCCAATACCCTTTCCACAAAGGGGTTTTTCTGCCGAGATGAATGGACAGTAGAGGAGTCATAAGTATCCCCCTTGCAGGACGAAGGCCTGAAGTGAGGTAATGGGGGTAGATAGAGGCCATAAAACAAGAGTGCTGACAAGGCCTGCAGCTTTGGAGATAGCTGAAAGCCTCATTGGCAAACAACAAAACCACCTGGTATGTTTGAATGCTTATTCTACATACATTTGGACTCTGGTCCTGTGGACAGTGATGGAAACAACTGGAAGAGACATTTATGACGCCCTGCAGAACTTAAACTACTCTGCAGAGACACGTGTGCTTTACATGTCTAGAGGAGGAGCACCACCAAGCTGGGATGTTTTTGAAAATGTAAATTTTTTATTTTGACGGTTAACAATTCATTGACACTGTCAGACAAGAGGTGATCATAACTGGGAACTTTTCTGGCATCAATGTCAAAAGGGGGGAAATGTTAGATTTGTATTGTTGGATTGTCATTTATGCTTAGAAATGTTTACTCATATATGCTTAGAGTTGCATAATCAATGTCATGTTGGTAGAGGTTTGATCCTTAGTAGTCTGTGGAGACTCTGTGTGCCTCCCAGAGCACTCTGGCATGCACACACAACTTAGGAGAGAGGTTATATCTGCTCTTACTGATATATGGTATAGCAAACACACATATATCTGTTTTAGTCTAAGTGCCTTTTGTTTAGATGAACTACTGGACTTCCAGACCATAAGGTTTAGGGAACTCTTTATATCCTGTTCATATCCTGTACATAGCTTGTACTCACTACAGCCTGTACATACTTATAGTTATAGAATATTCACAACATACTTCATACCGTGTACATTATAACATACCATAATAGACCCATTTCTGTAATATACTCACATATCTATAGTATTGCTAATATATATTGTAATATATCTATATCACTAAAGCACTTCTGGATGGATGCAAACTGCATTTCGTTGCCCTGTACCTGTGCATGTGCAATGACAATAAAGTTGAATTCTATTCTATTCTATTTATGGGGTCACACTCTGACCCCACACACACACACACACACACACACACACACACACACACACACACACACAGACAAGGTATTCTTTGTCCACATGTATACCTATATGAAACGTCATATGTTAATGAACCTATGTATATTCATGTAACCTCAACAAAAGAGCAGTGTTACGGGGGAGCGGACGAGAGCAACTGGGATCAAGCGTTTGTCCAGTTCTCTCCCGTGCATGAGAAACATAAAGAACTTTGCCTACTCGTGTTTTGCTTTTGCTGTGTAGTAGAATTGTCTTGAACGTTCCAGCGAATGGGTTTAAGCTACAAACCTATCAGTGTATCTGATGGACAAGTGTCATTACCTGTGTCATTCAGTGGTGCATTTGAGTAATCTCAGTCTCTCGCTGACTGTGTCCTGTGACTTATCAGCACTTCATTTAGTGGGTGGGAGTTACGGTCAAGCAATGCCATTATCTTGGACAACATCTGCCTTTCCGATACCACCTTAAGGGAGATCAGCTCCATCCCCACAACATTATTAGCCTTTTAGATCTGTTTATTAAGTCTTTTGGCATCTGCAACCCTCAACCTGATGTCTTTGCAGTGGTGTTTTTAACCCAGTCCAGTTTATTATCTCTGTGTCCTCCACAACATCCACATCAACCCCCTGGATTGCAAAAAAAAAAGGGGTCACAGGTTTCCTGGTCCTTATAAAGTCCATAATCAATTCTTTGGTCTTTTTTGTGTTGAGGTGCAGATGATTCTGCTTGTATCATGTGACAAAGGAGTCAGCCACAGCTGGGTACTCTGTCTCATCACTGTTTCTGATGCATCCAACCACCGCAGAGTCATCAGAAACCTTCTGAAGATGGCAGGTCTCTATGTAATGGCTGAAGTCTGTGTTGTAGAGGGTGAAGAGAAAAGGAGAGACAACAGTCCTTTGTGATGCCTTTGTGTTGCTGATCACCTTGTCAGACACACAATGCTAAAGACACACATATTGTGGTCTTCCTGTCAGGTAATCAACAATCCATGACACAAGAGAGTTATCCACCTGCGTCACTGCCAGCTTAGCCAGGAGGGTTAGCCCTGGATAACTTCGCCAGCTTATCCAGGAGGGTTGGCCCCATCCAGGAGGGTTGGCTTGATGGTATACACTGGGAAGGTTGGAAAACATGACCAGACGGCCATAGACACAGTTGAGCAGGTAGATGATGGCATCCTCAGCTCCGACGTAGGGCTGGTAAGCGAACTGAAGGGGATCCTGATGTCTATAATAGGTCAGATTTGGTCAAGGTCAAGGCCTGGACAAGGTCAAGGCTAGCCCAGGGTCTTCATGACTTGGGAAGTCAATGCCACAGTTCTGTAATCCTGGGGGACTTTGGGACATGGCTTATCTGGTACTAGGGTCTGTGCGTTCTCAAAGGTGGTAGGTAGATTATTGAGAGCAATGAAATGGGCAGAAACTGTTGATAACTAAGAGGAAGACGTCTTGCCATTACATGCGAGCAGACCAGTAAAGAAGTCCAGGGAGATGAGTGACCAGGGACAATGGGGGACAGTTAGTGGTTGGAGCAGACTGGCGTGCTGCTTTTCCTTCGGAACATGCCGCTACACAGTTCTTAACATTCCTCTCTAAGGTGTCCCACTAGAAGTAGTGCCTGAGGAGAAGGGTATTCACAAAATACCCCTTTGTGGCAGGCAAACTTGAGCCAGGATCAGGTTACTCTCACAGGCCCTGCTGGATCACTGACATGCTATCCCACGTTAGACACCTGGTAGTACAGGTGACTGGTTAGTGTCCTGAAAGAACTGACAAGAGAGAGCATCAGGTTTAATGTTTCTAGGCCCAGAGCAATAAGAGAGATTGAAATGGAATAGCCTGAAAAACAGGGACCAACGAGCCTGGTGAGCTTTTAGTCTTTTAGGAGGGATAAGGGAAGGAATAAAGCCAAGTTCTTGTTGTTAGTCCAGGTAGTGAAGGGCTGCTTTGTGCCTTCAAGCCAATGGACCACTCCTCCAGTGCCAGTTTAACAGCCAGGAGCTCCCTTTCCCTAACATTGTAGTTGCACTCTTCAGGGGACAGTTACTGGGAGAAAAGCATAGGGTTGGAGATTACCTTGGGGCCTTGAGCGCTGGGAAAGAACTGCATCAACCCTGGCATCAGACACATCAAGCTTAGTACGAATGCCAGGCCACTGTCATGATGTACGAGGACCGGTCCTGAGGAGAAGAGTGCCTTAAGCTTAAGTGTTGGACTCTGGAGACCAAGAGAAAGGTATTTTAGGTGAGTTGGGTGAGTGGAGCAGAAACCTTACTGTAATTCCAGATAAAGCAGTGGTAGAAGTTGGCAAATCCCAGGAAGTGCTGTATTTGTATCCGAGAGGTGGAGGTAGGCCATTTGGTGACAGCACATACCTTAACTCGATCTGTCTTCACCTGCCATCACATGTCTTTGCTTTTATATATAACTAATTCTCCCAGGAACCACTGTAACACACTGCAGACATAGAAGTGGTGTTCCCCTTGGGTCTTCGAAAAAATCAAAATGTGTTTCCTGAAAACTTCCTGTTGGCCATTGTAGTCATCCAGGATGGATTACAGATCAGGTGGAGCGAAAGGTGCTGGGTCCAAGGTGGCTGGGCCAGATGGAAGGGCAGATTCTTGACAATGGACATGTGAGAATATACTCCAATTCATTATTTTACAATTGCTCCAGTTGATGTGTGGTTTGTGCCTTTCCAGCCATGGTAAACCAAGGATGAGTATCTGGGGAGGTGAACATGTAGTGTTTGAACAGTTGTGTTTGTTAGATTTGTATTGTTTATTGTCATTTATGCTTAGAAATATTTAACCATATATGCTTAGAGGTGTATAATCGATTGTGTAGTGATAGGATGTGTGATCCTTAATAGTCTGCAAAGGCTTGGTGTGCATTCCAGAGTGTTCTGGCATTCACACCTACATCCTGGGAGCATGGGAAGAGGTCGTACCTTGTCTTATTGTTTTATGGTAGGATAAACGTATCTATATCTGTTTTAGGCTAAGTGCCTTTTGTTTAGATGAACTGCTGGACTTCCAGACCAGCAGATTTAGGGAAGTCTTTATGGGGTCACACACTGACCACACACACTGACCACACACACACACACACGCACACGCACACACACACACACACACAGGCAAGGTACTCTTTGTGTGTATGTAGACGTCATATGTTAATGAACCTATGTATATTCATGTAACCTCAATAAAAGAGCAGTGTTACGGGGGAGCAGACGAGAGCAACTGGGGTCGAGCGAAGGAACGGCGTTTGTCCAGTTCTCTCCCGTGCACAAGAAACATAAAGAACTTTGCCTATTCGTGTCTTGCTTTGCTGTGTAATTAAATTATCTTGAATAGGTTTAAGCTACAAACCTATCATTAATGTCAATACAGAGCATGAGGGAAATAAACTTTTCAAACCGAGGAGGCTCATCATGAGAGACAAATTGGTCTTTTATTTAAAACCCCAGTAGCACATATTCAGGCCAGCATGTCTCAGCTGCCTCTGTCTTAAAGTCAGGGAACAGTTGATGTGTGGCTGATTTTATAGTTGCAAAATCAGCCTCACAGCAACTGCCCTGATGGAGATTTAATAGTCACTATGTGGAACTGTCTTCAAAAACGGCGTGAACAAATTAAGGCACGCCGCAATAGGTCAAAATATATAGTAAGACTCAGGCCGCGCTAGCACTCAAGATTTGGTGCCTAAGCAGTTACACTAGGATGAATGTCACAAACTACCGAATACATCTTGTCTTGTGTGTCGCTGATTCCTTGGCATTGTTTGTCTAAATACTGCAACACTTGCTTGTGTGAGCCCGACAAAGCACCCCGTGTGACTTAATGGCTGCAAGTATTGGATCTGCTGGGTCCATGACTGGCCAGGTTGTACTGTCATGAGCGAAGTGAGGATGGGCCCAAAGGCAGACACAAAACACAGACTTTTTAAAGTCCTTAAACTAATTTATTTGACAGCAATGTTATATGAGCAAGGTTACACTCTCTGTTGTTAACAAGAATCGCAAACCCCCTGGTCTGATCAGTGTGGAAGTCTTTCAAGGATAAGTTTTCATCAGGAGTATCCTGGTGCGTCCTTGATTAAGTGAAGCACATCAAGCTACACTCCTTATATTCCCTTTGACTCCATGCTAGCACTGTTAGCTCATCTATCTTGTTTGCTAGTGACAGAACGTTCCCCAATATAATAGACGGGAGACACAGCTTATACCTCCTTCTCTCTTTAGGCCGCCACTGTCTCACTGTCTCCCTCTTCTGTCCTCCGCCCCTGCATCCACAGTATGTTTGTGCTCTCTCGTTTTCTTCGCTACCCTGTTTTACTCGGGCCGCCGAGCCCCTGATTCGGGCTAATGTAGTGACCTCCGGGGTTGCTTTTCAGCGTTTGCTTTTAGAGTTTCCATCGCTGTCTGTCCCTAATTTCTCTAGCACGGTAACGAAGCACAGGGTTGAGGCGCCGGCTCAACCCCACGAAACTGTCCGTCGCTCGGGAAGAGTTTGCAGCCATGGAGCGCCTTGGCATTGTACAGCGTTCGAACAGTGCATGGGCCTCTCCGCTACACATGGTGCCCAAATCGAACGCTCTGTGGCGGCCATGCGGAGATTTCCGGCGTTGAAATAATGCCACGGAGAATGACCGTTACCCCATCCCCCACATTCAGGATTTTTCGGCCAATCTCGCCGGAACCTTGATTTTTTTCTAAAATTGACTTGGTGCGGGGGTATCACCAGGTTTTGCGCATGCCATTTGGCCTGAAAGGTGCCGCCCAGACCTTTCAGCGGCTGATGGACTCCGTTTTGCGCGGGCTGCCGTTCGTTTTTGTTTACCTGGATGATATATTGATGGCCAGCTGCTCAGCGAGCCAGCACGAGTCCCATCTGCGCCAGGTTTTCCAGCGTTTGGCAGCGCTCGGCCTGATCATCAACCCTTCCAAGTGCCAGTTTGGGTTGCCTTGTTGGAGCAGCTGGTTTCAGGTCTCTGGCAACCGCTGGCCTTTTTCAGTCGTACGCTCCGGGATGCCGAACGCAAGTACAGTGTTTTTGACAGGGAGTTGCTTGCCCTGCACCTCGCAACACGACATTTTTGTTTTTTCCTCGAGGGTCGCAACTTTACTGCGTACGTTGACCACAAACCTTTGACTTTTGCCATGTCCAAGGTCTCTGACCCATGGAGCGCACGCCAGCAGTGCCAGTTGGTGGCCATTTCAGAGTTTACCACAAACACTCAGCATGTGACTGGTAAGTCCAATCCAGTCGCTGACTGTCTCTCACGCGTGTTGGTTTCTCTGGTGTATGTCGGCATCGACTACGCTGCCATGTCCGCTGAACAACGTGCTGACCCGGACATCCTTGCCCTTCAGTCAACGAAAACGGGCCTCGTGCTGGAGGACACTTCTGTGTGGGACGGCGGTCCGCACCTGCTTTGCAACGTCTCCACCAGCCGCCCCCGCTCAGTGGTTCCCCTTTCATGGCGTTGTCGTGTTTTTGACTCGGTGCACACCCTCTCTCATCCCAGCGTCCGGGCCTCGGTCAAGCTGGTCAGCGCCAGGTTCGTTTGGCCGGGCCTTCGCAAAATGGTGAAATAATGGCCGGCAGCTTGTATCCCATGCCAACACTCGAAAATCAACCGGCACACGCAGGCACCCCTCGAACTATTCCGTGTCCCCGGTAGGCGTTTCGATCACGTTCATGTGGACCTGGTTGGTCCCTTGCTGTAGTCACAGGGTTTCATGCACCTTTTGACTGTGGTGGACCGCACGACCAGGTGGCCGGAGGCGGTACCCCTGGTGTCCACGACAGCGGTGACAGTGGCCAGAGCATTTTTGTCAACGTGGGTTTCGCGTTTTGGTCCCCCTGCTGACATTACCTCAGACAGGGCCCCCCAGTTTGTTTCTGAGCTTTGGTTTGCCATGGCTGATGGCCTGGGGGTCAAGGTCCACCGCACCACAGCATACCACCCGCAAGCTAACGGGAAGGCCGCGCTCTGGGCTTCCTTAACAGGTGGCGACTGGGTCGACCGTCTTCCGTGGGTTTTACTGGGATTGAGTAGTGCGGTTAAAGAAGACCTCGGGGTCTCCCCGGCTGAACTGGTCCTCGGCCAGCCCCTCCGGGTCCCCGGGAAATTCTTACCTGAGAGTAGTGATGGTAAATTTGATTCGTTTTACTGAATCGAGTGTTAATGAGTCACTCACCAAAGTGAATCGGATTTTTTGAGTCATTTGATTCACTGAGTCAGTTGACCAGAGAGTGCCAAAATTTTACATTTTCACTCAAACTTAATTTGTTTAGCTTTTCATGTAAATCCCACTGCTAAGATGAATGATTCAAAAAAACAAACAAACTATTTTATAGAGAAAAAAGAGCAAAAACATTTCTAAAATTAAGCAACTTCTATGTCTGTGAAGGTTCTCAGTCATCCAGGTCATCGTAGTCAAAGGAGCTTGCAAAGAAAAGCGTCTGGACTTCTTTAAGTTGCTTGAAAAAGTTCAAGCAACTTAAAGAAGTCCAGACGCTTTCCTTTGCAAGCTCCTTTGACATTAAGCAACTTCCTATCAAAATTGCTTAATAAACATTTATTTTGTTTATTTGTATTTTATTAGTATTTTCCTTAAGTGTGTCAAATATATATTTTCTCATCTAAATGTCCACTGCGCTGTGAGCCAGGGGGCGGTAATGCGCCTTAACATTGTTTGCCAACCAAGAAGAAGAAGAAGCTGTGAGCCAGGAGGGAGGGGGTGAGTGAGTGATTCGTTCGCTCGCTCTATGATTCAGCACAGGAGGGAGGGGGTGAGTGAGTGATTCGTTCGCTCGCTCTTTGATTCAGCACATGAGGGAGGGGGTTAGTGAGTGAGTGAGTGAGTGATTCGTTCGCTCGCTCTATGATTCAGCACAGGAGGGAGGGGGTGAGTGAGTGATTTGTTCGCTCGCTCTTTGATTCAACACAGGAGGGAGGGGGTGAGCTAGTCCTGAGTGATTAGCTTATGCTTACGATTCAGCACAGGAAGCGAGGGGGTGAGTAGCTCAAATGTGTTGTTAGAATGTTAGCAGCGCGATGCTACTCTGAACCGAGGAGCTATTTTCTTGATGTGAGCTTCTACTCAGGGTTTTTTCTTCCAGTTCAGAGCAGAAATGCTTTTGTTACGAAACTGGCTGTTGTTTTTCCCCCACAATTTTAATTATAAGCTAGATATATTTCTACTAATGGAATTAGTTTGCTAACAGCAACAGGGATGAGTCAGTGAGTCAGTTGGGCTTGTGAATCATGATTCACGAGTCAGTAAAGTGATTCTCGAGTATTGAACATCACTACCTGAGAGCCCCCCCCCCCCCGTGTTTCGATACCTCTATGTTGCCTTTTCGCCCCCCAAGAGACTTATTTCCTGTTCATGGTCCTGTGCACCACTGCCTGCCTGACACTTTTGTTCCGAGGTCGTTGGACTCTGCTCGTTTCGTTTTCGTCAGGCATGATGCCCATAGGACTGTGTCCACCATATGACGGGCCACACAGCGTTCTTAAACTGGGCGAAAAACATTTCTTTTTGGACTTTGGCGGTTGGCAGGAGGGTGTCTCTGTTGACAGACTTAAGCTTGCACATGTTATGCAAGATGATCAGGTGGTCCCGGCCCAGGGGAAACCTGGCTTCATGACACTGGAAATATAGAGCTGATTGAAGCATCACCCACCAATTACACTTTTGAACATTGCATCCATAAAAACAAGAGGGGCAATGTGATTTATAACAACAAATTTTTTTATTGTAAAACTTTGCTACTTGAAAATTATCTGAGTTTTAAATATTTAGTTATGTAGATTTAATAATTCTATTTCGTCAATTTATTCTATAACGTCAGTTTCTCCTGCTGTATTACTGCTTACTATATATCATCCTCCCAGACTGAGACACGGCTTCCTGGAAGAAATTGGTGAGCTATTTTTCTCTTTTCATAAATATTTTATTCATCTGTCAAAAACAAATACAAATTGATTTGTCAATAAGCATCATATCAATGACAGCAAAGCTGAATTCATTCATCAGTGAGTTTTCAAAGTGTACACTACTGTAATTATGTGATGAAATGATGGACACGTTCTGTAGTACCATTTATCAAATGATTGACCACATTGCCCCTGTCAAAACTATTAATGAATGTGGTTCATCAAAAGCACCCTAGAGAAACAGTGTAAAGGTAAACGTGGTAAACAGACACTGCTGGAGATCCTACAGAATGATGCAATAATCATCATCATCATCATCATCATCATAAATTAATAAAAAAAAGAAATAATGCACTTTACTTCTCCAACAATGGAATCAAATCAGCCAGACAATCCTACATCTCCCAATTGATCAATAAAATCCAGTCTATTCCATTTTTTTGTCTTCATCCACTGATAAACTGTTTAATGCCTCCAAAAACATACCAACTGAATTTCTTTCAACAAATAGGTGTGATGAATTGGTGTCTTGTGTAATATCTTAGCCTCTCATAGTAATCTATCTAGCACTCCCTCACATAATGATCTAATTACTGCCACAGGCTCAATGCTCACATTCTAACCTGTAAATCCTAAAGAAGCAGTCATTCATCAAGTCTTATACCTCTTTACTCGACCCCATCCCCATCTGTATTTCACTGTTTTAAAAATAATTTCAACAGCTCAACAGTTTTTATTTTTCAATTCGCAATTTTAGTTCTGCACAAATGAAAAATTCAATCAGTTGTGTCAGTCCTCGGTCCATTACATTACACAGTATTACTTATCACTTTCCTCTGATGATAAAAAATCCATCCACAAATTAATAAGCTGCACTAATGACATCAACTGCTGGATGTCTCAACACTTCTTAAAAGTAAGTAGATACAAGATAGAGACGAGACAAAACTTCTACAGTACTTGTTGTTGATCCAAAAAGTCAGAGAAAGAAAATCTGTTCATATTTATCACATCAATAAGGTTACCAGAGCTGCTAAAATGTGCTAGCATTACTACAGCCATAGTTTATAAATTGAAAATGGACATACTGAACCGTCATAATTAACATGGTAAAACATTTCTTTTAAAATGATTCACATTTTTATGACTTATCACACAGTATCAAGGGAGTACCGGGTATTTTGTCATTTTAAAGAAAACTGAATACAGAATACACCTTAAATTTGTATATGTTCCATATATACCATACTTACCTAATCCGAGGCAGGATACTCTGAGCCCTGATTTACCAAGATTTCTGTTAACAAAGAAGAAATAATAAGCAGTAGGAATAGATTTATTTACCATAAAAACTGTAACAAAATACATACATGAACACTTTGAAACTCAAGATTCAAGATAGATTCAAGATTCTTTATTTGTCACATGCATAGTTATACAAGTACAACATGCAGTGAAATGTATCCTGACACACTCCTCGACTGTGCAAAAGGGGAGAGAAGAACATTATATACATTAAGTGAATATATACATGGGGGGCACTATGTGCAGTAAGTGGCATTGAGTGCAGCAAGTGGGTGAATTATGTACATTAAGTAAGTAGCATTTTATGCTGTAAGTATTGTACACAGTAGTAGCATTGTGTGCAGCAAGTAGGTGAATTCTGTACATTAAATGAATTAAATAAAATAGACAATCTGAACTTTTTAAATTAAAAATATGAAATGTACATTGTGCCTGTGGGTGTCTAGAAGAGAGTCTCAGTGCTGTCTCAGTCACTTATGGATGCTGTAAGAGGGCGTGTGTGTGTGTGTGTGTCTGTGTCTGTGTGATAGAAGCTCAAGAGGAGCTTGAACTTCTATCTCAAGCTTCTAACTTGAGCTTCCTATCTCTTGAACTCTTTTAATTACAGGAAATGTCTATTAAATTTCCATTATTTTAAAGTGTTATTTTAAAAGCTCCCAAAGAAGCAAAAATACTGAGAATACAGAAAAGGCAGCATCTGTTACCTTAGAACAGGGTATGAAGCTGTCCAGTTGGATACTGTCTGAGCTGTGCCAATATGCTCTGTCACAGTTTCACTCATGTTAAATGAGCAACTTATTCTATTGAAAGCATGAGAGTGGTGATCACTGACCAAGTGCATGAGAAAAAAAAAAGTATATTTTATGTATATAAAAAAAGTTTGGTAACATTTCCTATTACAGCTCAATAATAAAGTGGCAATAGTACACACACACACACACAATGCACAAGAATGTCATAATCTGGTAGTTTCTAAATTATTACCACTCAATAACCTGGTAGTTTCTGTGTAATAAGTGGAAAACAGAGCTGCAAAATGCAAAACTGCCGGTTTCTATTTAATAACATATTAATATTTATTAGAGATGGACCGATCCGATATTACGTATCAGTATCGGTCCGATACTGACCTAAATTACTGGATCGGATATCGGAGAAAAATAAAAAATGTAATCCGATCCATTAAATATCACGAAAGCACCTCACAAAACTTGCAACACGCCGTAACTCGCCTCAGAACGTTAGCACGTCGGAGCAGTATGCATCACGTGATAGAGCGGCTGTGGCATGCGGGACCTGTCGGTGGTCTGGATAGCATGTGGAGCTTTGCTAGCAACCCGGCATTTGATCTCCGACAAAGTTATCCCCGAGAGAAGTAAAGCAAATGTGTAAGTCCATCTCTGAATGTTTGTAAAGCATTCCTGCGTTAAGCTTAACAAACGATATATGGAGCGACTGCCTCTTCTTGCTGCTACTTCAATCATGAAACTGCTTAATGATCAGCTGATCGGCTTTTCTGTCGCGAGTCCGTCTCTCTTGTTTGTTTTTGGCCCACTTTGCACCAGAAAGAGGAAACCAGCGGATAAACAACAGCAGCACGTTTAAGCTTGATAAGCTGTTGTTAGAATTTATTTAATATTACTTTCTACACCAGGATCTTTTTCTACGTAGCTGACGCTGGTAACTGTGCAGGGGCGGATCTAGCAAAGTTTAGCCAGGGGGGCCGATAGGGCATTAACAGGGAAAAGGGGGCACAAAGACATACTTTTCTTTCTTATTCTCATTTAAAATGTCTAGCTTTTAATAAATAATTATCTGACACCCAAAGTTTTAATTTGATGCAAAATGAATAGAAGTCCATTACTGTATATAGTAACTATTAAGTCTAATATATATACCCTAGTAAGCTATAGTACTTTTTCCTTTGGGAAGGTACCATCTGTGCAGTCTGCAATTTTGTTGAAGAAAGATGTTGAATCGATTTAATATTTTAATATATTGAAAAATAATTTATTTCTGTGCATTTTTTTTCCACACTGCATCAAATTAAGGTTGATTACGTCGATTAAGCATCATGAGGTGGAGGGTGGTTCCCTATTTTTTATTTATTTATTTTTGTTGTTGCTGGGAGTTGGAACCCTATTACTTAGGTTGCTTAATATTTACGCTAAGTACTCTTTAAAATACCAGAATAGGGAGGATGGTGTAGGTTTAAGTTTATTAGATTGATCAGTATTGCTGAACTATGAAATTTTTTTTTGCATACCGGTATAACAGAATAGCTTTAGTGTAGTTGTTGTTTTAAACGTGAGTATGAACTTATACAAAATGCAGCAAGATATTTAAAAAAACAGTTTTGTTGATTAAAACACACTATATCGGATTCATATTGGTATCGGCAGATATCCAAATTTATGATATCGGTATCGGACATAAAAAAGTGGTATCGTGCCATCTCTAATATTTATTGAAGCAAACCTAAAAAGTGTGCATTATTACCTATAAAAAACCTGTGGTAGTTTCTCTTTAATCAGCATAGTTGGAAACAGCCTGCAAAGAGCCGGCTGCCAGTAATTGGCAGTAGGGGTGGGTTTAGAAAATCAGTTTTCCAATTCAAATCGATTTTAGCTTAAATAACGCAATATTGATTAATTAAATCCTGAATCGATTTTTAAATATAAATATATTTTGCCAGAAACCCAACAATCTCAGGTTAAAGCTCACAAAACTATTTCAGCAACAACCAAACAGCTAAAACAGCAAATGAGAGCAGGTAAATGGATTCTGCACAAAGATGTAAACACAAAGCGTGGATCATTCACCTGATGGCACGTACGCAGACCTGCCATCAGGTCTGAAAGCTGACATCTCACAGATTCTGATGCTGCATGTTTTGTCATAGTGATGGGATTTCCGGCTCTTATTAGAGAACCGGCTCTTTCGGCTCGGCTCACTAAAAAGAGCCGGGTCTTTCGGCTCCGAACTGGCTCTTCAGGTTGTCTTGTTGCTTTAATTAATTTATTATTAACAATAATATAAAATTATGCACAAAAGTAATTACTAATGTAAAAAAAAAGTGGTTTTATTTATATATGTTTATATATATGCGGTGGCCCCTAGAGACAAAGCACGTACAAATTCCAAAACACTAACAAACTCCAAAACACATTTCTAGCGTTAACTGAACTTCCAAAACAGAGCTACCTAGATCACTTAAATCAGCAGTCCCCAACCCCCGGGCCTCGGACCGGTTCTGGTCCGTGAGTCGTTTGGTACCGGGCCGCGAGAGTTGAGGCTCAGGTGTGAAATGTATGGTTTTCAGGGTTTTTATCGGTTTTCAGCGTTATTGTCACAACGGGACTGAACGGACTCACGCGCAGGCTCTAGGTCTTGAAAGCACAAGAGTCTTTATTATGATACACCAGGTGATTATTTACAAAAGTGAGGGGAAAGCCGGGCTCCGGGCGTCCACACACGAACGGGAAAGACGCCGATAGTCACACACACACACACACTCCGTCCACTCCTCTTCACACTCCACTCACTCGGGTAACACAGGGGTAGGTCCAGGGAATCTGTACACAGAGACACGAAGGGATAGTAAGGTAAATCGCTGTGAAAACACTTCAGAAGTAATTGAGCTGGGGTTACACTGACGAGGGTCGGCAACGGTCCAGCGACGAGAAACACAGGGCTGCCATCTTATAAAGGAGCTGGATCACTCGTGATGAGCCACAGGTGCGTGGGCCAAGGGCAGGAGCCCACAGGTGAGCTCCGCCCAGGCAGAGGGAGGAGGGAAAGAGGGGAAGGGAGAGAGCAGGGAAAAAATTAAAAAAAGAATACAAAACATATGTAGCCATACTGAGCCGACCGGGTAGGCACAGGGACCCTGACAGTACCCCCCCCTCAACGGGAGCCTCCCGGCGACCCACCGGGCTTACCAGGGTGCCGGAACAGTCTGTTTTCCAGCAAACGCTGCAGAATCTGTCTGACGTGTGTTAAATGCTCCGCCGCTGTTTTAGAGAAGATAAGGATATCATCCAAGTAGACAAACGCGCACCGATTGATAAAGTCCCGGAGGACGTCATTTACGAGGGCCTGGAAAACTGCTGGGGCGTTAGTCAGCCCAAAGGGCATCACCAGGTACTCAAAATGCCCCAGATGGGTGTTAAAAGCTGTTTTCCATTCGTCGCCTTCTCTGATCCGAACTAGATGGTAGGCATTGCGGAGGTCTAATTTACTGAAGATCGTTGTCTTGTGCAGAAGTTCAAAAGCCGAGGAAAGGAGCGGTAGGGGGTATTTGTTCTTAACCGTAATGTTATTAAGGCCGCGGTAATCAATGCAAGGCCGGAGAGACTTGTCCTTCTTTTCTATAAAGAAGAAGCCGGCTGCCACAGGGGAAGAGGACGGCCGGATTATGCCTGCCGACAGTGAGTCCGTGATGTATTTCTCCATAGATGCTCTCTCGGGTTGGGAGAGACTATAAAGGCGACAGGTGGGAAGTGTGGCGCCTGGGAGAAGATCAATGGCGCAGTCATACGGCCGATGAGGTGGTAACGATTGTGCACGATCTTTACGAAAAACTTCAGCCAAGTCGTGATACACAGGTGGAACAGAGGTGAGATCCGGTGGCTCAGACAGGTTATTTGGAGGAGACGCGGAGGGCGGAGTAGCAGCCCGGAGGCAATTCATGTGACAATCCACTCCCCAACCCACCACGCATTCGGATTTCCAGTCGATATGAGGGTTATGCTGTCGCAACCAGGGGTGACCTAAGACAAGCGGTGTTTAAGGAGCTTTAAACACGAATAGGCTTAGAACCTCGGTGTGGTTGCCGGAGAGTGTGAGTGACACGGGCTCTGAGACATGGGTTATATCAGGCAGCCGCTGTCCAGATAAGGCGGTGACATGTAAACGATGAGGTAGAGGGTCAGAACCAAATCCTAATTCTTCCGCGAGGGCTGAATCGATAAAGTTCTGTTCCGCGCCGGAGTCAATTAACGCCATCACAGAATGGGTCTTTGTGCGGACTGTTAACTTGGCCAGTAACATTAAGCGCGGAAGGGAGCTTTTACTAGACAGGTCGCCCACCAGTACTCCCTTAACTACGGGCGGGCGCCCCCTTTTGGTTGACATGGACAGTTGGCAATGGAGTGGCCTTTACGGCCGCAATACAGGCACTCACCAGACACCATGCGTCGCTGACGTTCCGCGGGTGTTAGCCGTGAGCGACCCAGCTGCATGGGCTGCTCGCCTTCCTCGCTTAGCTCGCCACTGTGGGCAGCACTGGGTTTAGCCCTCCACTCCCCCGCTGGTGGGTCCATGAGCGCCCGTGGCTCCTGAAAGGCCCGCCCCCGGAGGTCTCTGCGAGCCTGAAGGCGATCATCTAACTTAATGCACAGAGTCATTAGAGAGTCAAGAGAGGCAGGCAGGTCATGCATTATTAGTTCGCCTTTCACTTCATCACAGATGTTATTAAGCAAGGCACTCTTCAGCGCTTCCTGCCCCCACCCCGTTTGCTCAGCCAAAACCCAGAAATCGACAGAATAATCCGACATCCTGCGTCTACCTTGTTTAAGATTTAACAGGCGTTGAGCGGCGGCGGCAGCCTCCGATCCTTTGTCAAAAACGCTCCCAAACTTAGACAAAAAATCGCGGTAGGAGATTTCGGGGTGGGATCGCAGCACTGCCTGGGCCCACTGTAGTGCGCGATCACGTAACAGTTGCACAAAGAACGAAATCTTATCTCCATCACCAGGGTACAAGTGAATTTGCTGACGAAAAAAATAAGTGAGTTGTGTGAGAAATCCTGCACACTTATCCAACTCACCATTAAATAGTTCTGGAGAGGGAGGCTGATGCCCGACAACCACAGGTGTAGTTTGGGCCGCGCTTGCGGGCTGAGACGCGCTCGCGCCCGGGATAGGTTCGTCTGCCGGAGAGGCTGGTGGGGGCGGAGAGTCAGTCAACGGGGTCCGCTGGGCGAGAGCCAGAGACAAAGCGGCAACGTCTCCACTGAGCTGCATCAACATATGCTCGTGTCGCTGCAACAGCTCCTCCAACGAGACCGGGGCTGGGGCGGGTGGCGCCGAGCCTGTTGAGTCCATCGTGGCTGGACCGTTCTGTCACAATGGGACTGAACGGACTCACGCGCAGGCTCTAGGTCTTGAAAGCACAAGAGTCTTTATTATGATACACCAGGTGATTATTTACAAAAGTGAGGGGAAAGCCGGGCTCCGGGCGTCCACACACGAACGGGAAAGACGCCGATAGTCACACACACACACACACACACTCCGTCCACTCCTCTTCACACTCCACTCACTCGGGTAACACAGGGGTAGGTCCAGGGAATCTGTACACAGAGACACGAAGGGATAGTAAGGTAAATCGCTGTGAAAACACTTCAGAAGTAATTGAGCTGGGGTTACACTGACGAGGGTCGGCAACGGTCCAGCGACGAGAAACACAGGGCTGCCATCTTATAAAGGAGCTGGATCACTCGTGATGAGCCACAGGTGCGTGGGCCAAGGGCAGGAGCCCACAGGTGAGCTCCGCCCAGGCAGAGGGAGGAGGGAAAGAGGGGAAGGGAGAGAGCAGGGAAAAAATTAAAAAAAGAATACAAAACATATGTAGCCATACTGAGCCGACCGGGTAGGCACAGGGACCCTGACAGTTATTTTGTTATCGTTTTTATCGTTAACTCGGTTTTCCTGGGTCTTTTCACGTGTGTTATGAATAAATCTTCTTTTTTTCGGTACCGGTACTAGTTTTATTTTGTTGTATTTATCCGCGACACCTTAAAGGTCGGTCCGTGAAAATATTGTCGGGCATAAACCGGTCCGTGGCGCAAAAAAGGTTGGGGACCGCTGACTTAAATTACACAATTGAAAGCATATGTGTATTGTTTGTGTATTTATACACAAGCACTCATATATATTCAAATAATTTAAAAAAAAAAGTTCATTTACCTGTTACTACCACACACCAAATCCGGTCGTTGGTACTTGCTGGCTTGTGTAGCCACTAGGTAACAAAAGCTCAACACTGCGCCTAGCATCCTGGAGCACTTCTTTTGTGTTTTGCACGTGTTTTGAGTTTTTATGTGCTTCTGAGTTTTTACGTGTTTTTGAGTTTGTACGTGCTTCGAAGCGTACGTGTTTGTAAGTGCTTTGTCTCTAGGGGCCACCGTAAATATACTTTTATTTATTCACTCCACATAAAATGTAATAAATAAATCATATAATACAAAAACCAACTATTCACATTTCAACTTTTAACTATTTAAATTTTCAGCTTTTTCCTTTTAAACAAATTTGAAGTGAAACACAAAACACAAAACACAAAACGCTGCAAACCACAACACAATTAAATATAAATTAAAATATGAAAACAAAAAGAACATGCATATTCTCTGTCATATGGGCCTGCATGAATAAACTTTCTGAATCCTTTATCATCTGCAACTGAAAATAGTTGTGGATGATTACTATACCTTTCTAATGCGACGTTGGTGTCCCTGGCTCTCTTTCTCTCTCTTTCCCTCCCGCTCTGTTCCTGTGCTACTGCCAGTGTAACTACCGCCCCTCCCCCTCTTCCCAGCACAAAACACAAGAAAGTGCGAGAGAGGATGAGAGAAGGAATAAGAAAAAAACCCCACGGCTCACGATAAGGAGCCGGCTCACGTCGTTCACGTCAAAGACCCGGCTCTAAGAGCCATTTTGTTTGCGACCGACACATCACTATTTTGTCAGTCTCCAATCAAAATTCACTGAACCAGCAACAAATGAAGATCAAAACTGGGCTTCACATTTGATAAACATCCTCATTAATTCCCTCTTACGTTTGTTGTTTTGCTTCCACCATAATAAAATCGATGATAGCCAGACCTAGATGGCAGACTGCTGCCTTCTGGGAGTCTGGACTTTCTATTTTATCCCTGGATAAAGACAAAAAAGAAGTGGGGCACCATCTGCTTGTATAAACCAATCGATTATAACTCTAAATTTGGAATCAAACCCACATTCTACATACTGTTGTATGAATGCAAGGTAAGAAAAAAACGTTTTTATTCCTTAAGTTATATTTAGGACAGTTTCTCTGGTAGTCATTAACTTATGCCACATACTATCAACTTACACCACTAATGCTAGAATAGCTAACAGCAGTTGAGTACCTAACATTAGCTTAACTAATCATACGTACAGTAGTTATAAAAGCTAAGGTTACATAAAAGTAAGGTTGTCGTGAAATAAGATGACTATTATTATTGTAAATATGGAGAGAGGACTAGACGTGATCAGTTCTACTTTTGAAAAAAGATCTCAGATGTTGTCCTTGAGATCTACTGGAGTTACTAGTCTATCTTGGGGGTCACTGCACGAGTGCGATAACTACCACTGGCACAACTGTTTCCTTTACCCCCCACATCTTCTTAAGCTCTTTTCTGAGTCCTTGGTACTTCTCCAGCTTCCCATGTTCCTTCTTCCTGAAGTTTCTGTCATTCTGTATCACTACTCTATTTTAACTATGGATGTTTTCCTCTGCTTGTCCACCACTACTATGTCCGTTTGGTTAGCAATCACCAGTTTGTCCATTTCATGCATTCTTGACTACCCTAGGCAGTGTCTCCCATTTTGATCTAGGGACTTCCAGGCTATACTCGGCACAGATGTTCCCAGGATGTGGTCATACGTGGAATCCATACATGGCATTCAATGTATGCCCTGCTTGTGTGATCCACACAAATATGTGGTCACAATTTTGAGTTAAGTGGTGTGATATATGGAGATTATTATGCATGTTTTATGTTGCTGGTTTATTGGTGGAATTTAAGTCCACAATATCATGCAAGTACTCTGTTGCCAGGAGAGTGTATAACACTTTGGACAGTAGGGGGCAGCAGTGTGCTTTGGGAACTAGTGATGTGCGATACCACTGATTTCTTTTCCGATACGATACCAAGAAAAATTCAGGGTGGTATCGACGATACTGATCCGATACAGATACTTTGTACAAAAAACTTAATGTTTCATTGTATTTCATATATAATTGTATTATGTAATTGTAATAATAATATAGCTTCATAATGATTACAGGACATCAGACTACTTGTTCTTATTGCTTAATAATGCAGAATTAGTGCTGCTAGGGCGAGACAGACGTGAGAGACGTCTGTCTTGCCCTAGCAGCACCCTCTCCTATCCCTCTCCTCCTCTTCAGTTGGCCTCAACATACGCTCATCATATTCTGTGATATGATTTACTGTGAGGTGTTTGACAAGGTTAGTGGTGTTGCCACAACACCTCACTGTCTTGCCACATGTATCGCAAACTGCGTTTTGACTGTTTGTGGAGCCATTGTTGTGAGTGTGCACACCAGGGGCTGCCTGCAACACATTTATACAGCTGTATATGTATGACTATGAAAGGCGTAAGAGGAAGTAGTTCCTTCCAATTTAGACGATCCAAATGATATAGTTTCTTTCCATTGGGCTCCTGTTAATTATAAACTACAAATTTACCCCAAAGTACTAAAATATATATATTTTAATATGAGAATCGATTCTAGAACATAAATGACTGGTATCGGAAGAATCGATATTTCAATATCGATCCACACACCACTATTGGGAACTGAGTCGGGTGCATAGCTGCCATAAGCTTATCATTCTGGCTAGACTGACCAGGCCAACAGCAGCGTGTCTCCTGTGTTCACTTTCTCTCCTGTTTTACAGGTCAGTAATGTGGTCAAAACCATAAAGAAATACACAGCTGGACACTGTGATACTTATTCTTTCATGACATAAGACGGCTGTGTGATATGTGATATATGTCACTTTCGCTATGCAAACTACTTTAGCTCTGTGGAATGTAATAGCTAAGCTGTATGCCTGGGTAATGCTAGCAAGCTGTTGCAACTGCGCTCGTCTCCATATAATAATAAGACGCACCAATCCGGCTGGGTTTACAGTTCCTGATAAACTTGTAGTTTTGTGTCCATGACAAATGTTTTGTATAACGTGTCTGTAAAGTGTTCCGAGCCAGCCTGAAGTCATGTGGAAACTTGCTGTTTCAATGTTAGAATCTAACTAGCCTGAAAAATACATATGAAGCAAAAGAGCTACGGCTAACAAAAATGCTGGCAAGGACAAGAAGTGCAGTAATGTTGAAGGTAAAGTTTCCTTTCTATGATAAGACACTACGATGATGATGTGAATTATTTTATTTATCAGTTTTAAGGGGAAAGAGGTGCATTTGTCATTTGTTTCATTCATTTCAAGCTTTTGTTGTTTTATGCCAGTAGTGTGGCTTAATATTGAAACGCACTGGTGGAAAACGAGCTATTTGAGGGAATGAGCAGTTCTGGTGAAATTGAGTTACAAAAAGAGTGGAGAACACATGCTTGTGTTGTATGAATAAATTCTGGCAAGACTGACCAGGCAAATGACAGCATGTCTCCTGTGTTCACTTTCTGTCTTGTTTTACAGGATTGTATTCTGGCTGACGCCCACCATAGTGGGGCCAGTAACACTTGCTAGCATCTGGCACAATGCTATTATGTGCTGGATTGTCTCAGAGGCATCTTTACACAGCCTGCACTTGGGCTCTTGTCTGGTGCTGTAGACCCCATTCTCAATGGATCTTGTGTTGCCATGATTAGCGCCTCTGTGCTGCTGAGGTCAGCTGCCATCTTCCTAGTGGATTCATGGATGTTTGTTGTCTCAGTCTGGACTGTGGTACTGACACTGACTAGTCCTGGTCTCCTTTCTTCCACTTAGCGTACAGTCTCAGGGTGGTGGACTTGGGGTGAAACCCTCCATGCATGGTCAGGAGCTTCCTTGTCTTGATGTCAGTGGCTTCCATCTCCTCACCAGCTTATTATCCCAACAGGGTACCTGGTCACAGGCAGGGCGTAGGTGTTGATAGCCCGGATCTCTTTCGTTTCATTCAGCTTACTCCTCAGGACTTGTCTAACTATGTGCCGGTACTCGGTGGCTGCAGCTTTCCTAGCGGCCTCTTAATGGTTCCCGTTTGCCTGTGTGATTCCCAGATACTTGTAACTGTCCTCAGTGTATGCAATGTTGCTTCTAGTAGTTCGATCCCCTCAGTTCTGACTACCTTCCCTCTCTCGTTACCATCTGACTACACTTCTCCAGTCCGAATGACATTCCAATGTCATTGCTGTAGATCTTTGTGGTGTGGATCAGTGAATCAATGTCTTATTTACTCTTGGCATACAGCTTGATGTCATCCATGTACAGGAGTTTGCTGACAATTGGTCCATTCCGTATGTCTGTGAAGGTTCTCAGTCATCCAGGTCATAGTAGTCTAAGGAGCTTGGAAAGAAAAGCGTCTGGACTTCTTTAAGTTGCTTGAAGACATTTCACCTCTCATCTGGGAAGCTTCTTCAGTTCTAGGGTCAAATGGTGGAGAGTCCCAGGTGAGCTCATTGTGAAACCTAGCCCAGGATGCCTTAACGCCCACTCACATCCTGGGCCATCTGACCTCAGGAAATCACATGATAGGGTGGGGCTAGGTTTGACAATGAGCTTACCTGAAACCTTGGCTGATTGTGACCTACACCCATTTTCACACCTTGGCTCATGTGATTAGGTAGAGGATCATTAGGGGGTCCATTGTCCCTCTTGGTGGGTTACTCCCACAGAGCTTAAATCTGGGACTCTCCACCATTTGACCTTAGAACTGAAGAAGCTTCCCGGATGAGAGGTGAAACGTCTTCAAGCAACTTAAACAAGTCCAGATGCTTTTCTTTCCAAGCTCCTTAGGTCCATACCGTAGTTGGTATTTGTAGCCTGTTTTGTAAAGGATCTCACTGAGGGGGTTCAGGCCTATGTAGAACAACAGTGGAAACAGAGCATCTCCTTAGTAGATCCCTCGCTTGATGCTATCTTGTGATATTGGGTTGAACCTAGCCTCCAGTGTTCTACACCACATCCCCATCGAGTTCCTGATTAAGGCTCTTAAGGTTCTATTGATCTTGTACAGATTGAGGCATTCCAGGATTCAGGTGTGGGGCATCAAGTCATAGGGCTTCTTGTAGTCTCAGGTGTAGCTGGTGTTTGCTTCACTGGTATTCCTGCAAATTCCTTTCTGTGCTCCGCTCATGTATTTGGCCATGTGCCTGTTAATCTTAGCTGCTATGATGCCTGACAGGAGCTTCCATGTGGTACTGAGGCAGGTTATTGGCCGGTAGTTAGATGGGACTAGTCTCTCTGGGGATCCTTGAGGATCAGGACTGTCCAGCCTTTAGTTAGCCATTCTCGCTGTCTCTCATTGACTAACAGTGGGTTCATTTGTCCTGCCAGATGCTCATGGATTGCAGTCAGCTTCTTCAGCCAGTAGGCATGAATCATGTTGGGGCCTGGTGCTGACCAACTCATGCTATGAGACCCTCTCTTGGATATCTGCCACTGTGATGGTTACTGGACCCTGTTCGGGGAGGTTGCTGTTGTCTGCTCAAGGTCCTCTAGCCACTGAGCATTGCCAATATGGATTCAAATTCAAATTCAAATTCAAATTTTATTTGTCACGTACACAGTCATACACAGTACGATATGCAGTGAAATGCTTGGACAACTGCTCGTGACCCAAAGAAAACAAAAAAAGGAAAGGCTATGAATAAGATAGGAAATAAATATGAAAATTAAAAGAAAAATTAAAAAGGGTAAATTTAACTAGGAAGGAATAAAATATAAATTAAGGTTAAAAATGAAATAACTGTACAACACAAATTAGAATGAAGGGTAGATTTAACTGGGAAGAATAAGATAAAATATATAAATTAAAGTTGAAAATAAAATAACTGTACAACAAAATACACAATACACAATATAGAACTATATAAGAATGTATGAAGAAATCTAAATATAAATAAATATATACACAATAACAGCAGCTGTACAAGTATTAACCGGAAATGAAGAATATAGTGACCAGTGTTGTGCAAAAACAAAGTCCAGAAAGTCCAGTGTGTGTGTAAGAACCATATGTGTGGGTCAGTACTGTGTGGTGGTGTGATTGAGAGACCGTATCGCCTGCGGGAAGAAGCTCCTCCTCAGTCTCTCTGTGTTGGTCTTCAGGGAGCGGAATCGCTTTCCTGACCTCAACAGAGAGAACAGTCTGTTGTTGGGATGGCTGAGGTCCTTCACGATCTTCCTGGCCTTGGTCCAGCACCGCCTGCTGTAGATTGAGTGCAGGTCAGGGAGCTCGGAACGGATGGTGCGCTCAGCTGACCGCACAACCCTCTGTAGAGCTCGTCTGTCCTGCATGGTGCTATTCCCGAACCAGGTTAAGATGTTTCCCGCCAGGATGCTCTCTATGGTGCACGAGTAAAAGTTCCTGAGCACCTTGGAGGGCAGTTGGAAGTCTCTCAAGCGTCTGAGGTGGTAGAGACGCTGTCGGGCCTTTTTCACCACGGTGTTGATGTGACAGGACCATGACAGGTCCTGCGTGATGTGAACTCCGAGGTATTTGAAGCTGTCCACTCTCTCCACTGGGCACTCGTTGATGACGGGGGTCTGGTAGTTCCTCTCCTGCTTAGTGCTGAAGTCCACTATCAGCTCCTTTGTCTTACTGACGTTTAGAAGGAGGTTGTTCCTCTGGCACCAGTTCTCCAGATTCCTAATCTCCTTCAGGTAGGCCGTCTCGTTGTTATCAGAGATCAGGCCCACCACGACGGTGTCGTCAGCAAACTTGATGATGGTGGTGGAGCTGGTAGTGGCCACACAGTCATATGTGTACAAAGAGTACAGCAGGGGGCTCAGAACACACCCCTGGGGTGCTCCAGTGCTGAGAGTGGTGGAGGCTGAGACATGTCCGCCCATCCTTACTGCCTGTGGTCTGCCAGTTAGGAAGTTGGAGATCCACTGACACATAGATGAGCTGAGTCCCAGATGCTCCAGCTTGGAGGTGAGTGTGGAGGGAATTATGGTGTTAAATGCAGAGCTGTAGTCTATGAAGAGCATTTTAACATAATTCCCCCTTCTAGTGTCCAAGTGAGTGAGTGATGTGTGGAGGAGATGAGAGATGGCATCGTCTGTGGAACGATTTGGACGGTAAGCGAACTGTAGTGGGTCCAGTGTGTCTGGTAGTGAAGAAATGATGAAGTCTCTGACCAGGCGTTCAAAGCACTTCATCACTACTGAGGTGAGGGCTACAGGGCGATAGTCATTGAGAGAAGCAGGGTGGGGTTTCTTCGGGACAGGAACAATGATGGACTCTTTGAAGCATGTGGGGATCACCGACTGAGATAAAGAGATGTTGAATATCTCAGTGAACACAGGAGCTAGCTGGTATGCGCAGTCTCTTAGGATACGACCTGGGATGCCGTCTGGTCCTGCTGCTTTCCTGGTGTTCACTCTCTTGAAGGCTCTCCTTACTTCATGCTCGGAGATGACGAGCACGTTTCCGGTGCTGGCAGCATCTTCCTGTCTGCAGCCGTTAGCGCCGCTAACACTAGCATTGTTGGAGACCTTAGCTGCAGCCTCGAAGCGAGCATAGAAAGTGTTCAGCTCGTCTGCCAGAGTCACGGCCGCGTTCGTCATACCGGTTGTTGGTGCTTTATAGTCCGTTATTGTCCTTAGTCCCCGCCACAGGCTCCTAGAGTCACTCTGTTGGAGTTGTGACTCTAGTTTCCTCCCGTAGCGCTGCTTCGCCTCTTTCACCGCCCTCCGCACGTTATATGACGCGGCTTTGTACGGGTCCATGTCCCCCGTCATGAGTCCCGTGTTGTAGGCAGCGGTGCGGGATCTCAGAGCGTCGCGGATGGTTTTATCCACCCACGGCTTCTGGTTGGGAAACGTTGTGATAGTCTTTGTCTCCACGGTATCATCCGCTAGTTTCCCGATGAATCCCACAACCGCTTCCGTAAACACGTTGACGTCATCGTCGGAGCTGTTCCTGAACATGTCCCAGTCTGCGTCATCGAGTGCGTCCTGTAACGCGGCCACCGATTGGTCCGTCCAGCGCGCGACCTTCCTCTGAACCGGAACTTCCTGTTTCAGCCTTTGTTTGTATTTTGGCATGAGGAAAATGGCGGCGTGATCAGATTTGCCAAACGGGGGGCGGGATTGTGCCTTGTAGCCGTCCTTGACCGTAGTGTAGCAGTGGTCCAGTGTCCTTTCACCTCTGGTGGGGCAGGTGATGTGTTGATAAAAGTTCGGCGCTGCGCGTTTGAGGTTGGCGCTATTAAAGTCCCCCGTCACAATAAGCGCAGCGTCCCGGTGTTGTGTCTGGTGCTGTGTGAGTGCCTCATGCAGCTCGCATAAGGCGGTGACCGTGTCCGCTTGTGGTGGAATATAAACGGCACTTACAATGACCGATGTAAATTCCCGAGGTAGATAAAAAGGACGACACATGATGGACAGTAGTTCCAGATTTGGTGTGCAGGAGCGTGTGAGAGGAACAACGTTCGCACTGTTGCACCAGTTGTTGTTCACCATTAAACACACGCCGCCTCCCCTTGACTTCCCCGAGTCCCGTGTCCTGTCCATGCGGTGAACCGAGAAGAACTCGGCCGGCTGGATGGCGTGGTCCGGCACCGCTGGGTTCAGCCATGTCTCGGTGAAGCAGAGGAGATTGCAGTCCCGAATGTCTCTCTGGAACTTTATCCTGGCCCTGAGGTCGTCAAGCTTGTTCTCCAGTGACTGGACGTTGGCGAGCAGGATGCTAGGCAGAGGTGTGCGGTGTGCACGAGCTCTCAGCCTGTTCCTGACGCCGGCTCGCTTCCCTCTAGGCCGCCTCCGCTTCCCTTTGTTCTCCCTCGAGATCTCACTCGGCCAGCTCGGATCCGGAGTTAAAAACTTCGAATTGTGAGTACATTGTATACCAATAGAAACAAGAGTGTCACTGTCATACCTAATGTACCCAATGGTGATGATTTTGCCGATTGGGTTGGATTGGGTCCTTCTCCCATATGCTGTTCCAGTATTGCTCAGTATCTAGCCTTGGTGGTGCTGTTCTCATGTTGTCAGCTTATTTAATTCATTTCAATTCAATTTTAATTGTACAGCACCAAATCATAACAACAGTTGCCTCAAGGCGCTTTTATGGTGAGGTAGGCCCTACAATAATGCATGCAGAGAAAAAAAACAACAATTAAATGACCCCCTATCAGCAAGCACATTGGCGAGAGTGGGAAGGAAAAACTCCCTTTTAACAAGAAGAAACCTCCGACAGAACCAGGCTCAGGGAGAGGCAGCCATCTGCCGTGACCGGTTGGGGTGAGAGAAGGAAGACAGGATAAAAGACATGCTGTGGAAGAGAGCCATCCAAGTACACCTTGGATGGTTCTGTGGAGAACAGCTGGTTTATTCTCCTGCCTTCTCTTTCTCAGGTATACCTATTCAAGCGGCTAGCCAAGTTGTGAGTCTTTGTTTGGCATATAAAACATATACACAAAACACACTTTAGTGAGTGAAAATTTTGGAACATATAATGAAAAATATATAGTAATGATATTAGAAAGGAACTTGTGAAATCCTCTATTATGATGCAGGTACTATATGTTCTCGTATACAAAGTTTTTATTAGAAAAGGTTTATCCCCTAATGGGAAGTGGACAGCATCGGGTCAAAGAGTGTTGAGTGTGCACTTATTTTTTAGACAATGGATGGTTAACAACTTTAATATACATACATGTGAATACATGTTGCTATATAAACATACAAGGAGTTCCATATGTAAGCGCCTTGAGGCAACTGTTGTTGTGATTTAGCACTATATAAATAAAACTGAATTGAAATGAATTGGTATTTATCTTCTGTTTATATAGATAACATCTGGCGTCCCTATTTTCTTATTTTTCTCAACTTGATTAGGTATATCAATTTACCAACAGCAAGAATAGGCCAAATAATATTGCAACATATGTGTACTTGTATGTAAAGTATACCTGCTCACCAAAACAGTTTACAATAATTGAATAATGTTAAACAACCTTTACAATAATCCGGTGATCAATAATAAGTTTATTGTCTACCTTTATAGTGGTAGTATAAGAAACTAACAGTATCTCTTCTAAATTATCTGTAAGTGTATCTTACCTGTAAATCATGCCAGTGGTGTAAGACACACTGTCCCTAAGTGAAATGTGGTTCATCCTAAGGAAGTCCTCAAGATTTTTGAGCTGAGCAGCTGCACGAACTTCTCTCAGGTGCTGATAATCTGCTACGTGGCGACTGCGCTGTTGCTTTTCTTCCTGCTCCATTGCTTGCTCTGACAACAAACAGCTTAGGCCACTGTGCACACTCTCACTCATTGATGACAGGGAAAGTATCTTGCCAGACACTCCAGTTCCACTGCTGATGCTACCGCTTCGATAAATTCCATTACTGTCTCGACCTCCAGGTGCCACCCCTCCACTGGTCCCAGGTTTGGGCATCTAGAAGTAAGAGGACAACTTTTTTAAAAATTAAACAAGAGTCCAAAAACCCTGTATTAAGTACATCATCATACATTTAGTAAACTGTAGCACACCCACATGCATATAAGTTTGTAATACAATCACAGCTTTTTTTTCTTGGTATCTACTCAATCTATGCTGCTTTCAATATTCAAGTGCTAAAACTGAATAATTCATGGGTGAGTGGGGATAAAGGTCTGCTGTGTGTTGGATTTGAAAAAAAAAGAAAAAAAGAAAGAAAGAAAAACCTATTTCAGCCAGTTTTTCTCAGTCAGTTTCATGCAGTGTTTCAAGTGTTGAAATATGGAGTTCAGAATGTGTGTATTAACTGTTGAGGTCAATAAATTTACATTTCTATTTTATTTATATAGCACCAAATCACAACAAAAGGCGTTTCAAGGCACTAATAACTGCCATTTTCCCAGAAAAATTCTCATATTATAAATGACTGGGGAAATTTACTATGTTTTGTAGGCAGATATATTTGTGGTTTCACTGGAATGGCACCGCACAAATAGACATTTGTGATCCATCGCTGAACAAAATTTAACCTACTGTAAGCTTGTTTTCTTCCATTTAGGTGTTAGCACTCTTTTTACTTTTGCTTTTCTGTATCCAAACCCTGTTTCATTCAGCCCATTTCTTTTAGTTCCATCACAAACGCTGTCTACAGTTTTCCCCAATTATATTTCATTTATATTGCTGTGCAGTTTCTACTTTTAATTCGTCTTGCTTTCAATTTTCTGTCCAGTTTCACTCCTTCTTCAAAGTCTCTTCAGGTATCCTTTCACTCCACTCAAGCTGACTTCAAGCTAAAGCACTGGAGGGTTTTGTGACTGGCCTCCTTGCTGGCCCTCACAGCACTTCATAACCACCACTGGGCTCCCAGTTGCCCCCCTCAACTAGTTATCCTTTTTAATTAAAATTATGTTTCTGAGATTTTTATTTATATTTACACAGCACCCCACTCCCCAAATTGGGATTGCAGCTAAGATAATCATGTTGTTTTGTAAATGTGAAACCAAGAAACACAAAGACAAGCTGACAACAAACTGTTCGGCATATTCCTTGTGCTGCTGAGACTCCAGAGTGACCACGCCAAAAGAAGACACTATTCAAAAAAGATGTAACTCATAAATGAGGGGTGTTTTATCATGATATATTTCCAAGCTCTAGAAATCAAATTTTACTCAAAGAGAGGGTATCAAGCTTGCAACTGTTAACTTCATGAACCCACACAAAGTAAAATTTAGCTGTACAATACTTGAGTACAACTCAATCCAACCTTTACAATATACATACCATACAAATAAAAGAAACAGTATCATCTTTGCCCTCTCAATTTTTTAAAAACCTCTGACCTACATCAGAAAATCCTCAGTCACTCAATAATTTAAAAGCCTCTCTCCTCATGGTAATGATGATGGAACACGTAGAGGCTATTGTATTTTATTGTAGAGGCTACATAATGCAACATTGTGGAGCGTAAGTTTTTTTTTCTCCCTCTCATTATCAGTGTATCCAAAACAATACTTACCCGAGATGTTGGTGTTCGGCTGATATAGGGATTCTGGACTACGCTGCTCATGGTAGAGATTGTGATTAGCAGATATAGCAGTATGTTGTAGTCAGCCTAATGCTAGCAGTTTCTGGACTGCTTTAAAAGTAGTTACTGAACAAGTTAATATGGCTTATCTACTCCCTCCTACTTGGTCACGTGGCACACAGAGCCCTATAACCAAGCCTGTCTGCACTGCAGTGGGCAAAAAATAATCTCACAAGTAAATTATTTAATAGCACTAAAACAAGCATCTACACTAAAAGCTTGTGATTGCCTAACAGGAAAGCATACTAAGGCCCTCAAATTTTGCTTGTCTCTACAGTAATGTGTCTGTTTTTTTTTTATTATTATTATTATTTTCAAACTAACAATAGGTGCAGGTTGCTATTCACCTTTGTGCACGTTTTTAAAAAACAATTGGTTGCATAGGTTTTGTAATTTAATTGTCTGTCAGCTCAGATCATATTATATTATATTTATAAAAGCATGCGAATGAGAATATTTAAAGAAGGGTAACACAAGTATTAAAATTAGAAACTGAAAAACCTAAAGATTTAGCTGCTATTTAGGAATACAATTATACTTCTACTTCTGAGAATAGAATAGAATAGAATAGAATAGAATAGAAATATATTCTTTACTTTAGTGTGAATCTAGATGCTCCATCTGCCTGGAACTTTGCTGCTGGAACATTTGAATTTCCCCAATGAGGGGCAATAAAGGATAACATAAAGACCAAGAAATAAGACACTGTAAGAATATAAGGAACAACAGTGCGGTGTAGTTGTTCAGTTGTAGTTGTTTGTTAAAACAAATTTTAATATTAGACAAAGTTAACAGAATGTGTGATGGCATGTCTGAGCACTTTTATGTGTTGTGCTTGGATTCAATAACAGAGACGATTTTTCTTTTAAATGTGATTTTATTGTTGAAAGGAGACGCAGGGCTCGACAAAAGAAAAGATGAGAGGTAAGTGTGTTAGCCTAACTGTTAGCCTAAAAATCCATCATCAGTATTATATGAATCATGATAAAACATGCCTACCATATTTCGGGTTCCTGCATCTGGCCGCCGGGTTATTCTCTCCCCAGAAACACTTCCCTTGTGTTTTTTCCTATTTCTGTTTTCGTTCTTCCTATTTCTGTTTTCCTTTTTCCTATTTCCATTGTCGCTTTTCCTATTTCCGTTGTGTTCTTAAGTTGCAGTCTGTTTGGCCTGTCAGGACCACCATATCTAACAGTATTAACAATCCAATTTCCTTGAAGGCTTCCTCAAAATCCAAACAGAATCCAATCATCTCTCAAATAAACACAAAAGTCATCTCACCACCCCATGTTGTGAAATCCCCAAGTAAATCTGGGCATAAAGACAGGCAGACACAACAACAAGATTGGGAGACAGGCTGAACTAACTGTTTCTCTAACAACAACCCAGTAAGAACTGACTGCTGCTTATTTTATATTCAGGAGGGAGTAGAAAGTCATGTTAACTTGTTTAGAAGCGGCCCTATGAGGTCATCACCAGCAGCTGTGTGATTAATGGGAGGTGTGTCAGTACTAGGACGGGGCTATTGTGGCTTAAGAGTTGGGAGTTCGCCTTGTAATCGGAAGGTTGCCGGTTCGAGTCCCGGCTTGGACAGTCTCTGTTGTTGTGTCCTTGGGCGAGGCTGAAAAAAGAATCTCCAATGCGGAGGATGAAATCACCTTACTAAAAAATTATTTGGAATGCCTTGAAAGACAGTCCTTCTGACTAAAAAGGTGGAGGACTTGGAAGGAAGAAGTCGGCGTAATAACATCTGAATCCTCGGCATCCCTGAAAAACATGCCTACCATATGGCAGTGGTTTGTATCATATCTATCTAATAGACTCCAGTTTGTTCATGTAAATGGAGAGTCCTCTTCACACACTGAGGTTAATTATGGAGTTCCACAGGGTTCAGTGCTAGGACCAATTCTGTTTACATTATACATGCTTCCCTTAGGCAGTACCATTAGAAGACATAGCATACATTTTCACTGCTATGCAGATGACACCCAGCTCTATCTGTCCATGAAGCCAGATAACACACACCAATTAGTTAAACTGCAGGAATGTCTTAAAGACATAAAGACCTGGATGGCCGCTAACTTTCTGCTTCTTAATTCAGATAAAACTGAGGTTATTGTACTCGGCCCTGAAAAGCCTAGAAATATGGTATCTAACCAGATTCTTACTTTGGATGGCATTACCTTGGCCTCCAGTAACACTGTGAGAAACCTTGGAGTCATTTTTGACCAGGACATGTCCTTCAATGCACATATTAAACAAATATGTAAGACTGCGTTCTTCCATTTGCGCAACATCTCTAAAATTAGAAATATCCTGTCTCAGAGTGACGCTGAAAAACTAGTTCATGCATTTATTACTTCCAGGCTGAACTACTGTAATTCATTATTATCAGGAAGTCCTAAAAACTCACTGAAAAGCCTTCAGCTAATCCAAAATGCTGCAGCAAGAGTCCTGACAGGGACTAGAAAGAGAGAGCATATTTCTCCTGTATTGGCTTCCCTTCATTGACTTCCTGTTAAATCCAGAATTGAATTCAAAATCCTGCTCCTCACATACAAGGTCTTAAATAATCAGGCCCCATCTTATCTCAATGACCTTGTAGTACCATATCACCCTATTAGAGCACTTCGCTCTTGCTCTGCAGGCCTACTTGTTGTTCCTAGAGTATTTAAAAGTAGAATGGGGGGCAGAGCCTTCAGTTTTCAGGCCCCTCTTCTGTGGAACCAGCTTCCAGTTTGGATTCGGGAGACAGACACTATCTCTACTTTTAAGATTAGGCTTAAAACTTTCCTTTTTGCTAAAGCATATAGTTAGGGCTGGACCAGGTGACCCTGAATCCTCCCTTAGTTATGCTGCAATAGACATAGGCTGCCAGGGGATTCCCATGATGCATTGAGTTTTTCCTTTCCAGTCACCTTTCGCACTCACTATGTGTTAACAGACCTCTCTGCATTGAATCATATCTGTTATTAACCTCTGTCTCTCTTCCACAGCATGTCTTTTATCCTGTCTTCCTTCTCTCACCCCAACCGGTCGCAGCAGATGGCCGCCCCTCCCTGAGCCTGGTTCTGCCGGAGGTTTCTTCCTGTTAAAAGGGAGTTTTTCCTTCCCACTGTTGCCAAAGTGCTTGCTCATAGGGGGTCATATGATTGTTGGGTTTTTTTCTCTGTATCTATGAAGCGCCTTGAGGTGACTTATGTTGTGATTTGGCGCTATATAAATAAAATTGAATTGAATTGAACTGAAAAAGAATAAGATACAGATGCACGTACTTTCATGGAGTAGTTTTTAGCGGACATTTTGAAAACCCTCCCTCCTGTCCTTGAGAGAGCGCACCGGATAATCACAAGTCAAAGCTCTATTGCAAACCGATCGAGAACTTTTAGAATTAAGTGCTTAAGTTACAGAGACCGTGAACGCATCATGAAAGCCACTAGGACAACAAAAGAACTGACGTACAAAGACAACAAGATAAGCTTCCTGCCGGACCTGCCTGCAGAGGCGTATAGACAGCAGCGTCAGTACGATGGTGTGTGGAAGAAGCTGCGAGAGTTCGGACTGTCGAAACATCGGATCATCTATCCAGCGAGGCTGCTTTTGACCAACGAGGAACGTACACATGTATTCGATACACCAGCGGACGTGGACGCCTACATTAAGAGCCTCAAACAAGTACAAGATGTTTGATAAGGTATATGATGGTAGATTACTAATTCTGTTCTCACTGTATTCATGAACCATACTGGACAGAACAATTTATTTTATTGCCAAAGGGTTGTTATACAATGCTGGGTTAGACATTGTTTGTTTTGTTCTCTTAATAAGATTCACTAGTAATTTCACTTATTGTGTCAAATGTGTCAGAGTAAGTATTTGACAAGGTGGATTTATTTCTATTATTATTATTATTATTATTATTATTAAGTGTGCCTATGCCAAAAGGCACACTTATTACTATTTCTCAGATTTATTATTAAGTGTGCCTATGCCAAAAGGCACATTTATTACTATTTCTCGGATTTATTATTCTTATTATTATTAAGTGTGCCTATGCCAAAAGGCACACTTATTACTATTTCTCGGATTTATTATTCTTATTAAGTGTGCCTATGCCAAAAGGCACACTTATTACTATTTTTATTATTATTTTCCTTTTTCCGCCTGAAATTTTGGAGCGTAACTCATCCCACAGTTTTGACACAAGCTTCATATATGTTATATCATTTTGTGCGGCTGGATCAGGAATTGTGTGCTATGACTTTTGGTGTTTATTACTTCTATAGTTTTTTAAATATGAATATTTTAATGCTAGTTTTTGCCCATTGAAATGAATGGGAAGGGAAACTGAAACTTAACTTGAAACGAAAGTGAAACTTAATTTGTGGTGTGTTGGCTCACTCACTTAATTAGTGGTGTGTTGGCTCACTCTAGTGGTATGCCAGCAGTAGTACGGCCTGTCTACCCTTATTTGGATTTTTTTTTTTTGTAGCCATATGAATGGCAAACTACACTCATTGGCAGCGGCATAGGCACACTTAAAATTTCAGGTAAGAAGTTATGAACTGCACTCTATTTGGGTCAGATATAAACCGAGTTTAGGTGTAGTTTATTTTCGTTGTGCTGACAGTTACAATAACTCGTACTGCGTGCTAGCTAGCACGACGGAGTTTCTATACAGCTGTGTGCGCTAAGTTACTGATGTTGAACTTTGACAGCCTCCCCTGTCATTCTCTCGCCTGTTGAAACTTCAATCATGAAACTCATCAATGATCGGCTTTTCTCTCGTTTGTTTATTGCGCTAAACAACAGCAGCAGTTTAAGCTTGATCAGCTGTTGTTAGAATTCATTTGATTTTAATTTCTAGTATCAGCTGATGTTTGCTGGAGCCACAGCTGTAAAAAGGGCTGGTCGAAACCAGGAGATGTCCTTACTGAATCATCAGAGCTGAACTGGTGATGGAGAAACAGGCTTACCTTTTAGGTGACATGAATGACTTGAAGGGAAGTTATGAACTGTTTCTGAGAGACAACTAACACCAAGCTCCTTTTTTTGTGTAGCTGACAGCTGGTAACTGTGCAGGGGCGGATCTAGCACAGCTTTTGCCAGGGGGCCAGGTAGGGCATTGACAGGGAGAGGGGGACACAAAGATATACTTTTCTTTCTTACTCTCATATAAAAATATTTAGCTTTTATTAAATAGTTATCTGAATTTTACAACCAAAGTTTGTATAATAATACACAAGATTAGCTGTAGACCATTGTTAATCATTCAGAACACTGTGTAAAAATAACAAAAAACAAAAAGTGAATGCAAAAGTGCATAAATATTTATTTTACGTGTTTGATGTGTGTGGCAGGGCGTGGTCTGCAGTGCCGCTGCAGGGGAGGTGGACCCACCTCAGCGGCATCTGCAATCACGCCTCTCAGGCGTAAAGTCTGTGCTCTCTCGGCTGTTTCTTTTTTTTTTTTTTTTTGTATGTGTCGGGCTGTGAGATGAAAAGCTACAGCCGGCTGTGTGGGTACAGCAACTATGTGTGAAAAGTGGTCCATAACGTAATGCTTCAAAGCGTGTTAATGCAAACATTGTCGGGTCTGCTTATGAACCTCTGCGCATAGCGTCTGCAAATCGGGGCTGTACGAAGTCACCTCACCTTTACACAAAACTGTAAGCTGTCATCTGTGAGGCACGAGCGGAGTTTGGTTTTACCATAGTTCATGGTGGAGAATGGCTGCTCTGCTGAGTTTTGCTCTCTGTAGCTGTTTGAATGGCAAACTACACTGATTAGCGGCGGCATAGGCACACTTAAAATTTCTTCTGAAATTTTCGCTTTCTAGTTAAGTGTGCCTATGCCAAAAGGCACACTTATTACTGTTTCTCGGATTTATTCTTCTTCTTATTATTATTATTCTCCATCTTCCGCCTGAAATTTCTCCGCGTAACTCGCCCCACAGTTTTGAGACAAGGTTCATATATGTTATATCATTTTGTGCGGCTGGATCTGGAATGGTGTTTATGACTTTTATAGTTTTTTAAATATTAATATTTTAGTGAAAATTTTCCCGCGCTTATGTGCCGCACAGTTTTGACACAAGGGTTACATATGTTATATCATTTTGTGCGGCTGGGTCTGGACTAGTATGCTATGACTTTTGGTGTTTATAACTTTTATAGTTTTTTAAATATTTAGATTTTAGTGCAAATTTTGGCCCATTTCTAGGCCCATGAGAAAGATTCAACTTTTGGCCCCCTAGAAACAGATTTCAAACTTCATTTGTGGTGTGCTGGCTCTCTCTAGTGGTATGTCGGGAGTAGTACAGCCTGTCTACCCGTATTTGGATTACCGTAATGACGACAATATCAACGGCGCGCATAGCGTCGCTGCTTTCAGGAGCCATTGGAACTTTTAAGGTTGCGCGAACCATTGAATAGTTATGGTAACCGCAAGGGTGTATGCTTGGTGGAAAACTCCATATCCCACAATTCATAGCACGCCTCTACCGAGTCAAACAATGGCGGCTGCCACTTCGTTTAATATATTCCTCTTATTCGTGTTTCTAGGTCACAAAATAAACTTTTAAGATATTTTCAGGTGAGAATGTAGGTGTGTAAACGTCAAATATCTGCTCGTTTTGTCAAAACATCCCATATTAGCAACAGTTTTCTCACGATGTTGCTGCTAGCCGGCTAGCTAGCGCGGCTAGCGCCACTTCGCTCAAAAGCAGCCGGCCTTGTCTTAAAGTTAAGCGGCTGACACTCGCTTCACCACCCGATCGCTCGCCAAGCGACTGTTTCACACTGGACTTATTTTTCGTTTATATGGGCCGATAATTCATTTATTCATTTTAGTAACGGTATAAATAGTGAAAGGTGGTTGTCCAGATGCTGGTCGATGTGGGAAAAATAGCTGAGTTGTTTGGTGGTGGCTAACGCGGAGCTCAATCGTGGATAAGGGAAACCAAAGGCAGGAGCGTGAGGTGGTGGCTGACGCGGAGCTACAACAGAGGGCAGCTAGCCACCGGTGTATGTCTCTTCCCCCTCGTATGCGGGGAAAGAAACATGCGAGGCGGCCGCCGATCGACCGGTGGTGGCTAACGCGGAGCTCAATCGTGGATAAGGGAAACCGAAGGCAGGAGAAGCAGGCGGCTGCCGGTCGGAGCGTGAGGTGAACTGAATTTCAGGTAAGAAGTTATGAACTGCACTCTATTTGGGTCAGATATAAACCGAGTTTAGGTGTAGTTTATTTTCGTTGTGCTGACAGTTGCAATAACTCGTACTGCGTGCTAGCTAGCACGACGGAGTTTCTATACAGCTATGCGCGCTAAGTTACTGATGTTGAACTTTTTGACAGGCTCCCCTATTTTCAGGCGAGAATGTAGGTGTGTAAACTTCAAATATCTGCTCGTTTTATCAAGAAGTCCCATATTAGCTAGCTGGCTAGCGCGGCTTGGCTGACACCCAGGCCGGCTCACGCTCTCGTTTCACCCCCTAGTCTTTCGTGATGACTCTTGGTTGGCTGCTGGACTTATTTTTCATTTATATGGGCTGGTGATTCATTTATTCATTTTAGTAACGGTAAAAACAGTGAAAGGTTTTGATTAGCGGCGGCATAGGCACACTTAAAATTTCTTCTGAAATTTTTGCTTTCTAGTTATTGTGTGGATGCTTTAAGCATCCACACTATTGAGTTCCTTCTTGATGTTTCCGTACACTTTTCGCTGTGGATCTACTTCCACAATTTTTGTGCTATTTTCACCGTTCAAATTTTAAACTATTCTGCTATTTCTGCTAATGACGGCTATGTCTTTTGGTATTTTTCACTATTATACTTTTTAAAATATTAAGCTTTTTTCGTTTAATTTGAAATGAATGGGAAACTTCTGCAATTCTGCTAAAATTTGCTTGTTTTTGAAACTTAACTACTTCCTCATATTTTCACCTAGAACAACCATTCAAACTTTAAAATGTTCACAAATTATTGGGCTATTCAGGTATAAATCAGCTTTTTCAAATCTTTTACCGTTTTACTTTTATGCCTCTTAAAGTTTTGAGTTGCAAAATTGTGATTTTTCACAAAATACATGCGTTGTTATGGTTGCTATGCTCTTGGCTTCCAGTGTGCCACTGAAGGATTTGCAGCCTTCTCTTCATGTCTGAACAACTGTTTGCTACTTGCTCAATTTTCACTCAACTTCCACAAATTATACATCAAAACGTAGGTATTTTTGCTGGCTTTCAAGAAATGTCACTATCATTGTTGTGGAATTTATAGAATTTTGGCAAATCTCCTCAGACCAACACAAAGTCGCAAAACTCTCCATAGAAAGTCGATGGAGAGTTTGTTCAAAATCACCGCTTGATTTCTGTAATGAGAGGCATATTCGAATCGTCATATCTCCTTAACGAAGCAAAGTTAAGACATGAGGCTTGTCCCGGTATATCTTCAGACACTCCTGACGCTCACAATTCAAGAATTTCTTTCTCACCTATTACCGTTCTGAAATGAGTTGGACTTGTTTGAGGGTAGGAAATTCGTCCTTCGCTCAGATTTCTTCAGATTTCAAACTCTGGAAATGAACCACTTTTTTCTCTCGTCATAACTTTTTGTTGGATTTCCACAGAGACCTGAAAATTTCCATGACTGTTCACCAAAGCCTGCTGTCTCTTACGGTGAAAGAATGATATCGATACTCCAAATAGATTTAGAGTTACAAAGTGTTGTTTGAGGGCAAGTCAAGGCAGTTTTTGCTTCGCTCTACTCAGTTATGTTGCATTAGAAGTCAAATATCTTTAATAATTCATATTTTAATGATAAATTGTTAACACTTTAAGATTCCCCCATCTCTTCTGAACAAAACGGTGTAAGAATGACCGGCCTAGCCCCTACGGTTAGGAAATTATGGTCATTTGTTTGAGGGGAGTCCTCACTATGAGAAATAGACTGCAAAAATCCTGTGTCTCTCTGTGCTGCGTGCACCTGTTTTGGCGGGAAAAAGTACACAGCCTCTCTGATTGGTGGATTCAAATTCAGCAGCTCTCAGGCTACTTGACTGAGCTAGAAACTTACTTCTCTCTCCGTGTGTGTGTGTGTGTGTGTGTGTGTGTGAGAGAGACAGAGAGAGAGAGAGAGAGAGAGAGAGAGAAAGAGAACCTTTTAATGGGATGATCTCATTATAAGAGTCAAATTCAATATATTTAGACTGGTTGACTGAATTGGATCTTGTGTGTGTGTCTCTCTGTGCATGTGTTTTTCCTTATGTGTACATATTTGTGATTGTGTGGCTGTTATATATTTTTTTGCTGATTTTTTTTCATTTAACAAGTATATTTGAGGGACCCTCAGCATGTTCAGCATTTTTTCAGCTGTCCATTTTGCTTTTCCAATTTTTCTGTTTAAGTTATTACTATTGTGCTAAATCATACTATTTCTGGTATTTTATAAGATTTGTGCCAAATATAGTATTTCTGATTAATTATAATTTTTCTACCAAATCATAGATCAGTATTTTTGCTTTTTATAGGATTTTTATAGGATATTTATATTGCTTAATATAGTATTTCTGCTTTTTATAGGATTTGTGCTTAATATAGTATTTCTGCTAAATTATAGTATTTCTTCTTTTTATAGTATTTGTGCTAAAACATAGTATTTCTACTAAATGTAGTATTTATGCTTAATCATACTATTTCTATATATTTCTGCCAGGTCCCCAGGCAGCCAATCCTCTGTGAGGACTGAGACATTCAGATTTTCAAATCAGGGCCTGCACGGCTTCCCAGCCAATCATATATGTGGGCTGAGGCATTCAAATTTGCATATTGGGGCCTTCATGACTTCTAAGCCAGCCAATCATATCTGAGGGCTGAGGAATTCAAATCCACAAATCAGGGTCTGCACGGCTTCCCAGCCAGCCAATCATATATGTGGGCTGAGGCATTCAAATTTGCATATTGGGGAATTTGTGGCTTCTAAGTCAACAAGTCATCCATGTCATATATCTCTAAAAATTCATATTTTAATGATAAATTGTCAACACTTGAAGATTCCCCCATCTCTTCTGAACAAAACGGTGTAAGAATGACCCTTCTAGCCCCTACGGTTAGGAAATTATGGTCATTTGTTTGAGGGGAGTCGTCACTATGAGAAATAGACTGAAAAAAACCTGTGTCTCTCTGTGCTGCGTGCACCTGTTTTGGTGGGGAAAAGTGCACAGGCTCTCTGATTGGTGGATTCAAATTCAGCAGCTCCCAGGCTGACCTAGAAACTTACTTCTCTCTCCCTGTGTGTGTGTGTGTGTGTGTGTGTGTGTGTGTGTGTGTGTGACAGAGAGAGAGAGAGAGAGAGAGGCTTTTAATGGGATGATCTCATTCTAAGATTCAAATTCAATATATTTAGACTGGTTGACTGAATTGGATCTTGTGTGTGTGTGTGTGTGTGTGTGTGCATGTGTGTTTCCTTATGTGTACATATTTGTGATTGTGTGGCTGTTATATATTTTTTTGCTGATTTTTTTCATTTAACAAGTATATTTGAGGGACCCTCAGCATGTTCAGCATTTGTCCATTTTGCTTTTCCAATTTTTCTGTTTAACTTATTACTATTGTGCTAAATCATACTATTTCTGCTATTTTATAAGATTTGTGCTAAATATAGTATTTCTGATTAATTATAGTTTTTCTACCAAATCATAGTACAGTATTTCTGCTTTTTTATAGGATTTGTGCTTAATATACTATTTCTGCTTTTTATAGGATTTGTGCTTAATATACTATTTCTGCTTTTTATAGGATTTGTGCTTAATATAGTATTTCTGCTAAATGTAGTATTTATGCTTAATCATACTATTTCTATATATTTCTGCCAGGCAGCCAATCCTCTGTGAGGACTCAGACATTCAAATGCACATATCAGGGCCTGCACGGCTTCCCAGCCAGCCAATCATATCTGAGGTCTGCCGTTTCTTCTCTCGTCATATCTCAGCGACGGTTGTACAAAGAGCAATGAAAATACGGTCAAAGTACACCAAAGTCCGCTGATTCACAAGAATTATGCTTCTAGTCCACCTAGTTTTTGAGTTATACACAACGTTTTGTAACTCCAAAAAATGGCATTTTTCGCCTCTCACCGCGATCTAATTCTGACTGCTCATCACCCTGTTTTTCAAGGTGCCCGCTCTCTTTCCCAGTGGCGCAGTTGGTAATGACACGGGTCTGCAAACCAAAGGTCGTGGGTTCGATTCCACCTTGGTCAACATGTTTTTTTCACTACAAATTAATATACTATCACAGACCAGTAATTCATATTCATTATTTATTACAATTCTGCAAACTTTTGTGATTTTACAAGCTTTTCTAATATGGACCTCACATTCTTGTTAACACTCCATGGCACAAATACTCTTCCTTTTAGGCTCTGTGTATGTGTGTGTGTGTATCAATATTTCTCCCATTTTAAAGTATTACTCCTCCATAATTGTATTTCTGTTAAATCAAAGTACTTTTACTACATCTTAGTACTTCTGCTCAATCATAGTATTTCTGCTAAAGTATTTCTGACAAATCATAATTTTTGTGCCAAATCATAACATTTGTGTTATGTTAAAGTATTACTACTAAGTGGAGGAATTTCTGTCATGTTACAGTATATGTGCTGATTACAGTATTTCTGCTAAATCATACTATTTCTACTATATTATATTTTTCTTTGTAAATACAGCACTTCTGCTATATAATTGTATTTCTGCTATGTTATAATATTTGTGCTAAACCAGAGTATTTGTGCTGTATCATAGTATTTCTGCCAAATGATAGTATTTCTGCCAAATGATAGTATTTGTGCTAAAACATAGTATTAATTTAAAATGACAATATTCATAGTTCATCACAGTGTCTCTGGTAAATCACAGTATTTCTGCTATGTTGTACTATTTTTCTAAATCATAGTGTTTATGTAATGCTTAAGTATTTTTGGCTAAATATATCCTTTCTGTTATCTTATACTATTTCTCCTAAATTCTTGTATTTTTGAGAAGTTATCATGTTTCTGGTAAGTTACAATATTTCTGCTAAGTTCTGCTATGCTATTGTATTTCTGCCAAGTATTATGTTTACTCTAAGATATTGCAGTTCTGCTAAGTTATTCCATTTTAGCAACGTTCCTTTGCTTATGCAAAGTTTTTACAATTTCTGCAACTTTTCAGCTTTTTCAGCTAGTTTTTGCATACAGCTTCAGCTTTAAAGCATCCACACTGCATTTTCGCAGGAAATGCAAATTTTTCTAGTTGTTTTCCTTTTTCCGCCTGAAATTTTGGAGCGTAACTCATCCCACAGTTTTGACACAAGCTTCATATATGTTATATCATTTTGTGCGGCTGCATCAGGAATGGTGTGCTATGACTTTTGGTGTTTATTACTTCTATAGTTTTTTAAATATGAATATTTTAATGCAAGTTTTTGCCCATTGAAATGAATGGGAAGGAAAGTGAAACTTAACTTGAAACGAAAGTGAAACTTAATTTGTGGTGTGTTGGCTCACTCACTTAATTTGTGGTGTTGGCTCACTCTAGTGGTATGCCAGCAGTAGTACGGCCTGTCTACCCTTATTTGGATTTTTTTTTTGTAGCCGTATAAATGGCAAACTACACTCATTGGCAGCGGCATAGGCACACTTAAAATTTCTTCTGAAATTTTCGCTTTCTAATTATTATTATTATTATTATTGTTATTATTATTCTTTTCTTTAATTCAATTCTTTTATTCAATTGTAGTTACTCTAACAACTGTTGCTGAAACGCGGGTGAATAGTTCCTCGGTTTAGGGTGGACCTGTTCCAAGAAGAGGGCGGAAGTATTTTTGGGGTTAAGGGATGCCTGTATGTTCTTACACAGGCTGGGGTGTGGGAAGGGTTGTTCTCTCAAATCGGTAAATTCTCAACATGGTACAATGCTTTTTGTTTTGTTTTTTTTTGTTTTTTTTTTAATATATGTATTTATTTACTAGTACAGCTTTAACATAAGTGAATATATATAGCAGAAGTCTTGATTGACTTTGTTTCTTGGAACTGTAGAGGTCTGCGTAAGTTAGCAAAAATAAAACAAGTCATTAGTAGGACTAAGAAATTAAAAGCCAAAATTGTGTTTCTACAAGAAACTCATATGCTAGGCAGTGAGACAAATAGAATGAAACATAGATGGCCAGGTCAAATCTTTTCAGCGCCTTACTCCTCCAATTCCAGGGGCGTTATGATAATGATTCACAAATCTATACCCTTTCATGTTGAGCATGTGCTTAAGGATTCTAATGGGCGTTTTTTAATACTACAAGGTAACTTACTATCTACCAGACTAAATTTAATTAATATTTATGGCCCAAACACCATTATGGGGCGATCGTGGCTCAAGAGTTAGCAGTTTGCCTTGTAATCGGAAGGTTGCCGGTTTGAGCCCCGGCTTGGACGGTCTCGGTTGTTGTGTCCTTGGGCAAGACACTTCACCTACTGCCTACTGGTGTTGGCCAGAGGGGCCGATGGCGCAATATGGCAGCCTCGCTTCTGTCAGTCTGCCCCAGGGCAGCTGTGGCTGCAACTGTAGCTTGCTTCCACCAGTGTGTGAATGTGAGAGTGAATGAATAGTGGAATTGTAAAGCGCTTTGAGGGTCTTGAAAAGCGCTATGTAAATGCAATCCATTATTATTAATCCAAACTTTTATAGCAATTTATTTCTTAAAATTTCAGATTTACAAGGTAAATGTATAATTGCTGGGGACTTAAATTGTGCTTTGAATTCACAGAAGGATAAATCATCAGGCATGGATAACACTCATAATAGAACACATAAGGTGATCAAACAATTTATGAAGGAGTTAAATATAACTGATATATGGCGAGATCAAAATCCAACCAAATTACAATATTCTTGCTGGTCAGGTACACACAAAGTGTATTCCAGAATAGATTACTTTTTGGTATCAACTGAGCTGGCTCATTATATAAAAGATTGCCAGTATAAGGAAATAATAATATCTGACCATGCAGCCGTTACTTTGACTTTCATAGAGCCAAAACTAATCAAAACTTGAATTGAATGGAGGTTTCAACTGAAGTGGATGCAGGACAAACAGTTTCTTGAGTTTTTAAGCAAATTAATGAATACTTTGAGCACAATTCAAATCAAACTTTGGCAAATGTGAGATGGGAAGCCTTCAAGGCATACTTAATAGGGCAAATCATAAGCTATTCTAGTAAGAAAACAAGAGAAAGAAACCAAAAGATAAAATATCTGGAAGAAAAAATAAAAATGTTATAAAAGATCAGCTTTCAATCAGGCCAAAATAATGAGAACAATGTAAAAGAATTATTATTATTGAGAACGCAATATAACGAAATGACAAGCGAAAAAGCTGCTATAAATCTATTGAGATTAAAGCAACAATTCTATGACCAAGGTGAAAAACCCAGCAAACTCCTGGCTTGGCGTATAAAACAGCGGGAATCTGAAAAGGCAATTACAAAACTTGAAACTTCAAATGAAAATATCATAGTAGACCCATTAGAGATAAACAATGCATTTAAAGTGTTTTATGAAACCCCAAGCTCACTTTTTCACCAGTTTTGCTGGTCACATTCACCACTAGATGGTGCCACAGGGAATAGAGAAGAATGAAATGCTCAGATTCCAATACACTGTGCAAAAATACCATTTTGTAGGTGTCAAACAATGTCATCGCTGGCAGTTTTTGTGGACTAAGGAAATGTGAAAGAATTATGTGTTTTTGTGACAGGTTGCTAATATCTAAAGATGTAGTTTAAAACTGGTACTTTGCTGTTGTCTGTTAACAGCAGCAGTGGTTCATCCTTTGAATTAGGTCATTTTATAATGCTTGAATGATTCATAGATCAGTGTTTAGAGGCTTAGGAAAAAAAACAGATTTTCTGAAAATGGTCAGGTACAATAATTGTATTCTGACTGTGAGTTAAAGAAAACTTTAACATGATGATGCCTTCCTTGTGAGGTTAATGAATGCTGGAAAAAAAGAAGGTCATGCAGGTTTTTACAAGTCATCAAGTGCAAAAAAAGAGGACAGTTGGTCACCCTAGAGTTGGTCTGAAACTGGAAGGCTGAGCAACAGACAGTCTATGAGCCCCAAAGCCAAGTCCAAGGACCTTAAATGTTCGGGAACATTTAAGATGATAGAAGGTTATTGGCTGTTGACCCTGATTCTGCTGCCGAGAACCAAATTTGTTTGCATGAGAAGCAGGCTGCAGTGGTGGGTGACAGGCTGGTGATGGAGCTGGCGAGTGGGTGGGCAATCCACCCTCAAGCGAAGGGGAATCAGCTGGTGAGCAGAATTGCTGTACTGGTGAAGATAGTGAGCTGCAGACAGCAGGTGAAGTTAGAAAATGGGGTGTAGAATCCTGAGTGGTTGTTATTATTTTGACCATCCATTCTCCCATAAGGTTCCTTCACTGCTTTAGAATAAAGTGAATTAGCAAGGATTTCTTCATGGTTACCTCTGCATCCTTCTACATACCTAGCTTCAGAATATTCTGAACTCAAGTCTAAAAGAGTCTCCTGAAACATTATGATTAAGCAAACTATATTATTAAAGTTCTTCATGACTGGGCCAAGTGTCCTCTTTTTTGGAAATCAAAATATGATCACCCTAATGTTGCTGCTTCATGGCCAGTCTAACCCTGTCACTGTACATTTGGTATTTTCACAGATTCTTTTTCTAATCTTTGGAAAGGGAAGAGATTAGAGAGAGAAATGGGCATGCCTTGGCCAGTGATATCTCATCTCTATGTTTCAAATACAAATCCTCTTGCACAAGTAAAAAAAAAATCATAAAACCACTTTGTCGGTTCACCGTGTTTGCCGTGTAGTAGTGGTTCCTCTGGCATTACTTGCTGCATTTTCTAATTGTGGACCCCCAGGACAGAATCTTCAGATGATGTCTTCTGCTCATCGCAACAACTAGAGGGAAAAGCAACCTCAAATGTTCAGGCACCCTCTTTTATGCTCTTTTGCCTACCCCTTCCTCTCCTTCTGTCTATCCTATCCAGTCCTTGTTCTAAGTATAATCACCCAATGTCCAGCCACATCCTATCATCCTATTCATTTTCAACCTTTTGCCTACTTTTAACTAAGGCAAATTACTTACTTCATTGAAATAATATCATTATGTTTTACTACTAACCCGATGTTTGCCTACTGGTGGTGGTCAGAGGGCCCGGTGGCGCCAGTGTCCGGCAGCCTCACCTCTGTCAGTGCGCCCCAGGGCAGTTGTGGCTACAATGTAGCTTGCCATCACCAGTGTGTGAATGATTGACTGTCATTAGGGACTAAGTAAAGCGCTATACAAATGCAGACCATTTGCAGGCTATTTGCACCTCTACAAACACCTTACAATAATCAACAAAAACTACCACAAATCCACTACAAACTGGACGTTGGAGCAATATTCTTATTTGCACACTCCGTCACATAGTTCTGAACACACACCTAAATTATATTATATTTGCACATTTTGCACATGTCTTTGTTATGTCTCGTCAATAATATCCTGACTATAACTTGAAACTGGTATTCAATACCTACTGCACATTCCACTTTGTATTGTCTCTGTCCTGTCTTTGTTTATCGTACAGTTAATATTGTATAGTTACCATTATAGTATTGCATAGAATTGTATAGTTACCATTATAGTATTGTATAGAATTGTATAGTTAGTAATTAGTACCTTTTTATCCCTTAATTTTTACCGAAACTTAGCATGTTATTTATTTGTAATTCCTAGTTTTATATCTCTTGGAGATATATCCTTTATATATTTATAAATGCAACATGGGGGGCTTAGGGTGAAACAGCATTTCGCTACACTGTGTATACTACTGTATTGACAATAAAGCTCTTGAATCTTGGACATATTAAAACAGCTACACATTTTTAAATTTATTTTCCTCTGTGTGGGGGAAATAATTATTTGATCCCCTATTGACTTTGTACATTTGCTCACACACTGATGAATGAATTGTCTATTAGTCTAATAGACATGAAACTACCATAAAGATTAGAGACATAATATGACCGCCCAACCCAACCACCATCACCCAAAAAAGTGCATGTTATTTGTATTTTGAGCCAAATAGAATATAGACATCAATCAAGACCCAATAATTGTCAAAGGATGCCATAGACAACTGTTATGATCCAGTGATGTGTTTGTTTTGTGTTACTCCTCCCACCAGAGGATGGCTGTGGGTATCTTTCCCCTTTTCTCTCCTAGGAGGTGGACACCTGGGCGTGGCTGCTAGGTATCTGGGTGGAATCTCTGCCTATCCTCGGATTGGATAATTGATGGATCACCTCCAGTACTTAACTACCGGATGACAGCCACCTGGCCCCTCTCTCCAAACCTCCACCACTTAACCAAGAACCTGTGTGTTGATTTATTGCAGTGTAGAGTTTTCGTGTGTATGTCTGGCGTTATTATGTCCATTTTTGTAAATAGCTGTAAATAGATTTGTCAAGTAGCGATCGTACGCTTTGTTCACTTTGTATATATCCTTCACTGCAGCAGCGTAGTAGGCGTGAGAAGCCATTTTTGTTGAATAAGTTTTCTCCTGTTTTCATTATAATAATAATAATAATGGATTGGATTTATATAGCGCTTTTCAAGGCACCCAAAGCGCTTTACAATACCACTATTCATTCACTCTCACATTCATACACTGGTGGAGGCAGCTACAGTTGTAGCCACAGCTGCCCTGGGGCAGACTGACAGAAGCGATAGAAAGCTAGGTAAGTGAATTGTCTTTTGTTTGGTTTTTTTCATTTTTGTGTAGGGAAGCATAGGGACCACTAGGGAGTTTTGTTTGTTATTTTTGGCATTGCTCACTGCCGAAGTAAATAAATGGCTGCTTAGCACTTTAAAAGGTATCGTTGTTGGTGTTCTTGCTTGGGTGGGGTGTGAATGGGCAAACTTCTTGTTGCGTTTAATTACTTGCCTAGACTAAAAACGTAACACAACATTGTGAGCCCACACAATGTTGGAATTTGTTTAGCTTTCTAGATTATCAGTAAACATTAGTTTAATGAACTATATTGGCAACAGAAATATATAGTTTTGCAGTGTGTCAACAGGGCCATGAGTATAGATATGGCTGTGAAGAATTTAGTATAGTTATTGTTTTCTCTGTCTCCTACATGCACTATAACCCCCAAATTAATCTTTCCCTAAATTAAGTTGTGAAACCCTGGTAATCCTGTTTCTTGAAATCTCCCACAGTCCATTGCTTCAATGGAAGCAATTATCATAAGTCTTTTGATATTTAAAAATTACATTTACTTTTCAAGTCTGCAATATCCTCATCCCAACTGAGCATGGCGGGTACCTACGATGGAACTACAATGGGGGGTGGGGTCACACTATTTCTGATACAAGGCTTTTGTAATCCTAAACTGTGGTGTACATTAAATCCCAGTGTAATTACCTTCCTTCCTAAAGGCAGGTTGGGTACACTGTAAGAAGTCATCTATAGAATTTACCCAATAAATCTGAGGTAACAATTTGCATTGACCTTTTTTGGGGTAGATTTAGTTCAATATATTGTGTATAAAATAACTTCAATAAAAAGCTATGAAATACTTAATTAAATTGGGTAAAATTTACCCCATATTTATGTATACATTCAACAGCTACTTACTCATTGAAATTAGGTAAAATTATCTCTTGTTTGCTAGTTGGTAATACCTGATAATTAGTAATAAAATTTAATTATTATCAGTTGATAAACATTACCTATTCATATAAGGTAAAATGTACCCCCCCAAAAAATATATTCAAATGGTTCCTCATCTCAATGTTTTTATTCCATAAAATCCATCCATCCAACCATCCATCCATCCATTCACTTCCGCTTATCCTTTTTCAGGGTCGCGGGGGGCGCTGGAGCCTATCCCAGCTGTCATAGGGCGAGAGGCAGGGTACACCCTGGACAGGTCGCCAGTATTCCATAAAAATACAGAATAAAGTGCTACACAACGGCTAATGCAGACAACACTTTCAAAGGCCACTTAGTCCATTTTAAAAGCCAAAAGCACATACAGAAACTCTACAAGGTTGTTTCTGTGCATGTACGTTATCAAACATATGGATAGATAGAACAGAACACTAACACCAACATTCAATAGATTCTGTGCTTGCTGTCAGAAGAAAAATTACAGCTCCATCAAGCTATGTCCTCTGGGAACAAGAGGGGAAATGTGTGTGCATTGCATAAGCTTATTTTTGAGGCCGTGGACCTTTTTCAGTAGTTTGGCCCCGTCAAGTTCCAAAAACAGTTTTTGAAAAGTGTCAAATGTGTTCTTCAGCTCCTTCGGATATTCGAGGTTGAGGGCATATATCAGTCCCATCAGCAGTACACATGCCTTTGTTGGGCTTCCACATCCCTCCATCACTTGGTTTCCCTCAATCACAATGGACACATCTGATGGATCCTCCTCAGCCATGATGTTGTGGATCACGATCACCTTCATCATATTGTCTGTGTAATCCTCACATTCCTACGTGTTAACCATGCACACGTTTTATTTTATTTAAGATGCTTTTTCAATACATTTCAGTTGATCTAAAGAGGGGAGTGGACAGAAGATGAATGGAGAAGGGGAGAACAGGGGATAGGAGAGGACAGGAGAGAAGAACACTGGGATCCCTTGAGTTAATAAGTAAACTGTTATGAATATGACATACCTGGCAGTCATGAAAAAGATCTTGTCTTTCCCCGAGGTAGCTAATGAGGCAGCATTAGTGAAAAGACTAAGTCGAGTGATTTACTTACATTAAGACTGAATTACTTAAAAACAAAAACATGGCTGATGCCTATCTCCAGCTTTCAACAGGTGAGAGGCTGGGTACACCCTGGACAGTCAATGACAAGAAAACATAGGATAAACAACCATGCACGCACACACGCAAACCTAAGGACAATTTGGAGAGACCAATTAACCTAACAGCCATGCTTTCTGACTGTGGGAGGAAGCTGGAGTACCCGGGGGGAACCCACACATGCACAGGGAGAACATGCAAACTCCATCCATAATTACATATTTGTGAAAAAAGTCAAATAACATATGTCATTCAAAGTGTCCAGCAGAGGTCTCATCTTGGAACCAGCGGCTCCTCCTTTGGCACGCATAAGCTGCAAAAGACCTGGTGTGTACTCATCAAGTTTCAGCATGAATGTCTCCACCAAAGAAACTGTGGTGATGTGTCTGAACTCTTCGATGAGCTAAGAAGTAAGGGGACAAAAAAAAATGACATTTCAATTTGTTGACATTTGTTTGACATTTGATTTTTGGTGGATAGGAATAGTTATCGCACATACTCACCTGAGCCTCAGTGAATAATGCTGGCCACCTTTCCTTTAACTCACCCACAGAGGGGCAGAGGCTGACCACTTCAACTCTTTGGCTAGAGAACATTTTATTCATTTTTTCTGCAATTATCTTTGCATTATTGCTGATTTAACACTGGCATCCATGAAAGGTCTTCCAGTATTGCGATATGAGTTGTTTGCCTCAGCGAGGATTAGTTGTATGTCTCGGGAAAACTCCGGTACTTGAAATGGCACTGGCCATGCAGTAGGGTGACATGAATCAAGGAAAATGATGGTGTCACTGGAACTTGATGATGCGCAGTGGGACACCTGTGAGGGTGCATCATGATTGGCAGGGCAGATGTCCATTTCAGTAGTACTTGCAGGATGAGTGCTCACTGAAGTCGAAGAGTTCAATGTAGACGATAATCCTGATTCACATACTGGTTGTAAGTCAAGGGTGATTACTGGCTCTTTAAGGATCACTTTAACAGTGGCCTTGTCATACAAGTCAGCAGTTGAGATGACACTGAAAAACTGATTGTCAAAGTCTTTGTCTTGGTATAGCAGTCCAAATTCCCCATGCAACTGGAAAGTTTCAGTAATTATGGAAACAAGATCTTTCACTGTATTAGGAATTCCTGTTGGAAGTGTCAACTTTTGAATGCTGTGTTCTTCTAAAATGACTCTTAACTGGACTGCCATTGTTGTTTGGTTTGTGTTTCCTCAGCTGTAGAGACAGAGAAAGAAAAGAAATTGAGACAGGTTATTAATAGTTGATAAGCTTACATGCATATATTTTCTTCATCTTCTGCCAGAGAAATAAAAGCAGAGATTTAGTTCAGTAGAATTTTGAATAAATAATTTTTGATTGTCATTTTGAGAAGAGGGAGATAAGGACAATAGAATAGAGCATAGGTGTCAAATTTGGCCCGCAGCCTAATTACATTTGGCCCGCGAAGCCATACCAAATGACTATTAGAGCTGGCCTACTGGTATTATACAGCTAATATATATATATTGTTTAGTATTAAGCTTTGCTTGTTCCATATTCAGTTTTTCAGCAAAACGTGTTCGAGTCCATAAGAAAAGATTCATTCTCATATCTGGAGGAAGATTTTTTTTTTCAATAAATATTAATGTTAGCCCGCGACTTTGTTCCAGATTTGAATTTTGGCCCACTGTGTATTTGAGTTTGACACCCCTGGAATAGAGGGTTAAGTATGCATCACATGTTTCCATTTTCTTTTTCAATGTTATATGTATTGTTCCTGTTAAATAAACATTACAATAAACAAATAAGACAGGACGCCTAGCCATATAGTTGTTGGTAAAATAATATATTTTTTCAATAATTTCAATAAGTGCACAAACATTTGATATAACAGAAATAATCAACCCATTACACTTACTCGGATGTGCAAGTGAAGTGTTTAAGGGACACCATACGGCCATCTGCTGTATTGTATGCAGCCATGGGGTATGTTTCTTTCAGTTCAGAATGTTTAAGGATTTCTGTCTCTCCTGTGGGCTCTACTTTGAAACTCCTCAGGTGTTCACAGTACCAGCCTCTAAGCAACTTCAGAACAAAGACAGGAGTTCCGTGCACAATGATTATTTGATGGATTTCTGCAAAGTCAGGTAGGCCTCCTGTTGAGCCAAACGGCAGCATCATGCCAATATTATAGTCTGTGCCTAAAATGGTTGCTTTATTTGTTATGTTCACAAAGTCTTCCCTGGGGAACTTCCTTGCAAAGGACTCCTTAATGCTGTCTTTTAGAACATCGACTGCCACTTGAGTCTTCTGGAACACTGACAGTGCTGGCCTTTGGTGGTTGTAATCGTGGGTATGATACGCAATCATCGATTGGTGTTTTCTTGCCATTGTCATGAGGATGTTTCTAAAACACCCAGTCTGCCTCACAATCCTTTTAAAGAATTGATGTTTGGCTTCAAATCGCATAGTCCAGAAATGTACAAGTGGCCCGTAAACAGTTGTAAGCAAAGGATAGTGCTCGAGAAAGTGATGTTTTGGTCTCAGTTTCTCCTCTGGGCTCACTTCTAAATATCTGTAACGGTGTTCTGAGATCTTACTTTGCATGTATCCTATTGTGTGATCTGTGTGGAGAGGAGCCATGACAAGCTCAACAACATCTTTCAGGGTCATCAAAACCTCCCAAGCAGGCTCATCTTCTGGTACTTTGTCACCAATCACGAGTGGTATCATTCTCAACAAACACCAGTTTTCGTGTGCATTACCTCCTACACTTTTTCGCGCTGTGAAATTTGGGGCAATGGGTTGTGGACAGTTTGTTTTGTCACTCCATTTGTAAGGAAAGCAACGGATGGAATGGTTGAGCTGCTCAAGAGATATGTATTTCTTCCTGATTAACACATCAAGACAGAGTGAAATTTCAACAGGTACAATCCCTTCAAGCAAATCATGCAAAGCATCTGGGGGATAACCTGATGTAGCATGAAAGTGACTGAGTCTGTCTGAGATTGGACACTGTCTTTTAACTCCACAGTGGTGAGCTTCTGCAGGATCAGACAGTGCTGCTTTGACATGGATGGCATAGTTGGACTTAGTCCGTAGAGGAAACAGTCCTTCTCCTACTTCATGCTCCTGGATTTGTGACCTTTCACCAATGCAAAAGCGACAGAAATGTGAAGCTGAAAAGCTTTCAACAAACCTGCCTATTGAGTGAGCGCCAAGATTGTCAGCGACTACAGCAAGTACAGTGCCCTTGACCACTTTGCCCAGACTTGAAACAAAAATACCATTATCTTCAAAGGACTTCAAATCTTTGAGCAGTGGGTCCAAAACTTTTGCATAGCCAAACTGGTTGACATCATTTGCCTTGCATAAAATGGTTAAGTAAATGGAAGTCAGTGTAGATCTCAATGTGGCAGGTATGTCTGAAAACACCCAATACACAGCTGTGACTTTATGCTTCTTGCGGGATGTTCCCAGAGGGTTGCATATCTCAAAGTCATCTATATAAAGGATGAGTGGGAGTTTAAGTTCGTCTTCACATAAAAAGCTGTTTTCTCTTAGTAAAGATCCATCATTAAATGATTTGTATTCCAAAGAGACATCAGATGGCCTTTTGTTTTGTAATATTGTGTTTTGAATGTCTCTGTTGTCCACAAGTTGAGATAATAATGGGAGGATTGGTATATACTGAAATGTTTTATTATCTGTACTATCAAGTATGTACTCAACAGGTTCTGTCAATGAGAGATGCTCCTTTCTAAATTGCTCTCTCCTGAACTGACTGCTTAAAGGCCCTTCCACTCTTAAAGCAGCACAGACAGGGCTTAGCCGGCAAAGGTCTTTGACCAGTTCTGAAATCACTGAGTCTTCCAATGTACAGCCATGTTTTCTCAAAGTGCTCAGAATTATTTCTTTAATGACGGGACCAGATTCAATATTTTAGAAAAAGCTAGCATTGACTAATTTTTAAACTTAAAACAAGCAGTCAGACAGTCATGCACAGGCCTGGACTGGGACAACATTTCAGGCTGAGAGCTTTACCCCCCCTGCTTTTATTTTGGTGTGACACCCTGGGGAACTTCAGCTACTTTCTGTCAGAGACCATTGGCAGCACTGATGGTCTCATGAGACGCCCTCCCTCTCTCAGACATACTTGTCCTCGTGAGCAAGTATCTTAATCATCAGTAAGTAGGAGACACTTTCTATCCAATCAGTGGTGAGGAAGGCGGGACCTGCCCCTACTTACTGATGAGTAAGATACTCTTTAACCACACATCAATAAATACAGTTAATAATTCAAACTCTCAGAGCAGTCTTTGTTTTTTACTGATCGTTTTGCGTTGGCTTTATTTGTTTTGCTGCTGAAAAATCTCCCTATAGCTGGAGTTCGTGATGCTGCTTTGTCCCAGTGTTTCCCCGCAGTGCGAACAGCTGAGCGGATTATGAAGCAGATACGGGAGCAAAGCTGTATCTGCATGACAGAACAAGCGACTACTGCCGCGCACATTTTTAAATACAAGAAAACATGCTTCAGAGCTTTTTCAGAAAGTTCTGGTGCTGCTAAAACAAAGCCGCCAGTTACAGCTGGGAGAAAGCTTTCAGTGAGCTCTCCAGGATGATGAGCTACAGTGAAGATTAATGGGGAGACGCAGACGGATGCAACAGCTGTTTTTTAAGAGTTTTAAAACACGACTGTTGGGAATAATCTGCCCAACAGTCGTGTTTGATGGCAATGAGGCATGTTGTACAGAGCGCTTTGAGTACTCCGGGAGAGTAGAAAAGCGCTACATAAGAATCAGTCCATTTACCAGTGTTCATAGAATCTCAAAGACATACCGGATTTAAGTTTGTTTACCTGCTTTATGTGTTGACCCAGAAGCAGAGCCACCACAACTTAAGGATTGCCGCTCTCATTTCTCAAAAAAAATAAAAAATAAAAAATCGTCTGATGTCCATTTTCTTTTCCATCAAGGCAGGAAAGTAGTTTGCAAAGACCATGATTGTAATTATTGGGGGTGTCCAAATTCATGGGCTGCATCCTCCCGGGGACGCATTTGTAGACTGATTACGTCACAGCGACGTGCCGAAGGCTGACCAATGCGTCCTCCTTTTCCCCGAATTTGAAGGATGGGTTGGGTGTGTCCCTCGTGGCCCACCATATCCCAGAATTCATAGCGCGGCTCAGCCAAACTCGTTTCCGGCAATGGCGGCCGCTACTAAGTTTTGAAATTACTCTTATTATTCTTTCTGGGTCATATAATAAACTTTTAACATATTTTCATGCGAGAATGTGGGTGTGTAAACTTCAAATATCTGCTCGGTTTATCAAAATATCGCATATTTGCAAAAGTGCTTCAACGTTTTCGGAGACGTCTGTTACCCAACAGCTCGATAGCTAGCCGAGAGCTCGAGGGTCACTGGAGCCACCGAGAACGGCACAACTCCCGGCACATCATTTTCAGATCACCGCTGTCTTTCACTACTCAGGTTAAACGTAGGTTTACATCCGGCCTACCCGACCTTCTGAGGACCCGGCCCACATAGCCCGCGAAGGCCGGGTCCTCAGGAGGATTCAGCCCATGAATTTGGACATGACCTCAGTGTTCCGATTACCAGTCCGGGACTGGTCATGCATGCTGACTGATAAAAAGCGCACCACGAACACATTTCATTGCAACTTACTGGCAGTTGTCTAGACGGTTAACAGACAGCAACAGATTCAAAGTTTCATTTCAAGTAATGGTGCATTACACAGACCTAAGCAATACAAGTAAAGTGTAATAGCTCATCACAGCAGGGGCGGGGTGAACAGGTGTGCTGGGGATCTGTCAGTGATTGTCTCTCTTTATATGTTGGCAGTGACAGTCGGAGGGGGAGAGCGGACGTGACAGCAGTGAGAGAGAGCGGGAGTGTCTGTGTCCCAGTACAAAACCACAATATTAAATAAAAGTTCTGCTGTCGTAATATTCGCTCCAGCTTATGTTTCTTGGGTCCGACGTTACAGTTTTAGAAGGAAAACATGCTGGAAGAGAATTTTCAGTTAAGAGAACAATGCAGAGCATATTTAAATAGAAGTTAAGACAGCAATGTTCAAGACTTATTTACCTTACTCATAAAATATTTATTCTCCATCTCTGATGAACACAGCTTATCAATTTCCATTCATCCCTCTGCACTTTATCCTTATCAGGGCGGTGAGGTGGAGGGGTTGGAGCCTATCCCAGGTACCATAGGGTTAGAGGCAGGGTACACCTTGGAAAGGTTGCCACTCTGTTGGGCTAGTTTATTAGATCAAGGCAGGTTTTTGATCTGTGCTCATATCTACAGATAACCTGAAGCTAAGGTAATGGTATCATATTTGAAATGGAAGAAATGTGATTGGTGCATCACTGCGCTGGTAAAGGAGGTCACTGCATCTCATGTTACATTTTATTGGTCTCTCGAATCTCTGAGGGATGTTTGAAAAAAAATGGACAAACATTATATTAGTACTAAAAATGTCCAGATTTTGTGAAGCAAATACTACCTTAAGAGCCTGAAATATGTTTAAAAGTAATAACCAATTAATGATAAGACAGAAACACTGTCACGGTTTGGCAGGGCAAACCGTGGGGATGTAGGGAAGGAGGACCCAGGCGCAGTACTTTGTGTATAAGCAGTGCGTTTATTTACAGTGAGTGGAACAATAACAGTAAATCCCCATGACTCCCGTGTCGTGTCCTCTTCCCAGTGCTTGTGTTCCTGTCTCCGCTTCTCCGTGATGAGCACCCCGTGCTCGCTGTCCTCTCGTCTCCTTGCTACTCCTGGGAACATAAGAGAAAGGCAGCTATCAGACACACTATAATGCAGCAGACTTAAACTAGCTGGTTGAGAGACTAATGTGAAGCCACGCAATGATCCAGCATCGGAGAGAGCTCCACCACACTCTCAAGTAGCTCCTCTGACGAGGCCTGATCAGCTGCAGGTGTGTCACGGTCTTCAGGTGTGGCCAATTGCCTGCCAGGGCCACACCCACACCCTACATACACACATATATCTACAAGCAGGGAGAACGAGGGACAGCAATACCAAAATACATATAATAAAGCATACTAGTCCATAACTGCTCAGGGTCCCTGGGTCGCTCAGACCCAGGACACTGACAAACACTACACAATGATAAAGAGTTTACAACATAGCAATCATCTGTGCATGCAAACAACTATCAAGTCATGCCTCATGCCTCATTATTTAGTGATTGTAAAATCACTAAATAATGACAAGAAAACCATCCTGAAAAGGTTTCATGGAAGGGCTATGTGGTTGCTGAGTAGGGACTCAAATTCACGACTTGGAGACGAGACTAAATTGAAAGAGTCTTAGGGTCCTAGGGTTAAGCCTAGGACTTTGATGTACATGTAAGTAAGTAAGTAAGTAAAGTTTATTTATTAAGCGCTTTTCATAGACAGGTAGTCACAAAGCGCTGCACACAGAGATTAAAATAAACAGTACGATAAATAGCAAAATGCACGATATACACAATATAGAGTTTAAATGTAAATTAAAAATATAAAAATGTAAAAAGCATTGGTCAACAGAAAGCTTGTTTAAACAGTAAAGTTTTTAACTGTTTTTTAAAGGATTCCACAGAGTCAACCAAACGTAGTTGTAGAGGTAGACTGTTCCACAGACTTGGTGCCACAGACTGAAATGCTCTGTCCCCTTTCATCTTCAGACGTGTTCTGGGAGCAACCAACAAACTCTGAGTTTGTGAACGGAGACGGCAAGCAGTAGTGTATTTTGTGAGAAGCTTGGATAAATAATCTGGGGCTTGGCCATTTAGTGCTCTGTATGTTAAAACAATAATTTTAAAACGAATTCTAAAATCTATTGGGAGCCAATGTAAAGAACATAAAATAGGAGTGATGTGAGCTCGCTTGCTAGAGCGAGTTAGTAGTCTGGCTGCTGCGTTTTGTATAGCTTGGAGGCGAGAAAGAGATGATTTATCCAAGCTGGTAGATAGGGAATTACAATAATCTAAACGCGATGACACAAATGCATGGACAATTTTTTCCAGTTCAGCTGAGGAGACCATATGTCGCAGTTTAGAAATATTCCTTAAATGAAAGAAACAGGAACGAGACAGAGATTTTACGTGTGAGTCAAGGCCCAAAGAAGAGTCAAATATTACTCCAAGATTTCGAATATTTGGCTTAGCAGAAGAACAGAAAGGGGCTGACTGATTTTAGAATATAGATCAGGAGGAGCTATGATCATGGTCTCTGTCTTGTTCATGTTTAAAACAAGGTAATTGTTAGAAAGCCAATCAGAGATTTGAGTTAAAGCCTGGAGTAGGGTGGACAGCCTATCCGGCTGATGAGGCTTAGGACATATAAAGCTGAATGTCATCGGCATAGAAATGATAAGACAGGTCACTAAAAGACTGAATAATGCCAGCTAAAGGAAGCATATAAAAAGAAAATAATAATGGACCCAATACTGAACCCTGTGGAACCCCGCAGGTTAGGGCAGCAGTGTTAGAGGAGAACCTATCAGTCCTAACAGAAAAGGTCCTGTCTGATGAGTAGGAAGAAAACCAGTCTAAGGCAGTGCCAGATATACCAGCCAGAACCTTCAGATATACCAGCCAGAACCTTGAGTAGGATTTTGTGGTCAACGGTATCGATGGCTGCGCTAAGATCTAGCAAAATGATCACGGAACAATTTCCTGCATCAGATGCCATTAGTAGATCATTATAGACCCTTAAGAGAGCGGTCTCCGTAGAGTGCTGCTTTTGAAAGCCAGACTGAAAATCTGCAATCGGCATAGTAAGGACCTGAACTGATTTTCTACAGTTTTTTTCTAGTAATTTACTTATAAATGGCAATCATGAAATAGGACAATAACTACTAGGGGAGGTAGGATTGAGATTCTGTTTTTTTAACAGAGGGGTTACCTCAGCATGTTTAAAATAGGACGGAACACAGCCTTGCCTCCCTCAGTGAATTGTTGATGATGGATAGTAGTGTGGGACCAATGCTGGTGAGAGTCCCAGACAGGACAGAGGGAGGTAATATATCTAAGGAGCATGATGAGGATTTCATTTTACCTATTACTGCAATTAAGTCATTGAGTGTGATTGGAGGAAAAGAAGTAAATGACCTGGGACAACAAGGGGCATCTTCATAAGGGGAGGCACTTGAGGAGATTTTGGATCTCAAGTCCATCACCTTATTTACAAAGTAATTGAGGAAAGTGCTACAATCTTCGTCAGGAAGTAACACAGCATGCTGAGTTGAAGGAGAAACAATACTGTTGATAGTATCAAATAGAATTCTTGGGTTATTTTTATGACGATTTATGAGATTATTGAAGTAAGAGGATCTGGCCTTTTTAACTGACTCATTATATAAGTGAAGAAGTTCTTTGAAGTGTTCCCGATGGACAACCAGCCCATTGGACTTCCAGAGATGCTCTGCACTGTCGAAGACCACGGGTTTGATTATTTAACCATGGTGTGCAGGAACTAACAGCGCAATGACTAGTTTTGAAAGGAGCAACCTGATTAAGAATGGCAAGACAGTGTTCATTAAAAGAATTAATAAGGATGTCAACATCATCAGAAGAAGGTTTAAAATTAAAAAGAGAAGAAAACTTAAAAATGACAGAGTCATCAATAAAGCGCCTGCGCCTATGTACCATAAACAATACTTGTTTTTGACCATTCCCATTGCAATCATCAAATTACACATAGGCGCATAAGCATAAGCAGATAGGTCGCAGCTTAGTATACACAACACACAAACACACACACACACACACAAAACAGGAAGCAGAGCGACTGAAAGCTCTTTTCCCTATTGTGGTGAGACGAGCAGAAGGAACAGCAAGATGAATGGCAGATGAAGATCTCAGAGAGCGGGAAACAGTAGTGGTCCTCGTTTGCCTGGAATGATGTCCATCACCTGCTAATCACTGCCATCAACTATAACTTCTACAGATTTACTTTTAATAGAATCCATCTAAATCGAATAAGCACCTTAAGGGAAAGTTATCAAATCAAATTTGCTTGATTGGTTTACATTCAGCCATTACCCATTGCATTACTACCTTAATTAAGCCGTCTGGTTGACTCCTGTTCTCTAATTTTCTTTAACAATTCTTCTGGACTTTTGGAGTCCGAGCAGCTATTTTACTCTTTAAGCACACTGTAATGTTGACCATTTAAAAACAGAATTAAAAATCTTCTGGAATTTTTCTGTGATGTTATCATGTCAGCCGGTGATCAGCTGATCACGGGGCCGGGTTTAAAAGAGAGACGTCACCCACCTGTTCGCCGCTCAGACATCGTTCTCTTCATGTCAGGAGCTCCGAAACCTCGCCGACGTCAGTTGCCGCCTGATTCAGCAACTGTGAGTGTTTTTCCACCCGATCGTGACAGGATGTCTGAGCCCCATATAGACCCAGCGGAATTCGAACGGCTGAAAGCCGAAGTATTATATCTTCGCGGTGTGGTAAATCGGATGAGCACAAAGATGGAGTCTCTCACCGAAACTGTCCTCCAACTTTCCTCTTCCGTCACCTTGCTGCAACGTCAGCCAGCACCGGTGAGCGCGGAGCCCCGGATCGGACTACCAGATAAGTGGAACGGAGTAGATGGCCGGCCTGATGGGTTGCTCGCCACCTTAGACATGCTGTTTGAATATCAACCCACTAAATACGCCACCGCCCGTGCAAAAGTTGCAATGTTAACCTCTGTTAATGGAAAATTGTATTTAGTAGTCAGTATAATCTTTTAGTGATATAAGTTTGCATATGGTAGAATACTCCATGTAGTTATTTGTATTAGGAAATATTCAACCATGTATACTTAGAGGCATATAATTAATTGTGTGTGATCTCTAACAGGCTGCAAAGGCTTGGTGTGTATTCCACACTAGAATGCACACCCACATCCTGGGAGCACGAGAGAGGTCATACCTTCTCTTATTGTTTTACGGCAGGATTAACGTAGCTATGTCTGTTTTAGTTTAAGTGCTTCTTTACATATAGATGAACTGCTGGACTTCCTCACCATGTTATTTAGGGTGAGGGGGAGACTACCCTTTCCTGACCAAGGATGTACCTTTTGTGCTTTTATGACCCTTTGATCAGCAGGCCACACACACACACACACACACACACACACACACACACACACACACACACACACACACACACACACACACACACCACTGAAGTATAAATAAAGACCAGGGCAAAGCTCAGCGCGAGTCTCTGAGACTGCCCTTGCTAGCAAGAACTCTGTGTGTTTCTCTTCTCTGAGTCTTTACTGAAGAAGTGTTTTAGAATATTTTCCCTAACAACCTCTCTCTTGTCTGGCCAGGCTCAGGAATGGGCCGCGGCTCTCTACAACGGCACTCCTGGCATTCTATATAGGTTGGCACTAATTTGCTCTTTTTATCTTTAAAATCAATCGTGGGGCGATCGTGGCTCAAGAGTTGGGAGTTCGCCTTGTAATCGGAAGGTTGCCGGTTCGAGCCCCGGCTTGGACAGTCTCGGTCGTTGTGTCCTTGGGCAAGACACTTCACCTGTTGGTGGTCAGAGGGCCCGGTGGTGCCAGTGTCCGGCAGCCTCGCCTCTGTCAGTGCACCCCAGGGTGGCTGTGGCTACAATGTAGCTTGCCATCACCAGTGTGTGAATGGGTGGATGACTGGATATGTAAAGCGCTTTGGGGTCCTTAGGGACTAGTAAAGCGCTATATAAATACAGGCCATTCACCATTTTAAAACTTTTTATCTGTAAAACCCTCTTTTGCACACATGTTGTCGCACTCTGCTGAACAGACCTTCTTCCTCTTTCCTCTTCTTCACTTTTCCTCAGTGCTCTGTCACTTCACTGCAGGTTTCACATGAGGCTGTACACCTTTTAAAAAAAAACAAAACAAAAGACAGACCGGATGTCCGTACCGTTTTCAAACTAAAACACAGACAACAAAGGGCTGTGGAGAAGCAAACGCTTCTCAAATAAAAAAACATACTTTAATCTTAAATTTCCAAAAACTTTTCCTAAAATACTCAACAATCAACTTTATGCCTTTAATCATGGCACAAATCATTTTTTAAAAACGCTATATCTTAAAAAATTGTTGCTTGGACATTCCAAAGCAGAGATGAAAATAAAAAAAAACTAAAGACCCCCCCCCCCCCCCCCCCCCCCCCCATATATCTCAAAAACACTTTAGATTGGACTTTCTTACAAATACAGAGGTGAAATTAATGAAAATATAAAATATTCTGGCGTGTTGGGGGAACAGCTAGTTCTCTCCCATCATGCCTTGGGACATATGCTGCTGTTTAGATGTTCTTGTTTTGTTTATGGTTACGTTACTTTTAACTGTTATCTTGAATGTTGTGTTTACGCTGTGGTGCAGAGTCACTGACAGTTGTTGTTTTGTAGAGAGAGTGCTGTACCATGAGTGACTTCTGTTGTGCTGTTGTTGAACCTTGAGGCACATTGTAGCACAAGCAAGTGTTTTAATAAAGAGCTTCCCCTACCAGCTTGGGGTTGAATAACAAGCTCCATCTCTCTCTGTGAGCTTCTTTGTAAAGATTCCTCTGCATGCCACAATATATTTATTCATTTCTCTCTTTATAACTAGAAAAACTCAACCTTTACAGTCAAAAGATTTAGAATTCATAAAACATCAGCTTATAAGAATTTTCTGATACCCACCAAACCTTTGTTCACGATAGAGTTTTTAACCAAATTGTAGAACTATATTTTCATAGCTGCAGATCGTGCCTAATTTTTAGTCTGGGCCCATTTTCTCTTGCAAGTGATCAATTGGTTGGTACAGAAGATCCGTCGATGCTCAATCCGCCATCGAGTCCGGCCCTGTTTTCCAGTTGCCTTCTTCTCTTGAAGCCAATCAGTTTATTCCTCCATTTTGTCAGGATTTTTTTGTTTGTTTGTTTTTGGGTTTTTTTTGGTTTGTTTTTTTAGAGGAGACTCTGTAAAGTCAAAGTACATTTTCTCAAATTTATAATTTGCTAAGCAGTTCAAAATTAGTTCTCTTCATTTCCGCAGGAGACCAAACAAAGAGCACCACAGGCATTAAAACTTTAATGTGTGTGATACAATGTTTATGTACAATGTTAATGTAACTGGGTGAAACTGTTTTGTTTGGGTCTTTTTTTTTTCTTTTAACCTGTCCTGTCCAGCTGTTTAACAATCAGAATTATTATCTGAGGTCCAGATTGATTTTCCCCAGTGGACCTTTTATTTTACTGGTCCACTTGATTATCATAGTTTATTAGATTTTTATTAGCATTCGTTTATTATTTATCTGTTTATTTAGAACCTCTGACACTCTCCACAGCTGTGCTGGTGCCGCTCCCCAAACACTCATTTAAGTCCAGGGTGCAGGAGCCGATCGTCATATTCTCTGATCAGCAGTTTGGTGACCGGATGCTGTGGCTCAAGAACTATGGGGTGCATAGCATCCAAGTCCAGACCTTCTGCTCTTATCAGCCCAAGAGTCTGCTTATGAATTGCCTTACAAGCAGCTAGGGCCTGTAATTTCTCTGGGAAACTATCAATTTGAGCCTGTTTCAGGTGATGCAGTTCAGCAGCTAATGCATCAGCAGTAGTCATGGCATAGTTGTTGTGATCAGTGGCCGTCCCATGAAGGATCTCATGGGTAGCCTTAACAACCATTTGACAAAACTGGAAATTGGCACTGTTGTATGTGGACTGCATGTATTCGTGGTTCCATAAAGTGTTTTTCCACTTACCTCCTAATTTTTCTCTTGGCCTCACTCTCATAGAGAGTTGGCCAAGTATCAGGGTTCATTAAAAGGAAAGGTGGGCCCTTAGTCCATTGGTTTGGTTGACCCAGTTCAAAGAGGGTTTTGCCCTGATGCGGGGCAAAACCCTCTTTGAACTGGGTCAACCAAACCAATGGACTAAGGTGCCTCCAATTTGACACCTCAGTATGATCTTCTATTACGGCAACTTGAGTACCAACAAAGACCTTGTAGATGCATGAATCAGATTGGATCCAAGTCAAAACTGTTGTTGAGCCACTCCATAGGGTGATATCACTAGGTTGGAGGTTGTCTTTGGCTTTTCTTGCCTATACAGTGGGGCAAAAAAGTATTTAGTCAGCCACCGATTGTGCAAGTTCCCCCACTTAAAATGATGACAGAGGTCAGTAATTTGCACCAGAGGTACACTTCAACTGTGAGAGACAGAATGTGAAAAAAAAAAAAATCCATGAATCCACATGGTAGGATTTGTAAAGAATTTATTCGTAAATCAGGGTGGAAAATAAGTATTTGGTCAATAACAAAAATACAACTCAATACTTTGTAACATAACCTTTGTTGGCAATAACAGAGGTCAAACGTTTACTATAGGTCTTTACCAGGTTTGCACACACAGTAGCTGGTATTTTGGCCCATTCCTCCATGCAGATCTTCTCGAGAGCAGTGATGTTTTGGGGCTGTCGCCGAGCAACACGGACTTTCAACTCCTGCCACAGATTTTCTATGGGGTTGAGGTCTGGAGACTGGCTAGGCCACTCCAGGACTTTCAAATGCTTCTTACGGAGCCACTCCTTTGTTGCCCGGGCGGTGTGTTTTGGATCATTGTCATGTTGGAAGACCCAGCCTTGTTTCATCTTCAAAGTTCTCACTGATGGAAGGAGGTTTTGGCTCAAAATCTCACGATACATGGCCCCATTCATTCTGTCCTTAACACGGATCAGTCGTCCTGTCCCCTTGGCAGAAAAACAGCCCCATAGCATGATGTTTCCATCCCCATGCTTCACAGTAGGTATGGTGTTCTTGGGATGCAACTCAGTATTCTTCTTCCTCCAAACACGACGAGTTGAGTTTATACCAAAAAGTTCTACTTTGGTTTCATCTGACCACATGACATTCTCCCAATCCTCTGCTGTATCATCCATGTGCTCTCTGGCAAACTTCAGACGGGCCTGGACATGCACTGGCTTCAGCAGCGGAACACGTCTGGCACTGCGGGATTTGATTCCTTGCCGTTGTAGTGTGTTACTGATGGTGACCTTTGTTACTTTGGTCCCAGCTCTCTGCAGGTCATTCACCAGTTCCCCCCGTGTGGTTCTGGGATCTTTGCTCACCGTTCTCATGATCATTTTGACCCCACGGGATGAGATCTTGCGTGGAGCCCCAGATCGAGGGAGATTATCAGTGGTCTTGTATGTCTTCCATTTTCTGATGATTGCTCCCACAGTTGATTTTTTCACACCAAGCTGCTTGCCTATTGTAGATTCACTCTTTCCAGTCTGGTGCAGGTCTACAATACTTTTCCTGGTGTCCTTCGAAAGCTCTTTGGTCTTGGCCATGGCGGCGTTTGGAGTCTGACTGTTTGAGGCTGTGGACAGGTGTCTTTTATACAGATGATGAGTTCAAACAGGTGCCATTGATACAGGTAACGAGTGGGGGACAGAAAAGCTTCTTACAGAAGACGTTACAGGTCTGTGAGTTCCAGAGATTTTCCTTGTTTGAGGTGACCAAATACTTATTTTCCACCCTAATTTACGAATAAATTCTTTACAAATCCTACCATGTGAATTCATGGATTTTTTTCATTCTGTCTCTCACAGTTGAAGTGTACCTCTGGTGCAAATTACTGACCTCTGTCATCATTTTAAGTGGGGGAACTTGCACAATCGGTGGCTGACTAAATACTTTTTTGCCCCACTGTATGAACTTGTTTGGTCTGGTCCTGAAACATGTCAGCTCCTCTACTGGATGTGCATTTGGCCTGTGATATCACTTGGAGCCAGGCAGAGAAATCTGGCGGGGTATACACTTTGTCAGTTCCAGTTCTCAGTATCCCATGGCTCAATAAATCCATCTCTATAGCTTGTTGGGAGCATGCTCAGTAGCTTATCAACATGAGAACCACATATTGCAGTTCATAGCCACTTTCACCTTCCAGTGAAGCATGCCTACTAAACCCTTCACATACAGAGCAACAGTGTCAAAGACTTCTGGGTCCCCCACTTGGGGACATTTGTAAAGAGTTCAGAATAGAACCTAGCTCACTTTGTACGAGCTGGCGAGGTTGACTATATTTATCTTGGAGAGCCTGGAGTGCTGCAGTATATGGCAGGAGATTAATTGATTGATTGATTGAGCTACTTCGTAAGCACTTCATATTTTTAACTGCTCCAGAAGGATTTGATATTTGAACTGCTCTATGAGATTATTATGACTACCAAGCAGGGGGTCCAAAGTAGTGATGTGCGAATCATGAACGAATCGTTCAGTACTCGAGAATCACTTTACTGACTCGTGAATCATGATTTACAAGCCCGACTGACTCACTGACTCATCCCTGTTGCTGTTAGCAAACTAATTTCATTAGTAGAAATATATCTAGCTTATAATTAAAATTGTGGAGAAACAACATCCAGTATCTTAACAGAAAAATTTCTACTCTGAACTGGAAGAAAAAAAACTGAGTAGAAAGCTCACATCAAGACAACAGCTCCTCAGTTCACAGTAGCATCGCTCTGCTAACATGCTAACATGCTAGCAGCACATTTGAGCTACTCACTCCCTCCTTTCCTGTGCTGAATCGTAGCACAAACGAATCACTCAGGACTCACTAACCCCCTCCCTCCTGGCTCACAGCTTCTTCTTCTTCTTGGTTGGCAACAAATGTTAAGGCGCATTAGCGCCCCCTGGCTCACAGAAAATAGATATTTGATACATTTAAGGAGAATACTAATAAAATAAAATAAATATAAATGAAATAAATGTTCCCCTTAGAAATTTTTGTTTTGTGCTATAAAATAGTTGTTTTCTTTTACAATCACTCATCTTAGCAGTAGGTTATACATGAAAAGAGAAACAAATTAAGTTTGAGTGAAAATGTACATTTTTTGCACTCTCTGGTCAACTGACTCAGTGACTCAAATGACTCAAAAAACCGTTTCAATGAGTCACTCACTTTGGTGAGTGACTCACTTTGGTGAGTGACTCATTAAAATTCGATTCAATAAGAAGAATTGAATTTACCATCACTAGTCCAAAGCCATTTTAAGAAGTGCAAAATCAACTTCCTTACCACCTGTGAAAGGTAATGCTGGTACAAGTTGGCAATTAGCAGTTCCATCAAGTTGTTGCCTGGCAAGGATCCGCTGTCAGTAGGTAGAATCCCTGACTGTAAAGGTGGCTCCGTGGGCCCACAGCCAGTTTGTCCAACTTTATCCCACAGGTGGAAATGTATATTAGGAGGTGGCAAAGACTGACTGGGTGATGTGTATGGTCCTGGCTGAGATGATCCCTGAGGCTTCAGCTTTTCAGGAGGCTGTGATTATCTGCTAGGAATGTTAGAGCTGTCCACCTCTGTTGCAGGTGGACAAGGCTGAGTTGAGTAGGTGGTAGGAGAGGGATTTACACCTAGCTGCAGACCGTATTGATGATCAGCTGAGGGAGAATCCATAACAGGACTAACATGCTGTGTCGGACAGCGATTGGAACATGCTGTAGGTATTACAGGTAGTGCGCTGCAGCGGTTTGTATCATATCTATCTAATACAATCCAATTTATTCATGTAAATGGATAGTCCTCTTTATACACTGAGGTTAATTATGGAGTTCCACAGGGTTCAGTGCTAGGATCAATTCTGTTTACATTATACATGCTTCCCTTAGGCAGTATCACCAGAAGACATAGTATACATTTTCACTGCTATGCTGATGTCACCCAGCTCTATGAAGCCAGATAATACACACCAAATAGTTAAAACTACAGGAATGTCTTAAAGACATAAAGACCTGGATGGCCGCTAACTTTCTGCTCCTTAATTCAGATCAAACTGAGGTTATTGTACTCGGCCCTGAAAATCTTAGAAATATGGTATCTAACTAGATTCTTACTCTGGATGGCATTACCACCAGTAATGCCATCAGTATAGGCTTATAAGGCCCCGAAGGTAAAAAAAAAACAAAAAAACTACATTTCAAGTAAATCAGCATTGCCTCACTCAAAACGCGCAGTGGGTGTTTCGACTTACGAAAATGTTCGACTTACGAAAGACCCTTGGGAACGATTTAATTTCGTAAGTTGAGGTTCCACTGTATTTAATATTTCCAGATTGCAGTGGCAATCTGGACAATCGAAGAAAAACAATCAGCAACAATCAAAGGAATTACGAAAGTAGCAATTAATCCCAAGAACTGTAGATTTTAGCCAGTTTATTGAATAATCTGAAACTCTTGAGAACAAGTTTATTAATGTAATTACCTCAGAGAGAGTGGTTTGTGCGTGTTGGAGAAAAAGTAACACATCATTTGCATAAAGACTGATTGTATAATCTACATTATTGCATTTTATGCCTTATTCACCATAGCCTGTCTAATTGCTGTTGCTAGTGGTTTTATAAAAACTGCATACAGTGAGGAGGAGAGTGGGCATCCCTGCCTGGTGCTCCTCTGGAGAGAGACGCTGAAACATGTTTGGTCATTTGTTATGAGACTGTTGGGGAATTATATAATAATTATATAATAACCAACTTGTGAACAAGTTTCCAAAATCAAATTTGTGTAAAGTTGCTACTCTATCAACGCTATCAAATATTTTTTCTGCATCTAGAGACGAGATGTGGTTTCAATGTTTTTACCACTAGCGGGTTTTGTCTTGGTGTCACAGAGAAGTTCAACCATTTTACAATTATATTTTACTCTGCTTGTGTGAGTTGTCTGTCAGACAGGTTTTTCACCCACTTGTGCATAGTGTGGCATCCTTCTCTTTTCTGGATGCTGAGGACAGTCTCCGTATTTTACTGTGGTTTCCGATGCACAACAAGTAAGTCATATCTGATTCCTTTGTCATTTCTTTTTTGCCTGGCCTTAGACTTTTCAGTCTGTGCTAGATGAGCCTTCTCAGTTAATTAAAACATCTTTTGAAGAGTATTCTCATCTAGAAGCATTGTCTGTCTCTGATCACTCCTCTGTTGATTTTAGCACATCAATGGTAAAATTTGTTTGTCTCACCTGTTCATTGAGGAGCTGGTTCTGTACCTTTTGGATGATTTTTGTTGCGCAGAGGCCCTTAATTGAATAGCTCATTTGCAGACCAAGGTAAAGTTCTGTGTTTATTATTTTAGTTTCACTTTCTCCTGTGGTGTCATCATGTTAATTTGTATCAGCTATTTGTTTCCCTTCCCCTCATCACCACTGTGTATTTAGTCTGTGTGTTTCCATTCATTCCTTGTCACGTTGTCTGTGTAACTTCCCCTCGTCATAGAAATCATAGTCAGTTCATGGTCATCTTAGCTGATGCTTAGTTTTCTTTGTTAAGTCATAGTTTCACAGTCTAGTTTGTTTTTTGCTTTGATTTATGTTCCACGTATATCAGCCAAAATAAAGGCTCGCCTTTTGTTGGAATTAATTCTCTCTTCGCCTGTGTCTGCACATGGCTCATCCACACACACTGCAAACTGTCTGCCCCCGCAGACTGTGACACATTCCACGTTTTAAAATAAGAATGCATAAGACTAAATGGGGTTATTAAAAATGCCAGTGCATGCTTAACAAGAGATCACTGCTGTCTAATTATGTTGTAGCAGCAGCATTTAATATATTACATAAAGGAGTATGTTATATTTATCTGCACCTTTTTTTTTTACTTTATGCAGCAAGTTGGAGTATGTGTTCTGTCACATTTGAAAACCTATGTTTATAGAGTAGCTGTCAGCTGAGATATGTTGACTTAGTTGTGTTAAAGTCTTTTTCCAAAATGAAGCTGATTGAGGGTCTAGAGCAGCAAGATTATTAAGACACCTGATTTCCTCCAAGCTTAATTTGAAAGTGCTACCAGAGTGAAAAGATTAGGCATGGGTGTTGTGAATGAAGGGGTAGGGAACAAGAGCAAGGCCTGAAACAACAGAAGATGCTATAAAGCACTGTAATCATATATTTAGGAGACCCCTGAGATAACATATAAAAGACACCAGACTTAAGAGAAAACATGAAATTACACTAAATGGAATATGAGGAAGGTGATAGCAGCACAAGTGTGGAAAACCTGGTTACAATAAGATATTATGTCACTTTCTTTTGCTGTTAGTGAAAATGAAATCTTTGAGCTAAATGAAACACTGGACAGAGGAAACAATAGTGGCCAACAAACACCAGGTGCAAAGGAGGGGGAGAGGAATCCTGCAATTTATTTCATACTTATTATTCATTCGGTTTCACACTGCTTAATCACACTACTTACAAGTATATATTATTAGCCAATCACAATGATCTGTCTTCAGTAAGCTGATTGTAGAAATCCCCTTACTGTCATGATCAGAGAGCTGGAGCCCAGGTACATAATGTTTCCTAGAATAATTATGCGATTTAAGGATGTATTACGCTTTGTAAGGACTTTCATTGTGACAGTGTTGTGTGTTTGACACAGCGGTATGCCTTGTGCACAATATACTTGGTCCGGCTTGGGTGGGGGGTTGAACTTCTACAGCCATGTCCTTGAGTTGCAAAAGCCATGTTAGTGATTCATATTGCAGTATTCATGTAGTCTTCAAATTTCATCTGAAGAGCGATAGCTACTTTTTTTTTGGTAGTTAGTAGAAAACAAATGCTTTAATTTACTATCATTGATGGTCACCTACATGTAAAGGTGACTATCAGTTATGTCAGCTGATAGGAGAATTACTTAGTGGACTAGCATTAGGATAATGGTGTTTCTCATTAGAAAATGCATTGCTCACTTAAATATTTAAATATAAGATATTCAATTTCATAGCCGCTATACAGTCATTTTTTTTTTCTATGACAAAGATGAGAATTTCTCTGTCTTGCTATAACACATTTGTTTTTCACATAAACACATTGGATTTGTGTATGTTTTGACTTTTATCATGCAATTACAAAAAATTTATTCTATTAGAGATTAAATGTCTAATAAGTTCATGATTACATGATTTTAGTAAATTGATTCCATTTTTGTAAAATAGAACAGCATGAGAGGAAGTTTTTCCTGTATCCTTTCCCCATTTTTATCTTAGTATATATACTCTACTATTGTGTTTTGGGCCGATTCACTAAAGCCTCAAATTTAGTTCACAAGTTCATGAGTCTACCGGGGTCTGCGATGAAAGTCATCTAAATTTCATCAACACAGACTGTACAGGTCATTGTGGACATCCGCAATGGTTTTTTGACCATGTGACTTTTCTGCAGAGACTTTACATTACCTTCCACCAGCTACATGTGCCATGGGCAGAAGACTTCAACTGAACTTCAACGAAGTATAAAGCATTGATTACACTCTGCTGCAGACATGGACAGGGACAGCTTGAGACCCAACAGCAAAATAGTCATTCCTGTTATATTTCTTTAAAAACCACCGCCTGCGGCACATGTGTAGTTAGTGCATTTTAATGTGAATTATCCACAGACGACAATAAGAAAGGCAGGCAGGCACATGTCTGCACAGACCCTCACACTCACCAGCTGGGGATTCTATTTATGTCACTCGGACCTGAGTGGGCTCTAGCAGACTTGTAGACCAGAAAGTATAACTGGCTTAAAAGGAATGCTTACTTGGCCTGCCAGATCTCCAATTGGCCTAATTTAAATAAACAACAACACTAATAATACAGCTATAGATTATACCATCAACATCAATGTGTAAAATTAATCATATTTAAGCACTGCATTTGCATGTAAGGGTGGGGTGGCTCTCAGGGTGAGGGTGCTGTCTCACTAAAGAAAATCTTAAGGCTATAATAATTAATTAAATAAGGGAAGAGATGCTGTATTCCTAATATCAGGAGGAAGTGAATTCCAGAGTCGGGGAGCAGAGTGGCTGAAAGCTCTGTTCCCCATAGTGGTGAGATGGGCAGGGGGGACAATAAAGTGAGTGGTGTGGGAAGACCTAAGGGAGCGCGAGAGAAAGCATGCAAATAATGAATAAAAGTACTGAACCCTGGAGCACAGAAAAAAAAAATTATTTAAAGAGTGAGATTTAAGTTGAATAAACTAAGTGTGATTTGAGAGACATGAGGTGAACTAGGCAAGGGGGTTATGACCAGTGTTGGGTAAGTTACTTTAAATTAGTAACTTAGTTACATTACTAGTTACTTCTATCAAAAGTAACTCAGTTACTTCAAGTTACTCGTTACTTTCAGAGTAACTAGTTACTAGGGAAAGTAACTTTGGTTTTACTCAGAATTCTCTTGTTAATGTGTTGCTTCCATAACTTTGCCAGTCTTCTAGCTTGCTTATTGCCACAAGTGCACTGTGCCACCTACCAATAGAAAGGAAAAAAATAATGTGCACATTTCCACGAGAGAAATCCCACGCCTGGACCGTCGTTGACCGCCACATGATTCTAGACTGCTTTTTACATCCAACACAAAAACTGCAGTCGTGGTGCTTTCGATTGTAGGGGAGACCGGGGATAGTTGTAACGCGGGTCAGTTGTAACACTTCCAATTTCTCCAATCAGGGCTAAGTTTCAAATGATGTGACTCATCCTGTGCATGCCCAACTCAGTTCTGCTATCACATGTGAAAAATCAGCACATTTTGTCAAACACAGATAATTTAACATGAAAAAAAGTAATTTGTATGCCAAAAAGTAAGTTTTTCTACTTTATTTCAATGTTTAATAGCATTATCTGCTTTGCAGTTAAACTCATCAAACTTAAATTATGTTATTTGTATGTCTATGGGGATATATTCTGTGTAGGTCTTTAGTGCTAATGTTTTAGCCGTTGGCTGTAATGTTAGCTAGTTCATGGCTATAGGAGTCTGGGTCAGTTGTAACAATAATGCAGATGTTACAACTTACCACACTATTACTTTAACTTATATTAAACAAGTTGGGGCAACGACATCAGCAGAGAGAGGTTCACTGGTCGCATTTGTATATGCGGTTAATGCCATTGGCAACACAATTCCTCCACTGTTTGTGTTCCCACACATACATTATGCAGACCACTGTGTCAGAGATGGACCAGTAGGAAGTACTGGTAGTGGAAATAAATCAGGATGGATGCAAGAAACAGATTTCCTCATCTTTCTGAAGCACTTTGCAAACCACACCAAGGTAAGCCATGATAAAAAGTAATGGAATTGCGATGCTGGTGCACAACTACATTTTTTCAGCTTCATTGTTATGTTCAAAATTGGTGCAAGAGTTGTAGGTTATAATGCCCACTGAGCCAATGAGGCCAAACTCAAGGAAGACCAACCAAAATTAATGAAATATTCAGTTGCAGAAAATTCCATAATTTGTCTTTTTTGGGGGATTGGAATATGTTCAAAAGCTAGATTTCTGCATTCTGTCACACACACACATAGCTACATAAATGGATGTAAGTGCATTCATGTGTTGAATAAACAAAGATTACATGTTAATATTTTGTCAGTATACCCTTATTTCATTGTGTTACATTTCACCCCAGGATATGTTACAACTAACCCAGACTATGGGGTTAATTGTAACATTTCACTCTTTGTGTTTGAGGCCATACCATGCAATGGGTAATTGTGCTGCAGAGAAAATAGCTGCACTATTTAATAGCAGAGACATGTAAATACTTTGCATTACATTTTGAATCCACTACCTTAAACGAGCTCCAATTTACAGACAGAAATGTCAAAAATGTTACAACTATCCCCGGTCTCCCCTACTCAGAACTCGGAAATTCTGCTTTCTGAATAGGAAGATGTAGGTAACACCAGACTGCAGATGAACTGCATACAGGGCTGGACTGGGACAAAAAATCGTCCCGGGGAATTTGACTAGAGACCGGCCCACCATTATAGGAAAAATCATACAGACTTTGAATGAAAACAAACACTGTTGTGACAGTGATGTACACTGTTCTGATGGTATATATGTATCAATCAATCGTTTGTTGTAAGACTGAGATAATTATTTTTTTAAAAGCTAGACATTTTAAATGAGAATAAGAAAGAAAAGTATTTCTTTGTGCCCCCCTCTCCCTGTTAACGCCCCACCTGGGACCCTGACAAAACTTTGCTAGACCCGCCCCTGCACAGTTACCAGCTGTTGGCTACTTAGAAAAGGATCCTGGTGTTATTTGTCTCTCAGAAACAGTTCATAACTTCCCTTCAACTCATTCATGTCACCTAAAAGGTAAACCTGTTTCTCCATCACCTGTTCAACAAACATCAGCTGATAGTAGAAAGTAATATTAAATAAATTCTAACATCAGCTGATCAAGCTTAAACGTTAGCGCGACATCCGCTGGTTTCCTCTTTCTGGCACAAAGTGGGCGATAAATAAACAAGAGAGAAAAGCCAATCAGCTGATCACTGATCAGTTTCATGATTGAAGTAGAAACAGGAGAGGGAGGGGAGAGGATGAGAGAAGAAGAGGCAGCTGTGCAGCATAAACACAGAATAACTCCAGCTTTGTCTCTTTTTCATTGTAGCTGAAGTCCGGGACAAAATGTTCCTTTTCACCTCAATACGAAACGCGTAATATTTTCTCTGAATACAAGATGATTCTGTTTTTTACGGGACAGTTGGCAAATCTAATAATTAACCATATGAACAAAATAAAGTTCAACATCAGTAACATAGCACCCACCCAGCTGTATAGAAACTCTGTCATGCTAGCTAGTACGCGGTACGAAAAAGTCAGCACAACGAAAATAAACTCCACCTAAACTTGGTTTATTTCTGACTCAGATAGACTGCAGGTCATAACTTCTTACCTGAAGTTCAGTTCACCTGATACTCGGACTGGCGGCCGCTTCGGGTCTCTGCTCCTCCTGCCTCCCTTTTCCTTCATCCACCTGCTGGCCTCCACCACTTGCTAATGTTATTGAATCTGTGGAAACTCCGCGATAGCCACCACACGAAGTAACGAATAACGAGCCTATTTAAATCCCAGTAATGAGTAACGCATTCCTGGTTTTGGCATAATAACTAGTTACCATGCTCGTTACCACAATAATAACGTAGTTACTGTAACGCGTTACTTAATAATGCGTTAGTCCTAACACTGGTTATGACTAATGCCAATGGATACAAGTCTACAGGATACAAAGAGGATAGAGTGAGAAATTGTATTAAAGGTCACATTCAGATTGAGAAGAACGAGGATGATGAGAAAACCAGAGTCAGTTGCAATAAGGAAGTCCACCGGTCACGAGGAGTGCTGCGTAGGATCTGGCAAAGCTACCAGGGGAAATCAACAATAACACTTGTGAAAGACATAATAAAATTAACTTCACCACTCGTCTTGGGTCCTTACTAGTTCACGCTAAATAGGGAATTAATACTGCATCTGCCAAAAACCCAGCAACTCACCTACAAAGGTAACAGGGTCCTCATCTCCCTTGACTAGTCTTCAGAGGTGAAGAAAATTCAAAAAGTTCTTGGCGCCTTGCAGAAGCTCAGAGTGGAGCATGTTCTTCTCTTCCCGGAACTCCACATCAAACACAGTGATGAACAGCTAATGGAAATTCATTCACTTTTTACACATATATCCATGCACGATTAGGGTTTCTATAAATATAACAGAGGTTGTACACATTAAACATGTCCTAGTCCAGGTGAGTGCTGGGTTTTCCACCATGCCAGTGAGTCCACCACTGGGCAGAGTTGCCACACCTCCTGTCTTTGCTCCACCTGTGAGTAATCAGCAGACAGACTTTTAAGACTCACAAACATTCCTTGCCGGAACGTCAGCTAACCCTTGTTACTGAAAGCCACAGTTAAATACTTATCGTCATAGTAGTTTTTGAGCTAATCTTGTCTTTCTATTCATATCAGCCTCACGGATGGATCCCGCTGTCATTTACCTTCCCTACACGCAGCTGCTGGTCTGCTCGCTGTTTTCGGCATTTACTCACCTGTCTGCCTCCCTGTCCAGTTTTCCACAGTTAGCTAATCTGGACTGGTTTAGCATCACACAGACCTTACTTCCCCCAAGCCTCGCCTCCACCTGTAAAATGACTTTGTGAGCGTAGCTCCGTAATCCTCCACCTGCCCTGCAACTTAGGGTGCCTGTTCTGGAAAATACCCAGTGTCGGGTTCCCTGGCTGCCTCTCCAGCCAGCTAAACAGACTTTTTCCTGTGGGCTCTGTTACCGCACTTGTAGTGTGACTCTTGTTTCATGTTTTGTGACTGTTTAGTGAATTGCTGATATTCTTCTAGTATAGTTAGTGCTTCATATTTCTGCTTTTGTTCATAGTGTCCCATAGTAATTCACTAGTGTTGTATCTAATAACTCTGAGTTTCTTGCCTGCCATAGAATGAGTTAATTCTCAGTTTCTTAGGTTTGTAGTATTGCGCAAGTATTTCAGTTTGACCAACTCCAGAGGTTAGGTTTCTTTCCTCTCACCTTTAGTTCATGTTTAGTGTTTTACAATTAATCCCTGTGTGTCACCCTCGCATGCCAAAATAAAATCTTGTGTTCACTGTGCCTACGAGGCTCAGTGTTGTGTCTGCATCCTCTTTCCTGTGTCCTCTTCCCTGTCTTGGCCACCCAGGTCATGAGAGAACAAGCAAGATAAAGCAATAAAACAAAAAGTGATGCTGGCATTCTATAGTTATTGATGAATAATGTTTCTGAAAGTGAAAGCATGGCACGATGATATTTTTGTTTTTTTGTTTTTTTTATTCAAAAAAATCTAAATTTAAATGCAAATTGAGTAGTTATACAAAAGGGCAAACCAGACAGAAAGCACCATGATAGCAACAACAATGTATGTGCTTGTGCATTCTGCCATAATGAAATATGCAAGAAATATGTCCTAAAATGTTGGGTCTCAGTGAAATGACACTGTACTGCAGGAGAAGGAAACCAAAGCTTTGGTACTGCTCTTACAACTACAATGCTGACAAGGAGGAGAGAATTAACAGTTAGCGTTTAATTAGTGTTCAACATGGTCTTAATGAGTGACTATACAAACAGCATTCCTTGCCCCCAACTGATCACCACCTGGTGGTAAGTTATTAATTATATTAAGGATACACTAAGAACACCTGGCAGAGGCCCTGGTCCACAAGATCTTTAACTCACACCTCCGGCAGAGCTTCAACAGCATTCTGAGGGAGACTTTGGACACTGAGTCCAAATAGACCATGTTCAGCACTTCCATTGCCGAAGCTGCTGCATTGAGCTATGGCCACAAGTAGGGATGGGAATTGATAAGATTTTCATGATTCCGATTCCATTTTCCATTCTGTTTAACAATTTGATTCTTTATCGATTCTTATTTTTTTAAAAAGGAGAACACACAGGTCGATTAGCTTGGAATTTTGTTTTATATCTTATCTTTGAACAAGATAGAAATTTATGAGTAGCATGACCTTACAAACCCAACAGTGAGATCTCAAGAGGTCCACAGCCTATGGCTCCTCGATGGGGTGCCACGAGGTCCCCAGAAAAAAAAGTTGTAAATGTAAAATAATAGTAAAATAATTATTCTTCTGTAGCAATAACAAAGTATAACATACATTATTCTGTGGCTGTTATACAAGAATGTCCAGTAACATTTACACTCTCCTTTTTAAAAGTATATATGAGCTGAACACTCAAAAATAAAACTATACCAGCCAGCAAAAAATACAATCAGCTCAAGTCCAATGGAACTGCGCACTGTGCAATTCATCAACTATGGAGAATTAAAGATTCTTTTGCAGAAATATAAGCATATCTGCTTTGTCAGGAAGGCTATGTGATCTTTCTGGACTCTCCAGCTGTGGAGAACACCCTCTCAGACGGGGTGGAGGATGCCTGCACACACAGAAACCTTTCAGCCAGTGCTGACAGCAGGGGCAGAGTCTCTCTCTTGCTCCACCACCATAGGGTGGCGTCATCCTTGCAGGGGATGGGGGTTAGGCTTCTATACTGCTGGATTTCCTGATCCACTCTCTGGGCCAGGGAAAGAACGGGCTGCCGTTGTTGGAATGACTGCAGCTCGTTGTCCTCCTCTTCAAAGAGTTCTTCCAAGGCCGTTTTTTTTTTTGTTTGTTTGTTTTGCTTTACTGGTAGCGCCTGAAATTAAATGGACAGAATAAAAAATGAAGCAAAAAATGAAAAATCCATGACATTTAAATGATTATCACAATGAACTAAACTTACATAGTCTTCTTCATCCTCATCTTCATCTTCGAGCAACTCTCCCTGTGTGACTCCTTGCTCTAGGTGCTTGAGTGGAAAGTGACAAATAAACAAACAAATCAAAGTACCACGGATCCATAGATGAAAGGTATCACTCTCGCAATGGAAATGTGCTACAATGAAAAATGAACTGTCATATTGAAATACCTCATCTCCTGTCCCAGACTTCATCCTTATCCACTTTGAATTTAAATCGGAGGTCCAAGAAAGTGGCCTCCTCCAGGAATCTCAGGATATCAGTGTCCTTAAATTTTTTAAAAGGGAGGAAAATGTGACATCATGACTATCCTTAACTATTTATAACTGTCATTTTATTTATGATAAATGAATCCTAGTATCGTTTGGAAAGATCTTTCCAAATGTTCTCCTTTATGCTCCTTGTGAAGGCAAAGTCATCTTCTTGTACGGTGTAGTGTTGCTGTAGCTTTTGCAGGATGGGCAAAATCTCACCACAGGTCTGACTTTTGTCGCTGGAAACTGCTAGTGTGGAGGTGTAGTGCTTCTGCATGAGTACCACAAACTCCTCTACTTTTCTTAAGTCGTCATTGCCGAACCTGAGTACAAGTTAAGCCATATAACCATTATTTTTCAGTACTACTCACCTTTCCTTTTCCATTGACTTTCTTATCTGTGGATCGATGGCTGGAGCCTGGATGGCAGGAAACTGCTGCTAGAATCTCTCCATCATCAAATACAGAGAGGTCCATCTGGTCTTTACATCTAGGAGCAGCATATGCTTGGGCAGCTCTGAGGAGTATTGCATTCACAACTTAAATGCTAATGTAATATTCCTTATCTTAGTTTATACATTTACTTTGATCATGATCTAATGATTTACATATACACAATCTGAAAAAACTATTTACTATGCTTACTGAGCAACTCTTGCTTCTCCTTCAGGACCACTTTTGCCATGTTGTTCATCCATACAATCACAGAGCGACTTCTTGCCGCCCAGTTGGAAATGGCAAGACAGTTGTAGAGCTTCTGAGCTCAAAGGTTCAGGGTGTGTGCAAAGCATGGAAACTTGAGAATTTGTAGCTTTTTGACAGCTACATCCATGTTGGCCGCATTATCAATAGGGATGGGTACTGATATCCGGTGCCATTAAGGCACTGGTTCGGACATAAATGGTAGTAACCATACCGAAAAGCAGCGCACATTTCGGTGCTTTATTTCAGTGTTTTTTTTGTCCTGACATGTCATACACATTGGATTCTAGCCAATCATTTTACCTTTCCAAGGACAGTAGGTCGACCCAGGTGTACGTTCTTTTAGAGCAGAGCTACAGATTAAAAATGCCCAAGGCGAAGCGGTCAAAAGTCTGGCTATACTTCACAGCAAAATATGCAAACTCAGCAGCCTGCAGCAAGTGTTTTAAGGTAATACTGTGCAAAAGAGGTAACACCTCGAATCTGATAAAACACCTGGCAACGCATACCGATTTTTTAAAAGCTGAGAAATGCACCGTATTTGATAACTTGCTGCAAGACCTCACACCGAGCACATCTACTGCGGGTGTGGTGCCTGTTATCGGACTCGGAGTTAGCAACATCCCCCAAGAACCCGAAGAGGAGAGTCCTGGCCCCTAGCCCTGCCAGTGTAGCAGAAATGATGACTGATGATGATGGCAGCAGCAGCCGTTCTTCTCTGGGTGAGTAGCTTCGTGTGTAAATTACGGTGAGTAGGCTAACCACGTTATTAAATTAATACACATAAGGTGAACTAGCAAACACTGTCGTAGTTACATGTGGCTGTCTTCTTGATAGCAGATACTCCCTTCACCCTGGCCAAAAAGGCTAAAATGACCAAAGAAAAAATGGAAAACAACTAAACATGAGAGGTTTGTGGACAATGTTTGTGTTTTTTCCATTGTTTAAGCACTGCTTCCAGCCAAGAGTGATACCATATATGCCCTTAGCTTGGGAAAAGGCTAACATTGTTATCGTTTTACAAAAGAACACAGCTAAACATGAGAGGTTTTAGGACAAAGTTTGTGTTTTCCATTGTTTAAGCACCAGTTCCAACCAAAGCAGTTATGTTATATCAACAGAAAAGGCTAACTTGGTTATCATTTTGCAGAAAAAAGAGACTGCTAAAAATATAAGCATAAGACATTTTTGGACAAAGTTTGTGTGTTACATTCTTTAAGCACAGATTCGAGCACCGTTTAAGTACCACCACCGTTTCAAAAGTACCGGTTTGGCACCGGTATCGGACAAAACCTAAACGATACCCAGCCCTAATTATCAACAGTGGCTGCCACAACCTTGTCTTTGATACCATACTCCTCCAAGATCTCATCAATCTCCTCTGCTACAGCTGCTCCTGTCTGTGCCTGGTACACTGGTTTGGTTTTGAGGACTTTTTCTTGAGCCTGGCCATTCCTGACATAATGCAGCTGTGAGGTAATGATCTTGACTAAAACTTGTCCATCCATCTGCAGTGATGGCTACCTTCAACACATGTTTCAGGTCAGAAATCAGATTTGCCTTTTCAACTGCATACCAAGCAGGGATCAAGTGGTTGGTTAAACTGTCTCTGTTTGGGGCTTTGTACTTAGGGGTCAGAGTCTTTATCATTTCTCTAAAAGATATACAAATGGAAACGGATGAAACATCTGGTAAGAGGAGAACATGCAACTTTGACATTCCCTGACTTAGCCTACAACTAAACACATTCACTTACCGAAACTCGGGGGCATCTACTGTGCCTTTTACCACAAACTTAGTCACTACTCGGTGACATTTGTTTATCCCGGCCTGCATCATTTTACTTTTCCCTGCCTCTGTGAAAGGAGAAGCTACCGGTAGACTGCAGCGAGAACTGCCAGCATCTGAGCCAGCCAGACTCTGTCTGTCTCTCTCTCGTCATGGTCATCTAAATGCAATGCACAGTAATAGCAGGTTTTGCAATAAGGCAAATCACGCTAACATAATATGCAATGTTAGTTGATTAGTTACCGGCCCTATTAACGGGAGAAGACATGCAAACGTTACCGCTGCTGCTGGGTTGAGCTTCACTAGTTCGGAGCGAATCAAAAACACAACATTCATTTAAGGTTATCTAGTGTTTTGTGAGCAAATGCTTCTGCATATTTGTAGAGTGAGCGTTTGAGCGTTTGTGCCGCTTAGGCACCATGTTTCCTACTGGGTAAAACACGCTACACAACATGGTGACATCATTCGAGGCGACTGGAATCGATAGGGGAATTGTTTGCAAAAATGGCAAACAATTCCAAGGTATTGAAACAGTGGGAACCGGTTCTCAACAAGGATCGGTGTTCGATTCCCATCCCTAGCCATAACGTTGTTGGTGCCTGTCGTAGTGGTAACCCCCACCCCCCCCCCAAATGATGGACACCAGAGGTAAAGGAAGCCACCATGACTCACACAGTGGCTGAAGCAAAAACTTGGGTGTGGGAGGAGTTCAGAGATGTCTATTTCTGGGGCAAGGTCACTGAGGCAGTTAGACAACTCCTTGGTAGCAGGGGCCTGAAGGCTCTGGGTGTTGGTGGCAGGAGCCTGAAGGCTCTGGATGTTGTAGGGCGGTCTTGGTTGACACACCTCTACAATGTTGCATGGAGATTAGGGGTGATACCTCTGGATTGGCAGACTGGGATGGTGGTTTCCACAGGGTTTGTTCCAACTATAGTGGGATCAGACTCCTCAGCCTCACTGGGAAAGTCTATGCTGGCAAGGAGAGTCCATCTGTTCAATGGCGTGTCCAGCGGGGTGGCCTTGGGGGGCACAGGCCACCCCCCCAACCAGACTGGCCACCCCAGGTGCCACCCCAAAGGCAAAACAATAAAATTCAATCAAATATCAAATGTCCGATTATGTTTTCACGGTGAAGCTCAGATATCCGAGTGTATGTGAATGCAGCATCGGCTTCTGCGCTATGTGCATCACGTTAGCAAAGGTAGGAGAGCCAAGCACGAAAGACGGCACTGAAGGAAACAATTTTTCGGTGAAAGAAAATGAGGACAGAATAAATGTCCCGGTAAGTAATATTAAGTTTGTTGAGTTTAGTAAACTTCGGTGAAATTAGAATACCAAGGAAAAAATAACACTTGAAGAATTATTGCAGCCGTCGAATATTTCAGACAGTATGCTACTGAGGGCAGCTAACATAAGAGTTATGAGTTATAAGATATCATCTAAGTCGTAACATTGCTGTATGGAGCTGCAGATTTGGTTGCAGGTTAACATAGCTGGACTGGCCATCGGGCATACCGGGCATATGCCCGGTGACTTATTTTTTATTTTTTTTTGTAATGGCATGAACAATGAGAGGTGGTGGATTGGCCAGATGCTGGTTGATGTGTAAAAATAATTCAGTTGTTTGGTGGTGGCTATGGCAGAGCTTCCACAGAGGCCAACAGGTGGATGAGGGAAGGGGAGGCAGGAGGAGAGACCCGAGGCGGCCGCCAGTCCGGGTGTCAGGTGAACTGAACTTCAGGTAAGAAGTTATGACCTGCAGTCTATCTGGGTCAGATATAAACCAAGTTTAGCTGGAGTTTATTTTCGTTGTGCTGACTTTTTACCCTCAGTTGCAATAACTCGTACTGCGTTCTAGCCAGCTTGACGGAGTTTTTATACAGCTGGGTGGTGCTATGATGTTACTGATGGTGAACTTTATTTTATTCATAAGGTTAGTTAGTAGAGTTTCCAACGGCTCCTTAAAAAATGGAATGGTCCCTCATTCAGAGAAAATATTACACGTTTCGTATTGAGCTGAGAAGAGACTCAGTTTGTCCCGGACTTTCGCTATAATGAAAAAGACACAAAGCTGGAGTTATTCTGTTGTTACGCTGCACAGCTGCCTCTTCTTCTCTCATTCTCTCCCCCTGCCTCTCCTGTTGCTACTTCAATCATGAAACTGATCAATGATCAGCTGATTGGCTTTTCTCTCTTGTTTATTTATTGCCCACTTTGCGCCAGAAAGAGGAAACCAGCAGATGTCGCGCTAAACAACAGCAGCACGTTTAAGCTTGATCAGCTGTTGTTAGAATCTATTTAATATTACTTCCTAGTATCAGCTGATGTTTGCTGGAGCCACAGCTGTAAACCTGCTGGTCTTGATGTCGGTTTGGATATGTGGTGAGAGGGACACATGAAGATGATACTAGGAGATGTCCTTACTGAATCATCAGAGCTGAACAGTTGATGGAGAAACAGGTTTACCTTTTAGGTGACATGAATGAGTTGAAGGGAAGTTATGAACTGTTTCTGAGAGACAAATAACACCAGGATCCTTTTCTAAGTAGCTGACAGCTGGTAACTGTGCAGGGGCGGGTCTAGCAAAGTTTTGCCAGGGGGGCAGGTAGGGCATTAACAGGGAAAGGTGGGGCACAAAGAAATACTTTTCTTTCTTATTCTCATTTAAAATATCTAGCTTTTATTAAATAATTATCTAAATCTTACAACCAAAGTTTTTATCTGACGTAAAATGTATAGAAATCATACATATACCAACAAGACAGTGTACATATGGAAAAGATATATATAAATATTATAAAGTTTGTATCTGTCTTGTGTGAAACTTGTATGAAAAGCATACAAGAGTAAAAACAGATATAAGATCCCTTGAAAAATTATATAATGAAACTTGTATGTTTTGGATACTTACTAAAACAATGTATGAAAGTAATGAGAAAGTGGCCACTTTCATGAGTTAAGTCATATAAGTTTTTACTATTTCTTTTCCATATGGGCACTGTCACAACAGCATTTGTTTTCATTCAAAGTCTTTATGGCTTTAATACCTGGTGGGCCGGTCTCTAGTCAAAATGCCCGATTTTATGTGCCAGTCCCGGTTGTTCTTTATCAATATTACCAAAGTTTACCATAAGGCAGCATAGAAAGTATTTACTTGCTTTCAGGTTTTATTCATTCAGGTTTTATTATTTATTCTTTTCAGTTGTTTCCCCACTTTTTTCCTGTTTCAAAATCAAACACCAGTTTGTGAGAAGATTATCCTCTTTTTTTTAACAGGCAGATAAAGTTTTACATTGGAACTGGCTAATTTGTCAATTGTTTGTTACAAATGTTCGTATTTTAATATTCAAAAATGTTTTTGCCCAAAACATATGTGCACTATATGTCAGTAAAAATACTATGCAAATATTGCTGTCCTTGAATGCTGAGTAAACACTGACAAAGCACTGATTGTATCTCTTGTACTTTATCAACACAGTATCTAAAAACTTTGCACCGTAGTGGTTAAAATCTCATTCTAATAAGAGTTAAAAGCGCATTCGGTTATTAGGTTTATAGGATTATTGAATTATGGTTAACGGTTGGTAGAATTTTTTTTAAACATTATCTGCCAATTACATCTGCCACCCTTCTCCAAATCTGTGCCCCTACCTGGCCCCCCCCCAACAAAAATTTTCTAGACACGCCACTGCATCTGTTAGTCAAACTTCAGATACAGGAGGAACAATGGGCTTTTCATCCTGGTCATGGAACACTGGACCAGCTCTTTATCCTTGCTTGAGGCTGCATGAGAGTTTGTCCAACCAGTCTAGATGTGCTTTGTGGACTTGGAGAATACATTCGACCATGTCCCTCAGAGGTCCGTGTGGGTGGCGCTTACCTATTTCTATGGGCTATTTGATCCTTATACAATGCTGCAGGAGCTTGGTCTGCATAGATTTAGCAGCATAACTTCAGCAATTTCAGTCTTACAATCTCCTTTAAGAGGGCAATTCGCCATTCAACCCTAGCATAGTTTATACTGCATAGGGACCTCCATCCTGACTTCTAACAACATTGGTCATAATCAGTAGGTCAACCCCGAAATTGATCTCCAAGACATTAATATGTTGTAAGTGTGGTCAACTGTTGACATTTTCCTGTTGGGGAATGTTGCATCGATGAACAGGCATGCTTTTCTGTGTAAATAAATCTGACAATTCATAGTAGTTCTCTAAATCCAATTCAACTACTTGCAATTCTGAGATGATATGGCTACTGACCATTTTCTATTGACCCATTGTACATAAGAGAATGCCAGTTTTCCTTCAAAATGATGCTGAACTCCCAGGATCCAGAAAAGTATATGTTATCAGTTACTGGGGGCCTTTCTTGGACTTCACTCACTGGGATTATGGAGAGAGCACTGTTTTGCTCACTGACCCCAGTAACACCACTGCTTTGAACAGAATACAGAGACCCTTCATGTGATGGTTCTCCTTCTCCTTTAGTTTGAACTGAAAAACTTTCTCCCTTCTTGGGGCGGACATGGGTGTTTCTGATTACACGACACATTTCCTACAGTCCTTGCTTCATACAGCTAGAAAATACACCCCATTCTCTTTCAAAAAGGAAAATCTTTCACTGTGCAATGTTCCTTCAAATGAAGGACACAGATTTAGCATATGCCCAGCTCCACAAAACAAGTAGACTTTTGCTACACCTGAACCTCGTTCTCACCTCAATGCAGGGTCAACCTCCCTTTTCACTTTTGACACAGCAGTAGCAAAATTCCTCGTCTTAGTTCTAGGGAGGAGCTTGGAAAGAAAAGCATCTGGACTTCTTTAAGTTGTTTGAAGATGTTTCAGTTCTAGGGTCAAATTGTGGAGAGTCCCAGATTTAAGCCCTATGGGAGTGTCCCTTCAAGAGGGACAAAGGACCCCCTATTGATCCTCTACCTAAACACACGAGCTAAAGTGTGAAAATGGGTGTAGGTCACAATCAGCCAAGGTTTCAGGTGAGTTCACTGTGTAACCTAGCCCCAACCTATCATGTGATTTCCTGAGGTTAGATGGCCCAGGATGCGAGTGGGCGTTAAGGCGCCTGAGAAGGGATTTCAAAACTAGATTGCGGATGGCAGACAGCTGGTGTCGTAAACCACCACCTCTGTTCAAAGATGGCCGTTCACAGTGGACATAGATGGCTTCATTCAATCCTCTTTTGAACCATCTGTCTTCTCTGTTCAAAATGTGAACACTTGCATCCTCAAAAGAGTGACCTTTGTCCTTTAGATGCAGATGAACAGCTGAGTCTTGTCCCGTGGAGGTGGCTCTTCTATGTTGTGCCATACGTTTATGAAGTGGCTGTTTGGTCTCTCCAATGTAGAGGTCTGGGCATTCCTCACTACACTGTACAGCATACACTACATTGTTAAGTTTGTGTTTAGGCGTTTTGTCTTTGGGATGAACCAGTTTTTGTCTGAGTGTGTTGCTGGGTCTGAAGTAAACTGGGATGTTGTGCTTGGAGAAGACTCTCCTGAGTTTTTCCGATACACCAGCTACATAGAGGATGTTGTTGCATTTGTCTTTCTTATCCTCCTTAGCTGGTGTAAATTAAAAAGGTTGTAAAACCTCAACCTTTTTAATTTTTACCTAAACCGTGTGCACAAAACTCTGGAGGGATCTATGCTAACGTAGAAGCCAGTCAGCACGTCATCTACTGCTGTTTGCTCGTTTTTTGTTTTTATGGGCGATCGTTTTCAGGCTTCAAGTAGCACCATTATACCAACATTTCACATTCTAGACATTGTTTTAGGTGTATTTGACCAAAAGTTTGACTGAAAATTCACATGCAAGTTTTTTTTCAAGGCTGTGGTATTTGCCCGCAAACAATACCTTTCAGCTAGCTAAAACAGAATATTATGCTATCAGCGAGCAACATGGCTAATGCCTTTCACACAGCTTTGTCTCAGCTCCAAAGAGCCACAGAAGTAAAAGCTCATAATAATAATTGAAACAATCTTTGAAAAAATGACTTACCAAGCATGGCAAACAACTCAAATATGTAGAGCAAAATGTTCTGAAACGGCTTCACTTCAGCTTCGATTGGAGCTGTGCTGGGAGCGGAGTCTGTGAATTTACTCTATTGGTGTCATAGCCCCTGTAGGAGTTCAGAGTTAAGAGGTCAAGAGTTAATGTTTCCATTGTAACACCTCCAGATTTGACAGAGAAACACTCATTTTTAACACTCGATTTTAACTACTATCATTTTACACCTCAGAGTTACATTAAAAGAATGTGACTCTACTTAGAGTAAAATTAACTCTACTTTTGCCAGAAGACTATTAACACCAAAACATTTAACACTTTTGAATTTGCTGTGTATGTACTTAAAGTATAAGTTCTTACTTTGCTTTTGTGCAATATGTTGCCCGCTAATGCAATATTTGGCTGTAAAGCTAGTCCCTTTGTTAAGCTAGTTAGCCGCGATTTTGGAGGTCATCTGGGATAGCATCGATAGTACAAGTTTATATAATAAGACATATGACATATGCTATGTAGTCGCAATGTGGTATATAAGTGCATATTATGCTGCACATATGTATATCATGACTGTATTGTTTGTCTTGTTTTTAGTTTCACCCTTTTGAATGTCAGTAAACCTGTTAACAACGTTCATCGATCTTCAGAGTTGTGATATAAGAAAGGTGTTAACGCCCCTGCATCAGACATGCACCCATAACGGCACAACGTTATTCTCATTGAGTAATGTAACGGAATATGTTACAAAATATATTCTGGAGCATGTATTCTGTAATCTGTAGTGGAATACATTTTAAAAGTAACCTTCCCAACACTGACCATACTTTTGAATAGTCAGTGCAAAAGAGTGTCTTTGAGTTTCAGTTACTGGCCAGTTTTGCCTGGTTTGTTTTCTTATTAGTGTTAGTGTATATTGATTATAATGTATGTGCTTACTCCAAATAAGGTACAAATTCAAGGAAAATTAATAAATGCTGTTCAGATTTTAAATTCTGTTTAATTGTACTGCCAACAAATAACAACTTCAGTCAGCACAACCCCTGTGGTCTTGGTTGAGGTGTTTTAATGAACATACAGTTACGTCATTGTTACATACACCAAGAGGCTGAAAGGAGTAAATGACAGTGAATGCCAAATTTCTCACTAGTCTAATACTTCATACATGTGGAATAAATAATATCATGATGACATACATGCCAAACTGAGAGCTAAATAAAACAAGTAGAAAAGTGGCCAAAAGCTTTTTGGCAATGGTGAGGCTGAACAAAATCTTTACAATTGATCCTTAATGTTGTCCTTTGTTTCCTTTCAGTGAAACAAACAAAATGAAAATATATATATATATATATATATATATATATATATATATATTATATAGACACAAGTTAGAAGGTTATCACCCAAAAGGGGTTTTCACGGTTGTTGTGGCAATGCAGCTTAATAATATTATAAAAGTATGTAGAGTCTATAGAGTACAGAGACATAACAAATCACTTGGAATGTAAATGAAATCATCAAACTTAAACTTCTCAGTTCCTTTTCAGAAAGCCCAAACCTCTCTGGAATGGCATCAACGGCACCACAAAAAACCAAAAACAAAACAACAACAACAACAAAAAGCAAACAAACAAACAAACAAAAAACCCCAGAAAAGATTCAGATAATAATTCAGAATAGTTAACCTTAAGGATCAGTGCAGTCCCATTTAAATTTGATGATGTTTTTCATTTTCATGGATCTGTTCCTGGAAAATTTTGTCCTTGAAAGCAAACTTTAAACTGTGTCTGTTGAGTGTTGAGTTCAGGTAACCAAAAAAGTTATTGTTTTTAAGTCATACAGTGGGGCAAAAAAGTATTTAGTCAGCCACCGATTGTGCAAGTTCCCCCACCTAAAATGATGACAGAGGTCAGTAATTTGCACCAGAGGTACACTTCAACTGTGAGAGACATAATGTGAAGAAAAAATCCATGAATTCACATGGTAGGATTTGTAAAGAATTTATTCGTAAATCAGGGTGGAAAATAAGTATTTGGTCAATAACAAAAATACAACTCAATACTTTGTAACATAACCTTTGTTGGCAATAACAGAGGTCAAACGTTTACTATAGGTCTTTACCAGGTTTGCACACACAGTAGCTGGTATTTTGGCCCATTCCTCCATGCAGATCTTCTCGAGAGCAGTGATGTTTTGGGGCTGTCGCCGAGCAACACGGACTTTCAACTCCTGCCACAGATTTTCTATGGGGTTGAGGTCTGGAGACTGGCTAGGCCACTCCAGGACTTTCAAATGCTTCTTACGGAGCCACTCCTTTGTTGCCCGGGCGGTGTGTTTTGGATCATTGTCATGTTGGAAGACCCAGCCTCGTTTCATCTTCAAAGTTCTCACTGATGGAAGGATGTTTTGGCTCAAAATCTCACGATACATGGCCCCATTCATTCTGTCCTTAACACGGATCAGTCGTCCTGTCCCCTTGGCAGAAAAACAGCCCCATAGCATGATGTTTCCACCCCCATGCTTCACAGTAGGTATGGTGTTCTTGGGATGCAACTCAGTATTCTTCTTCCTCCAAACACGACGAGTTGAGTTTATACCAAAAAGTTCTACTTTGGTTTCATCTGACCACATGACATTCTCCCAATCCTCTGCTGTATCATCCATGTGCTCTCTGGCAAACTTCAGACGGGCCTGGACTTGCACTGGCTTCAGCAGCGGAACACGTCTGGCACTGCGGGATTTGATTCCTTGCCGTTGTAGTGTGTTACTGATGGTGACCTTTGTTACTTTGGTCCCAGCTCTCTGCAGGTCATTCACCAGGTCCCCCCGTGTGGTTCTGGGATCTTTGCTCACCGTTCTCATGATCATTTTGACCCCACGGGATGAGATCTTGCGTGGAGCCCCAGATCGAGGGAGATTATCAGTGGTCTTGTATGTCTTCCATTTTCTGATGATTGCTCCCACAGTTGATTTTTTCACACCAAGCTGCTTGCCTATTGTAGATTCACTCTTCCCAGTCTGGTGCAGGTCTACAATACTTTTCCTGGTGTCCTTTGAAAGCTCTTTGGTCTTGGCCATGGCAGAGTTTGGAGTCTGACTGTTTGAGGCTGTGGACAGGTGTCTTTTATACAGATGATGAGTTCAAACAGGTGCCATTCATACAGGTAACGAGTGGGGGACAGAAAAGCTTCTTACAGAAGACGTTACAGGTCTGTGAGAACCAGAGATTTTCCTTGTTTGAGGTGACCAAATACTTATTTTGCACCCTAATTTACGAATAAATTCTTTACAAATCCTACCATGTGAATTCATGGATTTTTTTCCACATTCTGTCTCTCACAGTTGAAGTGTACCTCTGGTGCAAATTACTGACCTCTGTCATCATTTTAGGTGGGGGAACTTGCACAATCAGTGGCTGACTAAATACTTTTTTGCCCCACTGTATTAGTATAATCCCATTTAAGAACTTAGTTAACAATAAGTTATGAGTTAGAAACTACTGTTAAAAGGTACGTGAAGTTACAAATTTGTGATAAATAAAGTATGCACCATCTTAATCAAAATATTTAAACTACTTAGATCTTTAGGTTTATCAGATCTAACTTACTTGGGGTTATGTAGCATTTTCTTTTCTTTTTTTAGGCATGGGAATGGGTGGGTGACATTACAGAAATATATATTTATTGGCAAAATCCTTAGTGTTATAATACAAAATTTTAAATTCTGAGTGCTAAATTGCTTGGATCAGCAACATTTTGTAGTATTTAAAATCAGCAGTCTGTTTGATATCATTTACAGTCCACTGTTCTACTTTACAAAAAATGTATTGAAGACAAGCATTTGTTAAAAGATGTTAATTAGTAGAAATATAGTTGCAGATATGGTTCTACAAAGATCATTTTTTGTTTATATGGTAAATATAAACAGAGTAGATACTAAAGGAACCACAATGAAGAGAAATAAATATAGAAACTGTAGTGATTGATGCAGATGTGAATGATGGCAGTTAATCAGAGTACATGTTAGACTCTCAGTTTTGACCTTGGTGTCCTTGGAATTCAGCTATGAACAGAGCTCAGAATAAGTCATCCCGTGAGGAATTATCTGATATAGATCTGCTACAGAAATGTTATTCTTCTTCACAAACTTAACACATGCACAAATTATGACACTTTGTTTTATTGTCTTATTCATCTTTTTTTTTTCCATGTTCTGTTGTTCAGCAAGAAGGACTCCTTAGAGTAGGCATCAGACAACTTCACCAATATTGGTGAAGTCGTCCAGGCTTCACATGGAAGAAATTAAAAATAAATAAAAAGGGTCAACAAAGATCAATCTTTCTTGATGAGTGTTTTCTTTAAGACAGGAGAAAAAATCAACATATTTGCTGAATCCAGTGGCTTAAATTCTGTTTGGGTCAGATATACAGCATGCATAGTCTCGAGGTAGCTTTCATGGTCTATACGTTTTCTGACAACACAACCAGAATCATATCAATCAAAGATTTACAGAGACTACAAGGGACTTTTAGGGTACTCAGCTGTTGTGTGTAACTCAAAGGGTTCTTTCCTAAATGTAAACAGGCAATAGATCAGTATGTTTTAACAATTCATTGAAACATTGCTATAAATTCATTTTATTTTTAAAATTCATCCTAAAAATGTGCTCTGCATTCACATTTTTACTGTAATTCAACCTTTTTTTATTTGTTGAACTACTGCAGTAAGAGCAGAGTGATTCTGTTTCACTTGGAACATTTTGCAAAGAACCAGAAGTAACATTAGAATAACTGGATATTATTTCCTCACTGTGATTCTGGTTATACAAAAGTTATTTTATTTCAAAGATTACACTCAGATTATCTTTTAATTCACATTTAATTGCTTATAACAAATTTCTAGTTATCTAAAAAGTTTGACACACCTGAAATTTGGTGCAAAAAGTATGTTCCTAACACTTCCTCATTGTTAGTTTGGTTGTTTCCATGAAGAATACTTAAAGCTTGCAAAACTGCATCATTCAGTCTTTCACCCACCAATATAAAATAATTTTTAAAAAAAACCTAAATAGCAGTCACATTTGTACTCAGTTTGTGGCACACACTCACAAATGCTCTCTGGAATATGCGAGTTGTAGCAGGCAGTGTGGGTTGTGCTGGTGACCCGGTGTACTGCTGTTTAAATATGTTGGGAAAGTACTAGTATGCTTGGCCTGTCTCAACTTGCAGCAGTCCCAGTACAGCTGAGTGGTCAGCCAGCTTCATTCTGCGCTGATTGGAGAGATTGACGTTCTTAGCCAGGTAATCCACAGCAGCTGTGGAGAATAGAAGAAAGGATGGAGAGTTAATGAAGATTTGAATCCTCGCCGCTTGCAATTGATAAAATGGTAAATGGACTGAAAGCCACTAAGGCAAAAACTAATTAACTAAAGTTAATACAAATACAAAGGACTAAGAACAAAACGGTTTACAAAAGGATTACAATGTGAGACAACCCAACCAGACAACTTGACAATGAACAGAGGGAATCTGACACGCTACACACACACACACACACACACACAACAACAGGGGAAGCAAAACTGAACACGCTGAACACAAGACAAAAGACTGTCAAAATAAAATCGGAAACACACTAAGATGCAGACCAAAATACATGGCATGATACAGGGATAAGAGGAAGGAACACACAGGAGAACAAGGCAGACTGAGGAGAAAAAGGGAGGTGACACAATGAGAGAAACATGGAAGTAATTAAGAAAGATGAGACACTGAGGGGGGGAGAGAGACAGGACGGGCTGGGGAGAACATACATGAATGCACATGACAGACAGGGGAGACAGAATGAAACACAAGGAGGGAAAATGTAAAGGGAAAAGGGAGACAAAACACAAAGGCATTACTGGGACCTGGGAAACATGCAGGGGAAGGCAAGTAAACACAGATGACACGACAGACACGAGAGACCAAAACACAAGGGGAACCTAACAGACAAGAAACTAAACATAGTCAATCACCCAGGAACACAGAATAAACTAAAGACTAACTAATGAACCTTAAACCATCATCATAATATATAACAATCACCAGAACCCAAGAAACTCAAAATGCTGGGTCGGATGACCCAGAACCATGACACTACTTTTACATTATGAGTAAATCATGTTATTTCATGGTTTACTATTTATCCTGCAAACCTAAATGATCAGTTCATTTCCCCTTGTACTCATTCTTGATAGCACCTCCTGACAATGTGTTATGACTAGAGATGGACCGATCCGATATTACGTATCGGTATCGGTCCGATACTGACCTAAATTACTGGATCGGATATCGGAGAAAAATAAAAAATGTAATCCGATCCATTAAATATCACGAAAGCACCTCACAAAACTTGCAACACGCCGTAACTCGCCTCAGAACGTTAGCACGTCGGAGCAGTATGCATCACGTGATAGAGCGGCTGTGGCATGCGGGACCTGTCGGTGGTCTGGATAGCATGTGGAGCTTCGCTAGCAACCCGGCATTTGATCTCCGACAAAGTTATCCCGAGAGAAGTAAAGCAAGTGTGTAAGTCCATCTCTGAATGTTTGTAAAGCATTCCTGCCTTAAGCTTAACAAGCGACTGCCTCTTCTTGCTGCTACTTCAATCATGAAACTGCTTAACGATCAGCTGATCGGCTTTTCTGTCGTGAGTCTGTGTCTCTAGTTTGCTTTTGGCCCACTTTGCACCAGAAAGAGGAAACCAGCGGCTGAACAACAGCAGCACGTTTAACCTTGATAAGCTGTTGTTAGAATTTATTTAATATTACTTTCTACACCAGGATCTTTTTCTACAGCTGACGGCTGTAATTGTGCAGGGGCGGATCTAGCAAAGTTTAGCCAGGGGGGCCGATAGGGCATTAACAGGGAAAAGGGGGCACAAAGACATACTTTTCTTTCTTATTCTCATTTAAAATGTCTAGCTTTTAATAAATAATTATCTGACACCCAAAGTTTTAATTTGATGCAAAATGAATAGAAGTCCATTACTGTATATAGTAACTATTAAGTCTAAATATATAAATATATATATACTACTAAGCTATAGTACTTTTTCCTTAGGGAAGGTACCATCTGTGCAGTCTGCAATTTTGTTGAAGAAAGATGTTGAATCGATTTAATATTTCTTGAAAAATAATTGATTTCTGTGCATTTTTTTCACACTGCATCAAATTAAGGTTGATTACGTCGATTAAGCATCATGAGGTGGAGCGTGAGGGGTGGTTCCCTATTTTTTATTTATTTATTTTTGTTGTTGCTGGGAGTTGGAACCCTATTAGTTAGGTTGCTTAATATTTATGCTAAGTACTCTTTAAAATACCAGAATAGGGAGGATGGTGTAGGTTTAAGTTTATTAGATTGATCAGTATTGCTGAACTATGAAATATTTTTTTTTGCATACAGGTATAACAGAATAGCTTTAGTGTAGTTGTTGTTTTAAACTTGAGTATGAACTTATACAAAATGCAGCAAGATATTTAAAAAAACAGTTTTGTTGATTAAAAAACACTATATCGGATTCATATCGGTATCGGCAGATATCCAAATTTATGATATCGGTATCGGACATAAAAAAGTGGTATCGTGCCATCTCTAGTTATGACTAAGAACAACAGTGGCATTTCACTGCACAGGGTACTGCTTTGTCATTTTTCATTGTCCAGGGCTGCGCTTCAAGTGAGTGTATTGTTTGATGAGAAAGCCTGAAAAACTGTTAAAAGGGTGTTCTTTCTGGTCTATCTTGGGATTATCTGATCATATGTCTCTCTAATGTTGTAGAGTATTTATCTTTCAGTATAAAGAGAACTGGAGTGTAGGACGAACATAATTTTTGATTTTAGCTTTTGTTTTTCCACTTTGCTGTTTGTTTATATGTAGGTACCAAAACTGCTTGGTTAAACTCTTAAGCACAAATTAGAAGGCAATCTTGTCCCCTATCATTTCTTCATTTTTTTAATCACCATGATTGTGAAGAGAAATTGTAGAAGGCAAAGGAACTCAGACTCAAGATATCTTATACATGTGCACACATGGACGATCGTCCCTCACCGTCCAATCCATCCTGCACCAGACGTGTGCAGGACAAATGTGAGACAGAGGAAAGACCGCCCAGGGCTTTCAGAGCTTTCTTTATTTATACTTAAAACGAGCTTTCAAGGAAGTAGGAGTGGCAAAAACATTTCCATAAAAGGAGAAAGAGACCGTTAGCTTGCCTGTTGACAAAGGAGGTAGTATGTATAGAAATTCAGACATTCCCATATAAGGAGAGAGAGACCGTTAGCCTGCCCGTTAACAAAGGAGGTAGTATGTATGTTACAGCATTCCTCTGCACATCTGTTTTCACTCCCTTTTCCTGTGTGGTAGTTTCAATTCAACAGCTCTTCTTCCTTTAAATGAAGCTACAACTAAGCATAATCACAAAACTCAAAAATCTCTCAACAATGATGAGAATTTTTGATCAGCAGAGGAAATTTGGTCTTGTGATGTACTAGTGCGTATATGTATGAGGTAACTGTTTTGATTTGATTGATGTATGTCAATGGAAAATTGTATTTAGTAGTCAGTATAATCTTTTAGTGATATAAGTTTGCTTATGGTAGGATGCTGTTTGTAGTTATTTGGTAGTGACAGGATGTGTGATTTTTAGCAGGCTTGGTTCACCCCCACATCCTGGGAGCATGGGAGAGGTCGTACCTTGTTTTATTGTTTTAACGTAGCTATGTCTGTTTTAGTCTAAGTGCTTTAACTGCTGGACTTCCTCACCGTGCCATCTAGGGTGGGGGAGACTACCCTCTTTATGACCAAGGATGTACCTTTTGTGCTTTCATGTTATATGACCCTTTGATCAGCAGGACACACACACACACACACACACACACACACACACACACACACACACCACTGAAGTATAAATAAAGACCAGGGCAAAGCTCAGCGCGAGTCTCAGTCTGGAGGCTGCCCTTGCTAGCAAGAAGTTCTGTGTGTTTCTCTTCTCTGAGTCTTTACTGAAGAAGTGTTTTAGAATATTTTCCCTAACATTGATTTGGTCCTTCGTAGCCGGATCAGAAAATATCAGAATTGTTATCTGTGACTCTGTTCCAAGATCCAGCACTGATTCCTGACGCCGTGGGGAGCCAGCACCGAAGCCTGTGCACAGCCCTCTTGGATGAGGAGAGAGCCCCAGGACGTTAAATTCGGGTCTGGGCCGGTGTTATAATCTGGTCCACGGCGGTGGGATTCAGTCCGATGATCTGAATCACCAGTGGGACGTCAGGGGTGAGAAACACTATTTTGGTATATAAGACGGCCGCAAAAGTTTAAAGAAATGTGATAAAAAAAGAAAAATTAGGTTTAAGTTCGCCAAAAGGAACCGTGTTTTGACCAGTTTTAGAGGTAGCCGAAATTATCTCGTGACAAATTAGGTTTAAGTTCGCCAAAAGGAACCGTGTTTTGACCAGTTTTAGAGGTAGCCGAAATTATCTCGTGACAAATTAGGTTTAAGTTCGCCAAAAGGAACCGTGTTTTGACCAGTTTTAGAGGTAGCTGAAATTATCTCGTGACAAATTAGTTCGCAAATGTCTACGTGTGTGTATGTGTCTGGAAGTAAGTTGATTTTACAGCACAATACACTGCTGAACTACTTCCATTTTTGTTTTCTTTGCTGAGGATCACGTGCTGGTGACAGGAGAACGGTTGAGTTTCATCTCATAAAACTGATACCGCTTCACCGTTAGGGTGAAGTCGAAGGCCGTATCAGTAACCCACTCTGAAGTCAAGCGTGCCAGCGACGGCCCAGCAAAATTTTTGAAAATGGGGAATCAGCCCATTAAACTCACTGCTGACGAGCAGTGGCTGGAAAAAACATGTCCAGGCGCCGGACAAATAAGTGTAAATAGGTGGAGAAATCCACGAAAAACTAAAAGCTGTAACTGGGAAGGGAAATGCAGCCCCTCAGCTGTTACCCAGCTGGGAGCTGCCCTAAAGCAAGAGATTACACTAACAAAAGACCCAAAAAAGAAATTAAAATGCAAGGAAGAGTATAGATTTTTCCAAGCATTGAAAAGTGAAACTGAAAGGAGAACTGAAAATAAAATAAAAAAAGAGGAAAAGAAAAAACACAACTAGCAGCAGCTTTAATAACCCCTGAAGATGAAACCACAAAACAAGCATGCACCGAACAAAGACCTCCATTAATAGACCCACATAACTCTCCTTTAGACCCCTCCGTTAAACTTTCAGCACCAGCTGCAGGAGAAAAAATCAGCATTACATCAAAACCTCATTTTAAACGATCTCCCATGTGGTTAAGACAGAGGAATATCAAATTTGACAATGCATACAGGGATGCACAAACGCTGTTAGCTGAGCATGAAATAGATTTTCATCCAGGAAGATCTGATCATGGCTCTGAAGAAGGGTGCAACAGTCATGGTTCACACCCAGACCCACCACCACCATCATCTACATTAGCGTGCCCATTAGTTGAAGTGGCAAACCCTAGATATGGCACGCTCCTAGGTGATAGTCATGGAGGAGGCAGGGATGACAGACCCACGATCCTTGTTTACCGCCCGTGGACACATAAAGATAGGCAGAATGTAATATTACTGCCAAGCATTAGGTCTCACGTAGAAAAATACTGGGTAACACAAGATACAGGCACAGTAGATGAGGCGCTTCAATATGCTAATCATGCACAAACAGTAGTGAAAAACAAAGAGAAGGCCTCAGTCTTTGCCCTAGACACTGACACCGCCTTTACGGCTTTTAGTGGGAGTGGGGGCTACGGGAGAGTTCTCAGAGGTCAAAGGAGAGGGAGAGGAGTGCATAGTGGAAGAGCAAGAGGTAGAGGCTACACACACACACCAAACAGTGGCTTTAACACTACATGCTGGAGGTGTGGAAAAGAGGGACATTTTGTACGTGACTGTAAGAAACAAAGAAGACAGTAACTCAGAATAGGATAGCAGCTCAGGTGAAGAGAGCAGTTCAGACTACGAAGAACATAATAATCCCTCACCCAGTGAAAATTAGAGATCACAGTAGTTTGAAGTAGTTTAAAAAAGGGTTGGAAACAGACCCGACTGAATAGATATAAATGCAAGAGGAATAAAGTAAAATAAACAAAAAGCTAAATTACAACTTAATTTTAACGCATTCAAACTAATAATAAAAAGGATAACAACCTATAAACTGGTATTAATAATGAAAGCAGATAATTCACACAAACAGAACTACGATAACTGTGATAACTGGAGTGTGCAGCGTTTCCATGAGCAGTTTTCCTGCATCTTGACTTGTGTGTAGAGTGTTCATAGCATCAGCATCATGTTTTTGTTTATTTGTTTTGTTGGGTTGAAAAATAGTTAAACTGGTGATCATGCCTATGGATCACCATGGCACATATCATCAGCCATGTGATTTATTTACACAGATGACAAAGTGAGTGTGAATGTGTCTGACGTCACAGTGTTTGTGTGCGCTGTGTAAAAGTAATTGCCTTTGATTGTGAGAGCGTGTGATTCTGCAGGTCACCAGCTATTTAAAAAAAAAAAAAAAAAAAGAGTGAAAAAGAGAGAGAATTTATATTGTAGATGAAAAATAATCATAGGGAGAAGGTTTTGTGTTGATCAGCCAAAAAACAACTACAATTTCATTTTCTGCTTTTAAGAAAGGACTGTTCACAAAAACAGAGAGAGAGAGAGAGAGAGATGTGTGTTGATTAAGCAGTGATGATAATAATGAACATGTCTTAGTTTGTCACTTTCAGGTGAAAAGCAGACCTGAATCAATTTTCCACATGCAGCGGTCGGAAGAAAGTTATAGTTTAATATCATTGGAAACATGCAGGCCAAGTTTCTGGCTGACTTATTTACAACACCGTGTGTCTCTCAACCTCACAAGCAAGCTCCAAGGAAACTAATCTCTCCCTGAAGACAAGGAATGCAGCTCCAAAGCAATAACATGATAAAGAGACAGCAGCAAGTCCTGAGCAAAGAGTCCCAGCAAGCAGCAGCAGTGTGGACAAACAGCATCAGAGAAGAAGAGCAAACCCATCATCCTGACTGATCGGATGAATGGCACTGTGTCTACAACAAGCTGAAACTTCACTGTGCATGTGAAGAAAACGTTTGAGGAGAACTGAACAGTTGGAGTTTGACATTTGCCACCTGTGGAGTAAAATGGCAAGAAGGGACAGTGGGACACAGGACAAAGCTGAAGGAGAACTGCCGGGACTGTTGAAGTGGGAGAGGACAAAAGAGTGAGAGGACAACAGACGACAGAGAGGAGTGGTGAGAACACAGAGGAATGCTGTTATTTAATGTGGGAAATCAAAATTTGGTTTAGCAAACCTGGGGAAAAGAAAACTGACTGCTTAAGTTGGAAAATTGAGAAGGAGTCTGGATATATGCAAATATAAAAAACATATACATCATATACAAAATCACACACACAAGAAGAACATGCATTAACCCTACTAACACTTCCAAACACAAGAGAGCTTATGAAGATTAGACAACATTTTAAGCATGTGAGTCTGTTTATCATCTTGTCCAAGTCACCTCGTGTGATGCAAAGACCAGTGGACTCATAGCACATTAGTTAAGAAATGATCAAATAATAGTAGAGAAATGTGTAGGAAAGGCAGTTTTAAGAACATGCTCTGCTGGATATGCAGCTCCACAGACATGCATTAAACCTGCCTAATAACACAAACACATGTAATGAAAATTAGCTTGTTATCTTTCATCAGTGTTAAAATAGTGTCAATTTAGCAGACACTTGTTATTAAATACTGAATTTATCCAATGCAAAAAATTGACTCTCTAGGTTGCAGGACAACAGTTTAAACTTTTGTGGGAAAAAAGATCCTGGTTTGACCAACCAGTGATCAGACAATAAATTTAGTTGTTAATATAGTAAATTGGGAGAAGCTTCCTGCTTGATTGATGCAGCAAGTAATTTACTGTATGAGGGAAATTGTCTTTTGTGATACTATTTTGAATATGCTTTTCTGTCGTCCTGTCAACTTAGTGGGTTAATAGCTGATATGCAAATTAGTTGATCAGTTTTAGATTAATGAAAGGTGACTGAATTCTAGCACGAGTGAATGGGATGTGTTGGAGTTGTTGTGTGTTGAGTGGAGACTCTAAAACACTGAGTTTCCTGTTTTGATGTGTGAGTGAATCCTGTATTTAGATACACAACTCTGAATACGTCAGAACAAACTTCTTTTGTGAAGTGCATGACAGCATGTCACATGTTTTATGATGAAGGGGAAAAAGGAAAATTGAATAAAATAGATCTGTGGCCTAAATGAGTGAAGAGCACAGACCTGGTGATTAAACTCATAAGTTAAAGAAGACATTAGGCTTATGTTGTGTGTTGTGCAGCTGATGGTTGGTTTGGAGTGAATCTAGCTGATGATTCTTCTCCTGTTGTGAAGTTGATGAGGAGTTTGTGTCATGACTTAACAAGGCCTTTTTATTTTGATACTTTCACAGTGCACTGAGAGTTTGGTTTGATAATCTCTGTTATTTTTCATTTTTCATTTTTGAACAGGCACTGATTTTGTTTGTCAATTTCTTTTCTTTAAGCAGATCTGCACGTCGGGAATTAAAAGCGCTATACGACTCGTAGTCGAGAAAACTGTTGAAAGGTGAGCTTCTCCAAAATTAAAATGGGCTCAGGAGAAAGCTACTTATTGGGACAATATTAAATAAAAGTCCCGGCCTAAAAAGGATACAGCGATGTAATCCCATCTAAAGTTCTTTTTCTTTTTGAGATGACGTCATTTTGCTGAGAGTGGAAACTAAATGCGACGACAGGTTCCACTATCAGCAAAGAAAGAAAGAAAGAAAGAATGAATGAATGAATGAATGAATGGAAATAAAAAACAAACTGACTGACTGGTAAAAGCTGACAGGACTTGACCACGACTCAAGGTTAACCTCCACCTAGACAGGACAAAAGGGTGGATGAATTTATGTGTTTCCTGTTACAGGAGCAGAAAGATGATAGCAACATTCGAGGTTGCATGATGGTTTAACCTTTGAAATGCCATTTTCTGTGTCTGTGCATCTACCAGGGGTGTTATTCACTGCCTTGTGTTGCTTACAGAGGTAACGGTGACAAAGTATGCATATGCCTGCGCAGCGCTAACATTTGCATTTTCTCTTCTACAGCATTGCAGTTTTTCATGTGTTTGATCATGTGATTTATAAGAGGATTAGTTAATTTTTTTTACTACAGGATTTCTGGGTTTATATGTGACTGACATTCTTTCTACAGCTAGGGTTGGCTAACTTTATGGTGTTTTTATGGCACCTCTGGAATGTGGATGGCCGACGCCTGCCCACCAGGATAATCAATGTGTGTTGCTAATGTTTGTTTTTTTGAGACTGCATGTACAAGATTCAGCAGAAGCGGACAAGTGACATGAGACAAACAAATAAGAGATGCGGTGTTATGGAATAGTTAATATGGGCTCATTTGCTGGCCACTCTTGAGCCCATAAATAATATATGAGTGGAGTGACTTTGCTTACGAGAAGTCACTGATTACATTACTGTTAACAGAGTACATGGGATGATCCATGTCTGGGGCAAATTGGGGTAATAATTGTAGTTTACTGATTTGAGAAAACCTGCACATGACACTTGTCCTGCTAGTGCTGAATGCTTATTACTTTTATGATATAATTGTTTATAGGTGTGAAGTTTGATTTCACTTCCAGATTTTGCTTTCCAGGCCATGATGGTGTGTATGCAGGCTCCTGGCAGAGCCAGGTGTTATGCAAAACACACTAACATTTTTATTGCAGGATTATAGGTCCAGGGTGGTGCTGCTCCAGAGGAGGAGATGCCCTGATGTTACCTGGGATATGATCTAGCTAATCTTTTTCTTTGAGACAGGAATCTGATTTTGATGAGTTGACTCATGGGAGTGTCCATGTGTCAAGAGAAGGGATCCAGGATTAATATGAAACAATGAATTAACATTAAATTTTGGAATTAACATTAAATTTTGTTTTATATAATTTTTGCAGCGATTTGTGTGATTAACCGTTTATTTACAGGTATTAAACCTATGCAAGTGGTGCATCCATGTTCAGATGAGGCTTTGATGGCCTATAAGTGAAGTTCACTGATTACAATGTGGAATGATGTTGAGATGTTAAATAATTTAGAATAAATTATGGGGAAAAATAGGAGTTTAATGAGTTTAGAATAAAACTGCAATGATACTTGTCTCTGTGATGTTGAATACTTTATCACTCTCATGATCTATAGTTCGTTGAAAATGTGAAGTTTGATTTAACAGATTTGTTTACAGGCTCCAGGTGGAGCTGGGAGTTAAACAAGCTTAACATGTGACTGCTGATTAATGTTTTGAGACTGTGCAACATTCTTGTGCGTGTCTCATTGGGGAGTTAACACATGGCGAAAGCCGTGTGGCGAGAGGAGTGTTTTGTTTTTTTTGTTTTTTTCAATTTGTAGATGTCGTGAGGTGCCATGACGAGAAGGAGTGGCTGAAAGGATCGTCCACAAGATGGGAGCTGAGGCCAGGAGAGAGGCTTCAGGAGGATCAGAGATCATCTTCAGCACAGCGGACATCACACAGAGAGCTGTGCTACTGAGCTTCCAGGAGATCAAGAGGAGACTTCCCACACAGCGTTGGAATATGAAAACTTGAGGGATGGAGAGAGCGTGCCAAGCTCCATCGACAGCGCAGAAGGAATCTAAAGATGGCATCATGATTCTGTGAAAGCACAGGAACCAGAAGCTATGGTGGTGATGACAGCAGTTTCCTATGAACATCACCTAATGCTGTGTCACTATACTGTGCATACGCTGGCACATTGAAGACTGCTGGGATCATAACGCCAGTAAGATAACTGGACCCAGCACCCTTTCTATAAAGAGGTTTTTCTGCAGAGGATGGACAGTAGAAGAGTCATAAGTATTCCTACCGCAGGATGAAGGCCTGAAGTGAGGTGATGGGGGTTGATAGAGGCCAATTCAAGTGCTTCTGACCATTTCAACTGCCTGCAAAATAGCGGAGAGACCCTCCTGGATTTATCAGAGCCACTGCAAAAAGGTCGAGGTCCCAGGAAACCCCGGCACCCTCAAGACAGCACAATAGAGAAATCTCACACTTGGTTGTTTCAGTGGTGAGGGGGGAGTGCTGATTGAGCCCCCGCAGGGTAAGCTCGCACTTCAACCTCCAGCCTCTGATCAACTCTAGGGCAACCAAGTGCGAGGCGTGACGGACCTGTGTGCAACCATGGGAAGGTGGACCCTCTTGGTTACCTTGACTACGACGCTCACTTTTACAGGACCCCAGCTGGTGCCGGAAACAGCTGAACCAGGAGGAAGGCAGAGAAGATGGACACACGACAACTCTCACCTAAGGGATATGACGCAAGACCACATCCCTCCGTGGATGAATAATGCCTGGTACCGTTATATCCATGACAGAACAAAAGCAGAATCGGTAAATACAGACTATTATGTCTGTTCCCATCTACCCAGCACCCCACACTATATATGTTCCTGGAATAACTCCCAGGGAAGAACTACTCTATGATACTAGCAGAGAAAGGGGACTTTGTGTCCTCTTCAACAACACATTCTGCATTTACATAAAGAAGACGCACATTCATCAAATATGACTGACGCCCTGAATGTTTTGAGACAGATCCAGCAGGCCCAAAATCAGGACTATGTAAGTGATACAAGTGACTGGTTTTCTTGGCTTTACACTGGCTCCTGGTTACAGGTGCTAAAAAGACTACTCATCGGAGTTGGGATATTTTTACTTTTATTTTGTGTCTTTGTAACGTGTATATTGCCATGTATAAAACTCATGATTAACCGCGTAATATTTTCTACTGTTGCTGCATAAATAGCTGTGACAAATGATGATGATAACTTTGGCCTGTTGGAACATGAAGACTTTGTGTGATTAATGACGATGTGACAGAAAATGTACGACAAGATGTTACAAACTGATATCTCACTTTAAAAGTTTTTTCTGACAACAGGAGGGAATGTCAATGGAAAATTGTATTTAGTAGTCAGTATAATCTTTTAGTGATATAAGTTTGCTTATGGTAGGATGCTGTTTGTAGTTATTTGGTAGTGACAGGATGTGTGATTTTTAGCAGGCTTGGTTCACCCCCACATCCTGGGAGCATGGGAGAGGTCGTACCTTGTTTTATTGTTTTAACGTAGCTATGTCTGTTTTAGTCTAAGTGCTTTAACTGCTGGACTTCCTCACCGTGCCATCTAGGGTGGGGGAGACTACCCTCTTTATGACCAAGGATGTACCTTTTGTGCTTTCATGTTATATGACCCTTTGATCAGCAGGACACACACACACACACACACACACACACACACACACACACACACCACTGAAGTATAAATAAAGACCAGGGCAAAGCTCAGCGCGAGTCTCAGTCTGGAGGCTGCCCTTGCTAGCAAGAAGTTCTGTGTGTTTCTCTTCTCTGAGTCTTTACTGAAGAAGTGTTTTAGAACATTTTCCCTAACAATGTATAAAAAATAAAGTACTTAATTACTCACAAGTAATTTGATATTCAATTCAATTTTATTCATATAGCACCAAATCACAACAAAAGTCGCCTCAAGGCGATTCATGATATACTACTCTGTACATTACTTTCATGTGACTCCATAAATTAGTGTTTCCTAACCTTTTGGAGCCATCGCACATATTTCACAAAAGAAAAATCACATGGCACACCACCAATCAAAATTTTTTCCTCGCACCAGGCTCTGTTTGTCCCCAGTATACCTTTCTTGCTTTCTTCTGGCCACTACTCATGCTAGGGCCTTCATCTGGGTCAGAATTTTTTCCAGGACCCAGGTCAGATTGACTACTTTTTTCAAATCTCACAGCATGACTATTATGCAATTTCTTCTTCTGTTTTACCTGCAGTTGGCAACCTATTTAATTAGAGCAGATAGTTATACTAGTGCTAGTGGAAAAGAATGTAATTGTTCTGCCCGTTTCTCACGCCGATGGCTTAGAGTACGAATCAGGTGGAACCAGATAATCTTCAACGGAACACCTGATCAACTGTTGGGAAACAGCCATAAATGACCATGGTCACATAATTACTATTTCCATACATAAACACAAATCCCGATACTAATGAGGACACATATGATCTTTTAGTTTTTATGCATGAACATGAAAACTGACAACACAAGAAAAATTGAAAGAGACTTAGGAGAGAATGCCACAGTGACTTTTAAAAACATGAACACATACAAATGCGCTTGCTCATCACTGCCTTTATTGTGTGTTGAAGAGGCTCTGGCTGCTGAGCTGGGGTCAACATAAACTCACCTTTACATCATTCTGGGTTCTAGCCAGTGTTGGGAAGGTATTCCAAAATGTATTATTACACTACAGATTACAGAATACATGGCCCAACATGTATTTTGTAATGTATTCCATTAAGTTACTCAATGAGTTAAGTTACTCAATTCTGTCTCACAGAAACATGGCTAAAAGACTCAGCCTTCCAGATCCATGGCTGAGTCCATGGCAGAGTGAAACAGTTCAGGGGTGTTGAAGATTTGCCCCACAGAAGGTTGTGGAGGCAACACAAATCCAAAAGCCGGCCGTGCGGAAGGCAGCGGTGGCGACACAAATCCGGAGACCGGCAGCGCGGAAGGCAGCGGTGTCAACACCGTTCAGGCGATGGTGATAGTCGGACGGGCTCCTCAGACCCCCCCCAGCGGAAGCCGCAGGCGACGGTGATGGCCAGACGGGCTCCTCGGACCCCCCCAGCGAAACTAGGAGGGGGGAGCAGATCTTCGTGCCCCCCCAGCAAAGAATGAAGGCTGAAGCAGCCCCTCGGACCCTCCAGCGAAGGCCAAAGCGGCTCTTCGGACACTCCAGGAAAGACCGAAGGCTGAAGCGGTTCCTTGGACCCCCAGCAAAAGCAGGAGGCTGGAGCGGTTCCTTGGACCCCCAGCAAAAGCAGGAGGCTGGAGCGGTTCCTTGGACCCCCCAGCGAGAACAGTCACAGAACCAGTGTGAGCCAGTGTGAGCCTCTGGCACACACGAAACAAAACCAGCAGGCACGGGGGCCTCTGGCACACAAAGCAAAACCAGCAAGCACGGGGGCCTCTGGCACACACAAAGCAAAACCAGCAGGCACGGGGGCCTCCAGCAAACATGAGGCAGACTGCAGCTGCGCAGAGCACTGACCCTGCTCAGGCAGCGACAGCCGGGCACAGTCCTCAGCTGGCTCCTTAGCCTCCAGGGGTCCAGAGTCAGCTGAGGCCTGGAGTGAGTAAAAGTCTCAGAACAGGCCAGCTTTTGAGAAACCAGTTTAGTGTTAATATGTTTGTCTCTCTGCTCTGTATGGGAGGTAGAAAAACAGTCCTTAATGCGTTGTATTGCCATAGCTTCCTGTACAGAGGCAGGTGAAAGCGAAGGTTGTACAGGTGACAAAATAGAAGAATGAGTAGATGAGGAGGCAGGTAGCTGAAGAGATAACTGTGCTACTGGTGAGGCTAATGGCTAAACAGGTGACCGGGCTAAGGGTAAAGGTGTAGGCTGGGCTACTGACTGAATGGAAGCCTGAGTGGCTGACTGTAATGATGGTTTTAGCGGAAGTTAAGCTGGTGAAGAGGGGAAATCAGAGTCATTATTCTCCCCTGTCCCAAAACACACAGCCCCCGAAAAAACAGTCCCAAAGACAGAAGTGGTGGAAAAAATGTCCCTTTGACTCACCACAGCCAGCTGCTTAGATGTCAGCCGTTGTCCGCTGCTGCCAGACGAAGTCTGCTAATTCCCGAGCTTGCACTGCCGCCTGGGCTTTATGTAGATCGGCAATTAGATCTGTGAATCCTCTGGCCTGGTGGAGATGGGGATTTCCCTCGAGGATTGCCTCAATCGCATTCATTCCCACAATCTTCGCTCTTGTATTTGAGGTGTGGGTTATCCATTCCACCAGGCGTAGGACTTGCGCCAGATCACTCTCCCCAGGAAAGTCCGCTGGATCCATGTTTGTGGTCACTCCGTAATGTCACGGCTGGGGCAGCAGTCGTGTGGTGTAGTGAGACAAGGATCCAAAATGCAGGTACTGGCTGAGGTGCGAGTAGGCATGTATTTGTAGTGAAAGCAACGTACAAACCAAGAAATAAGGAACAGGGAGCAACTAAAACCTAGACCTAGACTGGGAAATCTAATAAACAAACCTGAAAACATAAGGACACGGGGAGACACGCAGGGAAAGCACGAAGAAAGGAGAGCGGAGAGACGCAGGGAATACCAAATTACACAGACGGAGCAACAAGGAACACAGGCAGGCACACACTATAAATACACACAAGGTAATGAGGGAATGATACACCAGAGGGGAACACAGCTGAACCTAATGAGACACAACGAGACACAGACCTTCAAAATAGAACAGGAAACTCACAAACTGTTTTACAAACACAAACTCAGGGACATGAACAGAGCACAGGGGGGAAGAACACAGGTAGGAATAATAGAACACTGAACACCAAAACCAAACCCTAAGAATTAATACAAAATCAGAAGAAACTAGAAAATAATAACAATAAACTCAAAACGCTGGGTCACCGACCCAGGACCATGACAGTTTTCTTTTTATTGTTTCTTGCACCTAATTTCATTCCACCTCATGTAAACATGTGATGCGAATAACACTAAAGAATCCTTGAATCCTTGAGAGTAACGTATTCTGAATACTTTGGATTACTTAATATATTGTCTTGCTCTTTACAACGACATGAATTATGTGATTTATTACTATTACTGAAGGCTACTAACCATACCAATACCAACTAGATATTTAAATCTTTATATAAAATGCCTAACAGTAATGTGGACATTAGGTAAGGCTGCACTTTTTGCGGTGCTTGTATACAAAACTATTTCTGTATCAGTAATATGTTTTCTTTTTGTCTGTTAACAATCATGTGAAACTGCACATGATTATTTGCAGCTAGCAGGTTGTTAATGCTATCCATCAAATCTAAAAACACTATGTTAACACATGGAGATCCTGAAGGCTACTCCAAAAAGGATCGGATTATATTTTAAATATTTGTTAAACTCTCTTCCAAACCCCAGCTCTCTATTGTAAGTTTTGAGTGTTTACTAAAATGAAAATAAAAGCATTCTAACTTCTCACTTGTCTGTTTTTATTCAGGCAAACATGTATAATATTTTTATTAAGAGAGATTAGGCTTTACCTTTTAAGACTTAAACTTAAGTGTTTCTGTCATGTAGTGATTGTGCTCAACTGTACAAAGCTTATTAGACATTATGAAACACATGATATGTAAAAGCGAATTTTTGAATTATCTTTTTTTTTTCTTAAAGAAATCTACTACATCATGTGTAATTTTTTAGTTAAAACAGTTAAATTAAGAGGGAATGGCAATAAAAACTCTGGAGCTGTGATGTCATCAAGTACACTGCAGTTCCAACTATAGCATTCTCAGGAAGTCTGGTGACGAGTAGCCTTCATAAATAGTAATAAAATTCACACAGCAATAGTGCATCATAGATACTGAAGTTTTGACCATCCCATTTATCTCCGGAATTTCCAAGTAAGAAATGCATACCTGCCCGTGCACTGCTGGCTCTGGGACCATTGTCTAACTGATGCCACCAACATTAACAGGATGCTTACATTAGAGCCTCCTATTGTGTGTTTTGTTTGAGTTTCTGACAATCAGAAAAACTGTATTAATCCCAGACTTTACACATTACTTCTTACAATCTGAGCTCAAAGAGTCATGCTGACAGATTTCTTTCATTGATTATGGAAGCATTTCTTCACCATGTAGAAAAACTGAGACATAATGTTGAATTTGCTGGGTTTTTTTAATCTTATATTAAGATATGGTAAATGGTCTGTATTTGTATAGCGCTTTACCAATAATAGAACACTGAACACCAAAACCAAACCCTAAGAATTAATACAAAAAGTCCCTAAGGACCCCAAAGCGCTTTACATATCCAGTCATCCACCCATACATTCACACACTGGTGATGGCAAGCTACATTGTAGCCACAGCCACCCTGGGGCGCACTGACAGAGGCGAGGCAGCCGGACACTGGCGCCACCGGGCCCTCTGACCACCACCAGTAGGCAACGGGTGAAGTGTCTTGCCCAAGGACACAACGACCGAGACTGTCCAAGCCAGGGCTCGAACCGGCAACCTTCCAATTACAAGGCGAACTCCCAACTCTTGAGCCACGATTGCCCCTATCTAATAGATTGAATGCATAGTTATACTTTTTAAACTGACAGAAACTGGAATTTCACCATTCCGTGGACTTACAGTGGGGCAAAAAAGTATTTAGTCAGCCACCGATTGTGCAAGTTCCCCCACTTAAAATGATGACAGAGGTCAGTAATTTGCACCAGAGGTACACTTCAACTGTGAGAGACAGAATGTGAAAAAAAAATCCATGAATCCACATGGTAGGATTTGTAAAGAATTTATTCGTAAATCAGGGTGGAAAATAAGTATTTGGTCAATAACAAAAATACAACTCAATACTTTGTAACATAACCTTTGTTGGCAATAACAGAGGTCAAATGTTTACTATAGGTCTTTACCAGGTTTGCACACACAGTAGCTGGTATTTTGGCCCATTCCTCCATGCAGATCTTCTCGAGAGCAGTGATGTTTTGGGGCTGTCGCCGAGCAACACGGACTTTCAACTCCTGCCACAGATTTTCTATGGGGTTGAGGTCTTGAGACTGGCTAGGGCACTCCAGGACTTTCAAATGCTTCTTACGGAGCCACTCCTTTGTTGCCCGGGCGGTGTGTTTTGGATCATTGTCATGTTGGAAGACCCAGCCTCGTTTCATCTTCAAAGTTCTCACTGATGGAAGGATGTTTTGGCTCAAAATCTCACGATACATGGCCCCATTCATTCTGTCCTTAACACGGATCAGTCGTCCTGTCCCCTTGGCAGAAAAACAGCCCCATAGCATGATGTTTCCACCCCCATGCTTCACAGTAGGTATGGTGTTCTTGGGATGCAACTCAGTATTCTTCTTCCTCCAAACACGACGAGTTGAGTTTATACCAAAATGTTCTACTTTGGTTTCATCTGACCACATGACATTCTCCCAATCCTCTGCTGTATCATCCATGCTACTACCCAACTAACCCCAGCAAAAAAGGTTACATGAATAGGATAATTGAGCTATGGAATCTTTGATTCCCAGCATCCAGAGTGATGGCGAAACGACTAGTATGACCCCCCTATGAGCAGTGTTGGGGAGTAACGGAATACATGATACGTTACGTATTTAAAATACAAAATATGAGTTACAGTTACCGTTTAAAAAGGTGGTATTCAGAATACAGTTACTTTGTTGAAATTAATGGATTGAACGGCGGTATTTTCCTGTTTCATAAGGCTATGCTCTCTATTTTTGGTAATTCCACGCCAGTGGAAACCCAAACAAAACACGCATTAAGAGGCTCTAATGTCTGTGTCTCAATCTCGCGGCCCATGGGCAGTGTAGTCTGTGCTGCAGGGAGAATGGACTGCCATACCTGTTATTTATGTGTCTGTGAGTGCCAGGGAGGGAGAAAAAGAGTCGAAACGTACGAGTTGTCATCGAGCAGAAACAGAAGATGGAAGCATGTAAATAGAATAATAACCACTGCAGCCAAAAAGAGTGCCTGACGAGCCCAGTTGTAAGTAAGCTATTGACTCGACTGTACACAGTGTTCGTGTTTTCCTCTCAAACAATAAGTTCTGTTGGAGCAGCCTTTCTCTGTCTCTCTCTCTGTCTCTCGCTAGCAAAGTTGACCCAGACAACAAAGTAAAGCTAGTTTTCGGCTACGAGCCTGACACGGAACCCGACATATTAGCCAGAGGTCCCTTTACAGGGTGGCTGTAGCTCAGGTGGCAGAGCAGGTCAGCCACTAATCAGAAGGTCGGTGGTTCGATCCCAGGCTGCATCCTGGCTGCATGCCAAATATCCTTGGGCAAGATACTAACCCCATGTTTGCCTACTGGTGGTGGTCAGAGGGCCCGGTGGCGCCTGTGTCCGGCAGCCTCGCCTCTGTCAGTGCGCCCCAGGGCAGCTGTGGCTACAATGTAGCTTGCTATGGCCTGTGTGTGAATGACTGAATGTAGTGTAAAGCGCTTTGGGGTCCTATGGACTAGAAAACCACTGCAGCTTCCACGGCCAAATCTGAGACGCTGTCGTCGAAAAGACAACGCCCGGCAGATTCCCCCGGCACAACATCGCCAGCCGGCAAAGATATTGTCGACATACTGGAGTCAATCGACAAACGATTGTCCAGTTTCGATGCAAGGCTGTCCTTGGTGGAGATTCTTCACCGGGAATTTAAATCCTTGCGAGAATCCCTGGAGTTCAACCAGCAGCAGGTGGAAACGCTCGCTGCTGAAAATGCCACGCTAAGGGAGTCGGTGAAATGTCTCACAGACAATGTTACTCAGCTCAATAGAGAAAATAAAAAAATAAAAGAAACAGTTATTGATCTACAAGCCTGTAGCATGCGTGATAATCTGGTATTTTCTGGTATTCCGGAAGCCGCTGGAGAAGACGCGGAGACTACGGTGAAAAGCTTCATCAAAACCCACCTGAAGCTGCCGGAGGACACGGTGAAGAACATCGTCTTCGATAGGGTACATCGCCTCGGCCCCATGCGGGCTGCGACCCGGAGACCACGTCCTATCGTGGCCAAATTCGGCCACTTTTAAAAAAAAAGGAACATGTGAAAAGCCGCAGCAGGGAATTAAAAGGAACGGACTTCAGCGTGAACGACCAGTTCCCCAAAGAGATCGCAGGGTCCTCTTCCCAATCCGACGCGGCTTCATCCAGAAGGGCTCCCGCGCTGTCATCGCTGTGGACCGGCTGTACGTGGACGGGCAGCTCCACCGCGACCCCAACATCACTCCGTGGCTGTATTAACTTCACACCAGATAAGAATCCGCTACACCCTTTCCCTATCCACTCACACTAACTTGCATTAACATCTGTTTAACTTACCGGTATCAAATCGCATCTTAAGTGTGATTTCATAGCAGAATTAACACCGTCACTCTCTGTCAGTGATTTAATTGGAATGTTTCCGGGGGTTTTTTTTTGGTTTTTTTTTCTTCTTTTGGGTTTTTTTTCCTTCTTGTTTTTTTTCTCTCTTTTTCCCCCTCTTGTTTTTATGCTGCTCACCCTTGTCCTTGGTTTCTTTCTTTATTTCTTTCACTGCTTCGATCACCTGCTTCCACACTCATCCACAAACAACATCCTTTATTTTGACACATACGCACCGCACGATCACACACAGTCATGCGCTCAACGGCAGCACATTTACATCAGTCAGACAGCGCACACAGTCATATAGGATACACACACTTAAGCCAAGCCTACTCATATTAGTAAATATGCACACACATAGTCAGACTCAGGGAGCATCTCGCCACACATTTTTTTTCTCTCTCCTTCTCCTTATTTATGAACAAGTGATGTATTCTCTCCACCTGTCTAAGCGAAGCACACAGCATACAGTGGGGCAAAAAAGTATTTAGTCAGCCACCGATTGTGCAAGTTCCCCCACTTAAAATGATGACAGAGGTCAGTAATTTGCACCAGAGGTACACTTCAACTGTGAGAGACAGAATGTGAAAAAAAAATCCATGAATTCACATGGTAGGATTTGTAAAGAATTTATTCGTAAATCAGGGTGGAAAATAAGTATTTGGTCACCTCAAACAAGGAAAATCTCTGGTTCTCACAGACCTGTAACGTCTTCTGTAAGACGCTTTTCTGTCCCCCACTCGTTACCTGTATGAATGGCACCTGTTTGAACTCATCATCTGTATAAAAGACACCTGTCCGCAGCCTCAAACAGTCAGACTCCAAACTCCGCCATGGCCAAGACCAAAGAGCTTTCGAAGGACACCAGGAAAAGTATTGTAGACCTGCACCAGACTGGGAAGAGTGAATCTACAATAGGCAAGCAGCTTGGTGTGAAAAAATCAACTGTGGGAGCAATCATCAGAAAATGGAAGACATACAAGACCACTGATAATCTTCCTCGATCTGGGGCTCCACGCAAGATCTCATCCCGTGGGGTCAAAATAATCATGAGAACGGTGAGCAAAGATCCCAGAACCACACAGGGGGACCTGGTGAATGACCTGCAGAGAGCTGGGACCAAAGTAACAAAGGTCACCATCAGTAACACACTACAACGGCAGGGAATCAAATCCCGCAGTGCCAGACGTGTTCCGCTGCTGAAGCCAGTGCATGTCCAGGCCCGTCTGAAGTTTGCCAGAGAGCACATGGATGATACAGCAGAGGATTGGGAGAATGTCATGTGGTCAGATGAAACCAAAGTAGAACTTTTTGGTATAAACTCAACTCGTCGTGTTTGGAGGAAGAAGAATACTGAGTTGCATCCCAAGAACACCATACCTACTGTGAAGCATGGGGGTGGAAACATCATGCTATGGGGCTGTTTTTCTGCCAAGGGGACAGGACGACTGATCCGTGTTAAGGACAGAATGAATGGGGCCATGTATCGTGAGATTTTGAGCCAAAACCTCCTTCCATCAGTGAGAACTTTGAAGATGAAACGAGGCTGGGTCTTCCAACATGACAATGATCCAAAACACACCGCCCGGGCAACAAAGGAGTGGCTCCGTAAGAAGCATTTGAAAGTCCTGGAGTGGCCTAGCCAGTCTCCAGACCTCAACCCCATAGAAAATCTGTGGCGGGAGTTGAAAGTCCGTGTTGCTCGGCGACAGCCCCAAAACATCACTGCTCTCGAGAAGATCTGCATGGAGGAATGGGCCAAAATACCAGCTACTGTGTGTGCAAACCTGGTAAAGACCTATAGTAAACGTTTGGCCTCTGTTATTGCCAACAAAGGTTATGTTACAAAGTATTGAGTTGTATTTTTGTTATTGACCAAATACTTATTTTCCACCCTGATTTACGAATAAATTCTTTACAAATCCTACCATGTGGATTCATGGATTTTTTTTTCACATTCTGTCTCTCACAGTTGAAGTGTACCTCTGGTGCAAATTACTGACCTCTGTCATCATTTTAAGTGGGGGAACTTGCACAATCGGTGGCTGACTAAATACTTTTTTGCCCCACTGTACATCCCTAGTTATACACAGACATCTATGGGTGCCCTAAGGTTCATTACATGAAATGTAAATGGAGCTGCACTCAAAAAAGTGAAACTTGGTGGTTATTGCATTTACAAGACTCTAACATGTAATTTGAACACAATGAGTTTATGTTTCTAAGGTGAACGTAATAAAATCATATAAGATCTACATGAAATTTACCAACTTAGCGCCTCTTAAATTTATTCTTGTTGATATGACATGATAAAATCTAACAAGAGTGGTTAGCTGCCTTAAAGACTCGCGATATCACAAGATCACGTGAGATTCTAAACAACAAGAGGCAGGAAAGCACATGGTTTGCTTCGCGGTCATCTTGGAAAGGTAAGAGTGAATCTATCTTCATCCATCTTGATGAAAATACTTTTTGCACAAAGGTATCATTAGTTTGTCGATTCTTTTCAGTTCTATTTATTCACATTTGTTTTTTTGTTTTTTTAAAAAAAATATCTGTTTGTTTATGCCATTCTATCTAGCTAACACGTTAGTGCAAGAATATAGCACAATGTCATGCTAGCATGATAGCCTAATATGAAAGACTTAGCTACTCCAAATATAGATATTGTTTATAACTTAACCTCTGCACATAAGCTAGTTTGGCTCTACCACAGAGACTGTTGTGATAAATTTACATTTTACGTGTGGGTTGTTGAAATTTGTAAGTTTGTAAGTTGCAACTGATGGACAGTGGTTTATTTAACAATTTATGTGTTTTTAGTACACTGAAGAGGAAAGACAAAACATGAACAGATATGTTTTCCTGTTTTTTAATTTTTTTGAAATTAAATATTTTTCTACTTAATAAACTTGGAGACTTGCAGTTCCCTCCTGTAAAGATAATAAATGTTTAATCTTATCAGGTGGTGAAAGGTCTGGAGAGCTGGCAGGCCAGTTCATCAAATTCATGGTGAGCTAATATTTTTCTTAAAAATTATCACATTCCCATGTTAAAAATGTAATATATTCATTTGTAAGTGACATATAGTTTTGAGACCAAGAAAACATTGCATTCTGATTTTATGTACACATCATCTAAACTTTCTTGAATTGGGGGTATGGCATGATTAAATTAATACACAAATTACAAAACAATATTAAAATGACAGACTTGTCTAAAATGCATAAATACTATTTGAAAAGATTAAGACTGTAAAACAATAGCCTCTGTATTTCTCACAAATTCCTGGTAATTCAACTAAAAGTTCTTTAATCCCACTGCTAGGTCGTTGAGATGGATTTCCGTATATATTTGTTTTTTTCCCCCTCTGTGTATAAAGACTGATGCTGTTGAAATCAGAAGAGAATACATCGCCAAAGGTCTTTGCGTGTACCTGAATGAAGATCCTGAGAAGCTGGTGAAGGATTACCTGGTATGTTGACTTGCCTGTATCCTTAACTAAGGAGATGATCAAAGATAAGCTTGAACTACATACAAAAAGTTTCAGGGGATGGGGTTTTCCTATAAATTACCGGTGGCTGTAAAAAATACCTTTTAAAATAGGAAAAGTAAGAGCTTTAAGTTTCTCACTGGATACTACACACACCATTCTTGAGTGTTTTATACTAACCTTATTATAATATCATTATAATAACCTCATTCATACACACATTCATACAAGATTTTTATGTAACATTTACACTTCAATGGATGTATCAGGAGCAACTTGGGGTTCAGTATGTTACCCATTGATAGTTTTAGTATCAGATTAGAGAAGCCAGGGATTAAACCAGTAGACAACTTGCTCTACCTCCTGTGCCACAGTCACCCCTATCACAACTCAAGATTTTGAAAGACAGGACATTGTTGAGGTATTGAATGAACTTCTCTTGAGTCAGGAAAAATATCGGGCAGTCATTTTTGATTACATTTACATTATTATAAGGCTTGAATGAATAAAGCTTTTAGGTATTTTACATTAATGTAAAACAGATATTTACTTTTAAAACTGTTTGCAATGGACATTAGTGAGAAATCATTATCTTTTTTTGTTTGTTTTATTGTCACAGGAAGTTGATAACAAGCATTGCCACTGCCATAGCAGAGACAGTCTTTGGAATCTGTGTCATTCGGTCAGAGGGTGCGGAGCCTGGCGATGACCCTCAGGATGTTGTGATTGTTCTAGAGGGGGTGGAAGTGATGGGTGAGTTGGGCAATGTAGTTTTTGCAGTGACAATGTTGCTTGGTCTGGTCTATTCACTGAACCTGAGCTACCCTCTGGAACTCAGGTACACCTTTGAGGTCCTGCAGAAGATTCTTATGGAATTAGATGCACACGAACTATCCAACAGCACACAAAGTACAGGTTCTCAAAACACAATTTTCTCGTTGAGAAATGTTTCCATTACAACAGCTACACCATGTATCTGGACCATGAACCTAAAATAATTGCAGATATTTTCTTTTTTGAAAGTGCATCTGTTGACCTTCAAAGTAGTTAACTTTCCACTTTGTCCACTACTTTTTTTCTGTTATGTAACTTGTACTTGCATTTCATGTATTCTTTATACATTATGTGAAATTTACTATAAATTCAATAAATTGGAGAAAACAAAAAGATGTGTATGACAAATTTTTATTTACCTTTTAGATGTAATAGTGAAATGTATGTTAACCAGACTCTAGACTTTGTTAAATGCTCCAAAAAATTACTCTTTAAATTAACTTAAAATAATCATGGAAAGAATTTCCACGTGATTAAATTGCTTTCTATTAGCATTAAAGACTTGTGTTGGAATAACTTAATTTGTATGAGTTGGTTCAACTCAATTAACTTAAGCTGGGACCAAATTTAGTAAATTAGTTGGAGAAAACCTACTGAATTGAGTTGGAACAAAACTCTTAAAGTTGGATCAACACTATTAAAATATATTGGATCAAAATGCAGTAAATACGTTGATTCATCAATCTTTACCGTATTTTCACGACCATAAGGCGCACTGTGCTAAAAGGCGCAGTCTCAGTTATGTGTGCCCTTACTGTATTTAACACACACATTAGGCGCACTGGACCATAGGGCGCATACAAGTACCGTATGCGTATTTAAAAATAAAGCGGGAGCAAACCTGAATTCGGTACCTTACTCACATTTCTATTGCCGGTAATCGTCATCATCAACAACACACAAGCATACAAGTGTGCATATTTAAAAATAAAGCAGGAGCAAAACTGAGTTTGGTACTCACATTTTTATTACCAATAATCGTCATCATCAACAACACACAAGCATACAAGTGTGCGTATTTAAAAATAAAGCAGGAGCAAAACAAAGTTTGGTACTCACATTTTTATCATCAATCAAACCCATTGAAGTCCTCATCCTCTGTGTCTGAATTGAACAGCTGCGCTAAATCTCCATCAAACATGCCAGGTTCACTGTCTTCACCGTCAGAGTCACTTTCCGTGCCGTGCGGCTCCTCGGAAACGATGCCGGCTTTTGCGAAAGCTCGAACAACAGTGCCAGCAGACATGTTAGCCCAAGCATCTACAATCCATTGGCAAATTGTGGCGTAACTCGCCCGGCGCTGCCTTCCACTCTTAGTGAAACTGTGGTCTCCACCGGTCATCCATCGCTCCCAGGCCGCTCGCAGCCTTACTTTGAACGGGCGGTTCACACCGATGTCCAGCGGTTGGAGTTCCTTTGTCAGGCCTCCCAGAATGACAGCAAGCTCACAGTTCATTTGCTTCACAAGTTTTTTCACATCGGCTGTGAGATGGGCACGCATAGAGTCACAGATCAACAGCGATGGTGATGCGTGGAAAAAACCACCTGGTCTCCTTACATACACCTCCCTCAGCCAGTCTTTCATCATTTCCTCATCCATCCAGCCCTTTTCATTTGCCTTAATGATGATTTCTGCTGGAAACTTCTCTTTAGGCAAAGTCTTTCGCTTAAAAATCACCATAGGCGGCAGTTTCTGTCCATTAGCATGGCAGCCAAGCACAACAGTAAAAGAAGACTTTTCATACCCCGTTGTGCGTATCGCTACCGTGCTGGTCCCCTTCTTCTCCACAGTGTGACTCACCGGGATGTCAAAAGTGAGCGGGACCTCGTCCATGTTTGTGATGTGGCTGGGCTGGATGTTTTTGTCGCCGATGTGTTTGCTGCAGTAGGAGCGGAAGATGGCCAGCTTTTCCTTATAATCCGCTGGAAGTTGCTGCGCTACCGTAGTCCTGGTCCGGATGGAAAAATGGCACCGTTTCATAAAACGAAAGCACCAAGACGGACCTCCTTGGAAATGTTCAATGTTCATCTCTTCAGCTAGTGAAACTGCTTTTAGCCGAATGGTGACCGTCGAAACGCTTCTCCCGCTCGCTCTTTGCTCGATGATCCACCGCTCGAGTCTTTCCTCCAACTCGAGCCACCTCGCCTTATGTCCGCGGAAACTCAGCTGCGTTTTCTTGACCTGCCGGAGGTTGTTTTCCAGCTTCCTCCATTTGCGAACCATCGATTCGTTAATCTTAAATTCTCTCGCCGCTGCTCGATTTCCATGTTCCTCCGCGTAGCTGATGGCCTTCAGTTTAAACTGTGCTTCGTAAGCGTGTCTCTTTGCCATTTTCAGGGTTGTTAAAACAACGATGTCCTGCATAATGCACATACCTGTTCTTTTATACAGGTATGTGCGATTGTCCCGGTATATACGATCAACGCCCACACTTCACCCTTTAACGTTCTCATGGTGTTCTCTACTACGTCCTCCTTACAACACATAGGGCGCACCGCGCTATAGGGCGCGCCGCACTTTTTGAAGAAAATCTAAGACTTTTAAGTGCGCCTTATGGTCGTGAAAATACGGTAATTAAGTTGGTCCAACTTGAGTGCATTAAGTTGGAGTAACAGAATTGCATAATGCTAAAATAAAGCAATTTTTTTTTTCCAACAATATCTTTATTGCGTTTCAAAATTACATACAGAAATTGGAGTACTTCCACAGCAAAGGAAACATCCAGGGCAGCTAAATTATTGTATAACAGTCAATCGCCCTCCCTTGCAAATCAGACACTTATAAGGTGTTAAAGAGCAACAGTTAAGTGGAAGTACAAACTATATGACCTGTAAATAATAACTTAGTCAAACAAAGGAAAAGGAAAACACAAACCGCCCCCCCCCAAAAAAAAAAAAAAAAAAATATAAAAAAAAAAAAACACCCAGCACGCCCCTGCGGGCGGTTTATCCTTCAAGCTCGGGTCCTCTACCAGAGGCCTGGGAGCTTGAGGGTCCTGCGCAGTATCTTAGCTGTTCCCAGGACTGCGCTCTTCTGGACAGAGATCTCAGACGTTGTTCCCGGGATCTGCTGGAGCCACTCGCCTAGCTTGGGAGTCACCGCACCTAGTGCTCCGATTACCACTGGGGACCACCGTTACCTTCACCCTCCACATCCTCTCGAGCTCTTCTCTGAGCCCTTGGTATTTCTCCAGCTTCTCGTGTTCCTTCTTCCTGATATTGCTGTCATTCGGAACCGCTACATCGATCACTACGGCCGTCTTCTTCTTTTTGTCTACCACCACTATGTCCGGTTGGTTAGCCACCACCATTTTGTCCGTCTGTATCTGGAAGTCCCACAGGATCTTAGCTTGGTCATTCTCCACCACCCTTGGGGGCATCTCCCATTTTGACCTCGGGACTTCCTGGTTATACTCGGCACAGATGTTCCTGTACACTATGCCGGCCACTTGGTTATGGCGTTCCATGTATGCCTTGCCTGCTAGCATCTTGCACCCTGCTGTTATGTGCTGGATTGTCTCTGGGGCATCTTTACACAGCCTACACCTGGGGTCTTGCCTGGTGTGATAGACCCCAGCCTCTATGGATCTTGTGCTCAGAGCTTGTTCTTGTGCTGCCATGATTAGTGCCTCTGTGCTGTCTTTCAGTCCAGCTTTGTCCAGCCACTGGTAGGATTTCTGGATATCAGCCACCTCCTCTATCTGCCGGTGGTACATACCGTGCAGGGGCCTGTCCTTCCATGATGGTTCCTCGTCTCCCTCCTCTTTCTTGGGTTTCTGCTGCCTGAGGTATTCACTGAGCACTCGGTCAGTTGGGGCCATCTTCCCAATGTATTCTTGGATGTTCGTTGTCTCATCCTGGACTGTGGTGCTGACACTCACCAGTCCCCGGCCCCCTTCCTTCCGCTTAGCGTACAGCCTCAGGGTGCTGGACTTGGGGTGAAACCCTCCATGCACGGTAAGGAGCTTTCTTGTCTTTATGTCAGTGGCTTCTATCTCCTCCTTTGGCCAGCCTATTACCCCAGCAGGGTACCTGATCACGGGCAGGGCGTACGTGTTGATGGCCCGGATCTTGTTCTTACCATTCAGCTGACTCCTCAGGACTTGCCTGACCCTCTGCAGGTACTTGGTGGTTGCAGCTTTTCTAGCAGCCTCTTCATGGTTCCCATTTGCCTGCGGGATCCCCAGGTACTTGTAACTGTCCTCTATGTCTGCAATGTTGCCTTCTGGTAGTTCAATCCCCTCAGTTCTGACTACCTTCCCTCTCTTTGTTACCATCTGACTACACTTCTCCAGTCCGAACGACATTCCAATGTCATTGCTGTATAGCCTGGTAGTGTGGATCAGTGAATCGATGTCTCGTTCACTCTTGGCATACAGCTTGATGCCATCCATGTACAGGAGGTGGCTGACAACTACTCCGTTCCGTAGTCGGTATCCATAGCCAGTCTTGTTAATGATCTCACTGAGGGGGTTCAGGCCTATGCAGAACAGCAGTGGGGACAGAGCATCTCCTTGGTAGATCCCGCACTTGATGGTGACTTGTGCTATGGGCTTGGAGTTGGCCTCTAGTGTTGTACGCCACATCCCCATTGAGTTCCTGATGAAGGCTCTTAGGGTCCCATTGATCTTGTACAATTCTAGGCATTCCAGTATCCAGCTGTGGGGCATTGAGTCATAGGCCTTCTTGTAATCAATCCAGGCAGTGCCCCGGCGGAAGGGGCTACATGAATAGGATGAGGGACCTATGGATATATATATATATATATATATATATATATATATATATATATATATATATATATATACATAATAATAATAAGCTTCTCTATTTCCAAGGGTTGCTCAACATCAACTCGGTTACACTATTGTGCATGGTTCAAAGTTACAAACTCAAATGTACAATTCACACAGCATTAAAGATCAAGTATAAAAGAGATTAATTTAGGAAACTGCAGAGGACCACCAACATTTACACCCCATCTGCCCCATCCACCATACTGCCAAGATCCATATTTCCCATATATTGCATAAAGGGACCCCAGATGTTTTGAAAAAGTGGTAGTTTCCCCTTGATAATGTAAGTAATTTTTTCCATAGGTAAAGTTGTGGACAATTCCTTAATCCAGTTAATGTATTTTGGTTTACTGGTCTTCCTCCATGAGAGTGCTATGACTCTTTTTGCCAGCAGTAGACATAAGTCCAGGGCGGTAATTACATTTCTAGTCATAAGATGTCCATCAGGATATAACCCTAAAATAAAAAGTTTAGGGTCAAGAGCTAGTTGTGTACCCAATATAATATCCAGAGCTTGTTTAATCTCTTTCCAAAACCGTTGTACTTTATTGCATTCTCAGACATAGTGGAAAAACGTCCCTTTCTCCTCTCCGCACCTGAAACACAAGTCTGGGATATCACCATTATACTTATTAAGCTTTTCTGGAGTCACATACGTCCTCATTAGCCAATTATATTGCAATACTTTGAGACGAGTATTGGTAGTTTGTGTTTGTGCTTCAGCACATGCCTCCTCCCAGTCTTCGGAGGATAAGTTCTCCTGTAAATCTTCCCTCCAGGCATTAAGTTTTCCTAAAGAAGATTCAGGGGAACCCTCTACTAACATATTATATAATTTGGAGATTATTCCCTTTCCAAAGCAATCTCTTTTCATTTCTGTTTCCAAAGTGGAAAACGGAGGGATTGACAAACACTGATTTTGAGATGATCTAATAAAGTTTCTCACTTGTAGATATTTAAATCGATGTTTGCATGGGATATCATACTTGGAAATCAACTCCTCAAATGACATCAAAATCTCACCCTCTGATCCCACGAGATCCCCTATTGTCTTTAAGCCTTTGTCAGCCCACTTCCTAAAACCAGGGTCTGCTCTGCCTGGAGGGAAAAATTGATTACCCCATATTGGGCTAAAGCGTGCGAAAGAGGTGGGTTCACCCAGGTATTTTTTAACCTGATACCAGATCATAATCATATTTCTGACTATAGGATTTTTTGTCTTTTTTTTCAACATTTTGACTTTTGCTGAGTATAGGTACTGGGGAAGGGGAAGAGGTACTGAACTGTTTTCCATATTTGTCCAAGGCGGGGGGGGGGGATTTATCTGTAAAATAATACATCATAGTCCTCAATTGGGCTGCCCAATAGTACCAAAGTGGATTGGGACATTTGAGGCCTCCTCTTTCATACGGTAAGTACAAGAGTGATAAACGGAGCCTTGGTCGTCTATCATTCCACAAAAAACGTACAAAAATTGTCTTCAGGTGTGAAAATAAGTTAGCAGGGGGTGACAATGGGATGTTCTGGAACAGGTACAAAAGTTTGGGCATTATGTTTAATTTAAGAACATTAATTCTCGCTATAAGTGACAAGGGCAAGGGCTTCCATCTATCTAGGGATGAGGTGATTGAGTCTACCATAGGGGTGTAGTTAGCTCCAACAATGTCTCTCAAACATGGCACTATCTTAATCCCCAGATAGGTAAAACAGTCTACCATTTTGAATTGGAAAGAATTTCCAGCACCCTCTCTCTCTTCTGAGTTAAGTATCATTAATGAAGATTTTTCTTTGTTCACTTTATATCCTGATATCCGTCCAAATATGTGTAGTAGATCCAACAAGGCTGGGATAGACTCCTTCAGCTTTTCCAAGAAAAGAATAACATCATCTGCAAATAAAGCAATTCTGTATTCCTGTTGGTTTACTGATAGACCAGTTATGCTCTTATGGGACCGCACCGCAATGGCAAACGGTTCGATTGCTAAAATAAACAATAAAGGGGACAGAGGGCACCCTTGCCTACAGCCCCGTTTAATTTCAAACGGTTTAGATATAATTCCATTTGTCAGTATTTCAGCATATGGCTCATTATATAAAAGTCTAATCCACCGACAGAAATTATCCCCACAGCCAAATCTTTTTAATATTTCAAATAAACAGGGCCACTCAACTCTATCAAAGGCCTTTTCGGCATCTAATGATAGTAGAGCAGTGTCCGGTTTTCCCTCCTGACTATGAAGAATATCCAACACTCTTCTCACATTATGAAATCCCTGTCTACCCGCAATAAACCCATTCTGATCACAGGTAATTAGATCAGGTAAAAACCTCTCCAGTCTTCGAGCCAAAATTTTGCAAAGTATCTTTAGATCCACATTAAGAAGACTTATTGGTCTTAGGTTACCACATTTATTGCATGGTTTACCAGGTTTGGGCAATAAAGTTATCAGGGCTCCTCTTAATGAGACCGGAAGGATTCCCTTTTCAAATGAATCCGAAAACATGTCAAAAAGAGGGGACAGCAGTTTAGTTTTAAATTCCCTATAAATTTCTGTCGGCAGCTCATCTGGGCCTGGGGCTTTACCTGTTTTCAAATGGTCTATTGCTATAGATATCTCCTCCTTTGTTATAGGTGTATCAAGATCTGCGCTCATTAGTCCTGAAATGCTGGGCAACTGAAGGGTATCTAAGAAGAGATCTTGCTCTTGTCCCATGTGTGTTATGTCTGAGTTATATAATTTTTCAAAAAAAACCTTAAAAGTTTCATTAATTCCTAGAGGGTCAACAATAACCTGTCCATCACTGTTTTCAACTGAGGCAATGTTTTTCTCATTCTGTAATTGACGGAGGCGCCAGGCTAATAATTTCCCGGGCTTTTCCCCTTGATCATAGAATGTCTGTTTAAGACGCAAAAGATGTGAGGCTGCCTTAGAAGCAGAAAGTTCATTATACTGTGTTCTTAGTAACAGAAGCTTTTGATGGACTCTTGGACAAAAACTTTGAAAATATTCTCCCTCAAGCATCTCAATCTCTGCCTCCAACTTTTTTGTTTTCTGATAAGTTTGCTTTGCTCTATAACTTGTGAAGCTAATAATCTGACCCCTTATGTAGGCCTTAAAAGCTTCCCATCTTGAGCAGGGTGATGTTTCATCCCTATTAGTATCAAAAAAAATGTTTATTTGGTTATCTATGAAAGGTATAAATTCTGAGTCTAGGAGCCACTTTTGTTTAAATCTCCACCTAGGGGGATCTCTCTTCAGTCTCAAATCTTCATATATTAACGAGTTTGGCGAATGGTCAGATATTAAAATATTATCATAGTGACAGTCCTTTATTTTATAACTCAAATTGGCAGAAACTAAAAAGTAATCAATACGTGAGTATGATTTATGTGTATGTGAATAGCAGGAGTATTTAAAGACCTTAGGGTTCATATCCCTCCAAATATCCCTCAGATCAAGTTCTTTCATAAAATGTTGAATAGTTTGCCTACTTTTAGGATGAGAGAGATCAATACCTGAGCTCCTATCCAATTCTGGGTTCAACGTACAATTAAAATCCCCTGCTATAATAAGGCTACCAGACAGACATGATACTGTAAGAAAAAGATTCTGAAAAAACTTTGGGTCGTCAATGTTTGGAGCATAGATATTTATCAGGATTATTTTTTCCGTAATAAGTGTGCCCTGTAAAATAACATATCTCCCAGCCTTATCTTTAATAACCCTTGTCACCTGAAATGGTATAGATTTGTGGATCAAGATCATAACACCTCTTGCCTGAGAAGTGAAGGGCGCAGAATATATACTGCCTTGCCACCTCCTCCTAATCTTCGCCTCTTGACTAGACAACAGGTGCGTTTCCTGCAGCAGCATGATATCAGAGTGCATAGAGTTCAGCCTAGACATTACTTGTTTTACCTTCTCCAGTTTTTGTAGCCCTCTGCAGTTCCAAGAAGAAATTTTAATTCTTACCCCACCAGACATAACATATAACACTGAATGAGCTTCCCAACACATTTGAAATATTAAAGGACAGAGAAACAAATAATACCTGAATGTCAAAAACTACATCCATAACAATGAATACTGAATATGCCCCTTTAACTTGAACTTGGGCACCCATTTCCCTCCCCCTATACATATTGGCACCTGTCTAACAGCTAAAGGTTGTTCCACCCAAAAGTGAGGATCAACCGACTGTGCCTGAACACTTTCCCCTTACCCCACCCCGCTATGCAAACAAAAAACTCGTTATTGAATGCGATAAGAAAATCAGGGTACTAATAGTGGCTGTGAGCCTCTGGACCAATAAACAAATAAATATAACAAACTTGCCTTTCTCTCTCTCCCTCTCCCTTCTTTTTAAACTTAAAGCTCAGTAATCATCCCTGCATGCCAACACACTGTAGTATGACCATGATTACATCATCTCACCCCGGTCCACTTTCTGACCTCAGAGCCTTCACAAAGTTCTCCGCTTCACCTGGCAGGTTAAAGATGCGGGACTGTCCGTTGTGTGTCACTATCAGTCGCGCAGGAGGAATCATGCCGTACCGGATACCCATGGAGCGAAGCTGTTGTCTCACGGCGTCAAACTCTTTCTGTTTTATATACAGTTATAGATCCAGAGGGCAGATTCTTAATCATTAAACTATCTATACTTGATAAAAAGCTATGTATTGCAAGTGTATATGGTCCCAATGTTGATGATCCCTCATTCTTTCACATTTTTTTCAGTGCACTCTCTGAACACTTAGATGGCACACTTGTTCTTGGAGGCGACCTCAACCTTGGACTAAATGAAGAAATGGATAGGCTCAATACAGCAGGAAATCAGCGTAATTGGCAATCCACAAATATAATCAAACAGTATATGAGCGACTTTGGTCTTTGCAATGCATGGCGCTCCCTTCACCCCACCAGTAAGGAATATACTTTTTTCTCACATGTCCATCTCTCCTACTCTCGTCTGGATTATTTTTTGGTCAGCAGCTCACTGCTGAGCGACATTTCAGACACTGAGATTCACCCTATAGCTGTCAGCGATCATGCTCCTGTATCTTTAACACTAATGCACAAGAATAATACTACGCCAAGTAAAAACTGGAGATTTAATTCTTAGTACAAAGACTACGCTTACAAAATTATGAACATGGTAATAAATCCAGTCAATTTCTAGCAAACCAGCTAAAAATAAATAAGGAATAAACAACTATATGTGCTGTTCAAGATTAATCTGGGAACACAATATATGAACAGAAACAAATAAGTAAGTAAGTAAGTAAGTAAAATTTATTTATATAGCGCTTTTCACAGATAAAAATCACAAAGTGCTTTACAACACAGAAAATGGGAATATAAAAACAATATAACAGTAAATAAAACAATGTAAAACAATAAAACTATAAAAACAGCATAAGAAGAAATTAATCAAATGCTTTTCTAAATAAAAATGTCTTCAGCTGTTTCTTAAAAGAATCAATGGAGTCCGTGCAGCGAAGAGACAGTGGGAGAGAATTCCACAACCGTGGTGCCACAGTCTGAAAGGCCCGATCACCACGAGTTTTAAAACGAGTGCGCGGTACCACCAGCAGTCTCTGATCTAATGACCTTAAAGCCCGAGAAGATGTATGTGGTTTCAGCAGGTCAGATAAATATTGAGAAGCCTGACCATGCAGGGCCCTAAAGGTTAGAACTAAAATTTTAAAATGAAACCTAAAATTTACAGGCAACCAGTGAAGGGAGGCCAAGACTGGAGTGATATGCGATCTTCTCTTGGTGCCTGTTAAGAGACGTGCTGCAGCATTCTGCACAGTCTGAAGACGATTTAAGGCTGATTTGTTAAAATAAGTAAAAAGGCCATTACAATAGTCTAAACGAGAAGAAATAAAAGCATGAATAATCGTCTCAAGTTCAAGCTTTGATACCATTAGTCTGAGTTTAGAAATATTCCGTAAATGATAAAAACAGTTTCGGACCAGCTGCTTAGAATGCTGCTCGAGCGACATCGAGCTGTCAAATAAGACACCGAGATTTCTAAGGCTTGATTTTACATAAGGGTCTAAGAAGCTGATATGCTGTCTAATTTCTGGGACCATGTGGTCTGGAGCAATAATTAGAGTTTATGTTTTATCAGAGTTTAGTTGGAGAAAATTGTCATATAACCATTTGTTGATTTCTGTCAGGCAATTACTTAAATTAGACAATTTATAAAACTCAGACATTTTGAAGGAACAGTATAGTTGGATGTCATCAGCATAGAGATGATAGGAGATATATTTATAGCGCTTAATAAATTAGGCCTAGGGGAAATACATAAAGTAAAAAGAGAATTGGACCCAGGGGACTGAGGTACCCCACACGGCAAAACTGTTGATTCTGATGTGACATGATTCATGCAAACAGTAAAAGATCTCTCAGACAGATATGATATAAACCATTTTAAAACAACACCAGTAATCCCAAACAAGTTCTCGAGTCTGTTTATCATGATACTGTGATCTACAGTGTCAAAAGCAGAGCTGAGATCCAGCAGGACCAGCACTGTGTATTCTCCAGAGTCTGCTGCCATCAAGATATCACTAGATACTCTAAGTAAGGCCGTTTCAGTGGAATGCAATTTACGAAAACCAGACTGGAAAGTGTCCATAACAGCATTTTTATCCAGGAAATAGTTAAGTTGTTCTAGTACTACTTTTTCTAAAATTTTTGATATAAAAGGCAATTTGGATATTGGCCTATAACTGTTAGGAAGAGATGGATCCAGCTGGGATTTCTTTAATATTGGCTCAACAATAACTTTTTTAAAGACAAAAATAATAAAATAAACAACATTTTCAGGGATTTCTATAAAACGTTGTATTCACCACAAATAAACCCATGTAAAAAGGAAATTGATCAGTTTTTGGACAACATAACTCTTCCAAAATTGTTAGACACTCAAGCAATGGCACTGGATTCACCACTGACACCAGGTGAACTCCAGGAAGCCCTGATAAGTATGCCCAATAATAAGGCTCCAGGTCCAGACGGCTTTCCTGTAGAATTCTACAAAGAATTCTGGACGATTCTAGCACCAGTTTTCTACAGAACGTTGTTGGAAATCAAAGAAAAGGGCAGACTTCCATCAAATATGAATTCTGCAAACATTAATCTCCTGCTAAAACCAGGCAAAGACCCTGTATATCCCTCAAGCTATCGTCCAATATCCCTTATAAATGTAGACCTTAAAATAATCTGCAAAGCTCTCTCAAAGAGACTGGAGAAAATAACCCCCCTCTTAATTCATCCTGACCAAACTGGTTTAATAAAAGGTAGGCACTCATCAACAAATACACGTAGATTACTTAATTTGATAGACTACTCATACAGTAAAAACCTTGAAACTACAGTATTTTCTTTAGATGCAGAAAAAGCATTTGACAGAGTTAACTGGAAATTTCTAATTGGAACTTTACACAAATTTGGTTTTGGATCCGCTTTCATTAACTGGTTAAAAATATTATATAATTCCCCAACAGCTTGTGTCAGAACAAATGACCAGACATCCTTCAGCTTCTGTCTCCTGAGGGGCACCAGGCACGGATGCCCACTCTCCCCTTCACTGTTTGCAATTTTTATTGAACCACTAGCAGCAGCAATTAGACAGAATTCAGTAATTAAGGGCATAAAATGCAAGAACGTGGAGCATAAAATCAGCCTTTATGCGGATGATGTGTTACTCTTTCTCCAAAATTCACAAACCAATATCTCTGGGGTGATTGAATTGATAAACTCTTTTGCAAGAATATCAGATTACTCAATTAACTGGTCAAAATCTACAGTCCTTCCGATTAATTGCTCCTTCTATAATTCCTCTTCTCCACCACTGCAATCGGGAAATATAAAATATTTAGGTATTAATGTTTCTCCCAAGCTTGCAGATCTAACTAAATTAAACCATATCCCACTTTTAAAGAAGGTAGAAGGCGATCTGGCTAGGTGGAAATGTCTACCCATATCACTCATGGGAAGGGTTGCCGCTATAAAAATGATGGTCTTACCAAAAATAAATTATTTATTCTCAATGATCCCAACTAAACCGCCACAAGATTGGTTCAGATCTCTAGATTCATGTATGTCCAAATTCCTTTGGAAAAATAAACCCCCACGTAAAAGCTTAAAAACACTACAAAAGACCAAGGATAAAGGAGGATTAGAACTACCTAACTTTCAGCACTACTTCTTAGCCAACAGGCTTCAGGTTATCTCAGGATGGCTAAAACATACCCTCTTAGATGAACATTGGCTAGATGTAGAACAAGCACTTTGCAATAATCTAGAGATTTCAGATCTACCATTTATCAGCTCAAACATCCAACGACATGAATGCTTCAAAAGCATCAGCATAAGCTCTTCTCTGACAGCATGGTGGGAGTTTCTAAAATTGACGGAGTCTTCATTAATCCCATGCAAACGTACACCTATCTGGAACAACCCTGACATATTACAAAACAATAATATGATAAACTTTTCAGATTGGAGTGGTAAAGGAATCAAATATTTAGAACATATACTAGAAGGAACAGAATTTATTTCATTTGACAGACTAGTTACACAATATGGGATCAACAAGAAAAGATTTTTAGAATATCAACAAATTAAATCCATAGTAAAAAAGAAATTTAAACCGGGTCAAGTTGAACTACAAACACCACCAAGCGTGGTTCAATTTCTTACTCTTAAAACCCCCAAATTACTATCCAAAATATACAGAATGCTTTCTAAAACAGATGAATCAATATCACTTCCTATTGCAAAATGGGAAGCGGATTTATCAGTTAACTTAGACCAAAATTTCTGGTCTCAGATTTGCTTAAAAACCTTTCATTTAATTAGAAATCCCAGTCTTCAATTAATTCAATACAAAATACTACATAGAGTGCACTATACAGGTCATTGGATGTTCAAGATGGGCTTTACGTCTACCAACAAATGCTCACACTGTCAAACCAATACACCAGACAATTATATCCACGCTCTTTGGTTCTGTCCACCAGTTCAGAAGTTTTGGCGCGAGATATGTGAAGACTTATCAAAGAGTCTGAAATGTAACATTCCAACTTCCCCTTTAGTGTGTTTGTTGGGCAGCTTAGATAATGTCACTACAGATAAGAATATAGCCCATATGGTTTTCACTGCCCTATGCATAGCCAAGAAAACAGTCCTCATGAACTGGAAAAATAAAAATAATCTTAATTCTAACCAATATAGAAATTATCTATTAGATTACATTAGTCTCGATACAGCCTCTGCCACCACATCAGATCAATTGCTCTGGGCTCCTTTGATTAGCTCCATCACCTAGTGGGGGTGGGGGGTCATAGTTTAGTCCCACCTTCGCTGTTGTGATTGGTGTGGGGGTAGGGAAAGGCTTAGGGCGTCGGGGGGTTCCCGGGAGCATCTTCCTTGGAGGGCTCAACCCGGGGTAGCGGTCATGGCCTATTAGGGGCTCTGTTGGCTCTTAGGTGACGGTTTCCTCGTGGCTGCGTGCAGCAGGGCTAGGGAAGGGTCTGTGCTGACAGACGTGGGTTACTGACCTGGTAGCCTGTCTGCCCCTGGGTGGGTCCAGGACAGGCGTGAGGTTCTGGGGGCGCTCCGTCTCTGGGCTTGGGTCCTGGTTGGTATGTTGCTGGGGTTGTGGGCGGGTGCCGCCAGTGCATCGAGCCACCTGGGGGGCTCTTCAACTGGGGGGGGGGTTGTTACACCTTGCAGGAGCTCTCCTCTCTTCAGGAACTCACTCTGCAGGAGGGGAAGATACAGGAGAGGTGGAGGAAGATCTCAGCCTAGGCGTCTATTGTCTTGTGTAGTCTGGAAGATGAGTGGATGACGGGGTGGGTGCAGTTTTCTCTGTGGTGGGGTCAGGTGGGCTGTCCCGGGCTCTGTGGGGCCGGGCGGCGCTGCTGTTCTGGGCCCCGGTCCGGATGGGCCTGGGCCCCCTTTTCCTGGCGGGTTGCGGAGTATGGGGGTGCCTACTGGGGTCAGCGGGGGAGCTGGCCCCAGGGAGAGGTCACTTGCCCCTCCCTTCCTTCCCTCCCCATCTCCAGCTGCCTCTCTTTTCCTGCTCCACCACAACCACCCACACATGCAGGGCCTTGGGGTAAAGGTGTGTCACCAGGGTGCAGGGGAGGCATCCCCCCCTCTGTCCCCTTCTGGCTTCTTGTGCCTCAATTTTATCTCACAACTTAGACATTCACATTACTCACACTCTCATAACACATACATATAGGATCTTGGGGGTGGGCACGCTACACGGAATACAAAAGACCATCAGGGTGTACACCTCACCCCTGGCGTCGTTGCCCACCTCTCAATTTTAAATACACGTAGACACTGAGGGCTATCAGGAGGGGCTGTGCGCTTACCTGCTCCACGCCCTCCTGGGTTTTAAATGCACCTTAGAACACACATGCATCATCACTACATATGAGCGGGCGGAGGGAGGTTTTGGAGTCTTCTCACACCCCCGTTATCTGCGACCTGCTGGAGCGGGGGGCCAGGAGGAGGAGTTGGCCGTCCGACTGGGGTCTGGAGTGTGGGGCCTCCCTGCTGCTGCGGAGTCAGGGCGGTCTGCTTCTCCCCACCGCAGGGAAAAGGGTAACACCACCTGGGTCTGGGTGCAGTTTCCCCCTCCAGGGGCAAGGGTACCTAGACCCGGTTCTTAGAGTACGCTTGGGGAGTGTGATTGTGTGTACAGTGCCTCTCTATGTCTGTCTCCATGTTGGTTGAGTGTTGAGTAATTGCATATGAGAGCATGAGGGTGGGAATGGATGTTTGTATCTGTGTGTGCCTGTATGTCTGTGTCTATATGTCAGGTTGGGTATCAGACGCCACCTCTCTGGGGACATCTCAGGCCCTCTAAGGTATGGAGGCCTATCTCCCCCCACCACTTCCCCTGCCAGTGGCAGACGCCCTCAGACATCGGTGCGTTGGTGGTTCTTTGTGTCTGGGGGTGGGCGCCCAGGTACACACCAGCTCACTCCTTGGTGGCTGCTTATCGGGACCTGGAGCCTGGGGCTCGCTCGGGCCACTTTGGGGGTGGGGTACCCTCGGCCTCTCGGCCTGGGGCTCGGTCACTCTGGCGCAGCTGGCTGCCGGCGGAGCTCACGGGCACGTCACTGCAAACCCCCCTGGCCTCTGCTCCGCGGTTGCTGAGTGAGCCCTCATCTGGGACTCTCCTCAGCTCTTTCTGGGATGGTGGCGCAGCTGCCCCTCTGTTGGTCTTCCTTGGTCTCTTGTGTTCTGGGGGCCTCTGGATGTCTGGAGTTTTGATCTCCTCCATACCTGCTTCATGCCCTGGTGGACGGGGCTGTGGCTCCCCACACCCTCTAGCAGATCATTACATGAACGAACCTTTTAAAAACAAGCGCGTTCATGCTCACAGGTGTACACACGGGTGCTCACACACACAAACTACACCATTTTTGGCTCCTACCTCAAAGCACACTGTGCGCTGTCGATCTTACGTGCTGCACAATAATGTTTAATATTTAGTATTTACTGTCATATTCCCATATATCATTGTGATGTTGTTTATTGTATTGCTCTCGTTTTCTCCTGCTTGTTTTCTTTTTTCTTTCTCAACAGGTGATCCAGGTGATTGATATATGTATTTTTTTTTTGTCTGCTTATTTAGTTGGTTTTTGGTTTTTTTTGCCCTTTATCCCCGTCCCTCTTCTCCGCTGTTTTTTCGCCCTCTTCCTTTCTCCCTTTTCTTTTCCTCATTTAAGTCTGTCCCGTATCTAGCAAGTGAAAAAAAATAAATAAATAAAATAAAATAAACAATAAAAGGTGAATCAAATAGACCATTACGGCAAGGCTGGCATGGTCAATTTGGTAAAGTAAATCCGTTGGGCATCTTTCTTCACCTTTAGACAATAATTCTGATGGCAAAAGAACCAAACGGGACAGGCAAAAAAAATAAAAAAATAAAAAAGCTTGCTTACTTGCCACAAGTGCACTGTGCTACCTACCAATAGAAAGGAAAAGATAATGTGCATATTTCCACGAGAGAAATCCCACGCCTGGACCGTTGCTGACCGCCGCCATGATTCTAGCCTGCTTTTTACATCCAACACAAAAACTGCAGTCCTGGTGGTTTTGATTGTACTCAGAACTCAGAAATTCTGCCTTCTGAATAGGAAGATGTAGGTAACACCAGACTGCAGATGAGCTGCATACAGGGCTGGACTGGGACAAAAAATCGTCCCGGGCATTTTGACTAGAGAAATGCCCGCCAGTATAAAGGGAGTGCAGAATTATTAGGCAAGTTGTATTTTTGGGGAATAATTTTATTAATGAACAACAACCATGTTCTCAATGAACCCAAAAAACTCATTAATATCAAAGCTGAATGTTTTTGGAAGTAGTTTTTAGTTTGTTTTTAGTTTTAGCTATTTTAGGGGGATATCTGTGTGTGCAGGTGACTATTACTGTGCATAATTATTAGGCAACTTAACAAAAAACAAATATATACCCATTTCAATCATTTATTTTTACCAGTGAAACCAATATAACATCTCCACATTCACAAATATACATTTCTGACATTCAAAAACAAAAGAAAAACAAATCAGCGACCAATATAGCCACCTTTCTTTGCAAGGGCACTCAAAAGCCTGCCATCCATGGATTCTGTCAGTGTTTTGATCTGTTCACCATCAACATTGCGTGCAGCAGCAACCACAGCCTCCCAGACACTGTTCAGAGAGGTGTACTGTTTTCCCTCCTTGTAAATCTCACATTTGATGATGGACCACAGGTTCTCAATGGGGTTCAGATCAGGTGAACAAGGAGGCCATGTCATTAGTTTTTCTTCTTTTATACCCTTTCTTGCCAGCCACGCTGTGGAGTACTTGGACGCGTGTGATGGAGCATTGTCCTGCATGAAAATCATGTTTTTCTTGAAGGATGCAGACTTCTTCCTGTACCACTGCTTGAAGAAGGTGTCTTCCAGAAACTGGCAGTAGGACTGGGAGTTGAGCTTGACTCCATCCTCAACCCGAAAAGGCCCCACAAGCTCATCTTTGATGATACCAGCCCAAACCAGTACTCCACCTCCACCTTGCTGGCGTCTGAGTCGGACTGGAGCTCTCTGCCCTTTACCAATCCATCCATCTGGCCCATCAAGACTCACTCTCATTTCATCAGTCCATAAAACCTTAGAAAAATCAGTCTTGAGATATTTCTTGGCCCAGTCTTGACGTTTCAGCTTGTGTGTCTTGTTCAGTGGTGGTCGTCTTTCAGCCTTTCTTACCTTGGCCATGTCTCTGAGTATTGCACATCTTGTGCTTTTGGGCACTCCAGTGATGTTGCAGCTCTGAAATATGGCCAAACTGGTGGCAAATGGCATCTTGGCAGCTGCACGCTTGACTTTTCTCAGTTCATGAGCAGTTATTTTGCGCCTTGGTTTTTCCACACGCTTCTTGCGACCCTGTTGACTATTTTGAATGAAACGCTTGATTGTTCGATGATCACGCTTCAGAAGCTTTGCAATTTTGAGACTGCTGCATCCCTCTGCAAGATATCTCACTATTTTAGACTTTTCTGAGCCTGTCAAGTCCTTCTTTTGACCCATTTTGCCAAAGGAAAGGACGTTGCCTAATAATTATGCACACCTGATATAGGGTGTTGATGTCATTAGACCACACCCCTTCTCATTACAGAGATGCACATCACCTAATATGCTTAATTGGTAGTAGGCTTTCGAGCCTATACAGCTTGGAGTAAGACAACATGCATGAAGAGGATGATGTGGACAAAATACTCATTTGCCTAATAATTCTGCACTCCCTGTAGGAAAAATCATAAAGCCTATAAATGAAAACAAACACTGTTGTGACAGTGATGTACACTGTCTTGGTGGTATGTATCAATTGTTTGTTATAAGATTCAGATAATTATTTTTTTAAAGCTAGACATTTTAAATGAGAATAAGAAAGAAAGGTATTTCTTTGTGCCTCCCTCTCCCTGTTAATGCCCCACCTGGCCCCCTGGCAACACTTTGCTAGACCCGCCCCTGCACAGTTACCAGCTGTCAGCTACATAGAAAAGGATCCTGGTGTTATTTGTCTCTCAGAAACAGTTCATAACTTCCCTTCAACTCATTCATGTCACCTAAAAGGTAAACCTGTTTCTCCATCACCTGTTCAGCTCTGATGATTCAGTAAGGACATCTCCTGGTTTCATCTTCATGTTTCCCTCTCACCAGATAACCAAACCAAGTTTCAAGATGGCGCTGGAGTGACGGCAGCCTTTCCAAGTAGCTCTGCAACACCGCACCTTTTTCTTAACTTTAACTTTTTTTAGACTAGGCTTTCAAACTTTATTTCACCTTCCTCTAGTTACTCTACTTATACCTCTTAGATATAGCGATACAAGATGGATAATGCACTTTTTAAAACTTCTGGAACCAGCTCCTTCATCTATTCGAGAGCGGAGCTGCTGGCACTAAGAACAAAGGGACAGACCGGCATGCGACACAACATCCCGGCTGAGATAAAGAGGAGCTACAGAGGCTGCAAAGCTGGAGCGAGGAGAGCGGATCACCGGAGGCGATTCAAACCATCAATCCCGACAGTGATCATGGGCAACGTGAACTCGCTACAGAATACAATGGACGATCTGTGTGCTCTGAACAACCACAGACTATACCGTGAGTGCAGCTTGTTTATCTTCACGGAGACGTGGCTAACCGAGCTAACGCTGCAGGCTAACGTAGACCTATGCGGTTTCACATCCGTGAGAGCCGATAGGGACACGCAGGCCAGCGGAAAAAGCAGAGGTGGGGGACTCATTGTCTACGTTAACAACTGATACTGTAACCCTGGACACGTCTCCGTTAAAGTTTCGGTATGCCGTCCGGACCAGGAGCTGCTAGCTGTTAGCTTGCGGCCATATTATCTACCTCAGGAGTTCAGTCATGTGATCTGTGTGTGTGTTTACATCCCTCCGAGGGCCGACGCAGCAGCTGCCTGTGAGAAAATACACACAGTCACAGCAAGACTTCAGACACAAAACCCCGAGGCTTTCATTATTATATCTGGAGACTTTAATCATGCCACACTGGATTCTACTCTGGCTGCTTTTCACCAGTTTGTGAATTGTCCCACAAGGAGCAACAGGACAATTGACCTACTGTATGCCAATGTGAGAGATGCATACAGAGTCACCCCCCTCCCCCCACTAGGGAAGTCAGACCACAACCTGGTTTACCTACAGCCACAATACACACCCCTCGTCCAAAGGCAGCCTGTCACAACGCGCTCCATCCGGAGATGGACCCCAGAAAAGGAGGATGCTCTGAGAGACTGCTATGACACCACAGACTGGGATGTGCTTCTGAGCCCACATGGTGAGGACATAGAGGGGGCAACACACTGTCTTACAGACTACCTCAACTTTTGTGTGGACACGGTCGCCCCTGCTAAGACGGTACGGTGTTATCCTAATAACAAACCGTGGGTAACACAGGAAGTCAAAGCTGTCCTCAACATGAAGAAGAAGGCTTTCAGGAGCAAAGTGAAGGAGGAGATGAAAGCAGCACCGCAGGAGGTGAAACGCTGCCTGAGGGAAGCAAAGGACACCTACAGGAGGAAGGTGGAGCAGAAGTTGGAGAGGACCAATATGAGGGAGGTCTGGAATGGTGTGAAAACCATCACAGGCCACAACACCAAGAAAAGCACAGTGGGGGGGACTGTGGAGAAGGCAAACGAACTCAACAACTTCTTCAACAGGTTTGACCAGCCCACAACCCCCCCACCCTCACCCTCACCTTTACTACAGAGTCCTCTACAGAGACACCCCCCTCCTCCAATCCCTCTCTCAGCAGCAAGACATCTCCCCCCCCTCGTCCCAAACATCTCCCAGTGTCACAGTGGATCAGGTCAGGAGACAACTGAGGAAGCTTCGCCCCAGAAAGGCAGCAGGCCCAGACAAGGTGTGTCCTAGGATGCTAAAGGCGTGTGCTGCTGAACTTGGGGAGCCGCTACAACGAGTCTTCAATCTCAGTCTGCGACTGGGGAGAGTGCCTGCCCTATGGAAGACATCCTGCATCGTCCCGGTCCCCAAAAGGAACCGGCCCAATGAGCTGAATGACTTCCGACCGGTGGCACTGACGTCACATCTTATGAAGACTCTAGAGCGGCTCTTCCTCAACCTCCTCCGACCACAGGTACAACATGCCCAGGACCCACTACAGTTTGCATACAAGGCGGATGTCGGAGTGGAGGATGCCATCCTGTACCTCCTGCATAGAGCCCACTCACACCTGGATGGGGGAAAAGGCACGGTCAGGATTCTCTTTCTTGACTGTTCCAGTGCCTTTAATACCATCCGGCCCTGTATGCTTCAGGAAAAACTGAACAGGATGGAGGTGGACCCCTGCCTGGTGGCTTGGATCTCCGACTACCTCACCGACAGACCACAGTACGTCAGGCTGAAGGACATCACGTCTGACACTGTGGTCAGCAGCACAGGAGCACCACAGGGAACTGTGCTGTCCCCTCTTCTCTTCACCCTGTACACCTCTGACTTCTGCTACAACTCTGAATTATGCCACATTCAGAAGTTTGCAGATGACACAGCCATCATGGGGTGTATCTGGGATGATCAGGAAGAGGAGTACAGAAGTCTGGTGAGGAACTTTGTCGCATGGAGTCACACAAACCACCTTCAACTCAACACCTCAAAGACTAAGGAACTGGTTGTGGACTTCGGGAGGTCCAGAGAAGGTCCACTGCCGGTTCAGATAGAGGGGGAGGAGGTGGAAGTGGTCAACAAGTACAAGTACCTCGGGCTGTGGGTGGACAATAAACTGGACTGGTCATGCAACACAGAGCACCTGTATAAAAAAGCCCAAAGCCGACTGTACTTCCTCAGGAGGCTGAGGTCTTTTAACATCTGCAGGAAGCTCCTGAGGATGTTTTACCAGTCAGTGGTTGCTGGAGTACTTTTCTATGCTGTGGTGTGCTGGGGGAGCAGCACAGCAAAGAAGGACTCATCCATGCTGGAGAAACTGATCAGGAAGGCTAGCTCTGTGGTCGGCATGAAGCTGGACACTCTGGTGACAGTGGCAGAGAAAAGGACACTAAAAAAAACTGCTGGACATTATGAACAATGCTGGGCATCCTCTGCACACAGCCATTAACAACCAGAAGAGTCTGTTCAGTGACAGGTTGCTTCTCCCCAAGACAAGAACTAACAGACTTAAAAACTCCTTTGTCCCACACGCCATCAAACTGTTTAACTCCTCTCTGGAGGGGAGAGGGAGGGGAAACAGGTGGACAAAGGAGGGGGGAACAACTAAGCTGTAGTGCCTCTTCACTTCACTGTGCAATACCTTTTGTGCAATACTTTTGTTAATAGTCAATGGTGCAATAGACCTCAATACTTGAAATGTGCAATTCACTTGTATTTTTATTTTTATCCCTATTTATTCTATTTATCCCCTTCGTATATTTTATTTATATTTGTCTCTGTATTTATATATGTGTGTGTGTGTGTGTGTGTGTGTGTATATAATATTCTGTAACTCTGTAACTTCTGTCGGTGCTGTGCTTTTTGGAAACCGAATTTCCCAGAGGAACCCACCCGAGGGATTAATAAAGTTTTTTCTTATCTTATCTCTTATCTTAAACCGACATCATGACGAGCAGCTTTCACAGCTGTGGCTCCAGCAAACATCAGCTGATACTAGAAAGTAATATTAAATAAATTCTAACAACAGCTGATCAAGCTTAAACTTGCTGCTGTTGTTTAGCGCGACCTCCGCTGGTTTCCTCTTTCTGGCGCAAAGTGGGTGATAAACAAACAACAGAGAAAAGCCAATCAGCTGATCATTGATCAGTTAAATGATTGAAGTAGAAACAGGAGAGGGAGGGGGAGAGAATGAGAGGAGAAGAGGCAGCTGTGCAGCGAAGACACAGAATAACTCCAGCTTTGTCTCTTTTTCATTGTAGCTGAAGTACGGGACAAACTGTTTCTTTTCACCTCAATACAAAACGAGTAATATATTCTCTGAATATGAGACAATTCCGTTTTTTAGGGGATGGTTGGCAACTCTAATAATTAAACTTATGAACAAAATAAAGTTCAACATCAGTAACATAGCACCCACCCAGCTGTATAGAAACTCTGTCATGCTAGCTAGTACGCGGTACGAAAAAGTCAGCATAACGAAAATAAACTCCACCTAAACTTGGTATCTGACCCAGATAGACTACAGGTCATAACTTCTGACCTGAAGTTCAGTTCACCTGACACTTGGACGGGCGGCCGCTTCAGGTCTCTCCTCTTGCCTCCCCTTTCCCTCATCCACCTGCTGGCCTCCACCACTTGCTAATGTTATTGAATCTGTGGAAACTCCGCGATAGCCACCACACGAAGTAACAAATAACGAGCCTATCTAAATCCCAGTAACGAGTAACGCGTTCCTGGTTTTGGCATAATAACTAGTTACCGTGCTCGTTACCACAATAATAACGTAGTTACTGTAACGTGTTACTTAATAACGCGTTAGTCCCAACACTGATGATAATATATTAAGTAATCCAAAGTATTCAGAATAAACTGAATACATTACAAAATACATTTTGGGGCATGTATTCTGTAATCTGTAGTGGAATACATTTTAAAAGTAACCTTCCCAACACTGCCTATGAGCAAGCACTTCGTCCAGTGTTCTAACATTCGGAAGAAGGAACTGTTCTCACGGCTGGAGAACGGGGGGGGGGGGGGGTATATCATCACATCCACCCAAGATTGGGTACCAAGCCCTAAGTGCGATGGAAGAAGGATCACTAAGTGCGAGAACAACTGACCTGGAAGATAGGATTGTGGCGAAGCTTGAAACTTGGATCCTCCATAGCCAGTTACCAAGACTACGTGAAGTACCCTCAGAAGATCTACTAGATGATGTGAATGCAGCACTACGGGTGATATCTACCATGACCATTACCGTGACTAATCAGCTGATCTACACCAAAGCAACAATGATCAGTGTGCTTGGCTACAAGTTCAATAGCCACAAGGAGCAGTACCCTCCATGGAGAAAGAAACTAGAGGCTAAGGTCAAGGCAGCACGGAGGGAGGTTTGCCAACTATAACCCACAACGGCAATGTTCAGTGGCAACAGACCACAGTGACCTCCCTGAACAGGTTCCAGTAACCATCACAGTGGCAGAAGAAAGGGTCTCCAGTATGACGAGTTGGACAGCACCAGGCCCCGACATTGTTCACTTCTACTGCTGAAGAAGCTGACTGCATTCCATGAGCATCTGGCAGTACAAATGAACCAGCTGCTTATCAATGAGAGACACCACGAAATGGCTAACCAAAGGCTGGACAGTCCCCAAGAAGCCCCAGAAGGGACTGGTCCCATCCGACTACCGGACAAGTGTACTGACTTCATGAACTAAGTTAATGAAGTTAGTTCTGATGGGTGCTAGAGGAATACAATGCTCAACAGAGCTCTAGCTGGAGTGCTGAAAAGAAACCTGGGGTTATTGGCTTCTAAATATAAATGCATTTTGCCAGAAACACCAGAATCACAAAACTATTTCAACAACCGCCAAACAGCTAAAACAAATGAGCAAATGAGCAACAAACAAGCAAATGAGAGCAGGTAAACAGATTCCGCACAAAGACAAAAACACAGAGCGTGGACCTGAAGGATCAGAATCTGTGAGCTGTTGGTTTTCAGCTCTGATGGCACAACAGCTCACAGATTCTGATGTGATGTGATAACTAAATATTTGGCAAACAGAGAAGGAGAGTATTGGTCAAACAGCTGGAAGCCCTTACTAATATTGCAAGTAGTTAAGCTAGCAAACCTGATTTAAAAAAAACAAAACACTATACCTATAATTTTTAGCTATTTAAGGAGAATATATGCTTTAATGTATGCTTTAATATATGCTTTCATGTATATTTTGTAATATGCAATAGGTTTCTATGAAGATTATAATGTACACTCTGTACACACATGACTATGTTAGTTCCCACCCAGACAACGCAGTCATCATTCCGCTTCCTGGGTACCACCATCACCCAGGACCTGAAGTGGGAGCCCACCATCACCTCCGTCATCAAGAAAGCCCAGCAGAGGATGTACTTCCTGAGGCAGCTGAAGAAATTCAACCTGCCAACACGGACGATGATGCAGTTCTACACCGCAGTCATCGAGTCCATCCTCACCTCCTCCATCACCGTGTGGTACGCTGGAGCCACTATCAGGGACAAACAGAGACTGCAGCGTGTTGTGCGCTCTGCTGAGAAGGTGATTGGCTGCAGACTCCCATCTTTGCAGGACCTGTACACCTCCAGGACATTGCGGCGTGCAGCTCGGATCTCAGCTGACCCTTCTCACCCTGGTCACAGTCTGTTTGACCTGCTCCCCTCAGGCAGGAGGCTCCGGTCCATTTGCACCAGAACCTCTCGCCATAAGAACAGTTTCTTCCCCTCTGCTGTTGGACACATGAACAATAACCATATGACTATCCCCACCACTAACACATGACCCTACGCTGTGTTCACTGTATCATTCCATGTTTGGCACTGATCACCACCTGCACTCATGTATATATCTTTCAACGTAGCACTCTTAATTCTTACTCTCATGTATATATCTCATGTATATCTCATGCACATATCTTTCCACGTAGCACTTTTAATTCTTATCCCTACTTTTATTTTTTCCATGTCTATTTAAGTGTTATTTATGACACCATGTTTGCACTGAAGCACCGCAGCAATTTCCTAATGTTGTAAACCTGCTCAACATTTGGCAATAAACCCCTTTCTGATTCTGATTCTGATTCTGATTAAGTTTGCAGATGACACCACCGTGGTGGGGCTCATCTCTGGGGGAGATGAGACAGCGTACAGAGCTGAAGTTCAGATGCTGTCAGATTGGTGTGTAGATAACAACCTGGACCTCAATACCAACAAGGCAAAAGAACTGGTAGTTGATTTCAGAAGGAGGAAGTCTGAGCTGCAGCCTGTCAGCATCAACGGGGAGTGTGTGGAAAGGGTCTCCAGTTTCAAGTTTCTGGGTGTGCACATAGACACAGACCTCCAATGGAGCTGTAACACCTATGCGGTTTTAAAGAAGACCCAACAGCTTCTCCACTTTCTGAGAATCCTCAGAAAAACAGACCTGAAGAAGGAGCTGCTGACCGTCTTCTACCGCTGCTCCATTGAAAGTGTGCTGACATATTACATCGGTGTGTGGTTCTCCAGCTGCACCACAGCACAGAGAAAGGCACTCCAGGGGTCATCAATATGGCCCAAAAAATCATTAGACATCCTCTTCCCTCCCTGAAGGACCTGTACAGCACTCGCTGTCTCACGCAGCATCCTACGGGACGGTACACACCCAGGACACGGGGTGTTTAAGCTGCTGCCATCTGGCAGGAGGTTCAGGCTGCTGAGGTCCCGAACAAATAGACTCAAGGACAGCTTTTACAACAGGCAATAGCCCTGATCAATGCAAATAGCTGATCTGACTGGCTACCTACCTGGACTTTTTTGGGGGGGTTAACAAAGGTAAAAACAGTAATAATAATAATATTTATATCTATAACAAGGTGCAATAATAATTAATGTGCAATAATAACAGTGTGCAATACAAATACACTTATTCTAATTTTTTATTACTAAGTTATTATACTGTGTTGTGTTGTTTGTGTTGCGTTGTGATGTGTCGTATCGTGTTGTGTTGTGTTACATGTAGTGCCGACGTAGGACAGTTTTCCAATTTCATTGTACTATTGTACTATGTATGACTGTGCAATGACAATAAAGAGTTATCTATTATCTATTGAGCAAAATGATCAGTTAGCAGCAGCAGACCACGATCGTGGGCCACCAACCACTACCAACACACACAACACCAAAAGAGTGCCAGCAGTGAGTTAGAAAGTTAATAATTAATGTTCATTGTAATAAAAGAACATCAGTGCAACAGTGTTGTTATGTGAGAAGTTATTAATAGTTTCTGAGTGAAGCTCTCAAAATAAGATGGTGTCCTTATTACTTGTCATGAGGACACAGTCACTATGACAGAAAAACAGGATATAAAATGTCACCACACTAATTCTTTAACATCTATTGTCACAGAACAGATTATTATATATCCAATCATACAGATTAATAAGAAGACACTACATTTGACAGACAGACACAAAGAAGTCAACAATTTGGTTTATATACCCAAACACAGAGAGGCAAGCAGTCACTAGAATAAATGTAGTTTTTAGAAAGCTGACATTAATGCTTAGCATATTTTCTCTCAGACTGGTAAATGTTGCCCCTCCCTGGTTCAGCTGGTGATAGCTTCTCTTTTATGATAGATGTTATGACATGTTGTGTGTGGGTTGTATATGTGTGTTTTAGTTATGGGGAGAAGATAAGTAAGGCATGTCAGTTAAGTAGCTTGTGGGCATAGAAAGGAAACTGTCACTACTGTGATGATGAATGAGAGAGAAAGAAGAGCACCTTTGGGTGGGCAGGTCTGTCTGCCAAAATGCCAGTCACCTAGACAGCATGCGGGGGAGCAAATACGTGTATTTGTGTGTGTGTGTTTCACAGGGGCTTAGAAGGCCCTGCAAAGGGAGCTGTTTTTTTCCTGTCAGGTAGGTTTATACCTTAAATCCCTGTTAAGCAGTCACACTGAGAGTTTTCTGCCTCTGAGATAAAGCCTGATAACACATAGGAACAAACAGAAATTCGCACGGGCAGTCATGTCAGCTTTTTTGACATTATGCACTTTAATCTGTCAGGAGCTTCCTGAAACAGAAGAGTAAGTTGTGGTATTAAAAAGTATATGCCCCCTCCTGAGTCCTTATTTTTCCATGTTTGTCACAATCTAATGTTTCAAATCATTAAAAAACTGTAAATATTAGCATAGATTCACCCCACCCCTCCACACCCCCCACCCCCGCGCGCGCGCGCACACACACACACACACACACACACACACACAAAATGCAGTTCTTAAATGAAGGTGTTAATTATTACAGCAAAAAAACTGTAACCAAGCATTGGCAATAATGTTTTTTCCCCCTAATAATAAAAGCCTACATTTATTTTCATTTGTATTATCTTTGACTAACTTTTAAATTTGTTTGATGATCTGAAACATTTAAGCATGACAAACATACAAAAAACATAACTGGAAGGGGGCAAACACTTTTTCACAGAACTGTAAATGCCAGAAGCAAGCTATTAAATCTGTCTGTAAAAAGGAAGAATGGGGTGGATGGTCATGTCCATACCCTAAATGTCATATTAGACAATGACCATAGAAAATCTTCTTTTAACTGATAGAAATTTGAAGGGAAACATCTAAAAACCCAGGACAAAAAAAACCCATTTTAAATCTTTCAGTTAAAAAATGTAAAACATAAGTAAACCAATTTTTCAGCATCTCTGTGAAAAAGGATGTTTCAATTTTAGAGAAATTGTACAAATGCAAGAAACCAGTACTACATATTATTCATGTCTGTGGGATAAGAGAACTGAAGGAAGAACTAAACTAAAGCAACTGAGAACTAGGTACAATGAGTAATTATTTAAACTGAACTTCAAAATAACTGGGTAATAGACCCAGGACCATGACACAATGCCATAATTGTAGTAGTAGTAAGCTCAGCATCACAATTATGGCAAAGGTGTAAACCTGATGAGCACCTGGATGAGCACCTTTCCTCAGTGAGAACACTGAAGATGGGTTCTTGCAGCATGCTAGTGACCCAAAACATTCAGTTCAATTCAACTGTAATTATATAGCACCAAATCACAACAACAGTCTTCTCAGGGTGCTTTATATTGTAAGGCAGACCCTACAATAATACATACAGAGAAAAAAACAACAATAATATGATCCCCTATGAGCAAGCACTTTGGCAACAGTGGGAAGGAAAAACTCCCTTTTAACAGGAAGAAACCTCCAGCAGAACCAGGCTCAGGGAGAGGCAGCCATCTGCTATGACCGGTTGGGGTGAGAGAAGTAAGACAGGATAAAAGAAATGCTGTGGAAGTGAGCCATATATTAATAACAAAAAAGATTCAATGCAGAGAGGTCTATTAACACAAAGTGAGTGAGAAAGGTGACTAAAGAATAATTACTGAATGCATCATGGGAATCCCCCAGCAGCCTATTGCACACCTATTGCAGCATAACTAAGGGAGGATTCAGGGTCACCTGATCCAGCCCTAACTATATGCTTGAGCAAAAAGGAAAATTTTAAGTGTAATCTTAAAAGTAAAGATAATGTCTGTCTCCTGAATCCAAACTGGAAGATGGTTCCACAGGGGAGGGGCCTGAAAACTGAAGGCTCTGCCCCCCATTCTACTTTTAAATACTCTAGGAAACACTGTTAAATGTTCAGTTTCTATGCCATATGTTAAAACAAGATCTAGAGTGTGATTAAAGTGGTGGGTGGGTTCTTTTACATTTTGACAGAAGCCAGTTGAGTCTAGTAACAGATTAAATGCCATGTTGAGGCTGTCATTTTTAGCATCGTCATGGATGTTAAAATCACCCACAATAATTATTTTATCTTTGTTAAGCACTAAATCAGATAAAAAGTCTGAGAAATCTGACAGAAACTCTGTGTAAGGCCCAGGTGGATGATAGATTATTACAAATAACTGGTTTCTGAGTTTTGCAGCTGGGGTGGACAAGGCTAAGCATCAGGCTTTCAAATGAATTAAAAGTCTGTCTGGGTATTTGGTTGATTAATAGGTTGGTGTGAAAAATTGCTGCCAAGCCAACCCCTCTGCCTGTGCCTTGAGGATTCTGATAGTTAGAATGCCTCGGGGGTATTAATTCATTTAAGCTAATATAATCATCCTGCTGTAACCAGGTTTCTATAAGGCAAAGTAAATCGATTTATTGATCAATTATTAAGTCATGTACCAACAGAGACTTGGTAGAGAGAGACCTAATGTTTAATAATCCACATTTCACTGTTTTACTCTTTGGTGCAGATGTGGATACTGTATTGTTCTTTTTTTATGATTTTTTTTTTATGTTTAAGTCATTTTTTGCTGGTTTTGAATTTGATTTTTATCTGTTTGGGAGCTGACACAGTCTCTAAGGGGATGAGGTTTTGGTGGGATAACAGGAGAAGAGAAGCTGCAGAGAGACATGTAAGACTACAACTCTGCTTCCTGGTCCCAACTCTGGATACTCATGTTTTGGTTTAATAAATTTGGCCAGATTTCTATAAATGAGAGCTGCTCCATCCAAAGTGGGATGGATGCCGTCTCTCCTAACAAGACCAGTTTCCTCCAGGAAGTTTTCCAAGTACCTATAAAGCCCACATCATTTTTTGAAGACCACTCAGGTAGCCAGCAATTTAAGGAGGACATACAGCTAAACAAACTACAAAGTCCAACATCGGTGTGATTGCAGCCATTCCCCAACTCTCTGTGAATGGTACTCATGGCCATTGATTGGTGGTCACTGATCAGTGGTCACTGATCAGTGGTCACTGATCAATGGTCACTGATTAATGGTCATGACAATATGCATATTAATGACCATGAAACTGACCTGATGGCCCATTGTTAGTCAGTGGTGCTAGTGTCAGTCATTATGCAAATGTGCTATTTATAAGGTTGGGGAAACCTGCAGTCAGCTGAGACTGCAGAAGTCACTTGGATGAGTGACGAAATGTTTCTTCCACTGAAAACCTTACATCCAGATGATCAGAATCAACTTTTGGGGATCTTCTTACCTGGATGATTGAGCATGCATCAAGACAGTGTAAGGGACCATTTCAGTTACTACTAACATCCCAGACAGCAGCTAACGTTAAAGATCAAGTCACTTGGTTTCATGCTAGTCATTGCAAGAGAATTTCAGAACACCAATCATACCCCAAAGTGGTTAAAAAGAGTACTTCATTGATGTTGAGCAAGACATGCTCTACCGCTTTAACCTATGTTGGAACAAAGAGAGAGAGAGATGAAAAAACACAATCCTCTAACAAGGGCTCATCAATGGAACACAGACAGCACCTGATTAAACAACAAGTCAGATGTGACCTGAAATGTGCCTCGTGTTTTTCAGTTCTGGTGGCACTGGATGTGACTTTTCTCATAATTTTTTACACGACAGACATTCCCACGACATCACAAACACAGGAAAAGCTGGCATTAATAATTAAGGCATTCCTTCCAGTAAAGTTTTAAACCTTTACCTAGTCTTATGTCAAACATAACGTATGAGAACGGCATACCAATTTCACAACCAAACAAATTACCTAAGAAACCTTTGTATCAGACCCTTATTTTCCTGATGCTGATTACAGCTGTAAGATGCTTTGTGATACTGTCAATACTGTAACATGTGACCTATGTTTGCATCAGCCACTAGATGGCACTGTGTTACTGCAGAGTATGTATTTTACCGGCGAGCAAGAAGCACCTGGAAAAATGGAAAAAGAAAATAAAGTGGGATCGGAGCAGAGATTGGTGTGTGCATGCATTTAATAAGAAGCTTGATATAAAGACAAAGATAATACATGGTGTCAGAGTAGCGGTTTTCTAAGCAATCCCTCACTGTCGGACAGCGCAGACATGGAGGCTTATGGCGTTCCCACACCGTGCATGGATTGGGACTCTAGCAACCTGCCCGAGGCATGGCGGCGCTTCAAGCAGCACGCCGAGCTAATGTTCACTGGTCCTCTTTCAGGGAAGGAGGAGGCAGACAAATGCAGCTACCTTCTTCTATGGGTCGGTGAGAAACGACGGGTGGTAATTAATACAATACAAAATACTACATAGAGTGCACTATACAGGTCATCGGATGTTCCAGATGGGCTTTACATCTTCCAACAACTGCTCACACTGTCAAAGCAATACACCAGACAATTACATCCACGCTCTTTGGTTCTGTCCACCAGTGCAGAAGTTTTGGTGCGGGATATGTGAAGACTTATCAAAGTGTCTGAAATGTAAAATTCCAACCTCCCCTTTAGTGTGATTGTTGGGCAAATTGGATGATGTCACTACAGAAATGAAATACAGTCCACATGGTTTTTACTGCCCTATGCATAGCCAAGAAAACGGTCCTGGAAAAATAAAAATAATCTTAATTTTAGCCAATATAGAAACCATCTAATAGATCACATTAGTCTTGAGACAACCTCTGCCACCACATTAGATCAATCCCTCTGGGCTCCTTTGATTGGCTCCATCACCTAGCGGGGGTGGGGGGTCATGGTTTGGTCCCGCCTTCGCCATTGTGGTTGATGTGGAGGTAGGGACAGGCTTAGGGCGTCTGGAGAATCCCTAGGGACGTTATCCCTGGAGGGCTTAACCCAGGGGTTGTGGTCATAACCTGGTTAGTGGCTCTGGTTGCTCTTAGAGGGTGTTCTCCTTGTGGCTGCGTGCAGCAGGGCTGGGGGAGGGTCTGTGCTGGCGGACGTAGGTTACTGGCCTGGTAGCCTGGCTGCCCCTGAGTGGATGCCCATGCGTGGGGGCTTGGGGTTCGGGGGTGCTTTGCCTCCGTGCTAGGGCTCTGGCTGGGCCTTGGGGGCTTAGGTCCTTGTTGGTGTGTCGCCGAGGTTGTGGCGGGTGGGTGCACGGAGGCTCAGCCCTGGTGCAGGGGGCCTCTGGCGCATCGGCCCAACTAGGGGGCTCTTCAACTGACAGGGAGTTTGTTCCATCCTTGCAGGAGTCCACTCTGCAGGTGGGGGAGAGTCATAGGAGAGGTGGAGAATAAACTTAACCTGGGTGTCTACTGTCTTGTGCAGTCTGGGAGATGATTGAATGTTAGGGTGGGTACAGTTTCCTCTGCGGTGGGGTCGGGTGGGCTGCCCCGGGTCCTGTGGGGCTGGGGGGTCCTGCTGCCGTAGGCCCTCGATCTGGATGGGCCTGGGCTCCCTTGCCTTGGTGGGTGCCGAAGGACGGGGGTTCCTACGGGGGTCAGCGGGGGAGCTGGCCCCAGGGAGGGTCATCTTGCTCATCCCTTCTTTTCCTCCCCATCCCCGGCTGCCTCCCACTTCCCGCTCCAACACACCCACACAAGTAGGGCCTTGGGGTGCGGGTGTGTCACCAGGGAACAGGGGAGGCATCCCTCCCTCTGTCCCCTTCTGGCCACCTGTGCCTCAATTTTATTCCACAACTTAGACATCCACATTACTCACACTCTCATAACACATACATATAGGGCCTTGAGGGTGGGCACGTTAACGGCGTCCAGTGGACGGTCTGTGTATTCAACCCCACCTCGGGCACTGGTGCCCACCTCTCAATTTTAAATCCATGTAGACATTGAGGGTTCTCGGGAGGGGCCGTGCTAACACCTGCTGCTCTCTGGCAGCAACACCATGCTCTCCCGTGTTTTAAATGCACCTTAGAACAACACGCAGCAACACTACACATGAGCGAGAGGAGGGAGGTTTGGGGTCTTCACACACCCCTGTTCTCTGGTGGCCATCGGGGCAGGGGGGCAGGGAGGAGGTGTTGGCCGTCCGATTGGGATCTGCTGCTGCGGAGCCTGGGGCGGTCTGCTTGCCTCCACCCCGGGGAAAAGGGTAACATCTCCTGGGTCTAGGTGCCGTTTCCCCCTCCAGGGGCGAGGGTACCTGGACCTGGGGTATAGAGTTTGTTTGAGGAGTGTGATTGTGTGTACAGTGTCCATGTATGTGTATTCCTACGTTGGGTGAGTGCTGAGTATTTGTATATGTGTGCATGAGGGTGGTAATGCATGTTTGTGTCTGTGTGTGCCTGTTTGTCTGTGTTTATATGTCAGGTCGGGTCTTACACTCCACCTCTCTGGGAACTCCCAGGCCCTCCAAAGGCCTATCTCCCCTCACCACACTCCCTGCCGGTAACTGATGCCCTCAGGGGTCGGTGCGTTGGTGGTTCTTGGTGTCCGGGGCTGGGCGCTCAGCTATGTACCAGCTCACTCCCGGTGACTACTTGGCGGGGCCTGGTGCCTGTTGCCCGGTCAGGCCTCCTCCAGGGCAAAGGGGGCCCTCGGGCCTCCGGCCTCTAGGCCTGCGGCTCGGTTCACTCTGGCACAGTTGACTGATGCCCCTCCGGTGGTCCTCCTTGGGTTCTCGCACTCTGGGGCCTCTGGATGTCTGCAGCCTGGATCTCCTCCATGCCTGCTTCATGCCCTGGGAGACAGGGCTATGGCTCTCTACATCCTCTAGCAGACCATTATATGGGGAAACCTTTTGAATACAAGCGCAGTGATCCACACAGGTGTGCACACGGGTGTTCACTGTTCATAGACATAAACTACACCTTTAGTGGCTGCTATTTCCAAGCCCATTGTGCGCTGTCGGTCCTGCTTGCTACACAACAACATTCAATATTTAGTATTTACTGCTGTTTACACTTAGTAAAGTCAAGTCAAGTCAAGTTGGCTTTATTGTCACTTCAACCATATACAGTTTAACAGTACACAGTGAGGCGAAACAACGTTCCTCCAGGAACCAAGGTGCTACATAAATTTACAACATAAATTAACAGAAAACACTAAACTAGCTAACTAAGAGGCCTAGTTAGCTGGCTAGCAGAGACAAGACAGACTGACCTAACATAAATTACAACATAAATTAACAAAGAAAAAACTTTCTAACTATCTAAGGAAGACTTTTTTTTTGTTATCAGACAGCAGACAACAAAATGCACGTGCAAATGTGCAAACAAACTTAGCTAGATTAACGTGATGGTGTTGTGTTTAGTATGTTGCTCTCTTTTTTTTGTGCTTGTTTTCTCTTCTTTTTCTCTCAACAGGTGATCCAGGAGATTTTTTTTCTCTTCTTTCTCTTTTTAAGTGCCCTTTCTCACTGTCCCTCTTCCCTTCTGTTTTTCTTTTCTTTCATCTTTCTTTCTCCCTTCCCTATCCCTCTGTCACGACCTGCGGGATCGGCAAGGCGCTGATCAGCATCTCTCCACTCCTAGCCCCCCTTCTCTTCTCTTTTTCCTCCCTCTCCCCTGTTTTGCCGGGGTGGAACTCATGGCGGGTTCACGCCCTCGGTCCACGCCTTCCCAGATCGTGCACACCTGGGCCTCATCAGACCAGCTGGTATATTAGAAGGAGGAGATCAGCTGTTCAACGCTGGATTGTTGTGAAGGCTCTTGTCAGTACACACCTAGCTCAAGTTTCCCGTGCCTCTGTCTCAGAGACTTAACGTGTTCCTTTGTTCCTAGATTCCCCGGACCCGTCCCTGTGTTTCCCCGTGTGGAGTGTGGAAGGAGTGACAGGTCGCTAGCGGAGTAGAGAGAGGCTGTTCTGAGCGCGTGTGTGATTTCCCTGTTTTCCCTGGAGCCCTGGACCCCTGCCCCTCACATCTTGTAAATTGCACTAACCTCGCACTGTCTGTACATACACTTGGTGAAGATCTGTAATAAACAATCTCTGTTTGAACGCTACCCAGGAGTCCTGCGAGTGGATCCTCTAAGTAACCCGTGATACCCTCAGTCATGTCTGTCCCGTCTGTAACAACTGAAAATAAAATAAAATAAATAATAACAACAAAGGTTGATCAAATGGACAAATACGGGAAGGCCGTGATGATCCATTTGGCAAAGTAAATCCATTGGGTATCCTTGTTGGTCTTCAGACAACCATTCTGACGACTGAAGAACTCAAAAAAAAAAAAAAAAAAAGAGAAAGGGGATGTCTACAACACATGGACCCTCACCGCAGACAACTCCCAAAAGCTTCAAACGTACTATGATAAGTACACTGATTAATAATAATAATAATAATATATCGCGCCATCGGCCCCTCTGGCCAACACCAGTAGGTGGTAGGGTAAAGTGTCTTGCCCAAGGACACAACGACCAGGACAGAGAGCCCGGGGATCAAATTGGCGACCTTCTGGTTACAGATATGCTTCCCAACCCCCCTGAGCCACGGTCGCCCGTGATTACATCACACCGAAAGCTAACCTAATCTACGCCAGATATAAGTTCCATGAAAAGATGCAGGGTGAAAATGAGGCATTTGAATAGTTTATTACAGAACTGAAACTGCTTGCTAAAGACTGTGGGTACCAAAATACAGATGAAATGGTCAGGGATTGCATCGTATTTGCCACTAACTCGCCACACGTCCGAGAAAAGCTACTCAGCCAAGGCGCAGAGCTCACGCTAGAGAAAGCTATAGATATAGCATTATCACACAAGCTAGCAAAGCAACAGCTAAAATCTATGGGCCACTCCAGGGGCCAGGAAACTGTGCACGCCATTGGCAGGAAACCGCACAGACAAGAAAATCAAAAGAACACGCTAATGACACACTAAAAACGTGCAGTTATTGTGCCGGACAACACAGTAATAAAGACATCTTCCCAGCAAAAGGAAAACAATGTGCAAAATGCAAGAAAATGAACCATTTCACAAGAACATGCAGGTCAAAACTCCCTTTGCAGACAAATACCCACCCCAAATCAGTACACACTGTGAGAGCGAACATATAAGTGACAAATGAGGACACAGATGAGGAGCAAGACTGTTTCTACATTGATAGCATCACCATAGAAAATGAAGGAAGAAATGATGAGCAAGCATATGCAGACATGCAACTTGGTTTCCCCCCACAGGCGGCGAGGTTTAAAGTTGACACAGTGCCAAAATAAAATAAATTCATAATTATAATAAAGGTCAATCAAATGGACCAATATGGCAAGGCCATGACGATCCACTTGGTAAAATAAATCCGCTTGGCATCTTTCTTGGCCTTAAGACAACAATTCTGATGGCTATAGATCCAAACGGGACACAAAAAAAAAAATAAAATAAAATAAAAATAAATAAATAAAAAATAAAATAAAATAAAATAAAGTTGACACTGGGGCACAAGCGAACACAATTCCAGCCAACATGTTCCAGACACTCTTCCCAGAGGTGGGACCAAGTCATTGTTTTGCAAGTCTCAAGTAAGTCTCAAGTCTTTATCCTCAAGTCTCAAGTCAAGTCTCAAGTAATGTCAGGCAAGTCAGAGTCGAGTCTCAAGTCACTGGTGTAAAAGTCCAAGTAAAGTCACAAGTCTGAAATTTTGAATTTCAAGTCCTTTCGAGTCTTTAAAAAAAAAACGAAAAAAAGCATGTTGCAGTTATATGCTAAATGTAAATATTAGACCATGTAATTTTTAAATCTGTGTTTTTCTCAACACATGACAAAATAGTGAACTTAGAAAATATACACAAATTGTGAAATTGCACCTCTTTAAAATGCAGCTCAATTAAACCTAGCTCCAAGAATAATTTTCACCAACAGTTCTGAGATAAGCTGCATGTTATTCTTGGATGCGCTTGTAGGACTGGCTTTAAAAGCGCATGACAAAAATATCATACATAAATAAATGATTTTATCATTTAAAAAAAAACTGCATCACCAACGTAGCCTGGAAAACATTTGCTAGTTAGATGAAGTCAGCTATCTCATCGTAGCATATTTATATGCATATTTATAATCATACGGTTCTTGTGAGTGCATACACTCATGAAGTTTAGTAACTTCCGGTCACTGCAACAAGCCCAGGTACAGTTTACCGACGGATGGGTACAGGACCTTGAAATGCACCGTGTAGAAAGTAAAGACCATCGTACATATCATAAGTTTACCAGTCTCACAAATCGTCTTCATAAATACACATTCGTTAACCGTTTATTAATATAACCTTTGAGCTCAATGGTAATTAATTAGCAGTGGAAATAATTTCTGGTAGCATCACAGAAATGTAGCAGTGACAATAATATTGTATGCTGTAATCGCACTGGGCAATTGGTGATACAAAACAACTGTTTTACCCTGTGAATAAAAGTATATGTTTTTGTCAATGTACCATAATAACAGAAGCGAAACGCAATATTGTGTCAGGACAATTCACTATTTATGCACAATAAACAAAGGAGCATAGCGCGACAATTTCTGTTCAGCGCCAGACTTGCTTGTAACCTATATCACCAATTATGTTAAGAAAAATGACGCATTAACTACAACAGCAGACTGACCTGTGTGGAAATGCTTGGAGCAGACTAACCTGTGAGCTGGAGTGTTCTGGGACGTTATAATTGGTCTTTGAATGACTGCAATCCAGTCGCCTCTTTGTTACTTCGGAAACATGGCTCGAACAATTTCTCTTCAACGACGTAATCCGATAACAACCGATCTCTTTACCCGTCGGCTTCCCGTGGCTGTCATGCGACCGGCTATTGCAGTTAATAATACAACAGCTTCTTGACATTTTTGTGTTTCTTTTTATCGCTGTATAACTGATTTTAATTGAAACCCTGCGTGCGCTAGTACCGCTTGCCACGAGTTCCCAGAATCCTTTGCGGTTCTACCCGTGAATGACGTCACATTTTCAATCTCTATATAATATGCATGTTAAATTTTATATTTGGGGTAAAATATCAAGTCTTTTCAAGTAAACCGGTTCAAGTCCAATTCAAGTCCCAAGTCATTGGTGTAAAAGTCCAAGTCAAGTCACAAGTCTTAGAACATTTTTTCAAGTCAAGTCTAAAGTCATAAAATTAATGACTCGAGTCTGACTTGAGTCCAAGTCATGTGACTCGAGTCCACACCTCTGACTCTTCCCACATGTGACACTGAAGCCTGTCTCACACAAGCTCACAGATTACGGGGGACACTCAGCGTGGTAGGGAAATGTCAGCTAAAATGCAAAGACAAAACCCGCACGTTCGAATTCCATGTTGCTAACACAAGCGCCCCACCTGTATTAGCAATGAAAGCTTGCCGTGACCTAAACCTGGTCAGGATCGTGATGGCAGTGACGGAGGAAAGAGACAAGACAACTAACAGTTCGCAGGCAATACTAGACAAGTATGCTGACATATTTAAAGGGATAGGAGAATTTCCTGGTGAATGCAGTTTCCATGTAAACCCAGACGTCGCACCCACAGTCAACCCACCTCGTTGGATTCCCATCGCTCTGCGAGCCCGACTCAAAGACAAGCTCGACAGCATGGAAATAAATCAAATAATATGCAAGGTCACAGGTCCTACGGACTGGGTGAATGCACTTGTTGTCGTGGAAAAACCCAAGACAGGCAGACTCAGAGTATGTCTGGACCCCAGACCCCTCAACAAGGCTATACAAAGACCCCATTATCCTCTACCCACCTTGGAGTATGTCACCACAAAACTTGCTGGGGCCAAGTATTTTAGTGTTTTGGACGCCAGATCAGGCTACTGGGCCATTAAGCTAAGCCACGAATCATCTCTGTTAATCACATTTAATACTGTGTTTGGCAGGTACCGCTTCCTCAGGCTGGTCAAAGGAGCTTGCAAAGAAAAGCGTCTGGACTTCTTTAAGTTGCTTGAAGACGTTTCACCTCTCATCCGAGAAGCTTCTTCAGTTCTAAGGTCAAATGGTGGAGAGTCCCAGATATAAACCTAGTGGGAGTAACCCCCCACAGAGGGACAAAAGGACCCCCTGATGATCCTCTAATCGCCTGAGCCAAGGTGTGAAACTGGGTGTGGGTCCCAATCAGCCAGAGTTTCGGGTGTGTTCATTGTGAAACCTGGCCCCACCTTATCATGCGAATTCCTGAGGTCAGATGGCCCAGGATGTGAGTGGGCGTTAAGGCGTCTGGGAAGGGATCTCAAAACTGGATTATAGATGGCAGAGAGTTGGTGTCGTAAACCCCCGCCTCTGTTCAAAGATGGTCGCTCACAGTGGACATAGATGGCTTCTTTCCTCAGGCTGCCATTCGGCATAATCTCAGCCCAGGATGAGTTCCAGCAATGCGTGGATGAGACCTACCAGGGCCTGAGGGGCGTGGCAGCCATAGTGGACGACGTGTTGGTCTTTGGAGGAACCAAACAGGAGCATGACGACAACCTGAGGGCCATGCTGCAGCGCGTGAGAGAGAGTGGTGTAAAACTGAAACACGGACAAGTGCATCATCTGCGTCAAAGAGGTCAGTTATTTCGGTCACCCATTGCCACATGAAGGACTAAAACCAGATCTAAAAAAAGTAAAAGCAGTCCAAGACATGGCGCCCCCACAGAACAGGGCATAACTGGAAACAGTGCTGGGGATGGTTAATTATTTAGCAAGATTTGCCCCACACCTGTCAGAGTTAAACGCACCGCTCCGCCAGCTGTTAAAGCAGGACAGTGAGTTTGTATGGGACAAGAACCATGACAGATCCTTTCAACAAATGAAGGAGCTGATCACTAGAGAACCAGGCCCAGTTCTCTCCTTCTTCAACCCCAAGAAAGCGCTATGACTCCAGGTCGACGCATCCAAAAGTAGCCTCGGTGCTGTGATGCTTGTAGGACGGCAAGCCAGTCGCCTACGCATCCAAGTCACTTAACAGCACCGAGCAGAACTATGCCTGTGGCGGAGGTGTGGTCCCGGGCGCGGCTGCAGGGGAGGAGTGGTGCAGTGGGCTCAACGGGGCGGTGCTGGAGATGCCGGTGAGAACAGCTGATGGCGATTTGGACTGATAATGGTTTCCTTCCCTTTTTATAGTGAGACGGAGAGGAGCGGAGACAGAGGGAACTCAGCTGGGACCGACAGCTGTCAGACTGTGTTCAGTCATAACCTGGGAAAATTGTAAATAAATGTGGAACCTGGTGATAAAGACCTGTGTGTGTGTGTACCTGTGTATAGTGCATTTCACAATGCCCAAATAGAAAAGGAGCTGTATGCTGTTCTCTTTGGCCGCAAGCGGTTCCACGAGTACATGTACGGTCGACATGTGTCCATTGAATCGGACAACAAGCCACTAGAGTCCATACTCAAAAAAAACACTAGCATCAACACCACCATGGCTACAGAGGATGATACTACAGCTACAAAAGTACAACATCAGCATCATCCACAAGCCAGGGAAAGATCCCGGTAGCCGACACGCTCTCCCGGAAATCCATAGTTCCACGATAAATCACTATGTGACGGAATGGATGAGCAGATCCACACAGTCCACAGCAACATGCCTGTCAGTGATCAGAGACTCTCAGAGATAAGAAACGAAACAGGCCAGGACCCTCAGCTCAACACTCTGAGAAGGACCACATTGAGTGGATGGCCGGATAAAAGGTCTCAATGTCCGCCTGACATCCAGGAGTTTTGGAACCACAGGGATGAGATCTCACTGATAGATGGGATCATGTTTAAAGGAGAGAAAATGATCATCCCAAAAAGGCTCAGAAAGGACATGATAGATCGGATTCATTCCAGCCATATGGGCATAGAAAAGAGTAAAAACAGAGCTAGAGACCTTCTGTTTTGGCCAGGCATGGGAAAGCAGATTGAGGAAGCAGTTGGAGCCTGCAGCACATGCCAGGAGAGACAAACTGCTAACCCCAAGGAACCCCTGCTGTCACATGCAATACCAGAAAGACCGTGGCAGGTTATAGCAACCGATCTGTTTACTTGGAACTCGGAAGACTACATCATCATTGTAGATTACTATAGTAGATTCTTCGAGTTGGAAAGACTGCACAGCTGCACTGCAGAAGCAGTGATCCGCAAACTAAAGTCAGCCATGGCCAGGGTATGGTATTCCAGAGTCAGTGATTAGTGACAACAGCCCGTGCTATGCTTCAAGTAAGTTCCAACAGTTCGCAAAGTCATGGAGTTTCACCCACACCACTACCAGCCCCCATTACCCACAGAGCAACGGCCTAGCCGAAAAGACTGTCCAGACAGCAAAAAAACTACTGGACAAGGCCAAAGCTGAACATAAGGATCCCTACTTGAGCCTATTAGAATACCAGAACACCCCCGTGGACAACTTAAAGTCGCCTGCACGGCTACTCATGAGCCAGAGACTCCGCTCCATCCTCCCTGCAACACCAAAACAGTTGGAACTACAAGTAGTTTGCCAGCAAACCGTGCGTGAGAGGAGAGAAGTCTGCCAACAGCGCCAGCAGACTTATTTCAACAGAGCAGCCCAACCTCTGCCTCAACTATATCCTGGCACACCGGTCCGGTTCCATCAACAAGATGGTTCCTGGAACCAGCTGTGGTCACGAGTTGTGCAGACACGTCCAGAAGTTACAACATAACCACAGATACAGGACAAGTTTATCACCTCCTCGAAGGCAGAAACAGCGTAGGAGGTGAGGAGTTCATTCAATCGACAGTCAACAGCAATGACAGCGCTGTGGTTTCTCAGCCCCCGCCTGTGGAGCCCCCTGATAAAGACATTACAACACCCGGATACATGACTCAATATGGGCGTGTTACTAAACCAAGACAGGTCTTGGACCTGTAATATTGTAAAGGGTGCAGGCAGATTGCTGCCCTAAAAAAAAAAAAAAAAAACAGCTGTTCACATGTTTGTTGTTCCAATGATGTCACTAAATGCATCTGTTTATTATGGTAATGATGTAGCCAGTATTGAGCCGAATGCTATGTTATTAATGGATGTTGCTCAGGATGTTTATTCTCGTAATTTCAGTTGCCTGACAAATTTTAAAAGCCTGAGTTGCTTTGTTGTTTTGTTCTTCTTCTTTTTTTTAAAGAAGGGAGATGTAACATGTGACCTATGTTTGCATCAGCCACTAGATGGCACTGTGTTGCTGCAGAGTATGTATTTTACCAGTGAGCAAGAAGCACCGGGAAAAATGGAAAAAGAAAATAAAGTGGAATCGGTGTGTGCGTGCATTTAATAAGAAGCTTGGTATAAAGACAAAGATAATACACATACAAATTCTGGCACGTCGACTAAAATTCCTGAGTTTTGTGATCATTTTATTCCATCAAATGACTGTACAAGGCCTACACCACCCTTGAAATCTCCAAAATTGGTGTTATTCCTTAAGAGCTAAATGTAACAGATTGTGTTGTATCTCCCTGGAGCAAATGCTGTTTGTAAATAAATGGTACCGGTACCAGTCCATAGCCCAGGTGTTGGGGACCGCTGCTCTAATGTATATATAAATGTTATGTCAGTTGTTCTTTGGGGAGTCCCTGAGGAGTATAAAAGGTAAATTCCAACAGGACTTAACACAGGACATATCATTACTTTAATTCATAGGACCCACTCTAGAAAACCAACACAAATAATAAGTGGATCAGTTGCATCTATTACAGCCATTAATGATTTACAAAATTTTCTACAGTTTTCACTGAAAACTCTCTCTAGGGACAACAAATACATGCACCTAGGCCTATGTCATGACAAAATAGAATAGAACTTCTTATGTGTTCTTATGTGTTCCATATTTATTCCTAACAGGTTAGGGGTTACTGCAGCTGATGGGTTATTTACAGAAGAACTCTCTAATTTGAAACATTGGCTAATGAACCTGAAGAGAACGTTGGCACAGAGACTTCTGTCTGAGTGGCTGACTAACAAAATTTTTCAAATGAAAACAAAACACTTTGTTGGTCCCTCTGATCACAAGAGTCATTCTAGCTTTGGTTCTCCTAACGTAGAGTGGATGCTGTGTAATCCCCTGTATTAGAGGCCTGTTTGTTAGAACAACTGATAAATTTGTCTTTCATCAAGTGGCTTCTTTACCTGAAAAACAGCCTGCCTCTGAATTAACAATCCTGATATAAATCGTATACCTAACTGGTTACCTCCCTATCATGATTTTATAAATACACATTCCTTAAACAGTGAATAAAGTGAAGATATATATAATTTTAAATGTTTTTAGTTTTTAACTTGTAGAATGCCTACAAAACAGCTAAGGCTGTTTCATTTTCAAATTCATGATGTGTTTACTTAAAATCCAGATCTGTAAGCACTGATGTTTTAGAAAGTTTTTATTATTATTATAGATATCTGTTATTGAGTTTTATTGATACCCATTAAAAATACTTGGTATGTGACAGGAACTTTCTTGAACAAAGGAAGCATGTGTGAAAATTAGAAAGAATGGGTCTAAAAAGTGCCAGCAAGCTGTATTCCGGCATTATTAATATCGGCAGGTACCTATATGACTGAGAAAATTACTCAGTAATAAGTAAGCTTTTATCAACACAAGTATAAAGGAGCTGCTTATTATTTTCTGCATTAATGCTGTTATGACAACTTTTCCATGCATACTGATCCCTTTGTAAAGGTTTTGTTCAGTGAATGTCAGACTGAATTAGTTTATTAAATGTTTGCTCAAAAGTTATTTTGTTTTTCCATGGCATACAGTGGCAGTGAAGGACAACTAGTAATTGTAGTTTGCCAGCATAATTTGTGAAAATAGGACCACTAAGCTCAAAGGGAAAAGCATAAGGAACTCTACCCAGGAAAAGTATTTAAAAGTTATTCTTGTTAGTTAATCTGAAGTAGAAGGACTCACTCTGGCCGTACTGACTGTACTGATAGCCGGCAGCAGCCACAGATGGGTCCATGCTGTAGCTGGTGGTGCTGTATGTGGGGGGACAGTAAGACTGGGAAGAGGGAAGGCTGTCCACCGTCTTAATGGAGGCCTCAGCTGAACGCTGGCTGCAGCTGGCTGAAATACTGTTGGATGAAGTAGAGTCCAGAGTGCTGTGGAGAGGTGAGATTGGGAAATCGTGCTGTGTTTGTGAGGACACACCACTGGAGTTACTCAGGATGCTCATAACCTGCAAATAAAGAGAAGATGCATCAGAATTTACCACAGGCAACAGAGCAAAATATCTTGAGGACCACTAGCTTATGCATAAGAATAATTCTTAATCATCCTGATGAATACCTAAGCTTTAATTTGTTACCACCAAAAGGTCATTGGTTCTCACAAGATATGCTGTCACATGATTTGTCAAAGTTCTTTCTCTCTGCAGGTCACAGAAAAAGGCACAAAATACAGTTTATAAAGTTGCATGTTCAGTGTGGTTTTATTATTAGCTTATGCAGCCAAAGGACCTGTAAGCTCACACCATGGCGAGGCCTCTTTCATCTCATCCATCCACAGTTCACAAGAACAGCTATTCCTCTTAGACCATTTGTCAGAATTTAATTAAACTTATAATCAATGATCACATAATAGATCTACATCCAAAATATCCTCAAGGTCAAGGGCATTTTTCCATTTTCATAGCATGATGTCCATCCACAATAAAAGCAAATTCTTGTCCCTGATGTAGTGAACAATATTAAAAAGCATCACATCTTTGCTTTTTGCAAATGATCATAGTTTCTCTCAATATCTGCACAGGGAGGAAGACCCTGGAGCACTCATATCCAGTTTGACCTTCCCATATTTCTCATAAGTTGCAGACATGTTTCAGAGCATAGATAGAAAGTATCTGAATAGGATTACACAGATATACAGTGGTTAGCACTGTCACCTCACCACAAGAAGGCCCTGAGTTAATACATAGTAAATACATTTAGACATTGTTCTCTGGAGGGGCTGTGCTGATACCAGCTGCTTTCTGGCAGAGATTATCATGCCCCTTCCATGTTTTAAATGCACTTTAGAACAGAAAGCTGCAACACCACATACGAGCGGCCGGAGTGAGATATGGGGTTTTCACACTCCTGTTCTCTGTTCGCCATCTGGGGTGGGGGGCCGGGAGGAGGAGTTGGCGGTCTGATCGGGGTCTGGAATGCTGGGCTTCCCTGCTGCTGCCCGACCGGGGGCAGTCTGATTTAGGGCTGGGTATCATCACTGATTTCTAGGGTTGACTCGATTCAATTTGATCCACAATTCGATTCGATCCACGATTCGATTCGATACAATTTGAATTGGGGAAATTTTGCCCCAAACAGTCATAAATATTATAATCCTGATCATTTTTCAGTACATATCCATATTTTTATATCAATAAAAACAAAGCTGACACTTGTGAGACTTTATCAAAGGTGTAAGCATCACAGCAGATGCCTTTGTGTCAAAGTAACTGAGCATAAAACACAGAAAAACATGAGGGAGATTTTCCTGGCCTAGCTTTTTATGGCAGATAACCACCTTAAAAATATTGCAGTAGAACAAAAACGTTCTGCAGTAGAACAAAAACTGAAGAAAACCGTGAATCATCATATAAACATTACCTGATGCTGCTGAAGTGAAGCAGACCCAAGTTACAGTGGTTTAATTAGAGACACAGCTAAGTGTTTTGCAATTTTGCATAATTTTAAAAAGTTTAAATTTCTTCAGTATTGAACAGTAGAAAAGAGAGTTTCTTGTCGGAAGTCAGTGGCTGACAGCACTGTACATAACAGTAGACTGGTGGGTAATAAGCAAGGAATAATGCAGAAAACAGAGATTTTTAGATGGGGAAACTGTTCTTGAAGTACACTGAGAGAGAGCAAGAGAGAGAGAGAGAGCTGTGCATGAAGTGTCATTTTATCGTGGTGGAAGCAAAACAGCAAAAGTAAGAGGGAATTCATGACGAGGTTTATGTGAAGCGAAATGTGAAGCGAAGTGTGAAGAGTAGTTTGGACTTCTTTGGTGCTGGTCAAATTTGATTGGAGAGTGATGAAACCTGCAGCATCAGAATCTAGCGCAAAAAAAGATGTAAACACAAATCACGGACCCGACACATCAGAATCTGCAAGCTGTCTGCTTTCAGCCCCGATGGCGTGTCCATGTACGTGCCATCAGGTGAGAAAGCCAACATCTCACTGATTCTGATGCGTCTGGTCTGTGCTTTGTGTTTACATATTTTTGTGGAATCTGTTTAAACTCCACTTCTCTGGGAACATCTCAGGCCCCCTCAGGTGTGTCACCCCCCACCTGGCTGATGTCCCCACTTGTCGGGTGCGTTAGTGGTTCTCGGTGTCCAGGTCTGGGTGGTGGAGTGTGTACTGGCTCACTCCCGGCGGCTTCTTGGCGGTGCCTGGTGCCCGTGGCTCAGTCGGGCCCCTTCTGGGGGTGGGGGACCCTCGGATCTTGGGTCTCTGGCCCCGGGGGCTCTGCAGGCTCCACCATGTTTCAGGCTCCACTGAAACACGGTGGAGTCTGTCACCGCAGCCCCCTGTGGCTTCTGCACCGTACCTGCTGGGTGACCCGCCTCAGCTCTTCTCTAGGGTGGTGGTGCGGCTGCCCCTCCAGTTTTCATCCTTGGGCTCTCGGGCCTCCAGATGTCTGGTTTCTGGATCTCCTCCATGTGTGCTTCACCCGTGTGCACGGGTGTTCACAGACACACACTATTTTCCTTGGCTGCTGCCTCTAAGCATATCGAGCATTGTCCGTCTTGTGTGCCACTCAGCATTCAATATTTATTATTCACTGTTATTTATAGGTTGTTGCTGTGGTTTCCCTACTGTGTTTTCTTATTTTGCTTGTTTTCTTTTTTCCAGCAGATTATGATTTTTAGTGTCTTTTCGCTCTGTCTCTCTTCCCCTCTGTTTTTCTTTCTCTCTCCTTTTCTTGAACTTCCATCTATGTCTTTTTCTTGCCTACCCCCTGGTCCTGTCTGTTCCAATTGTAATAACTTAAAAGTTTGAAAAAAATATGTTTTTAAATAAATCAATAATTCAGTCAATTAATGATAAAGATCAATTAAGTGGACCAGTATGGCAAAGCCTTAATGATCTACTTGGGAAAATCAAATTTGTTGGGGATTTTTATTGGGCTTTAGACAATCATTCTGATTGCTACTGCCGGACGGGACAGGCAAAAAAGAAGAAAAGAAAAGAAATGTCGGTACAGATACTATATTGGAATAAGATTATTTATTATATTGTTTCTCCACTGAAGAACACTGAGAAATTTGACTTTGTGAACATCACACCAGTTTTATGTCATGGTAATTGTTCTAGCCAAAGAACAACTATTTTATGCTACATGTACACTCATTCATGCTTTACTATAACGCACCACTTACTGTCAGGTTGAATGTTTGTTGTGAGCAGATATAGCAATTGCGATTAAGGCTAGTGTTGCTTGTGTTGATAATATCTAACACAGTCTTCCTTTGAATCTTAGTCAGGAAGTATTTGCAAAGCATTTCAAGAGTATCAGTATGCATTCAAATATCTGATGCAATCAGAGGTAATTATGCCATTTTACTAATCAATATTTTTTGTTAGGCCAAGCATCTTCAAAATCCCAACTCCCCCATCAGTTAAAAAACAAATCAAATTAAATTTCACACTGTTAGCCTTTGCAGTAATTTCCATAGCTTAGTACTGCAAAATCAACAGTAAAAAACTCTAAAGGATGTTAGCAGTTTAGTACTGTAATTTGCATGTAATTGTGGGAAAACTCCATGAGATTACATTATTTTTACGGTAACTCACCGTACTCATGGAAACAGCTGTAAAATACAGCAAATGTAACAATTGGTGATGTTACTGAGATTATACTATTACACCATCGAGATTTCTGTTGTTTTCTACTGTAGATCTAAGAGTAATTACTTAAATCCTCATTCAGAGTGTATTACTATAAAATGTGATTCACTGTGAAAGTAGTATAACATATAAACTACAATATACAGCATAATTTTTTAACTTAAGGAGTAAGTTGCAGCCACACTAAAATTTAATTCCTTGAGCTGAATGGAACCTCACATATTAATAAATGTATTTGTTTATTCAAACAATGTGAAACATTATTAATACTGTAAGGTTAGTATTGTGATAGAGTCGAGTATATTTTAATTATACTTTTGTAGACATTATGACATTATGCTAGTACAATTATGGTGAACAAAAAAGTACATCTAAAAGTTAATTTCAAGAATACTGTTATGTACTAAAACGGGGGCCAATATAGTCCCAAGAAGCATTATTAGTATACGTACTAGTTAAGGTATACTTGGGAAATATAATTGAAGTATACTTATTTTTTGTATGCCCAGCAACAAAAACTAATGGCTACATTTAGAGTAATGTTTAAAAATGACTTCATTTAGCAGGGTGTTCCTTTTTTCTCTTCTTATTCTTTCTTATACTGGACCTTCATTTGTTTTGTATAAGGTGGTACTTTTTAAGACACCTCTGCCTAACTACAGTGAACTAACCTAATAATATGCTCTGGTCGTCATTTTACACAAGTTAAGGTGTCACATCCATGAAACCTACACCACTAACCAGCATCAGTCCTACAACTTCACTCTCAAAATTAATAAATCCTGGGACAAGCAGAAACTGTATTTTTAGTGGTGCATTTTGTTGCAGGCCAGACTGCTATTAAATGCACTCTCCTAAAGAAATAATTCCTTTGTAGCACCACTTCGTCTTGGTTCAGAAGAGATGTCCTGGATATACGTGATAATGTAACACATTATCACAGTTTAGCGCGTTGGGTTGTGTTTTTAAAGCGATTGTTACGTTTTTAAAGCTTTTTAATGCGACAGGTGCGATAGCCGACACCACACCTTCACCTGATGTACAACGTGACGTATGACGCACACGTCGGGTATTCACTTTCTAAACAACAATGGGGATAGAAAATATTGCTCGAGGTGGTTAATGCTCCTTTCGCTGGTTGCCAACCACCATTAAATAACAACAAGAAGAAAATATTGATCTGCTTCTCTTAGTTTTGCACGTTTAAGCCGCAATTCAGACTCAAACAAAGCTGCAAGGCAGGAGAACAACATGACCATCAACTATTCTGTGCCACAGATCCAGTTCGCTGCAGCACAGAGTGATGATGAGACCGTTAACATGTGCAACTTAGAAGTAGTCAGAGGCATAGCTGGACTGGCCATCGGGCATACCGGGCATTTGCCCTGTGGGCCACTGGCGATTTTTTGTTTTTATGGGCCAATGGATTTTCTTTTTTTTTTAGGAAGGGTATATATAATGAAAGGTGTCGGATTGGCCAATTGGTCATGATCGACTCTGGGCTGGACCAATTACAGCCGAGGAGGCCGGATGCACCCTCCCCCTTGTTTATCAATCACGTGATTTTCGTGCATTGCATGCCGGGAACTCGTGGCAAAACAATCCAAGTACCGCATCAAATGCAAGCATTTGCAGCACCGCAAAACGTTCTTTCCCCGGTTCCAATACCTTCTTGTTTTTTCTTTGCCGCACAAAAAAGGAATGTACAAAACAAAAGTAGAACAATGCCGGTCCGTACAGACTTGACGAAAAGACAAAGAAAAGATACGAGGAAAAAATCAAAGGAGTGAAAGGGTCAGACCCTTACGAGCACACAGAGTGGACAAAAGACGTTAGCGTGCTGCCCAACTTTCACCACGCTCAGATTTATAATTATACGGTTCTTGGAGTGAGTGCATACACTCATGAAGTTTTTAGTAACTTCAGGTCACTGCAACAAGCCCAGGAATAGTTTAGCAGTGACAATAATATTGTATGCTGTAATCGTACTGGACAATTAGTGATACAAAACAACTGTTTTATCCTGTGAATAAAAGTATATGTTTTTGTCAATGTACCATGGTAATAACAGAAGCGAAATGCAATATTGTGTCAGGACAATTCACTATTTATGCACAATAAATAAAGGAGCATAGCGCGACAATTTCTGTTCAGCGCCAGACTTGCTTGTAACCTATATCACCAATTATGTTAAGAAAAATGACGTATTAACTACTACAAAACTCTGACCTTTGTGGGAATGCTTGGAGCAGACTAACATGTGAGCTGGAGTGTTCTGAGACGTTATATTTGGTATATCCAGACCATCCGTCGGCTCTTACTTCGGAAACATGGCTTAAAAAATTTTCTCTTCAACGACGTAATCCGATAAAAAAAACAAACGATCTCTTTACCCGTCGGCTTCCCGTGGCTGTCATGCGACCGGCTATTGCAGTTAATAATACAACAGCTTCTTGCCATTTTTTGGGTTTCTTTTTATCGCTGTGTAACTGAGTTCAATTGAAAGCCTGCGTGCGCTAGTACCTCTTGCCACAAGTTCCCAGAATCCTTTGCGGTTTTACCCTGAATGACGTCACATTTTCAATCTTTATCCTGGTGGGCCGGTCTCTAGTCAAAATGCCCGGGCCGATTTTTTGTCCCAGTCCAGCCCTGGTCAGAGGTAACTGGATGTTCAATCGGATTAAATGCAAGGTTGATTGGATTATATCTGAAGATCATATGCTATTCGTGATAACTCTGCTAGACTCCAAATTGCTCATCCATGCGGGAGTATCTCAAAATTAAATGAAACCACTTAACACTTTTTCCCTAAAACGGACTGACATGGGACACATTAAAGTTGGATTGGAACCAGCTAATCAGTCTGAAGGTAAGTGTTTTTTTCACTTATTCGAGAGAAGTCCGAAATGCGTTCTTATTACTGTTTGTTTTGACTTTTAAGCTACCCTACCAGGATATTTTCATTCAAATGCTAAGACAAAATGTCAATATCTATGAATGTGGAGACTCAAAAGACTAGTTAGGTAATAGTTGCGGATGGATTTATGAGACTTGATAGAAACTTGGACGTTTGCAACAGGTGAATCGGTGAACTACCAAGGTTGCGCCCAAATGCTTAAAGCTGTTTTCAGGTGTGCTTGTTCTACCTGTACGGTGCGGAGTGCTGACTAAGTCATGTTAAACCCATTAAAGCGTCGAGCTCAAATATCTTTTCATTTTTGTGCACTGTTCTCATGTCGGCACACATTTTCTGTTTATTGAAGCCTTTTGTGAATAATTTTGATCATGTAAAAACTGGGAATTGGTCCCTATTGACAATACTCTTATTTTTTGCATTGTATATGTCATTTAGGAAAGGTAATTGGTCACTGAACTTTTTGCAACTATGTGTATTTCTAAATTTTGTGGCTTCAGTGCACGCAAATTTATATTGTTCAGTTTGCATGTTAAAAGCCTACCAAGCACCCCAAGGCTGATTATGCTTGGTAAGAAGTCATTTATGAAATAGAGCTGATTAGACCATATTAAAATTTCTGTTTGGCACAGGAGCTTTTCGTGGACGCAGGTATCCAGTCTCTGTTTTGTTAGCTCAAATTTCTGTAATTTCTTTTATAAACCAAGGTTGTTGGACATGTGTCTCAGTGAATCCAGCAAAGTAACAATATCAAATTTCACATTACATATTACTGATCAACATAGTAGTCTAGCTACACCAACAGCAGAAATACTGAAGTCAATACTGTAAAGTTTAACAGCAGCACAAACTATAAACTCCAAAATAACCATACAGTTGATTCATCTCCAGTAATTTAATTGGGCTGACTGTTTGTTAGGTGTGTTTAATGTGCAGAATAATTCCCAATTATGTACAATTACAATATGTTAAAATGGACTTATGTACATAAGGCCATTAATAAATAACTGTACATAGCTATTTGCTTTATGACTATCTAGACAGTGTGAAGAAGTGAAGTATTGAAATTATTTTATGTTGCATAATGACAACATGTTGCCCCTATATATTTAAGGACAAAGTTCAATGACCGCCACCTGCTGGATGGTGAGTGCAGAGGGGCGTGTAATTGTTGAGCTGGACAAAGAGAACATCTTTGCTGATGCAATGTCAGTCTTCTTTGGTATTGAACCTGGAATACCAGGAGTCAGCGTGTGCAAGGTTTTTTGTAAGGATAAACCCTGAAGAGGGAACAAAATGTACCTCCAAGGTTGGGACAAGCAGAAGGACTGGGACCACTGTGAAGCAAAAGGTTGTTCACATTAACCCTCATGTCACAACTTTCCTCCAGCGGCTTACTGAATTTGAGTGGAGAACTTCAAATTAGGTAACTGTTTTTGCCATTTTTAGTGCATTTCTTGTATAATTTAAGTGACCAATGTGTTGTTACCTGTGTCTCCAAAGATGATCCATGGGCCATGCTTTCTGGACATTTACACAAGACGAGCAACAATGAAGACAAGCTCTCTTGCCATCTTGCAAGACGCTGTCTCTGTCCAATAGGTTTTTTGAGTGCAACAGTTTTGATTTTTTTTCCTTCTTTTACCCGTTTGTTAAAAATTATTTCAGCTACTTACACTTTAATTGTCACATGTATTGGCTCACCCTACAAATCAATGAACTCAGTCCACAAAGCAAGATCAGGGTTCAGTGCAGGTCAGTCAAGTTCCTTCACACCACACATGCTCATCCATGTCATTGTGGACCCTGTTTTGTGCATTGATTTGGTGGTGTGAGCCAGTATTTTGGACAAAGTGTATATAAAGGCAGAAGTGTGGGGCTTGATATTATATTCATTACAATTCAGTTTATTTGTATGGTGCCAACAAAATGAATGCCAAGCCACTTCACATTGTAGGTTTAAGACCCTACAAAATATAACTAAGAAATCCCAACACTTGAGCATATGTTGTCTGCCATGATATGGATATGACATAATATCATTATTGTTTGTACAACCATCTGAGAAAATAATGTATTACATGGTTTAGTAAAAACAAGTGCTTCCTCAATGAAAATATGTTTTCAGTTCTTTTCAGTTTTTGATTTTGGAAATGTGTATTTCAGCAGGGAAGAATCAGAATTGAAATAAAGTGGTGTAAAGCACATGAATTATATTTTGTGTGTGTGTGTCTATCTATCAATCAATCCATCCATCCATCCATCCATCCATCCATCCAATTTTTTTGGAACCCTCCAGTCTCTTACAGTATGTTACTGTTAACTGAAATTACGGTAAATTACGACCTGTTAAACAGTAAATGACCGCCTGTTGGGACACGGTATCCTCTAGCAGAGATGAATATTTTTGGTACTGATGATGCGTGATAACGGTAAGTTACTGGTTAATATATTGCAGTTTATTACCTTGCAGTGGGCTTACAGTGACATACCGTGAATAAACGGTAGTATACCAATTTCTTAATCACAGTATGATGTTACTTTGTTGACGTAATTTACGACATAACGACATAACGGGATCTCATTGGCGTCACTGTCGCCAGTAAGATACCGTAAAAAAGGCTACGGTGCGTTACCATAATCTATCCAAGAGTATTATACCACACCAGCAAAAAACGGTATCATCCTGCAGAACGGTAAGCTACCGTAACACGGCGTCACGGTATGATGCTGGCAACAGTGACGCCAGTATGTTACCGTAAAGTGGCGATGAAAAGTCTAACAGTGCAGGAAGAAATCTTTGCTTGTCTATTGTAAGACAAATTCTAAGAAAAAAATGCAATGTAATCTAGTTAAACTGACAGACAAATATCTTATTTTGGGACAGATAAGTGCCACTATTCTGTTACCGTTATGTCAACAATAAAGACACACTCAGCAGTAAATCTCCTTGAGTAAGTCACAATATCAAATAACCGCTGTGAAAAATACTGCAACTACCCTGACTCATTGGAGACAAGTGCACTCTTTGGTCATGATACAAGAACTTGTAAAAACACAAGCATTTAAACAGAAAAGCAGATGTTATTTCCAGGTTATAGTTAATATTATCTGTAGCCAATCAACACCCACATTTTATCCAAACCACAAGAACTAGAGAGGCTTAACACTTCTCTACCCACTCAGTCAGTCAGACAGAACTCAGTGGATATGTTTAGTTTTTACTGAGGGAGGAGGAGAGGGTAACACTCTAAGTGACAAATAAAGAAAAATATATCCTACAAACATCAGTGGGTATGATTTAAATTCCTCAGCTTTTCTGGCAGCTTTCTTGAGTAGGTCTTGCATTTTATTTATTTATTTTCTTGATAAAGCTGCTTGGTTTGCGTCTTGCCAAACTAAAGCAGCGTCTGTGTTTCAGGGGATTTCCAATTAACACCCCACACCCCCATCTCGTATCCATTTCTCATTACGGGAATGATGTAAATATATGTGCTCATCCTTTTTGATTTGTTGACATGGTAGCATGCCAGTTGACAGCATGCCCAGTCAAAGGGCTTAGTACTGCAAATTTTAATAGCAGCTGAGCCTAGTATTAGGTACAACTGTCATTGATATTCAGGTGCATAGAACTATGTCTCCATGTCTACACACTGTAAACTGGGGCGTTTTTTTGTAAGTAATATTTAATTGAGGATGGAGGTGGTTGGTGTGTGTGTGTGTGTGTGTGTGTGTGTGTGTGTGTGTGTGTGTGTGTGTGTGTGTGTGTGTGTGTGTGTGCGTGTGTGTGTCTGTGTGCGGGGGGGCTACAAATGCTCCCATTTCTTGAATAAAACTCAACACATTTCCTCATTGAGGAAGCAGAAGCATATATTACAGTATTGCTGGGGGTGGATGGTGTGCAGGCAAGCCCCCCCCACACCCCCCCACACCCCCCATCCCACCTCCTTATCTCAGGCCGACAGTTGTCAGGAATCACGAGCAGAGGCCTGAGTTAGTGCGGCAGGCAGGCCTGGGGATATGGATCAAAGAGACAGAGCTGGAGAACCAAAGAAGCTCTGATCCCCCAACACTGAAACGCACTCTATTCTATCCTTACTCACCCACTCTCCCTCTCTCTCCATCTCTCTCTCTCTCTCTCTCTCTCTCTCTCTCTCTCTCTATCTTTCACCCTGACATCAAATGGCAAGCCAGAGAGCTTCACCATTCCAAAGCAGGCTAAATCTTCCTCTCACAACAAATTGGAGAGAAAATGTGAGAGGAGAAATGTGTTGTCATGGTGTGCTGAGGTGTTGGGGTCACTATAGGAAAATAATCATTTCATCTTTCAAGCCATGTCACTGAATTTTCTGACCTGATAAAAAGGTATTCGTGAAGCATTTCTGGCTGCCTGACTGAAAAGAAGAAGAAAAAATCCTCACCATTTAGAATGCTGTAAAACAAAATTTAATTTGTCCAAAAAACAGAGTGCTGCTTAAAAAAGGTTTCTTTTTCAGAGAGGTTTGAAACAGCTCTGTTTGTAAAGCTGTGAAATTGTCCCTATTTACATGCAGTGCCATCACAGGGATAGTATTTCACACTGTCATTTTGTCTGTCTGTCAGTAACTGTTGGAACTGGGATGTACTCAGTCTCAACATGAAAGTCCACCTCTAATTCTTTCCCATTCAATTTAAGAGGAGGTGGTGCAGAAATGGCTTGTGTGAATTACATTGCAAATGCAATATAGCTGTTTCAAATTGAATTACTGGCTGTCAGACATACAGCATATCGTCTTCCTGCCATTTTGAAGTGAGATCTTAAGAAATTCTCCCTGCATTGTTATCTCATGTAAATGCTTGGGAACATGATGAAAGGGTCAATGCCAGTAAAGCCATAATGGAAACCCTTCAGCCGGGACTCAGAATAGACCAAGAGGACAATAAACAGAATCCAGCAGCCTTTACTGCAGGCAAATTTCATGTCAGGAATGAATACTGTTTCAGTCAAATGAATTTACTAGAATGGATTTGAATTTAAAATTTGATAAGATGTACTCCACAGTGGACTGATATGTCATGGCTTTGTTTTACCATAAAACAGGCAATAGTATAAATATACTTGAAAGGATGATACACTTATTTAAAACTTATCATTTTAAACTAAAGATTTAATTTTGTTAATGAAATCTTCAGGCTGCTTAAGATTATCCAGTATTTCTTAAACTGCAAACAGTAATGGGGGCATACCTGCTAATCAGTCTTTGTTATTAAAGAATCTCTCTAGAACTTATTTTCACCTCGGTGACACTACATATTGCTCATCTCAAGAGTCAGTTACAAACCATTAGTACTGTGAGTCCACCCCATCCAGACAAATAGTCAAAGTATCAATGCTTTTCCCCCCACCTGGACTTGCCTCACTGTTGGCCAGGTTTTGGTTAAACAGGGAGGAGCATGCTTTTTATCCTTTCTAAGGTTCTACCATAAGGAGGAAGGGGACTCTCATCATTGTCACTCTCTACTTTAACAGGGCAGTTCCACATTTTCATCTCAAAACACTGCTGCTCAAATTCACTATATTGCCAAAAGTATTCACTTGTCTGCCTTCAAACACATTTAAACTTCAGTGATATCCCATTCTTAATCCATAGGGTTTAGTATGATGTCAGCCTATCAGCTTCAACTCTTCTGAGAAGGCTTTGCACAAGGTTTAGAAGTGTGTTCATGGGAATTTTTGACCATTCTTTGAGAAGTGCATTTGTGTGGTCAGACACTGAAGGCCTGGCTTGTTTTTCTGTCAGGTTGATGTCAGGAGTCTGTGTAGGCCAGTCAAGTTATTGGACATCAAACTCACTCAACCATGTCTTTACAGACATTGCTTTGTGCACTGGTGCTCAAAAATATTGGAAGAGGAATGGGCTATCCCCAGGTGGAATTATCTTACTAATACTGTTGCTTGCTCTTTGTTACAGACCATACAAGAAGTTTTGGGCGTCAGTTTTGATGACTAAAATTCTATTGTTTTATTAGTTCATTACTTTATTATATTTATATTTATGTAGCTTGCCATCACCAGTGTGTGAATGTGTGTGTGAATGGGTGGATGACTGGTTGTGTAAAGCGCTTTGGGGTCCTTAGGGACTAGAAAAGCGCTATACAAATACAGGCCATTTACCATTTTACCATATTTATTGTTTTATTAGTGCATTAATCAGTTGATATGTGTGTCTGTGTATTGTATCCTATACAGTTTATCAGTGTAGCTTACTAATCAAGCAAAGTAGTAACCTGATAACTTATAACTCTACCCGCTTGTCCATTTAATCTAACTTCTGGCTAAAAAGGAACAATATGCCAAAAACACAGCTGTTTCAAAATGTTAAGTCTGTGGTTTTGTTCCAGTAGCCAACTTCTCATCAGTATTTATACCGATTTTTATCTATGTACAGTAGTCCCTCGTTTATCGCGGGAGTTATGTTCAAAAAATAACCCGGGATAGGTGAAATCCATGAAGTAGCCGACTTTATTTTTTACAATTATTATAGATGTTTTATGGCTGTAAAACCTCTCACTACACACTTTATACACTTTCCTCAGACAGGCATGATCATTTTCACACGTTTCTCTCTTGTTCAAACAATCTCAAAGTTTAAACCTTCGTAGAAAAATAAGTCCAGTATTATAGAAATCAAAGATCAAACCCTGTTTTCAGGTCCAGAAAATGGGAATAGAGCAGCTGCGAGAGAATTCAACATTAATGTATCAATGGTACGGAAGTAGAGGAAGCAAGAAGAATGAGTCGAATAAAGTTTGACTTATCTAATTGTTTTGTTTTGCTTAATGCACCTTATAATCTGAAAAATATGGTAACTTCCACCTTCCTTTAGCATGTCCAGAAGTCCAACTTTTTGTGTGATGGTTAGCATCTTACTCTACCTTTTGGGTTCTACCGCAGGAGCCTTTGACGTTTCGTCAACATTGTTGTGTTTGTTGAACTTACAAACATACAGTACAGCACTTCAGAGTCACACTGCTAGCGATCGAAGATTTATGTAAATTTGACAAGCTGAACGCATTCTGTACTGTACAGGAGACACGGCAAGAGATGATTGACAATCCTCTACAGCCAATCAGAACACAGAACACAATGCGCTGTATTTAAAAAAAAAACATGGAAAATTGCACACAAAACACGAAACAGCGAGGTGAAGCGTTATAGTGAGGAACCACTGTACACACTCTGCACAAACTTCCTTTAGTCTCCTTTCTTATCCCTATCTCTCCACAACAACCTTTGGTCACCAAATCATAATGTTCCTTCTCCTGTCAATAAAAATAGGAGAAGTGGACTTCTGATGATGTCATGGATGGATAGATAGCCAAACTTCTCAGCTCTCGATAGTCTGCAATAAAATCCCCTGAAATCTAACAAGAATAGTGCTAGAAATTGTTCCAGTGGTATATAACTTTAGGGTGATTGATATGGGATGAAACAAAAGAGGTTATTCCAAGAGTGAGATGCAAGACGAACAAGAAGACATGCATGACATGTGAAGACATGAGGCTGGAAAAGATGTCGTCAGTGAACCTCCGCAGTCTGCTAGAGACTCACTCGATTGAAAATATAAGTAAGGAACTAAAAGAGCTTTAAAAAAGACATCAAGAAACCCTCCAGTCTTTTGGTGAGAACCTGAGAAATGACAGGAGGAAAGACCTGGATCATTTCAAAAATGAAATCCAAACATGCGACTGGAGAAATGGGAGGAGTGGGGAATAGAGGCCGACACAGCTCTCATTAAAAGTTTGGAAGGACAAGAAAGCCTGCAGGAAAAATTACCAGAACTAGAGTCAAGATTGAGGATGAATAATATTTGTATATTCAGTGTTCAGAGGAAAGGAAGGCGACTCAGCTATCAAGTTTGTGCATGAATTACTCAGGCGTGAGGTGGATCTTTTGGATGAGTTGAACCGCACAACTCATTAACTGGGACATCTGTGGATAAAGCCCCACCAAGACCCATCATTGTGAATTTCCTTTAATTCATCACTAAAGAGAGAATTTTGAGGGAGGCATGGAAAAAAAAAAGATCCACGTTAAAAATGAACAGTTTTCTTTTGACAACAACTACACAATGGAGGTAGTTTGCAGGAGAAAGGAATTCAACGAGGCCAACAAAGTGCTGAAGGAAAAGGCCATATGAATCCATACTCCTTTCCACTAAATGAAGATTGTTTGGGTAAGCCGCACCCACATCTACAGGGTGGGCCATTTATATGGATACACCATAATAAAATGGGAATGGTTGGTTATATTAAAGTCCTGTTTGTGGCACATGAGAATATGTGAGGGGGCAAACTCCTCAAGATGGGTGGTGACCATGGTGGCCATTTAGAAGTCGGCCATCCTGGATACAACTTTTGTTTTTTCAATAGGAAGAGGGCCATGTGACACATCAAACTTATTGGTAATGTCACAAGAAAAACAATAGTGTGCTTGGTTTCAACGTAACTTTATTCTTTCATGAGTTATTTACAAGTTTCTGACCACTTATAAAATGTGTTCAATGTGCTGCCCATTGTGTTGGATTGTCAATGCAACCCTCTTCTCCCACTCTTCACACACTGATAGCAACACCGCAAGAGAAATGCCAGCACAGGCATCCAGTATCCGTAGTTTCAGGTGCTGCACATCTCATATCTTCACACCATAGACAATTGCCTTCAGATGACCCCAAAGATAAAAGTCTAAGAGGGTCAGATTGGGAGACCTTTGGGGGCCATTCAACTGGCCCACGAAGACCAATCCACTTTCCAGGAAACTGTTCATCTAGGAATGCTCGGCCCTGGCACCCATAATGTGGTGGTGCACCATCTTGCTGGAAAAACTCAGGGAACGTGCCAGCTTCAGTGCATAAAGAGGGAAACACATCATCATGTAGCAATTTCGAATATCCAGTGGCCTTGAGGTTTTCATTAATGACGAATGGACCCACTATCGTTGTACCCCATATACCACACCAAACCATCACTTTTGTTGGTCCAACAGTCTTGGAGGGATCCATCCAATGTGGGTTAGTGTCAGACCAATAGCGGTGGTTTTGTTTGTTAACTCCACCATTCACATAAAAGTTTGCCTCATCACTGAACAAAATCTTCTGCGTGAACTGAGGGTCCTGTTCCAATTTTTGTTTTGCCCATTCTGCAAATTCTGTGCGCCGATCTGGGTCATCCTCGTTGAGATGCTGCAGCAGCTGGAGTTTGTAAGGGTGCCATTTGTGAGTAGCTAATATCCACCAAAGGGATGTTCGACTAATGCCACTCTCCAGTGACATGCGGTGAGTGCTATGCTGTGGGCTCTTGCTGAATGAAACTAGGACAGCCACTGATGTTTCTTCATTAGTGACAGTTTTCTTGTGTCCACATTTTGGCAAATCCGACACTGAACCAGTTTCACGAAACTTAGCAAGCAGTTTACTAACTGCAGCATGAGAGATGGGTGGTCTCATAGGGTGTCTTGCATTGAAATCTGCTGCAATGACCCGATTACTGCGTTTACCAGATATCAACACAATTTCGATCCGCTCCTCATGTGTTAACCTCTTCAACATGTCAATGGCTGTGAACAAAGTTACTTGTAAATAACTCATGAAAGAATAAAGTTACGTTGAAACCAAGCACACCATTGTTTTTCTTGTGACATTACCAATAAGTTTGATGTGTCACATGGCCCTCTTCCTATTGAAAAAACAAAAGTTGTATCCAAGATGGCTGACTTCTAAATGGCCACCATGGTCACCACCCATCTTGAGGAGTTTGCCCCCTCACATATACTCATGTGCCACAAACAGGACTTTAATATCACCAACCATTCCCATTTTATTACGGTGTATCTATATAAATGGCCCACCCTGTACAATAATGTAAAAGAGTTGAGAGAAGAACTGGGAAGATGGGGCCTTATGGTGCCAACCCTGCTTTCAGACACCTGCAGCGACTTCGGGACAGAGCCTTCAAGGAGGAGCAATGCACCAGCAGTGACTTGAGCCAAAAAACCACTTCAGGAGTTCTGGCAAGCTCTGGTACAATGTTTATTAATCACGCAGCACAAAACAAACACACCGATAGGACTGTTTCAAACTTGTTTAAACATCTGTTAATGTGTGTATACTCGAATAATGGAAAAGCTGATTAAGCGTAAGGGACCTTTTTATGTTCTTTACTACGTTGGACTGATTTAGAATGATAGCTACTCCTAGTTTAGGTTTGTTTGTTCTGAAACAAACAAATCCTTCTTTAGAAGGAGACTAACGATCTCCCAGTGGAATCATTGCAAAGGTTATTATTGTCTTCTACTGTATCTGAAGCAATATTTTAGTTCAGCTTGTTTATGTGTTGATTTGGTTAGTTCCTGTTCTGATTTTGTTCATGCAGTCTTTCGATCATAACTACAAAATGTTAATGGCATGAATAATCCCATTAAAAAAAGGAAGCTACAAGGAAGAAGCTAAGAGGGGAGTAGAAATATTGATCTCAGAATCAGTCTTCGAAAAACTAAATAATAATAATAATAATAATAATAATAATGGATTGGATTTATATAGCGCTTTTCAAGGCACCCAAAGCGCTTTACAATGCCACTATTCATTCACTCTCACATTCACACACTGGTGGAGGCAAGCTAAAAGAAATAAAGGACAAAGAACATAGGTATCTTCTCATAAAAGGGAAGCTGGAAAATACAGAAGTTACTTGGGGCCGGCTGTAGCACAGGTCATCTGCTGATCGGAAGGTTGGAGGTTCGATCCCTCGCTCCCCCAACCTGCATGCTATATATCCTTGGGCAAGATATTAACCCCGTTGCTCCAAGCGAGTAGATATGCAATATATAATAAGTCTACATACCATTTACTTTGATCAATGTATATGTACCCACTACTAAGGAAGAGACACTTTTTAAAATGGTGTTTGAGCTTATAGCCATTGAAAATGTAGAAATTCTAGTTCGTGCTGGTGATTTTAAGATGACCCTAAATCACAAACTTAACACAACTAACAAAAGGAGTAAGAGCCAACTCTCAAGGCTAGTCAATATTTCATTAACAGAGCTGGGGATGTTTGAGTCTGGAGTAGAGTAGAATGTGTAATCACCTTCCAGAGGATTAAGTTCTCGCCATACATCGGTCTGTTCAAAGACCGATTTTTTTCATGAATTATGCTGATAGACAGAGTGGAAGATAACAAAATAGGAAGAACGGATCTGTTGGATCAATGTACTGTCTTCCTCAATATTCATCTAGTCAGAAGGACCAAAAACACACACTGAAAATTAAATGTGGGAATCTTAAATAATCAAGAAATGAAAGAAGAAATAAAATGCTGCATTGAAGAAAAAAATAGCCCAGTGGACGACATTATAATTTGCAACACAGGAAAAACATAAATGAGAAGAAAATGAACTGCGAAAACTGCTTTTTGAAAAGGAGAAGAGAAGGAAAATACAAAAAGCTGACCAATGAGTTAACACAGTTAGAATCTCAACATAAAAAACAGTGAGGAAACAGCACTACATGTTACTATATTGCTGTTGTGTTATTACAACACGACAGCAGCTGGATGGAGTTTTGAGTAATGAGCTAGAAAGGAAACTCAGATTTACTAGACAACTCTATTATGGGTCAGGATCTAAAGCGGCAAAATATCTAGCTAGGCATATTAAAAGACTATTAGTGCAGTTCATAAAAATAGATATCCATTAACAGACCAAATGTTGTTTGATCCAGAGGAAATTCAAAACGTGTTCTGTGATTGCTGCCGAAAAATATATTCACAACCCCCAGCAAAATGTGCATTGGAAATAAGCAAATTTCTCTAGCTTCTGGATTTACCGGCTGTAGAAGAGTTACAAAATAGAAAACTGCTCTCAGAAATTACAACAAAGGAACTACTTAGTGCAATAGGCAAAATGAAAATGGACAAAGCAAATGGCATAAGACCTTTAGGGAGGAACGTCTCCAATTCTCCTAAAATCTCTCAATGAAACCATGACCTCGATACTCTTTAAACAGATGGAAAACCTCATACCTGAGTTGATAGATGAAGATCAGTCTGGTTTTATTCAAGGTTGACAGGCTTAAGAGAATATAAGGCATATCCTTCACTTAATCAATCATGCTCATGAAACAAAATTGGAAATGCTATCAGTAAGTCTGGACACAGAAAGGCATTTGATTGTGTTAGTTGGACGTTCTTGTACAAAGTCTTAGAAAAATTTGAATTTCAACCTCAATATACACAGTGTATTAAAGGTCTTTATAGAGATAAAATTACAAGGTCATTTAACCAGCTGTTTTGCTTTACAACGAAGAACCTGCCAGGGATGCTGCCTCAGCCCAACACTGTTTGCTCTCTTCATAGAGCCATTGGCACAACTGATAAGACAAAATGACGGCATAAAAAAATTGAAGTAGGAGGACAAGAATAAATGGTGGCGTTGTTTGTGGACGATGTCATAGTGGCACTTTGCGAGCCAGACAGAAACTTCCTGAGGCTATTGAAATTGCTAGAGGAATTTGTTAAATACTCTGGCTACAAACTTAATGTAAACAAAACTCAAACTCTGGCTATAATTTACTCTCCCTCTTCATTAATCAGCAAACAACACAGATTAAAATGGAAGACTAAATCTACTACATATCTTGGCATGATAATAACAAAATCTTTTAAGGAATTTAATTATTACAAAATTAATGATCACATTAAGCTTGGTATCAGGCAGCAGTCAGCATTCAACTTACATTCCAATTTGATATAATCAGAATGAATATTTTCCCCAAGATTACTCTTCTATTTATGTATATTAATCTATTCCAGTCAATACCTTCCACTATCCCTGACACTCAATTTAGGCATTGGAACAAAAGTATATCTAGATTTATCTGGGCTGGCAAGAGACTAAGAATGCATTAAAACACTCCATTTGAGGAGTTTGAGGCAGTATTTTTTTTGCTGCTCAGATGAGGTTTTTAGTCTGTGCATGTTGGCCTTATTACAAATCAAATGGAAAATAATAGAAACTAAAGCTGAGTCATTTTCAATTCAATCTGCGTTAGGGGATACAGAGTAAGTTTGTAAGTTAGTTCAGTCTGGAAGAATATATTGGGTTGCTTGACTGGCCTGCATTTGATTGTAAACCTCATCCAAAAATTAGGGAAGGAGTTTTTAAACAATGGAAAACAAGGCTATAACAGCACTATGTACATTAATGCAAAAAAGGCAATTTAAAAGGACTACAAGAGGAATTTAATCTAGATCAGCTAGACTTCTTTAGATATCTACATGTAAGGGATTACTATTTAACAAAAATAAAGCCAGTGTTACCCTTAGGAGACAAAACATTTTAGCTGAAGCCTACAAGAAAAAAAAAATTCTCTGGGGAAGAAGAATTGAAGATCCAAAAACTACAAATATTTAGCTAGAAGTTTGTTTTTTCATCACACCACAAATTAGGAGCAGATTCTCAGAATCATTGGAGCCGTGGTAGAGGCAGTGTGGGGACCTGTGTGCCAATCACACCCATATCTTTTGAACAACAAAAAAAAAGGCCATTTTGGATAAAATTCAAATTTAACTGTATAAATTACTTAGATATAAAATACCTAACTGCGAAGATCTTTCTTTTTTGTCATTTTAGCAAGGCTTTTGTTAATTGCTTGTAAAAAGTCAATAAGCAGAAGATGCTACAAAGCTGAATCACCAAATTTAGATGACTTCAACGGGGATATCAAATGGTATTTATATTTTGGAAAAGATGACTTTTCAGCTCAGATTAAGGGGAGAGAAGTTCCATAAAAAATGGCAAAAAATGACTTCCTACCTTCAAGGGACTCAGGATGCTAAGGATAAAAATTACTTATGATGTGTACTGTACAGATCATCATATGGACTTGTGAGCCCAGGCTCACACAGTGCTACTCTGCAAGCCATTTAGACCATTTAGATCAGAAAAAATTTTAAATAAATAAACAAACCTGCCACTGGTTTTTTTGCCCATTCTCCCATGGATACTATAGATATCATTTTTGCCTAGTATCTTTCTTATTGTTGAATCACAAACAGTGATCTTAACTGAGACAAAATAAGGCCTGCAGTTCTTTATATGTTGTTAAGTGTTCTTTTGTGACCTCCTAAAAGAGTCTTTGGCTGTGTCGGAGTACGCATTTTGAGACCTATTACGTCACAGTGACACGACGACAGCTGTCCCAATCCGAAGTGTACTCCAAATGTGTACTCCAATGCGCCGTCGATTTCCCCAAATTTGAAGTGTGGTCCGGTGTACACTTCGTGGTCCCATATGTTCCACAATTCATAGCGCGGCGGTGGGTATAAAAATATACGCCATTCAATAGTTGACCATAATCTTACAGAGATGTGATGTTTTTATGCATAATTAAAGTCAGTCATATATCCACAAACACAACAAGCTGAAAGTCAGTGATGCTGCTCGGTTTGCAGTCCTGAATATCACGGCACAAGCAGGATTCACTGCACTGTTAATGTTAGCTATGTTATATTGCTGCCTCTGTTTGGTGGTGTCAAGCCAAACGGACTGTGTGTTTGAACGAGCTGACGGTTCACTCGTTAAGCTGAAAGAAAGATGCTTTAATCACAGGAGTCACACATGTGTCCACTGTACCATCTGGGAACTCTTCTTGTTTAGCACTCGTAATAACACAAACACTAAATCCTCCTTCTCTTGTGCTGTGCCCTGATGATCCACCAGGACAAACTCAGCAGTGTATGAGGAAGAGGAGGAGGAAGAGCCAGCAGGAGCTGACAGATGGAGAGAATAGACAGACTGTTCCCTGTTTGTGTAGGACTGCTAGAAAAGTTTAAAATAACTAATTGTCTGTCCTGAATCAGTCTTATTAGGTAATGTTCAAATAATTTTATCATTCCAGTGTTTTCAGTGTGGGAGAAAGTACTCAGGGCCTTCAAGTTAAACACTATGAAAGGCAGAAACAAGTTTAATATTCAGAAACCTAAAGTATGTATCAGCAGCAGAATGGACCTAAAAATAAATGTTTGTTTCAGTTCTATGAAGCTTTGAGTATTTTGGATTAGTAGTACTGCTGTGTTTGTTGTATCATATTGCTGTAATTTTGCTTTATATATAGATGCTTTATATATTCTGAGGTAAGTTGATCTATAGTGTTACATCATATTCTATAGGGATGTTATGTGTTTGTATACTTTCTGCCCAGTTTGACCCATTTAGCAGAAGTCATACTGTTTAAGGCTCTGATATCTATTCTGTATGAATTAAAGCAGTTATGACATGGTATGATTTTCTCACCCAATAAAGGAATATTTAATATATGAGTCTACTCTTCATTCTATCAGCAACAGTTATCACAGCTCGTACATTTTCTTTTTACGCATATATGTAAGCATTGAGCCAAATTTAGTAATGCCAACATATTAAAAGAACAATATTTGTCTCTTATATATATTACATCTATATATACACTGTCAAAGATACTTGTTTTTGAGTGAAGATTCAAGGTGATTGGAAATTTAAATAAATGCAACTTGAATCTTTACTGAAGCTCAGTATTTGACACAGAGTTCATGCTCACTGCTCTAATATATCATAATAATCTGAGAATGAATATAATATTGTCCATATTATATTTACATTACCAAAGTGAGATGATTTTAGTCTCATGAACAACATTAGCTAATTGTTATTTACTAGCTAATCTTGAAATGACTGTTCAGTACAGAAATGAAGCCCAACAATTATGTTTTTACAGTCCCGTGGTCTCAGCCTCAGATACTCAACTAATCAAAGTGATGTCATAAAAATGAATGAACAACAAAACATTTTTTTCTCCTTCATTTCTGTCAAACAATGCTGTATGAAACGTTTCTCGCGGTTAGTATCATGGTTGCTAGGGAACCTGAGCAGGCTAGACCGTCCCATTTCACAAGCCTCTCACTTCCGCACTTCTCGTACTTTCTAGTACGCGCCGTACCTAGTACACAAACTGCGCGTACTCCGAAGCATACGGTCGCTGGATTGGGACACAGCCACTATTGTAGTCTTAGAGTCATTTTGGTCTCAATGTAATTGACTGGTGTCCCAAGTGCATTAATGCATTTCAGTCCAACAGTGACAAGTTTAATCGATGTATCATTTGTTTGGCCGTAGTCCTGAACTCTCTGAGGCAGACGGAGCTCGCGGCCAGCCTCAAGAAGTGTGCAGTTGGATGGAAGGTGGTACAGTATCTGTGGTACCATTTTGGGAGGAGGGCAGGTGCACCCCAGAACAGACAAAGCAGCAGGGATCACATCCTGCTCAGACCCCAAGAACAAAAAAAAGGTGACTAGTTTCTTGGGACTGGCTGGTATTACCGTCAGTTCATGTAGAACTTGGCAGGGATGACCAGCCCCATGACAGACCTCACCTGAAAGGGTGCCCCAGATCCAGTGTTCGTGCAGGTAAGGAGGGGTCTATTTTTGGAACCCATATTCCACATTCCTGACTTTTCTCTCACTTTCATCCTGCAGACCGATGCCTTGAACAGGGGTCTGGGGTGTATTTTGTCCAAGCAGTTGGGGTTGATTGCCTGCCTGCATATCAGGTCCTTTTGTATCACATCACTCAGTTGACTTTGTCAATGAGAAATATTTAAAAATAAGATTTTATTTGGAACATCTACACTAACTTGTTGTACTGTGGATCATGACAAGAAATGCTAAGCTTAAAACTTACCATAGAGCCATCTGGTTTGTAGTGTCACTACAATCAGGCTCCACACCATAATTAAAATGTTTATTTTCCACAATGGAAATTAATATTTACCTATGGTCATGTTGCGGGAAGCTGCCTAACTTACTCTAGCCATAGCAACAATTTACTTGAATGTCTTGTAAAAATATATAACACAAAAGACTACTGTGACTAAAACACTGTTGGTGAAAACCCACATGCATTATTTCCAGCTCATAATCATGACAGTGCTGTATGAAGTATCACTGCTCCAAGTTGATCAAGTAAAAGATAGACAAAGACTTTAATTTCCTGGTTAAAAGTATCAAAGGCATTAAATGTCAAAATCCATTTTGGTCTATGGCTTGTTTTTTTATTTCCTATTTATATTGAATTAACAACTACTTATCCCCTTCTTTTCTTGCATTTTCAAACAAATATGAATAGAATAAATTATATACACTGAATAGAGTCCTTTCATGTTATATATTTTTATTCATGACTGAGTAAATGCTTATCCTCGTGCATAAAGCAATAAAGCAGGACTTGCCTGTGGAGATAGCCCATTGCTGACAGGGTTGACATGGTTACTAGGAGTACTAGAGTTCATGAAGGTATCAGTGTAGCTGGAGAAGCTGTGCCGGTTGGTTGCCAGACCATAGGCAGTGCTGCCGTCAGGACTTGATAAACCACTCTGGTGCATGGTGGAAGGAGGTAAGGGTTGGGGACGGTGAACAGTAGCCCCACCATCTGAAAAGTAAAACACTTCACACATTGGTTCCTTCCTTTATGTAAATAAGACACTAGCTAGGCTAGGCTACCTGTTCTACCAGTTTGTATACCAGATGAGAAAAAACACATTCCCGAACATATATATATTTAACACCAACATATAAACAACGCAAGTTTGACAACTTAAGTACACCACCATGATGCCCCACAGTATGTTGAACAGAGACCTGCATAGTGTGGATGTGATACCAAATAGGCTTAATTGGAGGCTTCTGTATCTACTTTAGGATGTCTTTACAACTAAACACAACAGGGGAAACTGGGTTAAACCTGACTGACATTTTGATAGTTACAATTACAAATATTTCCAACAGCAGGTTGTATCGCACCTCTCTCTCTGTCTGGGAATTTTTCAGCTTTTTCCAAAATCTACCAAACCAAAATTCATAAACCTTGGAGCAGTGGCAGAGGACGGGCAAAGGAACAACCTGGCATGGAGATTTTGTTTTGTTAAAACTGCAAAATATGCATTGACGTTGGTAGACAATTTCCATAACAGTTTCTTAATGCTTTTCAATACAGTACTAATTCTGTGAGTGCTTTGATGACACGCTAACATTAATTGGGAATGGCATACTCTCTGCAATCAGTTTTTTATTCTGTGAAACCACCTAGTAAGTCATTCTTATAATTGAAACAATACTTTTATTCTGAGGCAATATGCTTTAATGTACTAGATAGAGGACAACACTGCAGTTTCTTCTGCTAGAGATAAGACATTATTGGCATATCAGGACCTCTTCCAGAGAAAAACTTAAATTGATCATTAAATTGTTCCATGCATCCAGTCAAAAAACACACACACACACACACAAAAAAGACCCAGCAATATAGGTGTAAAAGTGCCTATCATGAATCATTATTTGTTGGTAAGAACATGGCCAAAATAGCATAGTATCCACGAACTCCTTAGGAAAACCTATAGGTCACATTTGTAATCTGTCAGTTAAAGGATTATCTGTTCTACCTTGAGTGTTGGTCGGGTAGTTGGATTCTGGCAGCTGATATGTAGGAAGTGTTGGCATCCCTGCAGGAGGAAATCCACCTGGCAGAAGGTGATTGAATGCTGCAAGTTGATTGGCTCCTGCTTGTTTTCGCCACCTGGCCCTTCGATTGCTAAACCACACCTTGAAAGAGAAATATATATAAATAAGCTGGAAGGAAAACACCAAAAATGATAAATGGCCTGTATTTGTATAGCGCTTTACTAGTCCCTAAGGACCCCAAAGCGCTTTACACATCCAGTCACACACCCATTCACACACTGGTGATGGCAAGCTACATTGTAAACACAGCCACCCTGGGGCGCACTGACAGAGGCGAGGCTGCCGGACACTGGCGCCACCGGGCCCTCTGACTACCACCAGTAGGCAACGGGTGAAGTGTCTTGCCCAAGGACACAACGATCGAGACTGTCCAAGCCAGGGCTCGAACCGACAACCTTCCGATTACAAGGCGAACTCCCAACTCTTGAGTCAGCTGAATAGCTGAATTTAAAATCAGCAAGAATTTGCACATTTACATTGATTCTATTCTGATGCCATGCTCTAGGTCTCACAGATTCTCCGCTGAAAGAGAATTTTACCTTTTCTCACCACAAAGTACATACAGATAGTCCTTTTGTGAAATTTCACACAGAGGGCAAGATCCACATTCAAAAGCCTATATTTCATTGTCCCAAATATCTGAAATGATTCAGGACATATAACTTACTCTAAGCATTAATATATTGGGACATGCCATCATTTCAAAGGTAAAACTTCAGCAAATTAATGTTTGTAGTGTGTGTTTCTGTGAGTAAATAAGTTTTTTTTTTCATTATCCACTGTTTCTTCTTGACATTTAGTCCTGCATGTTTGTTTTCATTTCAATTAAACTATACCACTCACATGATTTAACACAGGCATACTTAACACCTACACATCTCTAGGGTCACAGCAGAAATCTTTGCATTGCTTGCAGCTTTCTACCTGCCCACTTTTTCCAGGAATCTTCTTTTTTCATTTAGTGCAAACGAAAATGTGACTTTTATGTAGAGAAGCTGATTTGGACTTCTATATCTGCAGAGCAGACTTAAATTATTACAGCAGGCGTTGTTGCCTTGAGGTACTTGCGCAAAAAACGCAGAAGTAGATCATACGGTCTCACTACCTCTGTAGAAGAGACGTGACGGAAAGGAAACAGAATATGACCTATCATCATTTTAACATGATATCTTTGGATTGCTTTCTAATGCAAGGATGCATAGATGTGGAATGTATATGTTTGTACATTTATAGATACATATTTCTGGCACATTTAGAGACATATTTAAGGCTCTGTGTGTGGAACCCATGTTCCACATTCCTAACTTTTCTCTCCCTTTTATCCTGCAGACCAATGCCTTGAACAGGGGTCTGAGGGGGTATTTTGTCCAAGCAGTTAAGGTGGGGTTGATTGCCTATCTACGTGTCAGGTCCTTTTGTATCACATCCCTCAGTTGACATTGTCAATGAATAAATCTTTAAATATAAGACTCAATTTGGAAAATCTACTCTGGGACAAGAAACACTAAGTTTAAAACTTGCCATAGAGCCCTCTGGTTTGTAAGATTTCCTCAGTAAGAAAGTGTCTCTATAGTCAGGCTCCACACCATAATTAAAATGTTTATTTTCAGGAGCGGGACCACACCTCCAAACATGTTCCTTCCGGTTGTAATCTATATAGGTTTTCCCCAGTTCTGCAAACTGTTCATTCTCGTTCATTCCCCAACCTCCCTCCCTCTTTGTTCTCAATTCTTTAACTTCTTCACTCCTATTTAGTACATGGGAATCTGCCAGGCCTGGGAGCCGTCGCCAGTCCCCTTCGAAGCCTTCCCTAAACCGCAGCTCAATTCATGTCCAACCATTCGCCTTTACCTACTAAAACGCTGTCAAACCTAAAATGAGGATGTGGGCCCAGCTAGTGAATCAAGCCTAAAGGATAATGTACCAAAGCTATCCTTGGAATTCAAAACAAAAACTGAACTTCATATCAGTTGCGCCAACAGAATAGAATAGAATAGAATAGAATAGAATAGAATAGAATAGCCTTTATTGTCATTGTACAGAGTACAACGAAATTGGAGTGCCACTCCGTTGGTGCAAGTTTCAATAATAAATATAAATGTAAAATATAAAAAGTACAAAAAAAAAACAATCGTAAGTACTCAAACAATAGTATGTACAATATATACAGGATAGCAGCATTAATATAATGACAGTATGAATAGCAGCATAATATAATGACAGTGACGGTATGGAATAGGTTCAATTGTTTTTGTGCTTATTTACTACGGTGATAGCTCTGGGAAAGAAGCTATCCCTGAATCTGTTTGTCCTGGTTTTATGTGACCTGTACCGTCGGCCTGACGGTAATAGTTCAAACAGTTGGTTGCTGGGGTGAGAGTGGTCCTTGATGATATTGCCAGCTCTGCTGAGGTACCGAGAGTTTGCAGTGACCTCCAGGCTGGGCAGAGAGCAGCCAGTGATCTTCTGGGCTGTGTTGATGACCCTCTGCAGTACTTTCCTGTCTGCAGCTGAGCACCCTGCATACCATGTTGTTATGCCGTACGTTAGGATGCTCTCTATGGTGGCTCTGTAAAATGTCACCAGCAGCCTCTCCTCCAGGTTGTTCCTCCTGAGCACTCTCAGAAAGTGGAGACGCTGCTGGGCCTTTTTAACCACCGCTGTAGTATTTGCAGTCCAGGAGAGGTCATCAGATATCTGCACGCCCAGAAACCTCATGGAGTGTACCCTCTCCACACAGCTCCCGTGAATGTAAAGTGGGGCCGGGTCTGCTCTGCCCTTCCTGAAGTCCAAGATAAGTTCTTTAGTTTTCGTGGTGTTCAGTTGGAGGTTGTTAACTGAACACCACTCAGTCAGTCTGTTGACCTCATCTCTGTAGTCCGACTCATCCCCCCTTGAGATGAGTCCAACCACTGTGGTGTCATCCGCGAACTTTATGATGGTGTTTGAGAGATGGGTAGGGGAGCAGTCGGATGTGTAGAGCGTAAACAGGAGGGGACTCAAAACACATCCTTGTGGAGACCCAGTGCTGAGTGTGATGGTGCTGGACCGGTGGGGGCCGAGTCTGACAGACTGTGGTCTATTTGTCAGGAAGTCCTTGATCCAGAGGCAGATGGGGGTGGAGAGTCCCAGGTGAGACAGTTTCTGGACCAGGATCTCCGGGATGATATGATTGAATGCTGAGCTGAAGTCCAGAAAGAGCATTCTCACATAGCTTCCTCGGTGCTCCAGGTGACTCAGCGCAGTGTGGAGCGCTATGGTGATAGCGTCCTCGGTGGAACGATTTGTCCTGTAGGCAAATTGGTGGGGGTCCAGAGTGGGAGGCAGACCGGCCCTGATGGGCTGACAGACCAGTCTCTCAAAGCACTTCATCACTACAGGCGTAAGTGCAACAGGCCTGTAGTCATTTGGGCTGGCCACAGCTGTCTTCTTGGCGATGGGGATGATGGTGGAGGTTTTGAGGCAGGGCGGGACGGTGTTTGATGACAAGGAAAGGTTGAAGATTTTAGTGAAGACTCCGGTCAGTTCGTCAGCACATGCTCTGAGAACCTTTCCATGTATTCCATCAGGACCTGCCGCCTTCCTGGGATTCACTGACCTTAGAACACACCTCACTTGGTGCTCCCTAAGTGTTAGTGTGCCAGTGCTGGGGGCGGGTGGAAGTGGTGTGGCAGCTGAGGGCTTGGTCGTCTCAAAGCGGGCGAAGAAACGGTTTAGATCCTCAGCCAGTGAGGCATCAGTCCTAGATGTTGCCTGGTTATTGCTTCTGTAGTTGGTAATGTGATTGATCCCCTGCCACATTTTTCTGGGGTCGTTGTCAGCAAAGTGATCTTCAATCCTCCTCCTATAGGCAGCCTTAGCTTTCCTGATGCCTCTACTCAGGTCTGCCCTGGCCGCCCTATACGCAGCCCTGTCCCCTGACTTGAAGGCAGTGTTGCGGCTTTTTAGGAGGGATTGCACTTCGCTATTCATCCAGGGTTTTTGATTTGGAAACACCCTGACCCTTTTGTTGACGGTGACATTGTCAACACACAACATCGCTGTGGAACAAGATAAAAATCCATCATCCAAGGAAAGTCTCCACAAAACTCAATCCAGTGAGTGAAGACGGGGCTCTAGCTGTGGCCTCTGGAAGAAACACTCCCTAGGCTTCCTTTCCTCCTGCTATGGCAGACCACTCCTCCACAGTGGCGCCCTGTTCCACTCCTGTATTTGCTGACCTCTGTACCCTCCAACCACCCACCAAGAACGTCACTGCAGACTCTGGAGTGACTGAAAAAATGAGATCACAGATACAAGCTGGGGAAATGAGCTTCCTCCTTAGATTGGATGGCTTCTCCCTTAGCGATAGGGTAAAGGGATTAGCGATCCAGGGGGGGCTCAGAGTAGAGCTGCTACTCTACCACATCAAAAGGACCCAGTTAAGGTGGTTCAGGCATCTGATGAGGATGCCTCTGGGAACAGTTTCCTGTGCATGTGCCCCCGAGAGGAAGTCCTAGGGCAGACCTAAGACATGCTGGACAGACTAAATCTATCAGCTGGCCTTGGAATGCATTGGTGTTCCCAGGAGAAGGCGGCTGGGGAGAGGAAGGTTTGGGCTTCTCTGCTTAGGCTGTTGCCCTCTCAACCAACCCCAGATAAGTGGAAGAAAATGGAAGGATGGATAGTTAAATTGAATTGACCTCAACAGCTGGTGAAGAGATGAATGCTTCCCTCCAAGGATGTGGACAAGTGGAAGAAGAAATTATCTGACAGATAACTAACTCAAGCAGAGAAAGCAATCCTTTTGAACGATTTTAATTTTGATGTCAAATCAAAAAAATCTCGCATTTGGAACTAATTACAGCCACAGATTCAGTAATCCAAAAGAACAACACTGTGGATGCAGAGACAGAGCAACTGCAGAGGAAAGTGTCAGCCTGTCTTAGCAACACAAGGCCCCCAACCTCCAGTATCACAGACTGTCTGATGCACTTGAAAACAGACAATGCTTCTGATCACATCTCATGCAACAGATTATACCCAAGGGAAACTATACCGAGTCAGTATGGTGTACCAGTGATACCTAAATAAGGGGGTATTTTTAAAGTTCATTGTCAGTGTGATCAATCAGTTACCTCCAACACCTCAAAGTTCCTGGCTTGAAGTTTGTGGAGAAAGGGAAAGATGCTGTGAGGGCAGAAGAAATAAGTGTCTCTTACGACATTATGTCTGTCTTTACTTGTCTTCCAGCTACTGATTACATGGTAGTTTGTACACTGAAAAGAGTTAAAGAAGCAGGCACCCGATTGGTCGGTAATGAGGGTGGTCCTATTCTGAAGTGGAATCACTGTGTAATTTCTTACAAAGTCCACATAAAAGGACCAGTACTAGAAACGTAGGTGTGTCATGGATTCCATAGGCACAACCCCGTTCATTTCCAATGATTCTGACCAACTATAATAGATGTTTCTAGAACAAAATGGGTTGCTAATTGCAGCCATGCAAAATCAGTAATTTCAGTGACAATCATTCAAGCTGACTATAACTGGTTTTATTTTTTGTTTCTCCATGTTTATACATTAAGTAGTACTGAAACAATGATTTGATTTGACACACCACAAATATTTTTTAGTTACAGTCTTTGCAGTTCTCTGTTTCCCATCACTATATCTCTACCATACAGTATTTAATATTAATATATTTTTTGAAACCTTCCATGGCCTCAGCTTAAGGACACAGAAATAGTATTCAAATGTAGTGTAAAGTTATAACTAGGCCTACTTAACTGTGCCATAATCCAAAGTTACAAATTTTGTCAACATGAATGAGAAATAGTTAGCTTCAAAGCAAGTTAGAAGGTGGGCATTGAGTTGGATTTTTTTTTTAAAATTTGTACTCCAGTAACTTATTCTGTGAGTAGGATGGACGTAAAATGACCATTGTCAAGTCGAGGCATACAGATAATTCTGAGGTCGGCATTTATGACCTAAGTGGCAGGCATGGAGGAGTTTCCATGCCACGCTGGTTTCTCATTGTCTCAGTTTTCTGTGACTTGATTGAGCCACTTTGCAGTTATGGCTTAAAGTTCCCCTGAGAGCGAAGACTTCCATGATCTGCTCTGATTTTTACAATGAGTGGTAGACTCTAAACTGGTGGGAAAAACAAATTCCAGCCAAGAATCTGGGAGTGAGACATGCAAGAGGAATGCAGCACCCACCCTACTGCTGAAAACTTACAGCTGTTGTTAGAACTCTACAATATTTTCCCAAACACAACTGAGGCACTGTGAAGCTGTCAAACAGAGACCAAAGCCAGTTTCCTTAGTGGAGATGTGAACAGCTGGCAGAGTCTCCAGAAGTTAGAGAGAGTTAGTCTTGCACACTGAACAAATATATAAAACACTGTGAAAAAGTCTCACACCTCATTTCGTTATATTTTGCTAAGAATATGGGAAATGTACAGTGATGTACAACAAACATACTTGAAAGTCCAGAGTTTGTACACTTCTCATGAGATTAAAAGTCAGTATTTCTATGACCAACTTTATTGTTCATCACAGCTTGAACTGTTTTTGGCAGCCATGCCAATCAGAAACTTTGCATCGGGGTCAAAATCTGACAGTACTTTTCTGCATTCATAATTGAAATGCAGCCAGTAGTTCTTCTTTAATGTGGCATACCAGAACATTCTCTCCCACTTTCCCTTCCTTATAAATGGCTTCTTGACCACCACCTTTGTTGAGCAATAGATGAATCAACTGAAGGACCAGAACTGTCTCTCAGGTCCTGTGTCAGGTCATTTTATCCTGTTATGGACATTTCTTATATCTTTCATCTACTTTAGATTCCTTTTAAGACGTCCTATTTTTTGTACTCTAGTTGTCCAGTTTCCTCATTTTTTAAGGATTCACTCCAAAGCAAGCTGGTGAGCAAACCGATCTTTAATCATAACCTTCTTGGTGCAAAAATACAATTTTACGCCTGCCAACCTGTGTAATCATTAACACAATGATGTGAAAGAAAATAATGTATTTTTGTAACAAGCTACTTAGTTTGTTCATTGTTTTTATTTCATCATCATGTTCCTTAGAACATTTTAAAATTCGGTCTTTGTTAAGTTGTCTGTTATGTATTGACACTGGCCAGCAAAGACAGAGGGACCATGAGGTCCCTCTGTCTTTGCTGGCCTGACCTGCCATTTCGGGGGTGGGGTTCCCTCCACCTCAAGCCCTCTTTCTCTCCCTCCTCTGTGTGTGTGTGTGGTGTTCTTTTCTTTTTGCAGCATTGGGACCTTTAAGAAGTTCCCACTCTTGAGCCACATACACTTGCTGGCAATCATACATATGCCGCTGATGTTCCCGTCAAGGGGCACTATTTAGTAGAGCCGTTGAGCTTCAATCAACACTGCATCATTGAGTGACAATAGTTAGTTGAACCCTGGCTCATCCAAAGAAGTGATCTTGTTGTGTTTCTCTTAGTGAAGGAAACTAAGCCATGGAGAGTTTTGGAGAGAGCACCAAGGTTTTCGTAAATATTTCGGAAAGAACTGTGGAGAGTGTGTTTGGGAGAAATTGCCCCACCACTGAGAAAATCACATTTTGTTGGAACTGCTTTGCACCTTGTTTTTTCACTGTAAATAACCTTACTGTAACTGTTCAGGAAGTCTTGTGACTGGGTTCTGTTACTGTGCCATTTGGCAAACCCGACAGACACAACACTGGTTCATCCTTTGAGTTAGGTGCCTTTTTATGTTTGAATGACACATAGGTCAGAGTTAGCATGCAAAACACATCTGAATATGTTCAATGGAATAGAAAAAATTAGTTAAAGAGAATTAAAAAAAAAAAAAAAAACTTTGGAAGGTTTCCAGAAACCTGAAAAACCTTTGCTCATTTTTAAAAATGACTGGACAGTCTTGCTCATTAAAAGCAAAATATAAAGAAACAAGTGATGGCTCAAGACTTCTGAATAGTACAGCAAGTTAGTAGAATATAGTAGAATGCTGCATAGTCAGCAGTAAAGGTTCTAACCAGTCTGTGTGATTTTAAAAAAGCAAATATTTTACTAATTAATCTACTGAGAATGTTGCAGCATTGTGTTCGACGACACACAGGTTCTCAATAAAAAACATTATTCATGTTCTTATAGAGATGCTCTCTATCAGTCCCTCAGTTCAAGTAGTGAGTTTCAACATTTGAAATGAGTAAGTGTGTCTTTGTGTGTGGGTTTAATGTTTAAAAAAAAAAAAGAGATCAAGGATGGAATGAAAAATAGACAGATGAAGGGTGTAACGCGTGGCTGGAGAGATCTATGGATTAATGGATAGTTGAATACTAATGCATTACCTGGACCCTGGCCTCAGTAAGTTTTGTTCTCTGGGCCAGCTCCTCTCTAGTGTAAATATCAGGATAATGTGTTCTTTCAAAAGCCTTCTCCAGCTCCTCCAGCTGCTCCGCTGTGAAAGTAGTCCGACTCCTACGCTGTTTCCTCTTCAGTGGAAGGTCAGGCTCTGATTCCACGTCTGACGATTCATCCATCCGGCTGCCTGAATAAGCACAAGGTAAATACAAAGGTATTTAGAGCATTTAGGAAGACTTTAGTCATCATGTTTTTGTGAACATGTATTAATGCAGAATATTCACAGGACAACTGAGAATTACAAACAAATTGCCAAAATTTATAGTTGCAATGGGATGCTAACCATAACCTCATATTTAAAAGTCATTAGCATAAAGTTTGAACTTCCATGAAGATACCCTCTCTTGATTAACTAATTTGAAATGCTGTTAATTTATAAAGTCTGCTCTCAAAACAAAGGTTCCGCTTCAGGTTCCTTTATCTGTTCCTTTTTGTTAAACCTTGTTGTTTTACATTTTGGAATCAGAAACCTTTGCCCAGAAGAAAGAAACTGAAACTCACTATGCAAGGATGGTAAATTAAACCATTATTAATTAAGAAGAACAAGATAAGTCTTTACACTATTACTTTGGTATTATTCACTAAAATGACCTGAAATGCACTGAAACATAATTACCATTTCATGGTAATGTACAGGGTGGCCATTTATATGGATACACCATAATAAAATGGGAATGGTTGGTGATATTAAAGTCCTGTTTGTGGCACATATGTGAGGGGGCAAACTCCTCAAGATGGGTGGTGACCATGGTGGCCATTTAGAAGTCGGCCATCTTGGATAGAACTTTTGTTTTTTCAATAGGAAGAGGGCCATGTGACACATCAAACTTATTGGTAATGTCACAAGAAAAACAATGGTGTGCTTGATTTCAACGTAACTTTATTCTTTCATGAGTTATTTACAAGTTTCTGACCACTTATAAAATGTGTTCAATGTCCTGCCCATTGTGTTGGATTGTCAATGCAACCCTCTTCTCCCACTCTTCACACACTGATAGCAACACCGCAGGAGAAATGCCAGCACAGGCATCCAGTATCCGTAGTTTCAGGTGCTGCACATCTCGTATCTTCACACCATAGACAATTGCCTTCAGATGACCCCAAAGATAAAAGTCTAAGGGGGTCAGATTGGGAGACCTTTGGGGGCCATTCAACTGGCCCACGAAGACCAATCCACTTTCCAGGAAACTGTTCATCTAGGAATGCTCGGCCCTGGCACCCATAATGTGGTGGTGCACCATCTTGCTGGAAAAAATCAGGGAACGTGCCAGCTTCAGTGCATAAAGAGGGAAACACATCATCATGTAGCAATTTCAAATATCCAGTGGCCTTGAGGTTTTCATTGATGAAGAATGGACCCACTATCGTTGTACCTCATATACCACACCAAACCATCACTTTTGTTGGTCCAACAGTCTTGGAGGGATCCATCCAATGTGGGTTAGTGTCAGACCAATAGCGGTGGTTTTGTTTGTTAACTTCACCATTCACATAAAAGTTTGCCTCATCACTGAACAAAATCTTCTGCGTAAACTGAGGGTCCTGTTCCAATTTTTGTTTTGCCCATTCTGCAAATTCTGTGCGCCGATCTGGGTCATCCTCGTTGAGATGCTGCAGTAGCTGGAGTTTGTAAGGGTGCCATTTGTGAGTAGCTAATATCCACCAAAGGGATGTTCGGCTAATGCCACTCTCCAGTGACATGCAGCGAGTGCTACGCTGTGGGCTCTTGCTGAATGAAACTAGGACAGCCACTGATGTTTCTTCATTAGTGACAGTTTTCTTGCATCCACATTTTGGCAAATCCGACACTGAACCAGTTTCACGAAACTTAGCAAGCAGTTTACTAACTGTAGCATGGGAGATGGGTGGTCTCATAGGGTGTATTGCATTGTCTTGCTGCAATGACCAGTTTACCAGATATCAACACAATTTCGATCCGCTCCTCCCGTGTTAACCTCTTCAACATGTCAATGGCTGTGAACAAAGTTACTTGTAAATAAGTCATGAAAGAATAATGTTACGTTGAAACCAAGCAGCACGGTGGTACCGTGGTTAGCACTGTTGCCGCACAGCAAGAAGGTCCTGAGTTCAATTCCACCATCAGGCCGGGGTCTTTCTGTGTGGAGTTTGCATGTTCTACCCGTGTTTGCGTGGGTTCCCTCCGGGTACTCTGGCTTCCTCCCACCGTCCAAAGACATGCAACTTGTGGGGATAGGTTAATTGGATAATCCAAATTGTCACTAGGTGTGAATGTGCGAGTGAATGTGAGTGCGAATGGTTGTCTGTCCCTGTGTGTTGGCCCTGCGACAGACTGGCGACCTGTCCAGAGTGTACCCCCGCCTCTCGCCCTATGACAGCTGGGATAGGCTCCAGCGCCCCCCGCAACCCTGAAAAAAAGGATAAGCGAATGAATGGATGGATGAAACCAAGCACACCATTGTTTTTCTTGTGACATTACCAATAAGTTTGATGTGTCACATGGCCCTCTTCCTATTGAAAAAACAAAAGTTCTATCCAAGATGGCCGACTTCTAAATGGCCACCATGGTCACCACCGATCTTGAGGAGTTTGCCCCCTCACATATACTAATGTGCCACAAACAGAACTTTAATATCACCAACCATTCCCATTTTATTACGGTGTATCCATATAAATGGCCCACCCTGTAGGTAATGTAGCTCAGGAGGTAGAGCAGGTCGAACGATTCCTGGCTCCCCCAGTCTGCATACCAAATATCCATGGGCAAGATACTAACCCCCACTTGCTCTCCAATGCATCCATCTGAGTATGAATGCGTATGAGTGTATATTAGTTAGAAAGTACTGACAAAGCATAGAGTGCTTGTGTGAGTGGGTGTGTATGGGTGAATTCGGCATGTTGTATACAGCGCTTTGAGTACTCCAGGAGATTAGAAAAGCACTATATAAGAATCAGTCCATTTACCATTCACAACAGCACAAATTCCTCTCATATTGAGAACACACATACAGTCTTTGTTTTGTTGTTTATGTTTGAACATAAAACTAACAAATCAAAGCAAAGTTGGAAAAACAGCCCAAAGAGACTTCAAAGCAATCACTGCAGTGATTCTGCTTTAGGAACATGAATAGGTAAAAGGTGATAAAAGGCTTGACTGCTTATCACTGCCTTTGTTACCTGCTCAAGATCAGGCTCTGGCTGCTAGGCTGAAGTCAGCATACACTCAGCTTTAACATCATTCTGGGTTCTTGGCTAGCTTTGTGTTAGCATGCTGTCTGTGCAGATGCTTGCAAAGAGACAAAGTCCTGTTAGCCACAGACACAGAGCACCAGCCATACCTCAGCGCAGCAAAGCTGCCATGCAGGAGCTGGCAGTGGGTCAGAAACTGATCTGTAAATACAAGAATGGCCATTATTACCAGAGCAAATGTGGTGCTAACCACGGCTAAGTTCTATGAAGTGGTGTTTGACGACGACTCGTTCTATGACAACCTCTTCCCTGAGGATATTAAAAACTGTGTCCACCTCGGTCCACCCACTAAAGGTTGGAAGAAAGGAACCTCCAGCAGATCCAGACTCAGGCAGGGCCAGCCATAGTGACAAAAGACTCGGTATGGAAGAGAGTCCAAGAATTATAATAACTAATGATTAAATGCAGATTGGTATATAAACACAGTTAATAAAAATTGCAGCACAACTAAGGGAGGATTCAGGGTCACCTGATCCAGCTATAACCATATGCTTTATCAAAGGAAAGCTTTAAACCTAATCTTGAAAGTAGAGAGGGTATCTGTCTCCTGACTCCAAACTGGGAACTAGTTCCACAGAAGATTGGCCTGAAAACTGAAGGCTCTGCTTCCCATTCTACTTTTAAACATTCTAGGAACCACAAGTAAGCCTGCAGTCTAGTCAAAGACATCTACTGGGAGTCAGGAAGTCTTTAGGGCAACCTGATAATAATGAGTGACAGTAGTCCACCCTAGAAGTAATAAATGAATGAACTAGTTTTTCATCATCACTCTGAGACAGGATGTTTCTAAGTGTTGAGAAGTTGCAGAAATGTAATGCAGTTCTACATACCTGTGTAATATACACATTGAAGGGCATACCTGGTCAAAAATCATTGATTCCTCACAGTATTACTGGACACCAAGGTAATGTTATCCAGATTATTTGGTTGAACACCATATTTCTAAGATATTTATTTAGGGCACAGTAACGGTGTGTTCACACCGAACGCGATGGACGCGAATAGAGCGTCAGGTTTACATGTAAAGTCAATGGAAAAGCGCAATGACACGTGATTGCGGGTCCCGCGAAAATTCGGAAGCAGATTTCGTCGCGAAAACGCGAAAACACATGAAGCGCGCGTCAGTGTAGCACGTCTGGCGCGTTTGACTCGCGAATAAAACCACACACGTGAGTTTTTGTGTTGCATTTTGTGCATACGCGCGTTTCGCGTCTACCGCTCGAGTTGGAAAAATCTGAACTCCAGCGTCAAATCGCGCCGCGACAACCAATCAGGAGCCTGGTGACGTGGCTGTGACCTAGGTCAAAGGGGCAGATCCAGCCCTTCATACTTCAATGGAGGGAAGGCTAATCTATGCCGTAGCAAACAACCCGGAGCTGTACGACACCAGCTGCTTTCTGTACTGAGACAGGAATAAAAAGGACCGAGCTTGGAGGAAGATATGTGAAGAGATCGGGCAACCTGGTAAGTTCATTCATTTCTCTTTTGAAAGTTTTCACTGACCCGGGGAAGCCGCACAAAAGCTAGCAAGCCACCGCTATTTTCCCACTGACGTACCGTTCTCCTTTTATGCATGTTGTCATTTAGGAATATATTTTATTGTTTATATATCCTGTTTGGGTTTTTTTTGATGTTGAAATTAAAATCTAGTAGCAGTCTTCTCATTTCTTTGTGTTTTGTGCTGTTTTACAGGCCCACAGAGGAGGACAGCTCTGAGGCAGATGAGGGACGGGTCCCAGGACGGTCCATCGGCGGTGGAGCTGGCCATCCTGGAGTCCCTGAAGAGGCCACACCAGTCTCCAATGGAGCATTTCCTCCTCAGCCTTGTTCCTGCTCTGGAGAGCAGCTGGGTCCTTTTTATTCCTGTCTCTCTGTAAATACTTATATTTTATATATTTATGTTTAATGTTTTTCTGTGTGAGAATTTTAATATTATTTCAAATAAATTTTTATAATGACTAATGTCTCAGTTCTACTAGACAGCAAAGGTTGGCACAAAACTTGACACATGTAGAATTTATTTCATATTATACTAATGACAAAATATACTAATACAGTGGGATGCAAAAGTTTGGGCAACATTGCTAATAGCCATCATTTTCCTGTATAAATCGTTGTTACAATAAAAAACGTCAGTTAAATATATCATATAGGAGACACACACAGTGATATTTGAGAAGTGAAAAGAAGTTCACTGGATTTACAGAAAGTGTGCAATAATTGTTTAAACAAAATCAAGCAGGTGCATAAATTTGGGCACCACAAAAAAAGAAATGGAATAAATATTTAGTGTATATCAATGTGTGTGTCTCCTATATGATATATGGGGTTCCTTTGGGCGTGCTTCCCATCCAGAGCTCCACAGCACAGAGGGAAGTTCCAGCGCTCCTGGAATCCCTCTGTGATGGACCGCCAGTCTTCAGTTGAAGGCACAGCCATGAAATCGTCCACTAGACAGTCCCAGATGGCCGTCGCTACCTGGGGGATGATCTGGCTCACCGTGGACACACCAACTCGAAAACTGAACGCGATGGTCCTGAAGGAGTCCCCAGTGGCAAGGAACCTGGACAAAATTGTTTAAAATGAGTATTATGTGTACTGCAGTTACAAAATACATTATTGAAATTCCAAAATTACAAATTACAAAACATAAATCTTACATAAAACATTTTGTAATTATAAGGATAATTACATGATATATATTAGATATAATCTAAAACAGTCTGCGGTGATTATATACAAATATTCAACTATCCCAGAATTAAACCAGGTCTAAATAAAAAGGAGTGAGTATCACTACAAAGGTTAACTCAGTGGTCCTAATGCTACAGTTTGATATCAGCAAACACCGAGCGCATACATTGATATGACACCACAGCTATGCTATCATTGCAAACACTGATAACAGCATAAATCGAATTAAATCAGGACTTGATGAGACCTGAGTATCACTAGAAATATTATAAACAGTCGTTTCCGTACCACAGTTTGCTATCAGTAAACACCGAGAGCATTCACTGTTAGCATAGCACATCCATGTTAGCAGTGTATAAATGGATGGTTTAGCATATATTAGCACAGGTATCAATAAAGGACTACCGTATTAAATACTTTTACTAACCTCAGGCAGATGGACAGGCGCTCTGCAGGTGGGATTGAGCGCCTGTAATTAGTGTCTAGGCGGGCGATTCTGGGACCGACACGGGAAAGCAGGTCCTCAAACTGGCCGAGTGAAAGACGGTGATATCGCTGGAATCGGCCGTCATCCAGGCGCAGCTCCTGGAGCAAATGGTGAAACTCACCAAACTGCTCACGCCTCTGGAAGACCTGATGGACCCAGGTACGGCGAGGACGTCTTTTTTTACGCCGCTGCTCTGCTCTCCACAGTACATAGAGAAGGGAGACTCTCTCTTCAAGCGCTAGCTCGACAGCTGCCATCTTGCAAAGATACCGTCTGGCACAACTTCCTCCCATATTCCTCCCACATTTCCGGTTCACGATTTTGACGTGCGATGGATTTTTCTTGGACACGTGTTGAGGCGCGAATGTGCACGCGTCAAATTAGGGGTGTTTGGGGTGTTTTTGTTCGCGTCCATCGCGTTCGGTGTGAACACACCGTAAGACAAGATGAGATGAGACAAGGCGAGATACGATACAATCTGATGTAAAATGATAAGATAGCCTTTATTAGTGCCACAGTTGGGAAATTCACATCCTCAGTTTTATCTGAATTTAGAAACAAGAAACTGGTGATCTTCATGTCTTTATGTCTTTAAGACATTCTAGTAGTTTAACTAAATGGTTATGTATGATTCGTCTGGCTTCATGGATAGATAGAGCAGGATATAATCTGCATAGCAATGAAAATGTATGTTATGCCTTGCTATACTACATGCTTACTGTAAGCATGTAGTATTTACAGTTTTTCTCACATCACTATCAATCTTTGCACAGCAGTTAGTGTATTTCTCATAACAATTGGTGCAAACTGCAAAACCTAGTGGATAATCTGTAAAAGCAGGTCACTTGCTCAAAATCGATAATCCAGTCCTCAAAAGCAAGTACTTATGTCAATGAAACTGCCAGTGTCATCAAAATGAGAAGTCGTGACACCATCTTTATTAACAAGATAGTCAAGAGGCTTTGTCATGTTTTCATCATGACAGTGTACAGTATTCTCTCAGTGTTTTCCAATGCAAAAAAAGGTCAGAACTCAGCGACACTACCTGAAAATGCTGAAGACAGCACTATACACTTTTTGCACAGCCATTTACAGTAATGTATACTAAACATGAGATATTATGAGATGTTGGATTACTGTCCAGTACTATACATACCTGTTCTCCCTATGAAATGCTTGAATGATTGAATTCACAGTGGTTCTTCCAACACCCTCCGACCAGCCTCATCCATTGTGAGGCCGTGATTGTCAACATGGTCAACATGTTGCCCTAATTTCATTCGGAATCTGCCTATGTATTTGGTGTCTTCTCCCTCTTCCCCTGTTTTGTCCCCCCTGCCCTATTCACCCCTATTCCATGATGCTGACCTTCCATTTCTGTGTCACAGAATTGTAGAAATGGTACACACTATGTCCTGCTCGGTTCATAAATGCTTGCCAATTGAGGGTTCATGAGATTGATCCATGAGTGACTGTGAACAAGTGGCTTGTCATTGCTTACAACTAATACTTCACACACCTCCTTGTCAGTGAAAGCTGAAATTCACCTGAGAGAAATTGTTCAATTTAGGAGACATTTCTAGGAAAAATTGAAACAAAAGGTATACAATTTGCTTGACAGAATTTGATAACTAATTCAACAATGTTGTATGTAATGACTCAAGCAATGAAATGAAGAATATTAGTTTTATTGGGAACGACTATTCAGCATCCAAAAGTAGAGTTCATTTTGACTGACATGACTTAAGCAAATGATAGTGTTATAAAACGGCAGAGAATTGTATGAAAGCAACTGATACATGTCCAAGAGCATTTACAATTTGTTCAGAGGAAGGAGAAATTACTACTATGATGTGCACAAATGACTAAATTTTGTGGAGGTTACACTAATGGTTTTGAGAATTTTCATTCTGATCTGAGAAAAGCACCAAAGCAACTGAGAAAAACTGTAAATGAAATTGGTCCTAGCATGGAACTCTGTGGACCTCCATAGCATAAAGGGAATAAATTTTCCAAACTCAGTCTGAGATAAGATAAGATAAGATAAGATAAACCTTTATTAGTCCCACATGTGCTAAATTTGTTTGGCCACAGCAGAAAGTGGACAGTACAAATTTAAGAGCAGCAAAAATTAAGAAAAAAAATTGAATAGAATAAAATACTATACAAAATAAAATAAAATTCTATAAAAAATAGAATAAAGTACTATACAATAGATAGATAGATAGATAGATAGATAGATAGATAGATAGATAGATAGATGTTTAATGAATATTGATGACTGTGGGTTCTTCATTATATGAAAAGGGTGCATAGGTACAAGTGCCACATTTTTTTTTAAATCGCTCCTTTTAAATATAAAGTCAATATTGAGAAAAAAGTAAAATATGTCAAGATTACAGTTGTTCACATACATTACAGTTGTTCTTTCAAGATAAAGTGCAACAGCTGCTACACCCTCTACAAAATGCCATGTGTAGAATTGGTTTCAGTAACAACGGAATTATTTCTCTTTAAAACATAAACACAGTCTGGTGATAAGTAAGAAGATGTTGAAGACATGGTGCAATCTGGTCATAAGGATAAACTATACAAACGTGGAAAAGTTGGCTGGATTTGTGGATTAAACCTTATACTATAAAATTCTAAATTCAGATGTGATGTATGATGAACGATAGAAATGTGTGAGAATTGTCAGAACAGTTGACCCTCGATCTGTGACTGTGACAGTGAGTTTGCACAGAAGTTAAGGCATGAACAGCACATTAGCAGAATAACAGCTACGTTAGTGTGCTTAGCACTAGGGTGCAAGGATTTTCAGTCTGTCAGTGTTCAGAGTGGTTGGGCAGTAAGACTCAAGAAGATGGACCTAAGATACATCCACAAGCATGAAGTAACACAAAGGACAAGCAGTAATGAAGCCTGTGTAGATGGCTCACTCTGTTCCATGAGAGTAAAATGTGCGAGGCCTTTAAAGACCAAAAATATCCTGATGACAAAGAGTTCTGTCACAATACTGACGATTTAGTCTTAAATACTTATCAGATATTCTATTGTAATTCAGTACTCAACACTGACTGTGAGCTCTGGCTGTGGATATTTCAATTCAATTCAATTCAATTCAATTTTATTTATATAGCGCCAAATCACAACAAAAGTCGCCTCAAGGCGCCTGGTTATTGATTTTTTTTGTACGAACTGAATTCAACTAACTTAGCTCAACGCATTCAGAAGTTGGTCTTGGTGGTAAAAGAAAAAAGAAAAGGCCTGTTAAACTGACTTGGACAACTACAGGGTCGACTATGAAGTTTAATTAAACAAGGAATTATGGGATTAGTGTGAGGTTCACAGTACAGGCCACTGGAAGAGTCTCAGGGAGAATATGTTTTTGTATTCCCCCTAACTCCCACCCCCCAACCCTCTGCCAAACACTCCCACTAGAGAATTGTCAATGGATTACATGTGGCCACAGGACATGCTGCTGCATTAATTAAATCAATTCTTTCAACATTTAGTCTCTTCTAAGGTTTGTTTTCCTGAAGACCAAGGTAAAAAATAATAATGAAAAAATTATATTTATACTTCTCCACATTTCTAAAGTAAGTCTCAATATACCGTATGTGTTTTATTTGTAGCTGGTAGGTTTGTGAAGGAGTGGGGTAGGCAATTTGGCACTAACTCAGCGTGACAACACTTGAGGCCACTGGGATCACTTTCCAAAAGGCACCTCAGAGTCCTCGGGGTGCTGCTGTGACAGGATAGACTATTTGTTTTCCCTCCACATGCTGCTGGATTTAGGGCAAGAGAAGGGCAGAGCTGGCAGCAAAGGAGGAATGTGAAAGAAAAGAAGCATCCTCGCTGAGAAAACTGGCTAGAAGCTTGCATTTTTTCTTGTATACCTACTTTTTTTTTATTCACCTTACTACCAAAGCAGTTACTTTAAGGCTGATGGTTTTTGTAACAGCAAAGATGATGAGTAGTATTTTTAAAGTGCACCACACAATAGTAGCAATACTTGCAGACTGTTTGTGTCTGTCCAGGTTGTGAGAGCATTCTGTTGCTTTGATTTCTGACATCACGCCGTTTCACTGAAGAAGAACATAATGTAGAGTGTGCCAGATATGGAAATGTAATTAAAACTTTTAGAAGTACTTTTTATAGTACCACAATTTGGTAATTAGCAAATGTTTATTAGTATTTATAAGTATACCAAAACAATCTCTTTGTCTCTATCCACTTGTGGCTAAATTGTGTATTTTAAAATAAATGTGTTTCATGTACATATTTGGTAGATGGAGTGGAACTTCCTGAATATGGCACCTTTTTGCTCTAACGATTAGGTAAGTTCTGATTATACATGTCTATAAAATTTTGTGCTATATAAATGCCAGTCTATTTTCATGTACCATTCCCACCACTACAGGCAATTTAGTCAGTAACACAAAGTCTTTTAGTGACAAACAAGCTCCATAAACTGCATGAAAATTACAATCAAAAAGATGAGGAACTGTATCTATAATTCAACTTGAATTTGTCTCCAGAGTACAGATTGCACATAAAATACAGCACATGAGAATTATTTTATATTAATTTATATAAGGCTGTAACTCACTGAGAATTTCATTGAATTTGACATGTAAATAAAAAGACTGCATAGCACAGTGTGATCTGCAGTGTTGCAAATGGCATCTTGAACACCATTGGAGGTTTGGTATCACATGCTAGCAGCAGCTCCATGTTTGCTTTGGAAAGCAGCACAATAAGAATCCCCAGCATGGATGAGACTAAAGTTTGACAGGCCGGTGGATCAGGAGGGTCAGCTCCTCTTTTCAGCTGATAATGGAAAGCAGAGATTATGGTAATGAGACAGACGCCTAGAGCCGATAGAGGGGCTAAACCTGGACTTCATCTTTGTCCACGCCAGATCTCCCGATTGGCATGCTATGACTTATCTGTAGAATGGGAGTGTGATTTAGCTCCCCAGAAACATGCACCCTCACACATTCACACACAGGGTTACACATGTGCAGCTATAACAAACACAAGAAGAGCCACGTTTTTGTTACAGAGTGAATACAACCAGCACTGAAACACATCCAAGCTTTTATGTTTTATCTTTCATTGCACACAACAACATGCAGTGCATCTCCCTTGGGAAAGTCACAAAGAAAGTGCTGTATGGATGTATGTGTGTGTGTGTGTGTGTGTGTGTGTGTGTGTGTGTGTGTGTGTGTGTGTGTGTGTGTGTGTGTGTGTGTGTGAGAATGGGTGAATGGGGCCATATAGCTATATTTAAAGGATCGTTCTAAAACTGAATCACCTTGATCCAGATGTTTCAGTTAGGTTATGATGAAAAAAGTCTGCTAGAGCTTCATGCAATTTTCCTAATGGGATACCCGTAATAAGATAAATCCATTATATAATACGTTATGAAAAATGTACATATTTAAATATACTTTTAGGTGGGAAAACATTTTGTATATTTTCTTCTAACAATAATAGGCCCATGCAATAACCCCATGAACATTTTTTTTTATTACAGTATGTCCTTTCTTGAGAATTTTATTTCCTATTATTGAGGGGTATGTTTAACACAAGGAAAGAAAAACACAAAGAAAAAAGAAGAGGATTTGTCATTTTGTTTTATTTTTTTGCCTATGACTAATTTAAAGTAGCCTTTAAAATATACAACTTGTCTTTTTTTAATAAAGAAATTTTGGTAAATATATTATTTTACATTTTCATAACATAAAATTGTCATATGTTTATAAAATGTTTTTTATAAACAAATCACAAATTTTATGTTTGCGTATTATCTTTACTGTATCATTGAATATATTTGTAATAATCTTTAACTATATGAAGCAAACTATTCCAATCATTAGGCTTACTAAATGTAGACGTGAAAGCTAACTGTCATATGTTTGCAGAGGTATAAACAGCTGTTTGGGGTTCACAGAAAAGGCCTTCTAAGACATTAATATTTTGATATGCCAGATATAATGCAAGACATTTGCTGGAAGAATGCAGTGTGAAAACAGTCAGTCTGATGGACAATAGTCATGATATTGTTCCCCATTTTGACCAAGACATGGGGACAAAGACTAACTGCTCTGGAGAGCTACATGAAACTAATTATGGGTCATTGTGAAAATCATATTAGTTCCAGTGTAATTACACCCAGGATCTGCTTTCAGTTCAGCTCAATAGTCTCTGACCAGTTAAACAGACTGTTGGCTCAACAGTTAATGAATTTTATTATTGAAAACAACGGGTTTTTTTCTCAGAATGGAAAATTAATGTTGCTGTTTGGTCCTCTGCTGTTGTGTTTGCATGTGTGAGAAATAAATGGTCTGTTAGCATCTCTCTTTTGTTCACTGTCTCAATTTATTTACAGCCTGCTTAGGCTATGGGCACACCTGAGAACAACAATCATCTGCAAAGAAAGAAATGCCTGAAATCATCTAGCACTTAGCATGTCTTTACAAACCGTAGTCACAGAGTAATTATGGTAAATGGACTGATAATAATATAGTGCTTTTCTACTCTCCCATTTCATCCATTCAAACAAGCCCTTTTCTATGCTTAAGTGTTCTCTATCGAGCATACTCCACTGCAGGCATTGGAGAGCAACTTGCTAGGATATTTTGCCCAAGGATATTTGGCATGCAGACTGCAACAGCCAGGGACCTTCCCATTAATAGATGGCCTGCTCTACCTCGGGAGCTACAGCCACCCCAAAATGACATGATCCATACAGCACTTTGCTAAGACACAGCCACACTGATTCTCACATTGGGGGCAACTTAGGGTTTAGTATCTTGCTGAAGGACACTTTGACAGATCTTCTGATATGTAAATCACACACGCACACAAAAGAAAATACAATACCGACAATACAGATAGATCCACATAATTATGGAGTCTGCCATAATATTACTAAGATATATTTTAAAGCAGGAAAACCTAACTCTGTCAATACCACAGTGAGACTATACCATTAGCAAATCTTAATTTAATGGCACACTTTTAAGTTTTAGTCATGTGATCTAATGGATACTGTAGCAGCTTAGCATAGAAAGGATTTCCTTCGTCTGTATAGTTTCTACCATTTATTCCATATACCAGCTCTAATGGACTAATTAAAAGAAGAGGGTACAAAGTTCTACTTGCTGACTTGTTCTTATCCTATGCAGCTAAACAGATTTAGGAGGTGTATGAACAAATGGGAATAAAGTGAAATGGAGAGGTGCTGGCTGTGGTTAGCCATCCTGTCTTAGTACAAAGTAAACTTCTCTTAAATAACAGTTGCCCTGGAGCCTCCCGAGGCCTTTTGAGGGTGATAGGTATAGAAGAAGCACCTCATCGGGGGGACATTGGAAATAAAGGCAATAAAAGACCCTGTCACACTCTGCAAGATTTCAGTAAACACTTCCAAAATGATTTACTAAAGCTGTGCAGTGAGCAAAGTGCAGCCTGCATAATCAAGGATGAAGGAGGTCAAATGGTGCAGCGCTATGGGACAGAACAAAATATTCATGTTCATATATTTAACTAATATTGTTTATGTGAAAGACTGAAATATAAGAATCTAAATGTTTCAGCATAGTTCATTTTGCAAGGTTAGACAATGCTCAGTCATTAGCATAAATACATGTTAAATAAATGTTTACCAGCCAAAATAAACCAGCAATTAAAGAACAATCCTCATTAAATGTTGCAAACGCTACTAAGAATATTCCGACAAGGAAGTCTTAGCTGCTTCCGTCCTGAATGTGTAAGTTTACTCTAAAATCAGCTAGAAGTTCATTTCATTTTTGCTGGGATGGCTCTTTTCATTTATGTATACCTTTACCAACAATACAAGTCCTTGAATTGCTGGTTTAAACACTAAGCTAATTGAGGCCAAAGCCAAAGTTTGAAAAATTATTCAAAGAACACAACAGAAAGTACAATATAATCTGCCAGTTGGCATCAGGAGCAGCTTTGTCAACAATGGCCTCAAATACAAACCCAAATGGGCAAAATCGAGCTGAAGCAGAGAAGCGCTGCGATGCTATTGCGCCTCTGCAGACTCTCCCATTCACACAGTTTAGTATTGTTCCTGCCTTTGTTCCAATACAGCTCCCTCACAATAGTATTTAGTCACAACAAATGCAGCAAAAGTGTATAGTAAGCAGCATGAGTGGAGTGTGTGCAGCACAGGCCGTGTTAAAGCAGTGAGTAAAATATTTGCCAAAGGATTTAAAAACTCTGCACACTTTCTTTGAAAAATGAATGAAAAAAATTCCAACTTTTGTCGTTTAACTATGGAAAAATATTTGACTGCATCCACAAAATATAGTCTCCCCGAAAGCTATGGGAGCTGTTACAGAAGCCTCATGGTTTGCACAAACGCTACACAGAACTGGCACTGAACTCAATCCAGCCCACACAAAGACGCTGGCTTTATCAGAGCATTATGTCTTAGCAAACTGCTATTAATGCAAAGTCTTTATCTTCTTTCCTCCCCAGGCACTGGCATGCATGTCTTTATTTAGTAGATAAAAAAATAGCCATAAACAAAAATTGCAGACTGTCAATATACATACTGATAGAGATTAGAGCTGGGAGCAAATATAATAATAAGAGGAACTCTTAAGATATTCTCGACACAGTAAAGCCTTCTGGACAGCTGCAGGCTTAAAGAAAGCAGAAAGTTTTAAAGAGTAACAGTATAATCTTATTTTGGAAGAAAGTAGATTAACAATCAGAGTGGTGCAAAGAAAATGAAGTGATTTGTGCTTGCTGACCATCTTTACAGATTTCGGTTAAAAAGCTCTGATGCGCTTGTAGGAGATGGAGGAACAGGTTAGGTTTTCCTTTGTACCATCTTTGCTCGTGCCACCATTTTGCAAATGTGGGTCATATGTCAAATGCACTCTGAATTATACAGTCATAAATCAGTTTGATGTCAAATGTTTATAGCTCACAGTAAAAAATGGTCTTCATAGTTTGACACCAGGACTGCTTGGATTACTAATAGAAACTGTTCCAGTTTTTCTTTTATCCAGAAGAGCAATAATACTAAGCTTCTTTAATTTAGTAAAATAACAAAATAATGATTTGAACTTCACCTCCAGATGGGTGCAAATGCACCCATCTCAAAGGCTAAACCTGTCAGGCTTCCCTAAGGATTTAACCATTAAGCTTACTGTTAAGGCCTATGATACAGAGCAATCAAACTGTAGTTTCTTTAAAAAAATCTACAAACAGGGGGAAATTTGTCAAACCAAACTACAGCATGAGTATTATGGTTAAAAAAAAAGAAAAAAAGAACAAATGCAACAGTGGGATTCACCTCAACACCTGGCTGGACAGCGTCAGAATTTAGAGTGATACATCTACTAATTGAAACGTTGGTGATTTGATCCCCAACTGCTCCAGACAAAGTGTCCTTGCATTCATTAGAGTGTGCGTGTGTCTAAAAAGCACTACATATTCCATTTACCATTTACACACATGCTATACTACCAATTCAAGGACTCAATCTTATTTACCGGGCCCCTTTAATATCTTACTAAAGCTTATTGAGCACTGTATGGGCGCTATTTTGACCTTTAGTTAGGAGTGGTCCGATTGAATTGTGGACCAATGTGCTGAAAATGTCTGATTTTCAGCATTGCAAAATATATGACTAGGCAAGGCAAGGCAAGGCAATTTTATTTGTATAGCACACTTTCAGCACAAGGCAATTCAAGGTTTGCTTTACATGATTAAAATAAAACACATAAAATAGAACATAAATCACTTTAAAGGTAAAAATACAAGAAAACATTTACAAGAAAGCATTTATGATAAAACAATAATCAAGACAATAATTTATATGAAAAATTAAAAACAAACAAGTAGAGAGCCATAATAGGATCAGTTACTCATAAGTCTAAATAAGTAAGTTTTAATTTTAGACTTAAAAGAGTTCAGTGTCTCTGTAGCTTTGCATTCTTTGCATAGTGTGTTCCAGATGTGAGGAGCATAGAAACTAAAAGCTGCTTCTCCATGTTTAGTTCTGGTTCTAGTGACAGTCAGTAAACTAGAGCTGGAGGACCCGACTGATCTGGATGGTTTGTACCATGATAGCAGATCTCTAATGTACTCTGGTGCTAACCCATTCAAGGATTTATAAACTAATAAGAGCACTGTAAAGTATATTCTCTGAGCTACAGGGAGCCAGTGTAATGACTTTAGAACTGGAGTAATGTGCTCTATTTTCTTGGTTCTAGTGAGAACACGAGCAGCAGCGTTCTGGATCAGCTGCAGTTGTCTAATTGATTTTTTAGGTAAACCTGTGAAGATACTGTTATAGTAATCAAGGCGGAAAGAGATAAATGTATGGATGAGTTTTTCTAGGTCTCCTTGTGTCATCAGTCCTTTAATCCTAGAAATGTTCATCAGCTGATAGAAGGCTGACTTTGTTATTACTTTTATGTTGCCCTGGAGGTTCAGGTCTGAGACCATTATTACACCTACATTTCTGGCCTGGTCAGTAGTTTCTAGTTGGAGTTTAAGCTGATTACTGATATTTAGTTGATTTTTTTTGGCTCCAAAGATAAGTACTTCAGTTTTGTTATTGTTCAGTTGAAGGAAATTATGAGACATCCAGTTGTTAATTTGCTCAATGCATTTATTAAGAGTTTGGATAGGTTCAACATCACCTGGTGACATTGAGATATAAAGTTGAGTATGGTCTGCATAATTGTGGTAGTTGAACTTAATGTTTCTGTTTCCATCGTTCCTAGTGTTTAGTTCTTCATTTCCATGTTCATGTTTTGGCTTGTTTTTCTCAAGTTTGTTTTATGGATAATTTTCCCAGCAAATAAAGCTGCCGCTTTAAGTTTATGTTTCTGTGTACCAGTCCTGCATTTGGACCCTTCGTCCTGCCTGCACACAGCCACACATGACAATAAGTGCTCCAATTAGAGTTTATGAAATTGAATGCAAAAAAAAAAGCTGTACTCAAACCACTCTAAGAGCTTGTCAGCCTAACTTTAAACACTTAGCCTAACTTTACAGTCACCATCATTTTTTGAGGAAAATGTAAAATTCTGATTCATTAGGACTGAAATATTTGTAATGGACCCATTGTAGTCTAGATCATACTGCAGGTAGTAAATTAGCCAAAGTCTGCTTCCAGACACAATTGAAAAAAGTGTTACATAGTGTTACAGAGTTGACATCTCATATTATTTACTGTGACGTTGTGAAGCTATACCAACAGTTATGTGATCAATATGTGAAGTCAGGCATTTGATAGGTCCTAGATTGTTCCTGTGACCTTTATATCATAATGAAGAGGCCAACACATTAGACTGGACCAAATGTTAAAACACAATTAGCCACGCTTTTATGAAATGACACATTCTTTACATCAGCTGAGAATAACAAGCTTTGAATAGGTAGCAATTAATGCCCTAAAAACAACTTGCAGTTATATCACATTTTATAGTTGTATACTGAGCACTCAAAGATCATTAGATTACATTTGCATCTACTATAAGCAGTTTAATTATCTCATATCCACAGCCAATATAGATTTTAGACTGTGAGAGAAAGCAGGAGCACTGAGAGCAAACCCACACCGGAGAACATGCAAAGACCACGGCCAGTCCAGAAGCCTCCGAAAAGTAGCAACGGCTGGAGTGGCTGGAGCCACTCGCCTAGCTTGGGAGTCACCGCACCTAGTGCTCCGATTACCACGGGGACCACCGTTACCTTCACCCTCCACATCCTCTCGAGCTCTTCTCTGAGCCCTTGGTGTATATATATATATATATATATATATATATATATATATATATATATATATATATATATATATATAGATATATATGTTGAACTACCAGAAGGCAACATTGCAGACATAGAGGACAGTTACAAGTACCTGGGGATCCCGCAGGCAAATGGGAACCATGAAGAGGCCGCTAGAAAGGCTGCAACCACCAAGTACCTGCAGAGGGTCAGGCAAGTCCTGAGGAGTCAGCTGAATGGTAAGAACAAGATCCGGGCCATCAACACGTACGCCCTGCCCGTGATCAGGTACCCTGCTGGGGTAATAGGCTGGCCAAAGGAGGAGATAGAAGCCACTGACATAAAGACAAGAAAGCTCCTTACCATGCATGGAGGGTTTCACCCCAAGTCCAGCACCCTGAGGCTGTACGCTAAGCGGAAGGAAGGGGGCCGGGGACTGGTGAGTGTCAGCACCACAGTCCAGGATGAGACAACGAACATCCAAGAATACATTGGGAAGATGGCCCCAACTGACCGAGTGCTCAGTGAATACCTCAGGCAGCAGAAACCCAAGAAAGAGGAGGGAGACGAGGAACCATCATGGAAGGACAGGCCCCTGCACGGTATGTACCACCGGCAGATAGAGGAGGTGGCTGATATCCAGAAATCCTACCAGTGGCTGGACAAAGCTGGACTGAAAGACAGTACAGAGGCACTAATCATGGCAGCACAAGAATAAGCTCTGAGTACAAGATCCATAGAGGCTGGGGTCTATCACACCAGGCAAGACCCCAGGTGCAGGCTGTGTAAAGATGCTCCAGAGACAATCCAGCACATAAAAGCAGGGTGCAAGATGCTAGCAGGCAAGGCATACATGGAACGCCATAACCAAGTGGCTGGCATAGTGTACAGGAACATCTGTGCCGAGTATAACCTGGAAGTCCCGAGGTCAAAATGGGAGATGCCCCCAAGGGTGGTGGAGAATGACCAAGCTAAGATCCTGTGGGACTTCCAGATACAGACGGACAAAATGGTGGTGGCTAACCAACCAGACATAGTGGTGGTAGACAAACAGAAGAAGACGGCCGTAGTGATCGATGTAGCGGTTCCGAATGACAGCAATATCAGGAAGAAGGAACACGAGAAGCTGGAGAAATACCAAGGGCTCAGAGAAGAGCTCGAGAGGATGTGGAGGGTGAAGGTAACGGTGGTCCCCAGTGGTAATCGGAGCACTAGGTGCGGTGACTCCCAAGCTAGGCGAGTGGCTCCAGCAGATCCCGGGAATAACATCGGAGATCTCTGTCCAGAAGAGCGCAGTCCTGGGAACAGCTAAGATACTGCGCAGGACCCTCATGCTCCCAGGCCTCTGGTAGAGGACCCGAGCTTGAAGGATAAACCGCCCGCAGGGGCGTGCTGGGTGTTTTTATATATATATACATATTATGGAATGCCGTTTAGGAAATTGTTATATATATAGAATGATCTTCTGAATATATTGAATGAAACTGAATATATAAAATGAAACTTGAATATATAGAATGATCTTTTGAATATATAGAATGAAACTTGACGTCATGGAGGCACTTGCACCATCTAGTGTTTTCCTTGTTTGTACCTGCGAGGAATGGCACTATGAGCCAGTCTGCACGGAATCTTGTGGCTCAAATTCTAAGTAATGAGGAGCTAATAAACACCCTGGTAAATGCATGTTCTGGCCAACCTAATATTAGTACCGGTGTACTGGATCGTAGTACTGATGAAGAAATTTATTCACTGTTTCATCGTGGAAGACCAAATGCAGTGAACCTCTCCGGTTAGATAGCCCCTGGTTATCCAGCTAACCTTATCTAGAACATGCCTTCCACATTACAGGAGTCCCGCACAACGGGTCCCATCTACAATCTTAGACCTTTCACTCGAAAGGGCCCAAGGCAGAAGAGGTAAGAACGGAACTAAATGCATTGAAATTACTAGTGTAAGGTTAGTAATTGGCAGGTTTCAATTGCTAGACTAAGCTAAGTAAACAAAAATATCACAGTAAAAAACAGTGTGCAATAGACTCACAGCGTGTGACTGTGGAGACTAAATTGTGCACAACAGTTAATTTGTTTAATTGTGGAAACATGCAATTTCTATAATATTTCACGCCCCGTAAGCTTAATCTGCAAACATTGTGTAAAAGCAAAGCACATAATTCAGTACTTACAATACATAGTTTTTGGCAGTATTTTTTGTTGCTTTTTAAAGCAACAAAAAGTACTTTGTGAATTCAAGAATTTTTTTATGTGATTGTTAAGTTTCTCCACCCACCCATCCCACTATCTTCCATCATCTATCCATACATTCATCCATCCATTCTCTTCCACTTATCCAATTCAGGATTCCAAGAGCCTATCCTAGCTACCATGGGGCTAGAGGGTGTTTATTAATGCAAATTGGACATGTGTACAGCATGGTGTATTTTTTTTAATAAAATGTACTTCATTGATCAGAGAAGTGTGAGTATATTACATGCAGAAATGTTTACTTTGCCTTTATCCTCTATTAGGTTTCCAGCACAGCTAAGCAGGTCACATTCTGTGGCTCAGTCATTCACCAAAGATGTGGTTCTCTTGCAGGACCATCTAACTGCACATGTGCCAAGGCGTAACAAAAAAGCTTGGCTTTTTGAAAATGGACATATAAAATCTGCACTGGAGTTTAGCTGTGACTGGGACTCAGACAAAATAATGCAGGCAATAAGGACTGCCTTCCAGCCAGTTGTTGAAGGATGCAGGTAAGCTTCAGATCTTTTTTCATAAAAAGATTTGTTTTGTTACTTAGATTATTATACTATTAAAGGTCAACTTTGGGTATTTCCAAAAAGGATCTATGAGCACTGATCAGATGATTGATATCTTTTAGAGTTAACAGAAATTAAACATTTTAATGTACTGTATTGTATTGTAGTCTGTTATCATTAACAAAACCTTAATATACACTGTTTACTTCTTCCCTAGGCTACAGATTTTGCTGGCATGCCACACCAAACTAGTTGAGCCATAACTCACTTCCAAACAGACTTTGAATGTAAGAAAAAACTGTTTCATCAGAAGTCAATTTATGTCAGACCTGACAAGGTCATTTTATGTGAGGACAATGAATCAGTAAGTAATCCTGAGCATTTCGGCAAATGTTCAGAAAATGAGAGTGAGAAAGGCAAAGATGGATTTTAAACTCCCTTAAACATTGTCACTTGTATTATGTTTTAATACATAATACATAAACATAATATTAATATTTACTATGCCATTTTGTTGAGTAGCCATACAAGCAGGCAGGATTTCACAGAAATGTTGAATTCTGACAAATGCGGTAAATATTCCTATCTACAGTGGGGCAAAAAAGTATTTAGTCAGCCACCGATTGTGCAAGTTCCCCCACCTAAAATGATGACAGAGGTCAGTAATTTGCACCAGAGGTACACTTCAACTGTGAGAGACAGAATGTGAAAAAAAAATCCATGAATCCACATGGTAGGATTTGTAAAGAATTTATTCGTAAATCAGGGTGGAAAATAAGTATTTGGTCAATAACAAAAATACAACTCAATACTTTGTAACATAACCTTTGTTGGCAATAACAGAGGTCAAACGTTTACTATAGGTCTTTACCAGGTTTGCACACACAGTAGCTGGTATTTTGGCCCATTCCTCCATGCAGATCTTCTCGAGAGCAGTGATGTTTTGGGGCTGTCGCCGAGCAACACGGACTTTCAACTCCCGCCACAGATTTTCTATGGGGTTGAGGTCTGGAGACTGGCTAGGCCACTCCAGGACTTTCAAATGCTTCTTACGGAGCCACTCCTTTGTTGCCCGGGCGGTGTGTTTTGGATCATTGTCATGTTGGAAGACCCAGCCTCGTTTCATCTTCAAAGTTCTCACTGATGGAAGGAGGTTTTGGCTCAAAATCTCACGATACATGGCCCCATTCATTCTGTTCTTAACACGGATCAGTCGTCCTGTCCCCTTGGCAGAAAAACAGCCCCATAGCATGATGTTTCCACCCCCATGCTTCACAGTAGGTATGGTGTTCTTGGGATGCAACTCAGTATTCTTCTTCCTCCAAACACGACGAGTTGAGTTTATACCAAAAAGTTCTACTTTGGTTTCATCTGACCACATGACATTCTCCCAATCCTCTGCTGTATCATCCATGTGCTCTCTGGCGAACTTCAGACGGGCCTGGACATGCACTGGCTTCAGCAGCGGAACACGTCTGGCACTGCAGGATTTGATTCCTTGCCGTTGTAGTGTGTTACTGATGGTGACCTTTGTTACTTTGGTCCCAGCTCTCTGCAGGTCATTCACCAGATCCCCCCGTGTGGTTCTGGGATCTTTGCTCACCGTTCTCATGATCATTTTGACCCCACGGGACGAGATCTTGCGTGGAGCCCCAGATCGAGGGAGATTATCAGTGGTCTTGTATGTCTTCCATTTTCTGATGATTGCTCCCACAGTTGATTTTTTCACACCAAGCTGCTTGCCTATTGTAGATTCACTCTTCCCAGTCTGGTGCAGGTCTACAATACTTTTCCTGGTGTCCTTCGAAAGCTCTTTGGTCTTGGCCATGGCGGAGTTTGGAGTCTGACTGTTTGAGGCTGTGGACAGGTGTCTTTTATACAGATGATGAGTTCAAACAGGTGCCATTCATACAGGTAACGAGTGGGGGACAGAAAAGCTTCTTACAGAAGACGTTACAGGTCTGTGAGAGCCAGAGATTTTCCTTGTTTGAGGTGACCAAATACTTATTTTCCACCCTGATTTACGAATAAATTCTTTACAAATCCTACCATGTGAATTCATGGATTTTTTTTTCACATTCTGTCTCTCACAGTTGAAGTGTACCTCTGGTGCAAATTACTGACCTCTGTCATCATTTTAAGTGGGGGAACTTGCACAATCGGTGGCTGACTAAATACTTTTTTGCCCCACTGTATGTGTGTGTATATATATATATATATATATTTATATATATGACAAAAAACAGTAACTAACTGAAAAAAAAATCTCAATCCATTTTCATTTATAAAATAAATGTTCTCTCAATTTGCAACGAATCTGCTGTTGAACTTAAAATGCCTCAACAGTGACATCTGCTGATATCAGGGTGGCAGGATCTCTTCTTTCAACTGAATACACTTGCCTTTTTTTATTCATTCATTCCCTCTTAATGAGCACGGCAGTTCAAATCATGGACAAAGGGAGAATGTCCTTCCTTGCTGATCAACAACCACAACAAAAAACTGTCATCAAATATGTTTAAACACATGACTAAATGTGACATTTTATCCGTTCCTTTTCAGAAGACATTTTCTTTATTAGTCCCAACACTTAGCTCAGTTTTTTTTTTTTATTGCTTTATTACTTTGTATAGTATGGATGGCTTTAAGGGAGGTTTTTATCAGTAGGAAAACTTGTGAAAATACAGTTAAAAGTCAAAATTTCTGCTTGTTTGTTGTGAGCAGCAGCTCAACCAAGAATTATAAATGGCTTCTCATGCACATTCAGGCCTGTGAGACTCATTTAGACACTCTTTGCTACAGGCAGACATTTCTGCATTTCTCCCATTCAAAATCACTTTGTTTATAGTGTTATATGAAAGCCTTATTTTTATGCATTTGTTACTACTAAGGAGAACACATATGAGGTTTAAGGCCTAGACAATTTTTTATATTTTTGTTTGTCTTGCACAATGGAAAATGTCTGAAAATAAAAGTGGGTATCCCTTTATCCAGCTCTTAATTTTATAAATTCTCCAACATGATGGAAATGCAGCCAGATGCTGCTCATTTTATGTTTTTGCTTGTTTTTGCTCCACAAGCTTGCACTTGGCTCTCTGTGTACCTGGCCTGTACTACTACACTTGTCTTCAGATCATCTGCCATCCTTCCTTCTTTTACATAATGGTATGATCCAAGTCTTTCTGTACATGCGATTGCTCGCATGATGTGCCAATCAAAATAGAGTCCCGCCCCTGTCTGCATGAATTCTCAGCAGGGCTGAAGATTTGGCTTCCATATATGGAGCGCCAGGACTGCCATAATGAATTAATTAAATACACCATTAAATAATTAATTAAATGTGGCAATAATTAATTAAAATTGGATTTAATTAATTAAATAAATAGTTATGACACATGTAATTAATTAATTATTGACACATTTAATTAATTATTTATGTATTTCACATTTTAATTAATTATTGACACATTTAATTAATTAATTATTGACACATTTAATTAATTATTTATGTATTTCACATTTTAATTAATTATTGACACATTTAATTAATTATTGACACATTTAATTAATTATTTAATGATATATTTATTTATTTCATTTTGGCAGTCCTGGCGCCTGGCTCTCATCATGAAATAATTTTATCTGTCAGCCTCACCCATCAAACTCAGGGGGCGGGGTTAACGCTGATCGAGTCAAAACCATTGCTTTGGCCTGGTGGCCATTGTTTCTAGCACACAACAACTGGCATGTGGAAGCTAACAGAACTGAACTTTGAAAAACCCTGTTTGTGTGTCACCAAATACCGTTTTAATATTTTTTTAGCCGAGAATGTAGTGGTTTAATCTTCATGTGTCTGGTCGGTTTGTCAAGATACAGCCTCTTTGCAAAAGTGCTTCGATGATTTTGGAGATGTCTGCCCAGTCTCACGGCAAAGCGTGGGATAGACCCGCTCGCCTCGCAAGCAATCCCACCGACAAAGCGCAGGCCCCGGTACACAACTGTAGTAACCCCCGCTGACTTCTTTTACTGAGGTTATATTTATCGGTGTTTTATTTCCTGATGTTCTTATGTGTCCTACGTGTTTCACTCGCCAATTCTGAATTATAACTAACATTAAAAACATGTTTAAGGAGGAGAGAGAGCAAATAAATCTGTTTAACATCTGATCTTTGGGTTTTTGTTCAGTAATCAGCGTGACCTGTGTATAAACGCATAAAAGAGATAACGTTGGTGTTTCTGTCATGTAGTAACTGCTGGCTTTAACTGTACAAAGGTTGTTCGACACTATGAAACACATACAGACTTCATGATGTTCGGCTAATATTTTTATTGTGAATATTAATCATGCTGACCTCGCTCTGTACACCACGCAGCGAGGTCAGCATATCCACAATATCCACGATATCCTCAGCTCCATGAGTTAACACAAAGTTTCCCAGCTGACTATCTAACTTCCAGCTATTCCAGAGACGTGAAAATATACAGCATAAAGAAAAGTGTAAGAGACTCAGCAGCAGATTAGAATAACAGTTATACATTTAATAAATCACCAAATGAATCCAAGAAACGAGCAAACCTGTTCCGACAATTTGAGTTTGTATTCCCTCAGCTGCAGACTCGCTGCTGTTTAAATGTTTGAAAAGTAAGATTAGATATAAAAAACGTCAAACATAGATTCAGTCTGCCTTCACATTTGATATGAGGCCAGCACGTATAGTGGCTGTGTCCTGTTTTAAGATCATACATGTAAAATTGTTGTCTGACCTCCGTCGATCCAGCCGCTCAGAGTCCGTGGTTACCATGGTTACTGCATAAGCAGCTATAATGTTAACAGCTGGCACTGAGGAAACCTACCGTCAGCATGGGTGTTTATGTTTTTCATTGCAAAAGAACTGTCTGAATGGTTAACTGAAGTTAACTTGGATAAATTATAGTTAAGGAGTATCACAGATAACGCCTACGTGAGCTGTGCGACTGTTCACCACTACACTGAAATCAGCAGGCTATTACTGAAATACACGTGCTATATCATAAACTATGATATAAATAGGGAGGTCCTAAAGGACACCTTCCTGCCTTTAGTCTCCTTCATGAGCAGTATTAGTTTTCTTCTAACATCCAGAAGTCTGCACGATGTGTTTCATAGTTTGTAACAAGCCTTTGACAGGTAAACATAACATGACCGAAAAAGCAAAAAAAAAAAAAAAAAAAAGAGAGAGAGTGTTGACATAAGAAGAGAAAATGCTCTTAATTATGGAGACAGGCAAATGGTTCATTTATGTTTGATGTGTGTTTATTCCTCCTTAAATATCGTCGGTGAAGTTTGCCATGCACGTCAGATTTTCCTGCGCATTTTTATACCTCTGCCAACAGAGAGAGAAAAAAAATCACATTCTAACAGACAGCTGGTGCTTAGAATACAGTTGAATAACTACAGGGAGTGCAGAATTATTAGGCAAGTTGTATTTTTGAGGAATAATTTTATTATTGAACAACAACCATGTTCTCAATGAACCCAAAAAACTCATTAATATCAAAGCTGAATGTTTTTGGAAGTAGTTTAAGTTTGTTTTTAGTTTTACCTATTTTAGGGGGATATCTGTGTGTGCAGGTGACTATTACTGTGCATAATTATTAGGCAACTTAACAAAAAACAAATATATACCCATTTCAATTATTTGTTTTTACCAGTGAAACCAATATAACATCTCCACATTCACAAATATACATTTCTGACATTCAAAAACAAAACAAAAACAAATCAGCGACCAATATAGCCACCTTTCTTTGCAAGGACACTCAAAAGCCTGCCATCCATGGATTCTGTCAGTGTTTCGATCTGTTCACCATTAACATTGCGTGCAGCAGCAACCACAGCCTCCCAGACACTGTTCAGAGAGGTGTACTGTTTTCCCTCCTTGTAAATCTCACATTTGATGATGGACCACAGGTTCTCAATGGGGTTCAGATCAGGTGAACAAGGAGGCCATGTCATTAGTTTTTCTTCTTTTATACCCTTTCTTGCCAGCCACGCTGTGGAGTACTTGGACGCGTGTGATGGAGCATTGTCCTGCATGAAAATCGTGTTTTTCTTGAAGGATGCAGACTTCTTCCTGTACCACTGCTTGAAGAAGGTGTCTTCCAGAAACTGGCAGTAGGACTGGGAGTTGAGCTTGACTCCATCCACAACCCAAAAAGGCCCCACAAGCACATCTTTGATGATACCAGCCCAAACCAGTACTCCACCTCCACCTTGCTGGCGTCTGAGTCGGACTGGAGCTCTCTGCCCTTTACCAATCCAGCCACGGGCCCATCCATCTGGCCCATCAAGACTCACTTTCATTTCATCAGTCCACAAAACCTTAGAAAAACCAGTCTTGAGATATTTCTTGGCCCAGTCTTGACGTTTCAGCTTGTGTGTCTTGCTCAGTGGTGGTCATCTTTCAGCCTTTCTTACCTTGGCCATGTCTCTGAGTATTGCACACCTTGTGCTTTTGGGCACTCCAGTGATGTTGCAGCTCTGAAATATGGCCAAACTGGTGGCAAGTGGCATCTTGGCAGCTGCACGCTTGACTTTTCTCAGTTCATGGGCAGTTATTTGGCGCCTTGGTTTTTCCACACGCTTCTTGTGACCCTGTTGACTATTTTGAATGAAACGCTTGATTGTTCGATGATCACGCTTCAGAAGCTTTGCAATTTTGAGACTGCTGCATCCCTCTGCAAGATATCTCACTATTTTAGACTTTTCTGAGCCTGTCAAGTCCTTCTTTTGACCCATTTTGCCAAAGGAAAGGACGTTGCCAAGTCTACACAAGCAATCGATTATCTAGGATCGGCCTGTTTTGACTTACTTTGCACGGCAACCAATCAAATGTTAGAGAAGCTGCATGGGCAGCGTTAACCCCGCCCCCTGAGTTTGATGGGTGAGGCTGACAGATAAAATTATTTCATGATGAGAGCCAGGCGCCAGGACTGCCAAAATGAAATAAATAAATATATCATTAAATAATTAATTAAATGTGTCAATAATTAATTAAAATGTGAAATACATAAATAATTAATTAAATGTGTCAATAATTAATTAATTAAATGTGTCAATAATTAATTAAAATGTGAAATACATAAATAATTAATTAAATGTGTCAATAATTAATTAATTACATGTGTCATAACTATTTATTTAATTAATTTATTCCAATTTTAATTAATTATTGACACATTTAATTAATTATTTAATGGTGTATTTAATTAATTCATTATGGCAGTCCTGGCGCTCCATATCCACATACTGAGGGGCCATTAATTACTGACATAGGAAATTATCGCACGGCCCGGATATAATTAATTAATGGAATAAATAGCTAGGGTATTTACATTATTGTGTTGTGTGACTTCAGGCTTCAGAGAAGTTGGCTTTCCTTTCATATGCACAGTCCTATATCTCCCTCTGGGTTATTTAAAGGGCCCATTCATCCAAATTAACAGAGCGCCCATATCTTTCATGTTACCTAAAGCTTTCTTCAGTCGTGTTGCACCACTATTATTGTTTTATCATTAACTATTTTCATGCAGTTGAGTTGAAACCATGTCATTATTAGGTAATGTTTGCTGCAGGCAGTCCAAAAAGGACATTCAGGTAAAATGCTTCTCTAGTAGTTCTGCTATACCTGCTGCTTGAAGTTGCTGTAAGAATTCTTCTAATGCTAATAATAGCGAGTAGAGCGTCGGCCACAGCGATCCCTCCCACTGCAGTTGCAAATTCATTCAAAACAGAAGCATTAGAAATGCCGATCAGCTCACCAGCACAGAGCAGAAGCCTTTCAGCATTTTGCTGTTGTCTAGCTCAATCGTATCACTTTGACGGAGTCTATTCAGAGGTATTCATGCATCTGCCTTCAGGCTACAATGGCAGCCACTTTATAAACTGTCAGGCTGCTTGCCTCAAGCTTTCGGTTCATATTGTTTCCTTTCTTTAATAGACTTGGAGGAGTTCATCAACTCCTTCAGTGGCAAATGCAGGCACAGAATAGCAGGCTGGCCTCCTTGTCCATTTCAACCCAGGTTAATTTTTTTTTTCTTCTCATCCTGTTAGCGGCCCACAACATACATAAAAGTTGTTTCTACACACTTGCTCATGCCTGCACACAGCAAACACAAAACATTTCGCAGTCTGGGCGAAAGCAAATTCTTCAAATCAAGATATTTTTTAAAATTAAAAGACATAAATATAGGCACACAGACAAGGAAGATTAATTATATTAAAATGTCATTTTCATCAAACTCCTGTTTTGATGTAAATGTGAATATTTTGTTATGCCATCCACAGTAATTGCGTGTCAGCTGAAATATGAAATTACAGCAAAATTTTGGACCGGTTTGCATGACTTTTTTTTGATGTGCTGTAATTAGAGTTAAACACAATCAGAGAATAAATCACTACTACTGCTGAGGCTGTTCTCGTGGGTCAGGTTGTAGTAAAACTTACTAAGAATCGCATGCTGTGCTAATCGATACCTTTAGACTTTTCTCAGAACAAAGTGAAAAAAGATTTTTGTGCAAAGAGCTGCAGCAGATCCATTCACCAATCCAAGGTTACTAGCGTGTCAGAGTGTGGTCCCTCATGAAGCCACAGTGTGAACAATGCTGTTTCCACCATGACCAAAGACTGTGCTAAAGATCTTGCAGTGATAGAGAAATGGCTGATAATCCACTTTCATTCCTATAAACAGAGTGAACATTTTCTCACCCACCAACCAAAAACACTGTTGGGCCTTTATACCCAAGTAATCTCTGTTTATTTAAGGTTGTTTTTTTAGCCAATAACTATGAATAGATGATGTTTACTAAATGAGATTTACTTCATGAACTTATGGAGAAACCCACAGAAAAGCCACTCACCCCCAGAGAAATTAAACTTGCTAAATAATTCTTAGATGATTTCCTAATCACCCAATACAGATAATCACTTTCACACACTCTCTGCTCGTTTTTGCTTGTTTTATGTTTGTCATAAAATTTAACATTTGAAACAAAAATTAAACAGGCAGTGGGACATTAAAAGATTTCAAACCCTCTTTTCAGTATTATACTATGATCTTGTTCTTTGGATCCTCCTTTAATGCAAATCTTTTCTTTTCATGCTTAATTTCATTCATATTAATTAGGCGCAGGCCCCAACACTCACATTTAAGATAATATCTGAGGAGTCTGGGTTTTTGGAATTTTATCCTAGTTTTCCTGGGACCTTAACAATATGGAATTCCATGAATAATACAGCAACAGGATGATTGGTTTACATGTTTATATTTTTATACTGAAAAATAATAGTTCAAATTTTTACTTTGCAATAAAGCAAGAGAACTATGGCCTTGTTATTTCTTTAAATCCAGATATCTGCTTTGATATGTTTTTTTTTGTTGTTGTTGTTGTTGTTGTTGAATTGTGAACATTATTCCCCCTAAATCTCAGGGGCATCTTGTTTTTAAAGACTCACAAGCTATATGGTGTTGCTGTATTATAAAGGAAGTGATATTGCAAATCAACATGTAATCTACATTAAAACTTATCCACGCTTAATTTTTAAGCTATTTTAATTTCAAAATAAATTCAGTGGTGCTGCAGATGGAAGAATAACCTAAAAGGCATTACAAAGCTGCTTCAGAGTATTTCTGGTCCGACTGATTTTGGCAGGGAGCGGTGTCTTTAAAGACAGCAGAGTTTAATCCTACAGCTAGCTGTGAGAGAAGCAAGGTGCAGAAAGAACATTCTCTGAATGGTCTGTTAGCATACAGCGGAAAGTTTTCCCGTGCAGCCAAATGAACCGGATTAAAGTAGATATTTCCCTTCTACACCCTGACACAGGCAGCTAACAAACCAATCAAGCACATGATATCAAATGAAGTTCTTAAACCTTGAAAAGGTGAGTGAAATCTTCAAATCTAAAAAGGCTTTTTAAGGTTTCCAAAAATGTATCTTGGCATTTAGTGTTTTCCAGGTATGAGGTATTCCACTCATTTAAAAATACATGTAAAACGCTGATCAATATAATTCATAGAATAATGACACGAGCGATACAAATTCAGAATTAAACTAGAACTATACAGCCGAGGTATAATATTTCTTTAAGGTTTCAGACTGACCAAAGTGTTAACATTGCATGATTTTGTTATAATATTGTTTGTGCAAATATTATATTGCTCTCTTTGCATTTGCACTGTGTATATCCTTTACAAATGGGTTGTTAATGGGATGCCATAGGCTTCTGACTGCCCTCATCCCAGTTTTGCCTGCTTGCTCTTTGTGGACCATTCCTCTTTTGTTGGCTGATCAGCTTCCTATTGGGTTGCCAGACAAGATCCTTGGCATTTGTCGGCAAATGAAAGAAGGATTAAGGGATGGCTACTAAACACTCCACGGCTAAGAAGTGGGCTGCTATTCTCCTATTCAAAGCCCTCTCCCAGTTCAGCAGCTCCCCTTTATATATATTTGTTTTCTCAAAGACAACATTGAGAAGTCCCCAGTTCTGCAGAAATAAAGGAAAGTCAAGCCGGCAAACATGCTTATAGTTGTTGAAAAGGAAAAGAAATCATACAATTAGCTGCACTCTAAGTACCAACAATTACAATCAAGTGTGATGTTTTCTTGGTGTAAACCTTTAAGATGTTTCATATGTTGAAAGTATTAAATGAATTTATCAACTACCTAACTTGGTGGTAACTGAAATGTCTGAAAGGAATCAGTCTCTGTTTGATGAGACTACAGAAATGGAACCAATACTCATAAATGGGAATAAGAAAATATTAGCAGATCAACTGGTGTAAAAATAGGTATTCTTCTCTGATGTTCTGTAGAACCTGTGGATCCTTCTGCTGGTCACTGAATTTGATTCATCCACATTATCATTGTCATCAGCAGTAATTCAGTATTATCATTCATCATCAAAGCAAGCTGCGACAAACAAAATTAATTTCTGGGCACATGATACATCTGAACGTCTGTTATACAGAGCATTAGACTGATTATATGCAACATAACAAATTATGTGGAAAATATTCTTGTTAAATATCTCGGTGCCTATTTTTAAGGCATATTTGAACAACCAATACAATGCTCCAAAACACAAGTGAATCACTCCACAAATAGTCTTCACTTTTTATTGCAAATTGCAGTCTTCTTTTCACATGTAATCCTTAAGTTGGATGTGAAAAATAAAACTCAGAAAATTCCTCCACATACGTAAATGAAAACATGATCACTAAAACAACTGAGAAGTCTGAAACTTTTACTGATTTACTGCTGAAAATTTTGCTTAAAGTAGATGTTATCAAAGACTGGAAATACAAACTTGTTTAGTTATTTCTTCTGTTATCAACTGTTAAAAAACCTCTAACGGCCACTAATGAAATCTCTGCTCTCCCTGGGGCAACAACTTATATTTAGCATTGTTCATCCTTGACAACAAGCCCTGAACCTGCTTTAATCTGAAACCTTACTGTCACACATTTCTACATTAACTGACTCACTTTCTGATGTCTGTCTTTTATATGATTTAAATATTTCAGTTTTGATATTTTCACACAGTAAGGCTATTCGAATAAAACATTCCCATGTTGCTTTCTGATTTTTCCTATTTGCTGTGTGTCTTGTGTTACTGTGCTTTATCCTGTTCCTCTGTGCGTCTGCAGTGACCCAGTTTCCCCACAGGGATCTAATGCTGTCCCTGCCCACCTCCACAACCTTATCCAACTATGATTCCCTTCATTTCACATGGTGAGAGAGAGGGAGAGCCTAGAAAAAACCGCTTCACATAGACAACTGTAATTTTAAAATGTATGTTAAATATGTCTCTCTAGTTTTAAGGAAGGCAGCTATTAATTCAAGATGTGAAAACTTGATGTCATTTGTTTCCAAATAACCACAATGATTTCACTCAGACATCCCAGGAAGAGAGGCCGTCCCTCTAAACAGAGGGCTGGACAGATCCTCTCTCATATAGAAAATGGGCTTTAATTATTATACAGGCAAGCCTGAAGGCAGTGTTGGCTTCAGCTAATGTGATGAACCCTCATTGTGGCAGTGTCACTACAAATGCTACAAATAATGAAAAGCAACAGAGGATCAAAGCCTCTAAGCTCCTCACTTTGCACCAGCAGCTTCATACCTTCCTCACCTACTTTTTCCTCTGCTGTTAAAGTCTGAAACAGAGCAGAGGAAGCGTGCCCTCAGGTCTCCCTCAGGCCAGCATACCACCACAGCTTCAACAGTCAGCATTACAGTGGAACCAGCTTCTGTGAACATATGTGCCTTTTTTTATACCTATAACTCATTTGTAAGGGAGTAAAATTTCACTGTTATGACGCAAAACAACCTCTGCATCCATAATCACAGACTACTAGCATGTCTATATGTTGATTCTTTTCAAAGCTTTAAGTCTGTGCATTCTTTTGTCCTTTAGAGGAATGATTTGCTATAAAATCAGTGCATCCTAGGAATGTTTAGTCGAGGGCTACGTGATGATGTTTATAACATCATGGTCTCACATCACTGATTTTTACATTTTCACTAGTGATTAATTTATTTTATCACTCGCTATAAAAAATTAAGACTTTTGGTTATATTGGATTTTTATATCACTTCTTATATCAGTACAATAAAGTGTTAATGTAACATACTATATTAAAATACATTTTATATATGCCGTGAACAAAATTTCATCAAGGATCTTACAAAATTTTATTTACAGTACATCATTATAAACTATACATCTGATCGGTGGTAATGCTTTGATGTAATCTAGATCATTACGTAAGACAACAAATATTATCTCCACAAAGATTTGGAATCAGTGTGATGGGATTTATTTCTGATGTTTGGAAACCTTTAGTTTTCTATTTAAAATTCAATACACTTTTTATATGTTCATTGTAATATTTACAATTCTTTGTTTAATTAAAATGAAATAAATTACATGTGCACTCTGGGATGATGCCTTCAAAATTCTATATTTAAGCATGCCAACTATTACCGCAGGTCAAAGACAGAAAAGCAGCAGATCCTCATACTGACGCAAATGCCAGCAGCATTTTTGAATTTTTACCCCACGAATGACTGTGACACATCACTGTCATGATGATTTTGACTCACTACTCATTACTGCTGATACACTTCCACTGACTTCCAATCCCCTTTACATTTTGTAACACAGCTGTTAAAAATGTGAATTTTGGTGCACAACAGCAGGGGAGAAAAGAGAGGTTAATCCCAGTTTAATACAGTGATGCACAGCCCAGGACCGTGGCTGTGATGATTGTGTTATCTGCAGACAGCATTTAAGTCTCCCTCAATTTCAACCCAGGTAAAATAGCTGGAGGAAAGTGAAGGTGGAGTAGAGTAAGTGTGAATGCCCGGGGAAATTGTTATTAATAGCTGCAACTTCCCACAGACCGTGCTCTATGCAAAGAAGCTTCCCGTCACCTCCACTGGATTTGTTTGAAGTGCTTCTCTATCCTCACTGTGTACCTTTTTTCTTTCAACCAGGCTGGACTCTAGAGGGTTTTTTTCTACATAATGCTTATTTATATCTTTAAGACACAGCATACGCACTAAATAGCTATAAACTGTAGAAAGAAAGCCTGGACAGCTGTTTAACTGGATTCCAGTCACCTCCAAGAAGCATTTTCAGTGTTTTCTACAACGTGACAGTAATTTACAGAACCAAGGCCATTACTTTGAAGCTTTGATATGTACATTTAGCAAACGTAAACAATGATCCTAACTGAAGATTAACAGTAAGTTTGTCATTTATCAGTTATATGTAAATGTCAGACTATCACATGTGTGTGTGTGTGTGTGTGTGTGTGTGTGTGTGTGTGTGTGTGTGTTACTTTTAAAGGTTATTTCAAATTAGGCTTTCTCATTTTATGTCGTTTTTAGCTTGTCCCTTGCTGTAATCAGTGCTCACATATCATGTAAATAAAAAAATCATCTCATATAATGGATCAAATAAAACTGGTAAACAGTACCCTTCAATGAGTTTGTCTGAATCACTACTGCCTCTTCCATTCAACCTAAAATTCCCTCTGACTCCTGCTGAAATATGTACAGCACACCACCAAAAGTAAACATTAAAATTAAAATTAAAATTAAAATAATTATATATATATTTAAAAAATACTATCTAAACGAGGGGAGCGGAAAGCTTACAATCTCATGAATTTATGCTGCAGGCTTCACACCATGAAGTGAGCCACTGAGAGATGAAAGTGAAAAGAAATAAAAGGCTCAATTTAATCTGCTTTAAGGCCCTTCAACAGCGTGTGCCTGGGACTGTGAGAGTGAGGGCTGATAGGGGATAAATATATTTTTTACCATGCCTTCCAGCTATTACACCCCTCTCCAACACAGGCGCCTATTCAACAGAGGCAGGTTTCATTACCAGCTGTAATAGGCTAAGTCTTCAAATTATGAAATGCCAAGCTCGGATGACACAGAGACACTAGCTGGGCTGATCTTTTGAAGAATGTGGAAAGGGGGAGACTTGATAGCTGTTTGAAAAAAAAAATCACCAGTGAAACCAGTGGTCAGAAAGCACTGGGCCCGCTGCAGGCCTCAAGTTTAAAGAACAGACGGCCGTCCACACGCTACATTCAAACATGCTGCATCGACGTCACTTTAATAAAAATGAACTAAACAAAAGCTTCCAACCGCCATGTATACGTGTGTATATGAAAGAAATATGAAGAGGGGATATTTAACACCTTCCATTAAAATCGTACTATAACGATATATTTACTATGCCTTTTCATTTTAAAAGTTGTGAATTGAATACATGCATATATGTAATTGTGCCATTTTTGGCTAGGTTCGTGTATTTATTTAGCGTTTGTTTGTTTGTAGGCTAAATGTCATTTCAGAGGAAAATTCTGCTTGAACTTGGTATCCACACATGGAGCTGACGGCCTGGCTCCTGTCGCCTGTGATCGGTATGGACATTTGTCACCGTTTAGCGTGACGGGAGCCCGCGCCACCGCTCACCATGAATATTTAAGCGGCTCCAGGCGGGAGAAGTCATGGGGCAAAACGCCCGTTTAGACCTGATTAGCAGACAGTTAGCCGCTAGTCCTCCCGGGGCCTACCTTTGTCCCCGAGGATGCCGTCGATGCTGTGTTTCGTTTTCTTTTCTCCGTCCTCTTCCTTTTTATCGCACTCATCCTCATCTTCCTTTTTCCCAAAACGAGCGCGAAGTACACGGCTGATCGAACTCACTGCGAGCAGAAAGGCATCTTTAGCAATAACATAATAATAATAATAATAATAATAATAATAATAATAATAATAATGTTTTTATATTAAATTCACTGTTATTCTATTATTATATCATTATTATTTTATTATATTGTACTGTTATTATTTTTGTTATTACCATATTACCATTTACAACGATAGCAACAACAACAACAACAACAATAATAATAATAATAATAATAATAATAATAATAATAATAATAATATATTTTTCATGATAACTTCCTTGATTTGAAAGTCTGTTTTTATGTATTCTTCGGGGAGGGCAAAATTCAGAGAGTAAAACTGTGAATTAAACGCCGCTTACCAGAGGAGGCCTCACCTGAAGGGACTGTGCTTCTGTCACACACCCCGTCCTTCAGTAGCTTATCCCGGATCTCCCAGCTGAACATGCCAGGGTTGTCCCGCTTGTACTCTTCAATCCTTCTCTCTACATCCGGCGTGGCTACCTGCTGCAGGTCGCCGTGAGCCACACAGAAACAAGGAGAGTGAGCTGAGCCACAGGCTACAGGCCCCGAAATCTTTCGAGTGACTTTTTAGAAAGCAGGTGGAAATATAAACTATAACAAGGCTGTGGAAGCCTACAGATAATCTACAGATTACTAACTTATTATTTAGCCTAGTGGTATTGACAGACAATTATCCGTGTTGTCCTTTAGATCGTTTCTCTCACCCGGGGTTTGCTGCCACCTATGGCGCCGGGTCGGATGGACCCGGTCTCTTGGTAGCGGCAGAGGATCTTGGACACGCAGCCGTGGGAGACACGAAGTTGGCGCGAAATGACGCAGGGCCGGATCCCGTGGTGGGCCATCTCGACTATCTTGTGTCGGATATGGTTGGGCAACGGTCGGCCGTTAATGAAGACCCCCCCTAGCTGGTTGACCCGTCCCTGGCCCAGAGGAGTAGATACTGTGGATGACACAAGGCCAGATTCGGTACAGAGCGGCTTTAAGCGCAGACTGTTGTCTGTTATTAAATAATCCAGTTTGATGACAGGCTATTTTTCTTATCAATCACACGTAATGCGAGCCCGGTGTTCTTTCAGCTGTTCCCTGCCAGTATTCACTGACAGTACCACGTGTCAATTGTTTTCAAATCTCATTTGATCGCCATTAAGGGCTAACACTTCACAGTTCCACATGCCAAGCAGAGGAGGTGAAGAGCACCTGCTGCCACGCTTCACTGTTCGCCGTCACGCTGTCCAAATATTGGACTGATCCTCTGCTTCTGCCGGTGGGTGCCAATTTCCAGGCGCGCGGAACTTGAAGCAATCCAAGTGCTGTAGAGACTGTCTCTGTTTTCTCTGGAATTTCTAGTCGTTTTCAATTCGCTGACAAAGTGGTCACTGGATGATTAAGTGTGCTTGTGACCGGGGCCTTTAATATTTAGCATAAGAATAATACAACGGAAATTGTATTAGCATAAGAATAATGCAACGTGGGCTTTTTGGGGGTTTTTTTTGTTTTTTGTTTTTTTGTGGGCGGGGGGGGCACTTGCCTTTTTTCATGCAATTGTGTTCAGTGCCAGTCCTTGCACACAAAGTTTACCCTGGAGTTGAGGCCTTAACTGTTAAGCACGCTGAAGGTCTTCTCACGTGCCTTTAATGTTTAATGCAGAATATTTGTTTGAATAATCTTCAAATTAGGCTCGCATTTTTTTCAGCCTCCGCACAAAATCTACCGGAGTCTGAGAGGCTGTTCAGGGCTACTGTCAAGCTCCTACCTTCCAGAGGGAATCCAGTGCGGGGATAGTTCTGTCCGGGAGCCGGGCGCATCATTCGTGGTACCGTTCCTGGCAAAGACGACATTGTAGCATTGAAAGCAACAGAAAAGAAAAGAAAAAAAGACAAGAGAAAAAAGAAAATAAAAGAAAAAAGATGGACACGTTTAGATGTCCGATTCAAGAGTCGATTTATTGGTCACACGCGTTCTGAGGATAAAAAGTGGCAGTCAGATCCAGCGTGGAGCAAAAATCAAACAAACAAGCAAACAAACGAAAACGGCGGTTGGATGTTAAAATGTGAGCCCACAGCATTCAGGCACACGGGACTGCTGTGGAGCGGAGTCCTTAAAATGCTAATGTGCTCGCAGTATACAGTTGTTCTGTCTGACATCAGTTTATTTTCTCCCGGAGAAGTCCGGACCAGGCGGACTGGAGAATGGACGATTTTTCGCGAGAACCAATAGGTTCTTGGCGCTTTCTCTTATTTGAGGGGGAAAAGGCTCCAACAAGTTTCAGCAGCCAATGAAAACGAAGAACGCACAAACGTACACACACACATACCAAACCCACGATACACTCACACTGAAAATGCAGGCCTTAACACAGACTTAGCACATCCTCCACACCCGCACATCCGCCTGTACGTCACACTGGATGGACACAAAACACCAGCACCTGTCAAATACAGGCTACTGCAAGCCAGTGCAACTACTCTATAATGAACAGCTGCAGGCATTGACGTGTGCTGTGCTCACTCTTTCCTTTTATTTACAGCTGGGAAAAAAGAAGCTTAAAGCAGTTTGAGCCAAAAGCAGGAACACAAGTTAGTCCTCAAGGTTTGACACTTTTAGTCTTTAAGGTGAAAGTGTTTTCCATGTCTCATTTTCTGATCACGTCTTTCTAAAAGTTTGAAAAAATAAATTAAATTGTGAAGCAGTGTCTGTCCTCTGAATGATGATAATAATTATTTTTTTAAAAAACCTGAAAAGCTTTAAAAAAGGAAATACAAAAAATTGTGTAAGATTCTAAGTGAAGCATTCACAAAAAGCTCAACAGGATTTATATTAATCAATTTTAATTCAGATCAAAAAATTATAAATGTGTTAAATTCAATACACCCAGTGCTGAATGTGAGGAGATAACGATAATCAATATTATATTATATTATTATATAATATATTATTATTCACTGAGTTGGAGATGCTCTGTATCTCACTGTACAGCTGTAAAGTGGCAATAAAGGCACTCTATTCTATTCTATTCTTTTCTATTTATTTACCCCTATTTATTCTGATGAATAAATGGCTACATATGGTTGTGTTTTTAATATGTTCTTTATAATTAAAACTACATTTTAAAAAAACTTAGAATTAAAGTTTCAGTCCATACATAGATACATTCACACATAGAATTAATTGTCTAATTGATCAACTATATGATACAATAATAGGCACAATTTTACGGGTGATCAGCTCTTATTGTTTGACCAAGCAGACAAATCAGAAAAGTCTATCGTTTCTTAGAGCCCTGAAAGTCTCTTGCAGACATCGTGTTCTACTGAATCTCCTGAGACAAATCCTGAGAGAAAACTTGTCTTTTGAGAGATAAATGGTATTTAGAGTAAAGTAGAACTGTTGCATTACATGGGCTGCATTCGTAGGGATGTACTGCAAGAATGTACTATATACAAGTACATATTTGAAATCATCAAATCAGCAGCCGTTATTCAAACTAGAGCTGAGAATTCCACAGATAGTGTTTGTATAAAATTATTTATTTTAAATTAATAGGTGTGTCTTTTTTCAAATTTATTTGTCACACTTTGTGGATGTTATGATACCAAGCAAAGCCTGAAAATGCTACATAACATTAAAAACATCCTGAATGCAGAAGAGAAGGCTTCAAAGTGTTATAACAAAAAGTGAAACATTTGCTGTGGATTCAAAGTATTCTACCCTGTGATATCAGTGAAACTGTTCAACAGCTTTTTTTGTGGGGGAAGGAGCATTCCACAGTATATACAGATCTTTACTAAAGAAACATTATGAATTCTGGTTTAACTGTACATCCTTAGGATGTTTTCTGACACAGCTGAATTTAATTCAGTTCAGTGGTTCAGTTCATATAGCACCAAATCATAACAAAAGACACCTCAAGATGCTTTACACTGTAAGGTAAAGACTCTACAAAAATACACTAAAAACTGTGTTATTGTAGAAAACCCCAAAAATCATATGACCCCCTTTGAGCAAGCACTTGGCGACAGTGGGAAGGAAAAACTCACTTTTAACAAGAAGAAACCTCCAGCAGAACCAGACTCAGAGAGGGGCAGCCATCAGAATAATCAGAATCAGAATATTTTATTAATCCCTAGGGAAAAGCCATCTTCTACAATCAGAAGAGATTAATACTAACTAAAGATTAAATGCAGAGTGGTTAAATGCAGAATGGTGTACACATAGTTAGTGGACAAAAAGGTGAGTTAAGAATAGGGATGGGTATCGTTTAGGTTTTATCCGATACCGGTGCCAAATCGGTACTTTTGAAACGGTGCCGATGCTTAAACGGTGCTCAAACCGGTGCTTAAAGAATGAAGAACACAAAATTGGTCCAAAAACCTCTTATGTTCAGCTGTTTTTTTGTAAAAAGATAACAATGTTAGCCTTTTCTGCAGCTATGGGGCATATATGGTATCACTCTTGGCTGGAAGCAGTGCTTAAACAATGGAAAAAACTTGGTCCAAACACCTCTGATTTTTAGCTGTTTCCCACTTTTTCTTTGGTCATTTTAGCCTTTTTGGCCAGGGTGAAGGGAGTATCTGCCATCAAACAAGAAGACAGCAGCATGTAACTATGATGATGTTTGCTAGTTCACCTTACATGCATTAATGTAATAACGTGGTTAGCCTACTCAACACACGAACAACATTAAGCTACTCACACAGAGAAGAACGGCTGCTGCTGCCATCATCATCCGTCATCATTTCTGCTACACTGGCAGGGCTAGGGGCCAGGACTCTCCTCTTCGGGTTTTTAACTCCGGGTTCGATAACAGGCACCACACCCGCAGTAGATGTGCACGGTGTGAGGTCTCGCAGCAAGCTATCAAATGCGGCACATTTCTCGGCTTTTAAAAAAAACGCTATGCGTCGCCAGGTGTTTCATCGGATTTGAGGAGTTACCTCCTTTGACAGTATCACAGTATCAGCTTAAAACACTTGTTGCAGGCTGCTGAGTTTGCATATTTTGCTGTGAAGTACAGCCAGACTTTTGACCGCTTCGCCTTGGGCATTTTTAATCTGTAGCTCTGCTCTAAAAGAACGTACGTACCTGGGCCCGCCTACTATCCTCGGAAACGTAAAATGATTGGCTAGAATCTAAAGTGTATCACAGCTCAGGAAAAAAAAGCACCGAAATAAAGCACCGAAATGTTCGCTGCTTTTCGGTCTGGTTACTACCGTTTATGTCAGAACTGGTGCCATGATGGCACCGGATACCGGTACCCATCCCTAGTTAAGAAGAAACACGCAAACTAGCAGGAGGGACTATGCGCTTACCTGCTGCTCTCTGGCAGGTAGCTCCATGCCCTCCTGGGTTTTAAATGCACCTTAGAACACACATGCATCAACACTACAATGAGCGGGTGGAGGGAGGTTTGGAGTCTTCTCTCACCCCCATTCTCTGCGGCCTGCTGGAGCGGGGGGGCTAGGAGGAGTTGGCCGTCCGACTGCGGTCTGGAGTGTGGGGCCTCCCTGCTGCTGTGGAGTCGGGGCGGTCTGCCTCTCCCCACCGCAGGGAAAAGGGTAACACCACCTGGGTCTGGGTGCTGTTCCCCCCTCCAGGGGCAAGGGTACCTAGACCCGGTTCGTAGAGTACGCTTGGGGAGTGTGATCGTGTGTACAGCGTCTCTTTATGTCTGTCTCCACGTTGGTTGAGGATGGAGTAAGTGCATATGAGAGCATGAGGGTGGGAATGGATATTTGTATCTGTGTGTGCCTGTATGTCTGTGTCTATATGTCAGGTTGGGTATCAGACGCCACCTCTCTGGGGACATCTCAGGCCCTCCAAGGTTTGGAGGCCTATCTCCCCCCACCACCACTTCCCCTGCCAGTGGCGGACTCCCTCAGACATCGGTGCGTTGGTGGTTCTTTGTGTCTGGGGATGGGCGTCCAGGTACACACCGGCTCACTCCTTGGCGGCCGCTTATCGGGGCCTGGAGCCTGGGGCTCGCTCGGGCCACTTCGGAGGTGGGGTGCCCCCGGCCTCTCGGCCTGGGGCTCGGTCACTCAGGCACGGCTGGCTGCCAGCGGAGCTCACGGGCGCGTCACTGCAACTCCCCCTGGCTTCTGCTCCGCGGCTGCTGAGTGAGCCCTCATCTGGGACTCTCCTCAGCTCTTTCTGGGACAGTGGCGCGGCTGCCCCTCTGTTAGTCTTCCTTGGTCTCTTGTGTTCTGGGGGCCTCTGGATGTCTGGAGTTTTGATCTCCTCCATACCTGCTTCATGCCCTGGAGGACGGGGCTGTGGCCCCCCCACACCCTCTAGCAGATCATTACATGAAGGAACCTTTTAAAAAAACAAGCGCGTCCATGCTCACAGGTGTACACACGGGTGATCACACCCACAAACTACACCCTTTTTGGCTCCTACCTCAAAGCACACTGTGTTCTGTTGATCTTATGTGCTGCACAATAATGTTTAATATTTAGTATTTACTGTCATATTCCCATATATCATTGTGATGTTGTTTATTCTATTACTCTTGTTCTCTTCTGCTTGTTTTCTTTTTTTCTTTCTCAACAGGTGATCCAGGTGATCGATATATGCATTTTCTTTTTCTTTTTTTTTCTGCCCATTCTGTTGGTTTTTGTTTTTTGCCCTTCTCCCCCGTCCCTCTTCTCAGCTGTTTCTCTTTCCCTCTTTCTTTCTCCCCTTCTTTCCCCCAGTCAAGTCTATCCCGTATTCAGCAAGTGAAAATAAAATAAACAATAAAAGGTGAATCAAATGGACCATTATGGCAAGGCTGGGATGGTCAATTTGGTAAAGTAAATCCGTTGGGCATCTTTCTTTGCCTTTAGACAATAATTCTGATGGCAAAAGAGCCAAACGGGACAGGCAAAAAAAAAAAAAAAAGAAGAAGAAGAAACACGCAATCTGGGAATCCCCCAGCAAGCTGTTGCAGTGTAATTAAGGGAGGATTCTCAGTCACCTGATCCAGCCCAGCTTTATAAAAAAGGGAAGTTTTAAGCCTAATCTTAACATTAGAAAGAATGAATGTCTCCTGAATCCAAACTGGGGGCCTGAAGGCTCTACCAATCATTCTACAGGGTGGGCCATTTATATGGATACACCGTAATAAAATGGGAATGGTTGGTGATATTAAAGTCCTGTTTGTGGCACATGAGTATATGTGAGGGGGAACTTTAATATCACCAACCATTCCAATTTTATTACGGTGTATCCATATAAATGGCCCACCCTGTACTTTTTAATACCCTAATAGCCGTGTGAGTGTTTCATGCAGGGAGGGTAATCCAACCATTTGCATCATCCAGATGTGAGAGACAGGCTGGAGGGCAGGAATGAGGAGGTGTGTGAGTAGAGCCAGCGAAGCCTTTTGAGGTGAGTAGAGAGGGAAATCCAGCATTCAGGAAGCAGCTGCAGGTGAGGTGAGTAACGATCCTAGATTGGTTAGCGGAGAACACAAGGAGACACAAGGTACAAGAGCCAAGTTACCACCGTGGGGTAGCAGACGGATGAATGCTGTTTGATGGCTTGCAGATGGCCACGACAGGTGAGGAATGGAACCCCGCCCTGAGGGTCAGACTAGGATGGTGTGTATTGTAGCATAAAGATGACACTCAATTTGTGCTCCAGTGGACTATAAGAGTGAAACCTAAACATGCATTTTGAAGAACTACCCCCAGACAACCAACATGAACATTATTAACTGGCCTGGACTAGCCTCGAATCCCTTTGAAAATCTGTGGGTTGGAGTTTGAGATTCGGCTGGGATAGCTCAGGAGCCGTGTCTGAGACTTGTTAAAAAATGTTAACAAATAACTGCAGGTTGTTATCCAGAAGAAAGGATACATAAATTACTTTTTTTAAAAAGATAGGAAGCTGCTGTGGCTCTAGCTGCTGGTGCCGGGTCTTGCGGATTGCACACCTGGCGTTCGCCTAGGGTTTTGCAGCCAGCTGTTCCCCTGGCACATTGCTCACGGTCTTGCGGGTTCACGCGGCCAGTGGGTCCTTGCTGAGGTTTGCCTGGCTAGTGAGTTCTTTAACTATTGTGGGTGTCTTTCTGTTCCCGAGGTCTTGCAATTTCGCTGCTGCCTACGAGTTGCTGCTGCAGGCTGTGTTCCCCTGGCATATTTCCTGGGGTTCACCAGTTTACGTGCCAGTCAAACCTCGCTGTGTGTGATATGTCAGCTGGCAAGTGAGAATTCTCCAGCCTGCAGTGTCGGCTTCCTGCATATTGCCCACATGTTGTGAGTTTACGCGGCCAGCAGGGGCCCACTGGGGTGGCTGTATCTCAGGAGGTAAAGCAGGGCATCTACTGATCGGATGGTTGGTGGTTCGATCCCTGGCACCTCCAGTCTGCATGCCAAGTATCCTTGGGCAAGATACTTACCCCAAGTTGCTCTCTGATGCATCCATCGGAGTGTGAATGTACTTAGAAAGCACTATGTATAGAGAAAGTGCTTGTGGAATGGGTGTGACTGGGTGAATGTGGCAGGTTGTATAGAGCACTTTGAGTACTCCGGGAGATTAGAAAAGCACTATATAAGAATCAGTCCATTTACCATTACCATTTACCACTCGGTAGCTCAGTAACCTAAGCTTCCTTCTGTACACGAGTGTCTCGCTCGTGAGTTCACTCCTGCTTTACCCCCACTTGTCTAAGCACTTCACCGAGTTCAACATGAGAACTAAAAAGGCGGGGGGGACTTATCTGGTGGCTGGAGGGTTGAGTGTGTTTTTCTGGGTTCGGTTGGCCCCGCCCCCTTGTTATACCAGCGTATAGCAGTCCTCAGCGTCGCAGCGGAGCTGCTGGCCGCCTCCACCCACCAGGCTACGCTGATGAAGGAGCAAGTCGTAGCTACTGCCCATATGGAAAAGAAATAGTAAAAACTCATAAAAGACTTGCATAAGATGTGGCCTACTTCATATAGTGAATCATATAAGCCTTATATGATTCACTATATGAAAGTGGCCACTTTCTCATTACTTTCATATATTGTTTTAGTAAGTATCCAAAACATACAAGTTTCATTTATATAATTTTTCAAGGGATCTTATGTCTGTTTTCACTCTTGTATGCTTTTCATACAAGTTTCACACAAGACAGTTACAAACTTTATAAGATTTATATACATCTTTTCCATATGGGTGGTAGCTCCCTGGCCTTGCTCTGGGTGGCAGGCCACCTCCTTTGTCTGTCCCAGTCCCAGCTCCAGCTGGACAACCAGGAGTGCCTGCTGAGGCTGCCAGTTGACCCCTCTGCCATGTTTGGCAGGGTGCAACCCAACTCCTGTAACAGGCTTGGGACAGCCGCCACATTGCCCAGGAGATGGCAAGCGGCCCGAGCAGGAGCACTGCAAGTTCTAGGGAGCCCAAGGGTTCCACGCCTCAACTGGAACCTGCTCCTGAGGTTCCAGCTGCCCTGGGGATCTCAGGGCCCAGCTGGAGGCCTTTCGCAGGTGCAGCATCTACACACAGGGGAAACCCCTGTGTTTGCTGCAGGCTGTGTTCCCCTGAGAACAGGAGTATTATTCCAGAGCTTTAGTTTTGTTTATTTGGTAGGCTGACTTTGGATACTATAGTAATCTTGTATTTTGAATTCAATTACTTTTGCAGTCCAGTCTCTCTTCATGATTTCAGCTGGCTACTTTGTTTTCTTTCTTTCAGTTTATCATGCTGGCCTTATGTTCCCCTTTTCTGTGTCTGTCACCATGTTTGATGTTCCTATGTTTAATTACTTTTACTTTTATTTACATAGTCTCTGGTGTTGTTTGTGCTGTATTTAATTATGCTTTCTTTGGCTTGTTTTCTGTGTCCCCTGGTGTTTCCCAATTCCTTAATTACCTTATTGTATTATTAGTCTTTGTCTTCCCAGAGTTCTTTGTCATAGAGGTTAAGAGGTTGCAGGTGTGGAAAGCGAAATTCTTTTCAAATAGTTTTGGCTATTTGATTGTGGTATTGGTTGTCTTAACAGCTCAGAAAGAAGGTGATTGGACTTGTTTAACATTTTTAAATTTATAAAAAAAACCAAGATATCCTCTTGCCTTTTTTTCAAGTACTTAAGACTACCATGATCCAAGAGATTGTTAACCTACACCTTGGATAAGGGACTGAATCAGGGCAGATGGCAACAACTGGATTGTGAATGGACAGGAGAGTGCAGACAAGAGTGATAGAGCTAGTAAATCCAATTACTAGTTTAATAAAAGTAATTTGACTTTTGTTTAAAAGTGTGGTAGAACGTATTATTACATTAATTATGGAATAAAAGTACAAAATTTTTTACATAAAATTACATTTTAAAAAACCCTAATAACTAATAACAGTACTTTTTGTAACGTTAGGCCTGATTAATGATATTAGTTATTAGTAGTGTTTGACCATATTATTAGGTTATTTAATTGTTTTTACACATTGAATTTATCCATCCATCCATCTTCTTCCGCCTTATCCGGGGCCGGGCAGCAGCCTAAGCAGAGAAGCCCAGACCTCTCTCTTCCCAGCCACCTCCTCCAGCTTATCCGGGGGAACACCAAGGCGTTCCCAGGCCAGCCAAGAGATATAATCTCTCCAGCGTGTCCTGGGTCTGCCCTGGGGCCTCCTCCCGGTGGGACATGCCTGGAACACCTCACCCTGGAGGCGCCCAGGAGGCATCCTTGTCAGATGCCCGAACCACCTCAACTGGCTCCTTTGGATCTGGAGGAGCAGCGGCTCTACTCTGAGCCCCTCCCAGATGGCTGAACTTCTCACCCTATCTCTAAGGGAGAGGCTAGCCACCCTTCGGAGGAAGCTCATTTCTGCCGCTTGTATCTGTGATCTCGTTCTTTCGGTCACTACCCACAGCTCGTGGCCATAGATGAGGGTAGGGACGTAGATCGACTGGTAAATTGAGAGCTTCACTTTTGCACTCAGCTCCCTCTTCACCACAACGGACCGGTGCAGCATCCGCATCACCCTCTCCATGAATCGCTACCTTATCGTGGTGGAGGGGTTTGTGTGTTCCAGGGATCCCAGGGGCTATGTTGTCTGCAGAGGTGGGTAGTAATGAGTTACATTTACTCCGTTACATTTACTTGAGTAAGTTTTTGAAAAAAATGTACTTTTAAAGTACCTTTTTTGCACGATACTTTTTACTTTTACTTGAGTACATTTATGAAGAAGAAACGGTACTTTTACTCCGCTACATTTGCAAAATTCGACTAGTTACTTAAAAAAAAAAAAGTTTAACACATTAGATAACATGCCGCCAGTGGAGTTTCTGGTACTTTTTTACCAATGAGATGTGGCCATGCAGTCACATGACCAGTTTGAAACTGTGGCGGGCAGAGCGGCCCAAGCGTTTCAAAGTAGCGGACACACGGAAAGAAGAAACATGAAAACATGGCAGAGTCTATGCTAGAGCTGAAGACGATGAACAGCATTTTCCTCACATACAAAGAATGTTTCGCTTAAAAGCAGTACAAAAGAACAGCTATGTCTGCAGTGTCGGTGTCTTCAGTGAGAGCCAAAACAAACCAACTTTTCAGCGTGAAACAACTCAACTCGTGTAACCTGAGGAAACAGTAAGTTTTCTCTAAATATCTTTTTAGCTGTGGTTAGCTGGATGTCAGCCTTATGTTAAAGCAGCTGTGTCGAGCTCGAGCTGCGAGTCATATTTTTGGCACTACGTTGTAGTGATATAAGTTTGTGGGTGTTTTGTGGAGCTTCAGCTGTCTTTTTAACTGCTCGCTGGTTAGCTAGCATGAGCTATAAGCTAACAGCTAGCCTGGTTAATGACGCTAGAGTTCCATGCACATGCAAACAGCTCGTCTCTACTGCTTTAACTGTTAAAACAGAAGGCAATACTGCAGGTGACAGGGTTTATTATGTGAAACAGCAGCTTGTTTAGTTTAAACAGTCTGCATTAAGCTGGGCAAACACTGTGCGAATTTTTTCAGTCACGTTATTCAGCTCCTGCTCAAACTGTACAATTAAATTGCAGGGGTTAGAAGTTCATAGGTCACAATGCAGGGTCTCACACTATACGGCCTGATGCTCTGATGCGACCTGAGTGCTCAAACTGTGCGTCCATAACATAGAATAGAATAGAATAGAATTCAACTTTATTGTCATTGCACATGCACAGGTACAGGGCAACGAAATGCAGTTTGCATCCATCCAGAAGTGCTTTAGTGATATAGATATATTACAATATATATTAGCAATAATATAGATATGTGAGTATAATACAGAAATGGGTCTATTATGGAATGTTATAATGTACACGGTATGAAGTATGTTGTGAATATTCTATAACTATAAGTATGTACAGGCTGTAGTGAGTACAAGCTATGTACAGGATATGAACATGAAGCTTATCATACAAAATCTGTCCCTCGCTCTCCCTCTCTGTCTTTTACTCACACACACACACACACACACACACACACACGCACACACACACACACACACACACACACACCATCAACTTTGCTAAATTACTAATGAAAAACATTGACCAGGCAGCTGTGATTGAGTAGCAATGTCCATCCAACTCTTTTTGTGGTTGTTGTAGTCGTGATAATTTTGTGAGGCCACATTGAAAAGCCTCGGATACGGAAGTGTAGAGCTGCCACCCAGGCAAAAGAAAAATAGAGCCATATAACGTTATAACATGAAAAGTATATTGTTCTAACAATATACTTTTCGTGTTTGTACAATAGACTATCATGTTAGTACAATATACCTTTCACGTTTGAACAATATAATATCACGTTATTACAATATACATAATTATCACGTTCGTACAATATAAATATTATATTGTACGAATGTGGTATTATATTGTTCAAACGTGAAAGGTATATTGCACGAACATGAAAAGTATATTGCTACTTGAGTAGTCTTTTCGCCAAGTACTTTTTTACTCTTACTTAAGTAACTTTTTTGACGACTACTTTTCACTTTTACTTGAGTAATAATATTTTAAAGTAATGCTACTCTTACTTGAGTACAATTTTTGGATACTCGACCCACCTCTGGTTGTCTGGGGGCTTTTGCCCGCTGGTAGGGTCTCCCATGGCAAATTGGTCCTGGGTGAGGGACCAGACAAAGAGCGATTCAGAAGACCCTTATGAGAAAAACAGTGAGGGAACAGTTTACCCTACCCGGGATAGGGTTACCGGGGCCCCGCCCTGGAGCCAGGCCCGGGGAGGGTGCCCGAGGGCGAGCGTCTGGTGGCCGGGCCTTAGTCCATGGGGCCTGGCCGGGCACAGCCCGAAAAGGGGACATGGGCCCATCCTCCCGCAGGCCCACCACCTGCAGGAGGCGCCGTAGGGGTTGGGTGCATTGTGTGCTGGGCAGCAGCCAGGAGCGGAGGCCCTGGCGGACTGATCCCCAGCTACCAAGACTGGCAATTGGGACATGGAATGTTACCTCTCTGGTGGGGAAGGAGCCTGAGTTAGTGCATGAGGTTGCGAGGTACCGGCTAGATATAGTCGGGCTCACCTCTACGCATGGCTTGGGCTCTGGAACCAGTCTCCTGGAGAGGGGCTGGACTCTGTCTCAGTCTGGAGTTGCCCCTGGTGAGAGGTGGCAGGCTGGGGTAGGTATTCTAATATCCCCTCGGCTTGCTGCCGGTGCGTTGGGGTTCTTCCCGGTGGATGACATTCCAAATTCCTTTAATTTTAAATATGTTTATATTGTCTATTCTGTAAAATAGTCAGATGTCTATTCTTATTAATGTACAGAATTCACCTGCTTGCTGCTACTACTGCACATTCACCCAATGTATATACTATATATATATATAATGTTCTTCCTCTAACCCCCCCCCCCCCCCCCATTTTTGCACATGTCAAGGAGCGTGTCAGGCTACATTTCACTGTGTGTTATACTTGTATAACTATGCATGTGACAAATAAAGAACCTTGAACCTTGAACCTTGAGAGGGTTTGTTCCCTGCGCCTTAGGGTCGGGGAACGGGTCCTGACTGTCATCCGCACTTATGCGCCAAGTGGCAGTTCAGAGTACCCAGCCTTATTAGAGTCCCTGGGTGGGGTGCTGGAAGGTGCTCCACCAGGAGACTCTGTTGTCCTACTGGGAGACTTCAACGCTCACGTGGGTAATGAAAGCGAGACCTGGAGGGGCGTGATTGGGAGGAACGGCCTCCCTGATCTGAACCCGAGCGGTGTTTTGTTATTGGACTTCTGTGCAAATCACAGTTTGGCCATAACGAACACCTTGTTTGAACATGAGAGTGTCCATAAGTGCACATGGCACCAGGACGCTCTAGGCTGTAGGTCGATGATCGATTTTGTAATCGTATCACCAGACCTGGACACTCGGGTAAAGAGAGGGGCTGAGCTGTCAACTTATCACCACCTGGTGGTGAGTTGGATCAGGTGGTGGGGGAGGACGCTAGACAGACACGGTGCACCTAAATGCATAGTGAGGGTGTGCTGGGAACGCCTAGCAGAGGCCCCAGTCCGCGAGATCTTCAATTCAATTCTTTATTTATTTGTCACATGTAGTTATAACTAGTACAACACACAGTGAAATGTTTTTTCCGGCTAAAAAGTACTCCCCCCCCGACTGTGCATCTTACTAAAAAAATATCTATATAAAAGTATAAAAATGTATAATATCGTGCAAAATATTACGCTGTAATAGTTAAGAGCTATAGTGTACGTATTTACATAAATACAGATGTAAATGATAAAATACAAATAAAAATAAGGATAAAACTCAAAGGAAAATTATATACTGTGTATGGAATTGTCCATCATGTTGTCCGATTTGTGTTTTGATTGAGGAGTCTCACTGTTTGTGGGTAAAAACTCCTCCTGAACCTTTCAGTTCTTGTTTTCAGGCTACAGAGGCGTTTCCCTGACCTCAGTGGCCTGAACAGTTTATAAGCGGGATGGCTGGAGTCGTTAGTGATCCTGATGGCCCGGGATCTGCACCTTTCAGCGTAGATGTCCTGCAGTGTTGGTAAAGATGTTCCCATAGTGCGTTCAGCTGTGCGCACGACCCTCTGCAGGGCTTTCTGTTGCTGTACTGTGCAGTTCCCGTACCACACCGTGATGTTATTACACAGGATGCTCTCAATGACCCCGGTGTAGAATCTCCTCTGGATGTTCTTGGAGATCTTAAACCTCTTTAAACGCCTCAGATGATAGAGGCGCTGTCTGCCTTTGCTGATGAGGAAGTCCGTATGTGTGTTCCAAATAAGGTCCTCGTTGATATAAACACCGAGGTATTTAAAATTAGAGACTTTCTCCACAGGGTTTCCATTGATCTGAATTGGGGTGTGAGTTTTCTCGCCTCTCTGTCTCCTAAAATCAATCACCATCTCCTTTGTTTTGCTGATATTCATGGAGAGGTGGTTTGCCACACACCACTTTGCTAATCCGTCCACCTCGCTTCGGTAGGCCCTCTCGTCATTCCCGGAGATGAGTCCTACCACCACTGTGTCGTCAGCGAACTTCACAATGGAGTTAGTGGGGTATCTGGCCGTGCAGTCCGCGGTGTAGAGGGAATAAAGAAGAGGGCTAAGCACACATCCCTGGGGGGCCCCTATGTTCAGTGAAAGGGTATGAGAGTACACATCCCCTATTCTCACCGACTGTGGTCTCGCAGTCAAAAAGCTGTGAATCCACCTGCACAAGGATGTGCTGAATCCCAGATCCCGGAGCTTATCCGTAAGGATGTGGGGCACTATGGTGTTGAACGCTGAGGTGTAGTCTATAAACAGCATTCTCACATAGTTCCCACGTCCCTCATCTAGATGGCTCAGTGTGGTGTGCAGGACCTGTGCTACAGCATCTCCAGTGGATCTATTTGTCCGGTATGCAAACTGCAATGAGTCCAAGTCGGGAGGGAGGAAAGAACTAATAAAGGGTTTCATGAGCCTCTCAAAACATTTCATCACTACAGATGTTAGGGCCACTGGGCGATAATCATTTAGGCTGGCTGGGCGGGTGTTCTTAGGGATCGGAACAATCACTGATGTTTTAAAGCAGGTGGGGACTACCTGCTGGGCCAGGGAGGCATTGAAGATGTTAGTGAAAACTGTAGTTAGCTGATCTGCACATACTCTTAGCACACGTCCCGGTATGCCATCTGGTCCCGCTGCCTTCCTGCAGTTGGTTGCCCTCAGAGCTCTCCTCACGTCATGCTCAGAGAGTATCAGTGGTGCTGGTTCAGCAGCGGGGGCGGGTGCAGGGCTCTGAGATTGAAACTGAGGCGCCTCAAAACGCGCAAAAAAAGCATTGAGTTCGTCAGCTAATTCCGGTTTCGTACATCTCACAGTGCTGGGTTTATAATCTGTGATTGTTCGTAGCCCGTCCCATATACGTCGGGAGTCGTCATATTGGAAATGCGACTCCACCTTGTCCTTGTAACGCCTTTTAGCCGCTTTCACAGTCTTCCTTAAACCATAAGAAGCTGCTTTATAGTTGGTCATATCGCCCGATGTGAGCCCCATATTGTAGGCCGTGGTCCGTGCTTTGAGAGCTCTCCTGACAGTAGAGTCAACCCAAGGTTTTTGATTGGGAAAGGTCCGAATTGTAGTCGGAAAAGTGTTGTCCTATATCCAAAAGTGTGCCAAAGTCATATTGAGTCCGGCCTAGTGCAACACGAGCAAAAAAACCAATAAAAAACATAAATAAAACGAAATAAAAGCACAGTCGTCGCGGAGCTGCCAGGACGGCAGCCGAACTCAACGGCGCCATCTTCGTTCTCATCTTCAACGCACACCTCCGGCAGAGCTTCAACAGCATTCCGAGGGAGACTGGGGACATTGAGTCCGAATGCTCCATGTTCAGCATTTCCATTGCCGAAGCTGCTGCATTGAGCTGTGGCTGCAAGGTGGTTGGTGCCTGTCGTGGTGGTAATCCCCGAACCAAATGGTGGATACCAGAGGTGAAGGGAGCCACCAGGCTGAAGAAGGAGTCCTATCAGACTTGGTTAGCCTGTGGGACTTCGGAGGCAGTTGACAGGTACCGACAGGCTAAGCAGAATGCGGCTCGGGCAGTGGCTGAAGCAAAAACTCGGGTGTGGGAGGAGTTTGGAGAGGCCATGGAAAAAGACTTTTGGACTGCCTCGAAGAGATTCTGGCAAACCGTCAGGCATCTCAGGAGGGGAAAGCGGTGCTCTACCTGCACTGTGTATAGCGCTGGCGGAGCGCTGCTGACTTCGACTGAGAAAATTGTCGGGCGGTGGAAGGAATACTTTGAGGACCTCCTTAATCCCACTGACACGTCTTCCAAGGAGGAAGCAGAGTCTGGGGGATGGGGATGACGGGGATGACCCGCCAATTTCCAGGGGCAAGGTCACTGAGGCAGTTAAACAACTCCTTGGTGGCAGAGCCCCTGGTGTGGATGAGGTCCGCCCCGAGTTCCTGAAGGCTCTGGACGTTGTAGGGCTGTCCTGGTTGACACTCCTCTACAATGTTGCGTGGAGATCAGGGGCAGTACCGCTGGACTGGCAGACCAGGGAGGGCTTTCACTTAGGTGGCCTCAGAATCTCATCTCTGCTTTTTGCGGATGATGTGGTTCTGTTGGCTTCATCGGGTGAGGGCCTCCAGCTTGCACTGGAACGGTTCGCAGCCGAGTGTGAAGCAGCGGGAATGAGGATCAGCACCTCCAAATCTGAGACCATGGTTCTCAGCCGGAAAAGGGTGGAGTGCCCACTCCGGGTCAGGGATGAGTTCCTGCCCCAAGTGGAGGAGTTCAAGTATCTCGGGGTCTTGTTCGTGAGTGATCGGAGAAGGGAGCCGGAGATTGACAGACGGATTGGTGCTGTGGACGCAGTGATGCGGACACTGCACCGGTCCGTCGTTGTGAAGAGGGAGCATTTAATTCATTATTATACTGATATTTTCTGTATTTTAGTTACTGAATATTTCTGTATTTTTATGTGATAGTAAATTTTCATTATTTTACAGTTTTCTCTGGCAACCCAGCTGCCTGAATATTCCTGTTGTTTTACAGAATTTTCTTTACAGTGCATATAACAAAGCCCTTGTAGAATGATTAATACCACAAAGAACCATCCCATGACTAGGACTTGTACCACTCAGCATTTCCTTAACTGTCTCCCATCCCAATTCATTAATTCCAAGGTATTTTTCTGCAGCCTTCCCAATCATGTTGATTTTTTTTTACAGTTTTGTTTTGTCAGTTTGGGCTGTGCAGTTTTTACACAAAATCATCCTTGTCTAGCCCTAACCCTTGTGTAGAATGGGATAAAGTTAGGGTTTTGAATGAGAGACAATGAGGTAACTATTATTAACTACTACAGTCCATGTAAAATACTTGCTTGTTGATATAGTGAAGGCTGTTGATGGAAAATAATATGGTGTGGAGTTGTCAATGCAAATAGCACACTGTGGAGATGTAGAGGATTTTTGGCCATTTTCTGGAGTAGGAAAGGTACTAGGTATAATAGTTTACTAAATACAGAAGTTGGAAGTATTGCTATTTGCAAAATTTAACAATAATTAAAGTAGAGAGCACAGAGATTGGACCTTGGTAGAATAAACTGGGAAAAGTTTAGTTACAAAGTGTTAAGTAAGTGAAATGTGAAGAATTTCTTTGGGACAATATAAGTGTAGCCAAATCTTTTTAACAAAAAGCTGGTGACAGTAAACATGCAGATTCCAGAAGAAACCATTCAAAGGGTTGTAGTGGGCAGTGGTAAAAAATAGTGTGCCTTGGTGGAATGAGTAAATAGAATAGAATAGAATAGAATAATCCTTTAATTGTCCCACAAGGGGAAATTTGGTTGTATTAGCAGCAAAAAACACACACATATACAAAAAGAACAGGACACAGAACAGAAAACACAATTTTTTTTTACATATTTACATCATGGACAATAGTTACCAAAGCAGAGTACAGTACAGTTGTTAAAATTTGAGTACAGATCGGGTGCAAACAGAGCAGGATACTGAAAAATGTTTAAATAGTTAGGAATATTTAGAATAATTAGAAAACTGCAGATTGTGTATTGTACCTGTGCATTAAAAAGTAGACATGTAACTTCCAATAAGTTAGTGTATATATAAGCTGAGAAAAGTAATGTGCAGTTATAACAGTAGAAGTTGTTAGAGCACTGATGTAAACATCTATGTTTGTTGGGAGCAGTTTTGAAAAGCACAAACGAACAGAAACAGAGCATTTAGACAGCTGAAAAAGCACCACTCGATAGAGGCACTGATTCACTGTCTTAAAGACATAAAGACCTGGATGGCCACTAACTTTCTGCTTCTTAATTCAGGTCAAACTGAGGTTATTGTACTCAGCCCTGAAAATCTTAGAAATATGGTATCTAACCAGATTCTTACTCTGGATGGCATTACTTTGGCCTCCAGTAACACTGTGAGCAACCTTGGAGTCAATTTTGACTAGGATATGTCCTTCAAGGCACATATTAAACAAATATGTAGGACTGCTTTCTTCCATTTGCGCAACATCTCTAAAATTAGAAATATCTTGTCTCAGAGTGACACTGAAAAACTAGTTCATGCATTTATTACTTCCAGGCTGGACTACTGTAATTCATTATTGTCAAGATGTCCTGAAAACTCCCTGAAAAGCCTTCAGTTAATCCAAAATGCTGCAGCAAGAGTACTGACAGGGACTAGAAAGAGAGAGCATATTTCTCCTGTATTGGCTTCCCTTCATTGGCTCCCTGTTAAATCCAGAATTGAATTCAAAATCCTGCTCCTCACATACAAGGTCTTGAATAATCAGGCCCCATCTTATCTTAATGACCTTGTAGTACCATATCACCCTATTAGAGCACTTTGCTCTCACACTGCAGGCTTACTTCTTGTTCCTAGAATATTTAAAAGTAGTATGGGAGGCAGAGCCTTCAGTTTTCAGGCCCCTCTTCTGTGGAACCAGCTTCCAGATTGGATTTGGGAGAAGGACGCTATCTCTACTTTTAAGATTAGGCTTCAAACTTTCCTTTTTACTAAAGCATATAGTTAGGGCTGGATCAGGTGACCCTGAATCCTCCCTTAGTTATGCTGCAATAGGTGTAGCCTGCTGGGGGATTCCCATGATACATTGAGTTTTTCCTTTTCAGTCACCTTTCTCTCTCAACATGTGTTAATAGACCTCTCTGCATTGAGTCACGCTTGTTATTAATCTCTGTCTCTCTTCCACACCATGTCTTTATCTTGTCTTCCTTCTCTCACCCCAAACCATCGCAGCAGATGGCCCCTGAGCTGGAGGTTTCTTCCTATTAAAAGGGAGTTTTTCCTTCCACCTGTTGCCAAAGTGCTTGCTCATAGGGGGTCATATGATTGTTGGGTTTTTTTCTCTGTATGTATTATTGTAGGGTCTACCTTACAATATAAAGCGCCTTGAGGCAACTGTTGTTGTCATTTGGCACTGTATAAATAAAGCTGAATTGAACTGAATTGAATCCACTGTAAAAGAGCACAACTGATTGTTTGTGATAAGGTCTACAAAGCCGATATATTGGAGACTAAGCTAACTAACTAAGCGAGACAACAAGAATCTCAGCAGCACTGATAAGGGCGCGCAATAGGGGTGGGGGGAAAAATTGATTCTGTGTAGTATCGTGATATTTTGTTTGCTAATAATGTATCGATACAGGGACAGCAGAAATCGATATTTTGTTACAAAAAAGGTTTTTGTGCTCTGACGTCAGAGCATGTTGATCCTTTTTCTGAGCAAGAATCCTGACATTCCTTCACTGTCCAAATGTGTTTAACTTTTTTTTGGCAGCAATAAACATGACAGTTTACTTATTTTAATTTAAGACATGTTTTATTTTAATTAAGTTTAAAACTTTTTTTATTTAATGTAAATTATATTTTGTTTTAATTTACTTTCAAATTCTTCAGTTGCTGAAGGGGCTACAAAGTTTTCATAAATTTCATAGTTCAGAATAGCTATAATTGTACCAGATGGTTGCATTCAGTTAAGTTGGACTAGACTGTAATACAAACCGTTCAGTTTGTCAACAATAAAACTGACTGAAATGAGAGGAACAAGGGGAAATCAAATAAGGAACAAAATACAAAAAGACATGAATACTAAGACTGCTGGGCCAACATGGCCCAGGATCATGACATCAACCCCCCCTCAAGGGCTGGCTCCCGTCAGCCCAAACCCGAGAACCAAAACACCAGACAAACAGAAAACAACCCACCCAGGGCGGGAGGCGGGGGACCAGGACGGAGGGAACGAAACCAAACAAAAGACGAGGAGCATGAACCAAAACTGAGTCCACAAATACACAAAAACAGTTCAAAACAGGGAGGCAAATGTCCAAAGAGGTCAGAAGGTCAACCCGGAGGGGCGACAGCACAAATGTTCACAGTTCGGCTGTTCGGGGGGCCGGCCACGTGGAAAGTGGCAGTGGCAGCAGAGCGGGTCCGGAGGCCGGCCGGGTGGAAGACGGCGACGGCGGCGGCGGCAGGCACGCACATAAATACACAGAGGGTTAACGAGGGAAGTGGAAGCACACGGGGAACACAGCTGACACAGATGAACATAACGAGACATGGCAGGAGTAAACAACACTGGCAGGAGACTGTCAAAGTAAAACAGGAAGTACACAGAGGTGCAGACAGGAGGAGAGAGAGCACGGGCATAGTGGGCTGGGGAAACATGGAATGAAACACGAGGGGAGACGAGGGCTCACAGATACATAGAGGGGCACACAGGGGATAAAAGTCAAATCAAAGGGAAATCAAATAAGGAACAAAATACAAAAAGACATGAATACTAAGACTGCTGGGCCAACATGGCCCAGGATCATGACAGAAAGACTGAGTGCGAGACTTTGACATTAGATAAAATGAATATTGATAAAGTTTACCTTTATGTACAGAATCTGAATATCGCAAAATATTTTAAAAAATTGCAATAATATCATATCGTGCGTTAAGTATTGTGATAATATCGTATCATGGGATGTATGGTGATTCCCACCTCTAGCGCGCAACTGATTGAAAGAATTTCGGCCACTAATTTTCTCCACTAGTTTACTACTTGAAGCTTTAAAGGTAATAGAAATAACAATTGTAGCTATATTTCAATTGACTGCACTCTGGAAGACCGTGAAGTAGATATAGACATTTTACAGTATTCGACAATCTTGAGCACAATGTTATGGTGAGACCAACAAACAAGGTGCCGATTCCCTCCAGCGGCAAATTGGCTCTGTCCATCATGAAAAGTTACCCAGAAGAGCCAGCCTCTTCACAGACTGGCAGCAAAGTGTACATTTTGGAGTCTATGGACAAAAGCCTGTTCAGCTTTGACACATGCCTGGCCCAGCTGGAAATACTTCATAAAGATTTTCTGGTGCTGCAGGAGTCTGGGGAGTTCAGCCAGCACCAGGTGGAAACATTCGCTGCTGAAAACACTGCTGAAAAGTTAATTCAAGGAGGCTCCCAAGCTGTCATCGTGTTCGATAAGCTGAACATCAAAGGGCAGCTTTGCCATGGCTGTACTGAGTTAGATGATCTGTATCAATCCTTTTTCTAATTTTCTCCTTTCACTTTTCACTTTTCATTTTAAGTCATTTCAAACTTTGTAGCTGCAGCAGCAGGTATTCCCCTTGTCACTTTTCACATTTTTCCCTTCTCTTTCTGCACTCAGCATTATGTTTGCTCTGCCTTCAGTGCTGCAAATTAGTACATAAATAAACAACACAGGCACATATACAGAGGTACAGACCTAAAATCCCAAACAATAGTCCCTCTAAGCTGCGCGTGTGCGCAATTGCGCACTGCTGGCACGGTCTCTGTGCACAGAAAATCTGCGTTGCGCACAAAAAATTTTTTTTAACCTAAACTGAAATTAAAATTAATACTTTAACAATTCTGTTTTGCAGTGTTAGTCAGTAGGTGACTGGCTGCTCCCATATGGGATTAGAATGATGCCACCTTATCCCATAGTCCAGCCAATAATGCGATTGACATTCATATATACGCAGCTAATCAACGTCGTTGACAGGCTATAACAGCGTCCTTATGTGCCGACACTGGTGTTTTAGCTAGCAAAGCGGCATGGCTGATGTGGAGTGAAGCCACTTTAATGACAACGTGTACAACCATTGGAGATGTGAGCAGGACAGACGGAACAATTGACGGGAAAAGTGTGGACTATACCACAATTTAAAAACTATACCAGTTTTTAAATTGTGTTGATAGGTCACGTAAAACAATAGTTATGATAAAAATATATGCAATGTTTGGTTTTCTTCCTGAATACTATCGTTGTTTATATTTACTGCAGTAAGAAATGGTAAAAACGGCATTTTATAAGGAAAACGCTGGAGAGCACTCTCCGCCTGTGAGCAAAAACAAAACCATTTTTCGACCCTTTCCTATTGGTCAAAAAATGTACCATGTCAACCAATCAAAAAATGATATGGCAACATGGCATTTAGTTGTTTAGGAAGGGGGGAAGTTTCAGGAGTTTTGAGATGTGAGAGATTTGGAACGTTTAGCGCAAATCTTGTGTAGTTAGTGTGTAATGTAGTCAATAGTTTTGTTGTGTGTCAGAACAATGAGGCGACTACTGAATGTTACAGGTGTTACAGGAGTGATACATCTCCTGTTGTCAGGCCTGCAGGTATCAGGCTGTTGTTCTCCTTTATCTCATAGTGGACAGAAATTATTTTTTGGAGTGGCACAAATAATTTGTGTGGCATCAAATTTGATGCAGAACAGCTGATTGTTCTGTAAATAGTTTGAAATGTTTATTTAAAAAAAACCGCCTTGGCTGCATTTTTAGGCAAACAGCTGCAAAAAACTTTGTTGTTTGCAAAACTCAGTTACTTTTTCGAAGAAGTAACTATATAATTAATTGCCCAACATTGGTCATTATATACTGTATTTTGCAGACAGAGAGTTACAGGACTCTCTCCCAGACCACAGACTCATACTCATAATACAAGTCAGAGAAAGAAAGGAAAAAAAAGTTGTGTTTTCAAAATTGGAGTTCAAGTTATTTTTACTTCCAATAGTGTTAACATACTACACAGGTCATGAACAAGATTTTCTTTTTAATTTCCATTGTAAGTGGGCTAAAGCAGTTTATTAAAAGTAGTCTAACATAAATGTAAATGCTGTAATTTGATTATTTTAATAAACCATGTAACTTGGATGGATTCGATGCTGGCGTGACCACAGTGCACACGTCTGCTGTTGCTCACAGTGGTCCAAGGGAATTTGTTTGTTCGCTCGACACATGAAAAATTAGAGGGAACATTGATCCCGACGTAAGCCAACTCACCCCAAATGGTGGGGGAGCCAAAGGGGCACAGACCAGAAAATGAGCAGTCCTGAGAAACGGAACCCCAGGCCCTGCACTTGGACCCACACAGAAGAAGATATCCACCCAACCTGGGGCCACCACCCACAACCACAAGCCAAAAGTGAGTTCTATCTCCGTAAAAAACATTAATTTTAGTTGTGCTTACTCTTCCCATGAGTGATATAGTTAAAGTTTGCCAACGTGTGAGATGATCTTTTACTGTTTTTAATAGAGGAAAATAGTTAAATCCTACCAAGTCTGAGAACCTGGTGGAAAAACCTATACCTAAATATCTAATGTTGCCTGACTGTAGTGGGGTAGGTCTGAAATTACAATTCAGAGGCAGAACTGTTGATTAAGAGAACATATCTATGAGTGTGACTGTCTTTGTCATTGTCCTGAGTTTGACGAATCAGTGTTTTGTGTTGACGACTCAGTGTTTTGTGCAATGATCAAATGTGTGAGGATTCAGTGTTAACTTTTTGTTGCAAATGTGACAGTAATTGGTTTTTCAAAATGACAAACTACTGTCTTTAAAGTTGCATGGCTAGATACTATAGCAATTTAATATAGTCAAATTTCTAGGTGTTTTGTTTGACGAAAAGCTCTCTTGGAGACCTTATAAAAAATAAAACAAAATGCAAGAAGATCAACAATCTTAGATTTTGGGGGCAGCAAGGCAGTCCCTGAAGGGAATTTACAACTGTGCAGGTGTAACTGGGAGAAATGCCCTTGACAATAAGAGGAGTTAAGCTTATGGTTACATACTGGGTAATATACAGAGGCATGGTGAGGCTCACACTGCAAAGGCCATCTTGCAAGAGTGCTGGAAACACAGTAAAAGCAACTTTATGAGCTTTCGGTAAGTTTAAAATATAAAGGCTTATCATCTGTACTTATATAATGCAAAGTACTGTCCAACAGTCTCTTTTTCATGTATTGGATGTTTATTATGCCATCTGTGGACTTGATAAAAGGTAATAAAAGGAAATGTCCAGGAAAGTTCAGTATATATCAAAAAGTGACGTAGAAACTATATAAAGATAAAGTCCTAATATTTACAAATGGGTCAAAATACATCAATACACACAGTAGAGCTGCTGGCCTTAAAACTGTGTTTGCAGTGGGCAGAAGGAAATAATCAAGAAGATATAGTTATTGCATCTGACAGTTTATCAGCACTAATGAGTATTAGACTGGGAAATAAATGCAGGTTAGATACTATTCATGAAATATATATTAGTTTGCAAAGATTGTGCATTAGAGCTGTAAATGTTGGTAGGTGTGGAAGGAAATGCCACTGAAGGTGCTCAAGAACTTCTACTCCTGCACCATCGAGAGCGTCCTGACGGCAAACATCTGCACCTGGTTTGGGAACAGCACCAAGCAGGACAGGCGAGATCTGCAAAGAGTGGTGCGCTCAGCCGAACGCATCATTCAATCAGAGCTCCCTGACCTGCCGTCCATCTACACCAAGCGGTGCAAGTCCAAAGCTAGGAAGATTATGATGGACCTCTCCCATCCCAACAATTCTCACTGTTGAGGTCTGGGAAGCGCTTCCGCTCCCTTAAGGCCAAAACAGAGAGAATGAGGAGGAGCTTCTTCCCCCAGGCTATTCGGGCCCTGAACCAGGTGTAGGACTGGACTCTCCCACACATCACATCACCACATGCACCACCACACATTTCCTATGACCCTATAATTCCTATAATTTATAATCTTTATAATCTTTACAATCTCTTCTGCTATTTGCACATTCTTTACTGTAAATTCCTAAGTTAATTTGTAAATTTTGAGGTAACCTGTAAATTGTAAATATTGTAAAACTTTTTTTCTGTCATTTAATGGTCGAGCATTGTACAGCTACAAGCATTTCACCCCCATGTCATACTGTGTATGGTTGTGTGTGTGTGACAAAAAAAAAAAATTTGAATTTGAATTTGAATTAGAAATGAGGATGTTCAAATACCGGCCAAACAGTCATTGAAATTACAGTCATTTGATTCACAGATACCATGCTGAAGTTAAAAACATTTTACTGGTCAAATTCAAGGAATGTGGCAGGAGCACTGGGGCATTAATAATACAGGAAGGCATATATACAGGGTGGGCCATTTATATGGATACATTGTAATAAAATGGGAATGGTTGGTGATATTAAAGTCCTGTTTGTGGCACATTAGTATATGTGAGGGGTCAAACTCCTCAAGATGGGTGGTGACCATGGTGGCCATTTAGAAGTCGGCCATCTTGGATACAACTTTTGTTTTTTCAATAGGAAGAGGGCCATGTGACACATCAAACTTATTGGTAATGTCACAAGAAAAACAATGGTGTGCTTGATTTCAACGTAACTTTATTCTTTCATGAGTTATTTACAAGTTTCTGACCACTTATAAAATGTGTTCAATGTCCTGCCCATTGTGTTGGATTGTCAATGCAACCCTCTTCTCCCACTCTTCACACACTGATAGCAACACCGCAGGAGAAATGCCAGCACAGGCATCCAGTATCCGTAGTTTCAGGTGCTGCACATCTCGTATCTTCACACCATAGACAATTGCCTTCAGATGACCCCAAAGATAAAAGTCTAAGGGGGTCAGATTGGGAGACCTTGGGGGCCATTCAACTGGCCCACGAAGACTAATCCACTTTCCAGGAAACTGTTCATCTAGGAATGCTCGGACCTGGCACCCATAGTGTGGTGGGGCACCATCTTGCTGGAAAAACTCAGGGAACGTGCCAGCTTCAGTGCATAAAGAGGGAAACACATCATCATGTAGCAATTTCAAATATCCAGTGGCCTTGAGGTTTCCATTGATGAAGAATGGACCCACTATCGTTGTACCCCATATACTACACCAAACCATCACTTTTGTTGGTCCAACAGTCTTGGAGGGATCCATCCAGTGTGGGTTAGTGTCAGACCAATAGCAGTGGTTTTGTTTGTTAACTTCACCATTCACATAAAAGTTTGCCTCATCACTGAACAAAATCTCCTGCGTAAACTGAGGGTCCTGTTCCAATTTTTGTTTTGCCCATTCTGCAAATTCTGTGCGCCGATCTGGGTCATCCTCGTTGAGATGCTGCAGTAGCTGGAGTTTGTAAGGGTGCCATTTGTGAGTAGCTAATATCCACCGAAGGGATGTTCGACTAATGCCACTCTCCAGTGACATGCGGCGAGTGCTACGCTGTGGGCTCTTGCTGAATGAAGCTAGGACAGCCACTGATGTTTCTTCATTAGTGACAGTTTTCTTGCGTCCACATTTTGGCAAATCCAACACTGAACCAGTTTCACAAAACTTAGCAAGCAGTTTGCTAACTGTAGCATGGGAGATGTAGGGTGTCTTGCATTGAAATCTGCTTTCAAATGCCCACATATAATCTTGTCAACAGCTGTGAACAAAGAGAAACTTGTAAATAAGTCATGAAAGAATAAAGTTATGTTGAAATCAAGCACACCATTGTTTTTCTTGTGACATTACCAATAAGTTTGATGTGTCACATGGCCCTCTTCCTATTGAAAAAACAAAAGTTGTATCCAAGATGGCCGACTTCTAAATGGCCACCATGGTCACCACCCATCTTGAGTTTTCCCCCTCACATATACTAATGTGCCACAAACAGGACTTTAATATCACCAACCATTCCCATTTTATTACAGTGTATCCATATAAATGGCCCACCCTGTACAACATTCAAAACCATGTAAGTTCAAGTCAAGTCAAGTCAAGTCGGCTTTATTGTCACTTCAACCATATACAGTTTAACAGTACACAGTGAGGCGAAACAACGTTCCTCCAGGAACCAAGGTGCTACATGCAACATAAATTTACAACATAAATTAACAGAAAACACTAAACTAGCTAACTAAGAGGCCTAGTTAGCTGGCTAGCAGAGACAAGACAGACTGACCTAACATAAATTACAACATAAATTAACAAAAAAAAACAAAAACTATCTAACTATCTAAGGAAGACTTTTTTTGTTGTTATCAGACAGCAGACAACAAAGTGCACGTGCAAATGTGCAAACAAGAGCAGCAAAGTGACAGAATGATAGAAAAACACAACGTAACATAATAATAAGGTTTTGTGATGATGAGTTGAGGTAGTGGAGGAACAGTAAACATTCCTTAGTGTAGCAGCAAAAATTAGGAAGTACAGAAGTTAGTGTAAAAAGTCCAGTAATAATATTGTGCAAAAGAGCATTTACAGGTTGGTGTGTACGATGGTTTGGTGGCGTAGGTCAGTGGGTTTGCACTTGTGTTGATTAGTCAGTCCAGTCTCAATGTTTTGAGGTAGTTGAGTTAAGCTGAGTGATAATGTGTGTGTGTGTGTGTGTGTGTGTGTGTGTGTGTGTGTGTGTGTGTGTGTGTGTGTTTATCAGTCAGTCCCTTTTTGCTGAGGAGACGGATGGCTTGTGGAAAAAAGCTGTTGCACAGTCTGGATGTGTATGCCCGAATGCTTCGGTACCTTTTTCCAGATGGCAGGAGTGTGAAGAGTGTGTGAGAGGGGTGTGTCCGATCAGCCACAATGCTGGTGGCTTTGCGAATGCAGCGTGTGGTGTAGATGTCCTCAATAGAGGGGAGAGAGACCCCGATGATCTTCTCTGCTGTTCCCACTATCCGCTGTAGGGTCTTGCGGTCCGATATGGCACAGTTCCCAAACCAGACAGTGATGCAGCCGCTCAGGATGCTCTCGATAGTTCCTCTATAGAAGGTGGTCAGGATCGGTGGTGGAAGCCGGGCCTTTCTCAGTCTTCTCAGAAAGAAGAGATGCTGTTGGGCTTTCTTGTGCAGGGAGCTGGTGTTGAGGGACCAGCCGAGGTCCTTCTCCAGGTGGACGCCCAGGAATTTGGTGTTGTCGACGATCTCCACAGAGGAGCCGTTGATGCTCAGCGGTGAGTGGTCGCCTCGTCGCCTCCTAAAGTCAACAACCATCTCTTTTGTCTTGTCAACATTCAGAGACAGGTTGTTGTCTTTACACCAGTCTGTTAGTCTCTGCACTTCCTCTCTGTACGCTGACTCGTCATTCTTGCTAATGAGACCCACCACGGTCGTGTCATCAGCGAACTTAATGATGTGATTTGAACTGTGTGTTGCTACACAGTCATGAGTCAGCAGTGTGAACAGCAGAGGACTGAGCACACAGCCTTGTGGGGCCCCAGTGCTCAGTGTGGTGGTGCTGGAGGTGCAGTTCCCAATCCGTACTGACTGAGGCCTTCCGGTCAGAAAGTCCAGGATCCAGTTGCAGAGGGAGGTGTTCAGGCCCATCAGGCTCAGCTTTCCGATCAGTTGTTGGGGGATGATCGTGTTGAATGCTGAGCTGAAATCTATGTACAGCATTCAGACGTGTGAGTCCTTCTTGTCCAAGTGTGTCAGGGCAAGATGTAGTGCAGTGGAGATGGCGTCATCCGTTGAGCGGTTATGGCGGTATGCAAATTGCAGTGGGTCCAGTGAGGGGGGCAGCAGGGTCTTGATGTGTCTCATGACGAGCCGCTCGAAGCACTTCATGATGGGGGTGTAAGTGCAACAGGATGGTAGTCGTTGAGACAGGACACAGAAGACTTCTTGGGCACGGGGACGATGGTGGTGGCCTTGAAGCACGTGGGAACAACGGCACTGCTCAGAGAGATGTTGAAGATGTCGGTGAGAACATCTGCCAGCTGATCAGCACATTCTCTGAGCACTCTGCCTGGGATGATGTCTGGTCCAGCAGCTTTACGTGGGTTGACTCTGCGTAGAGTTTTCCTCACCTCAGCTGTAGTGAGACACAGGACCTGGTCGTTCGGAGGAGGGGTGGTCTTCCTCGCCGCCACGTCATTCTGCCTGTCGAACCGAGCGTAGAAGTTGTTCAGCGCATCTGGGAGGGAGCCGTCACTGTCACAGGCAGGTGATGTCGTCCTGTAGTTAGTGATGGCTTGTAAGCCCTGCTACATGCGCCGTGTGTCGCCGCTGTCCTTGAAGTGGTTGTGGATTCTCTGGGCGTATGCGCGCTTCGCCTCTCTGATGGCCCGAGAAAGTTCGGCCCTAGCTCTTATAAGCGCCTTATAAGCTTATAAGTTGTGGGAGAGTGGGCAGGATCTGAAAAGAAGAAATAGCAATCAATCATATACAGGTCTTAATAAGACACTGCAGTGGATAGGCAAGCACTCAACTGGACAACATGTGCACTGTAATGGACCTGAATCTGTTCAGTATGTGCTGTTAGAGTGCTGAGCTTATGACCAGGAACAAAAAGCATTGATAGCAACCTTTAAGACTAAAGACTAATTTTACGTTGGAAGGCATGCTTAAAAAGACAGGAGAGGAAAAGTATTTAATTTCTTTATTGTCCGAATTTATGGAATGAAAAGTTGAACGCACTACTATCAGTGCGTCTATACTAAAAATACCCAACTATCATTTTGTTTACAAACATTTAATAAAATACATAATTTTTTGGTAAGTTAAACTTACATCTTCTATAAAATGCTCTCAGGTAATCAAGCAGAAATGCAGCAGAGTAGAATGACAACTGAAATGCTACTGATGAGCTCCTACTGTCTAGCATGTGCTCTGCTGATACGCTGTTTTCCAGCCTCTACATCATGTGATAGATTTGTTGCTTATTTTTGAAATAATCAGTTAGATCTGGCTCGCCTTCACAAATACCAAAAAGAAAAGAGTCTGTGTGAGCCACATGAAAGTAGCAGCACTCATTTACCATGCAGTGTGTCGATTGGTTTCACTTAATCGATCTTGATGACTGAGCCATGAAAAATGATGTGCCTGCCTCACAAGGCCCCAGTTCACCAAACAGCAAAAGTCCCAAGCCTTTAAGCAACATGGGCTTAAATATATGTCAACAACAACAGAAAATAGTTTTAAAATATACCAGTGTTTTTGCCCATCTGTTCATGTTTTCAAACATTTTCTTTCACTACTTTATAATGTAAGAGACATAAATACCTGAAGTCCAGTGCAGCAGCAAGCGTCCCCTTCATGGCCTATTTGGAGGCTGCAGGGACATGGCCAGCTATCAGCAGATCATTTCACAGAATTCACTACTGTAAGAAGATTTTAGAGCAAAACTGAAAGAATGTATATTTGACTAGATTTGAGACAGGGTGTCAAAGTAAAAAGTCCATTTTCCATCACAAATATGGTTACAAATACACATAACTTATTTTCTTATCTTAGCTGTTTGACAGGATGTTCCATAAACAGACAGAATTATGCGACTAAATTGGCTGCTGTCTTTTTGCTTCTGTGTCTGAAAGCATGGAGGTTTCACTAAACAAGTGAAACATAAACGTTAGCCCAAACACTAATCCAATTTCAGCTGAAGGAAATTATTTCCATACAATTTCAATATCCATTTTCAAGTTGTGTGGGGAGGGGGACGACTGACCAAACGTCTGTAATCAAGATTATATGTGGACATTTGATACAGGGTTATGGTGTGTAACAGGCATTGGGTTTGAGCGTTCCACTGCAGTGTGCCAAAAAAACCCAGATGTGTGGCTGACAGCTTAGTTCAAACTTGTACAAGGAACCACAGAGAACATCTCACTGGGCCCGGAAGGTCCCCAGCAGGATGAACTTACGCAGACCACAGTGATGGCAAACACTGATGTAGCACTTGAAGTAACACTGAGGTGATGAAGAGTAAAAAGATTTAAGCCGTCTATACAGAATTCAAACATCTCGTTTCACTGTTCCTTTTGTAGGTTATTGTATATAAGAGGAAATATGTAAATCCGTCATACAGAGCATAATCAGAAAGAGTAAAAAGATTTCCAAAAGTTAAAGCTGGAAACATAGCTAATTTCCTACGGTCAGATATTTATTACTGGTGCTGGAATAGTTTTTCTCTGTTGAAAGCATTGCTAACTTGTTTTTTCACAGGCGATTACAGCGAGAACAAGACCAGCTCACAGGCCAGCAGAGCATGAGACCTTCATGAGGCTGAGAGCCACCTCTGGGATCAATGTTGCCATTTTGTTGATCAAGCAACACAGATTTACCATGTAAGATGCATTTTGTTGGCTAAATAGCTGTCTGTAGTGCCCATTCATTGAGCAATTTTTCACAGGAGTAAAAGTGGACAGTGTAACGATGAGTGGTTGAATAACATCTCCAGTCTGCATGAGATCTATTTGGTACATTTAGCACAATGTTTGTATTGTAACAACTAGGATAAACTTGAAACTTGAAGTTTATCTAGGCTTTGTATCAGACTGTTGGAGCAATTTATTGAAAATAGTTGAATTTAGCCTCAATTTAGCATTTTGTTTTAACTTTAAAAACAAGGAACCAGACACTGAAGAGAAATGAAAAGGAAGAAAAATGAATGAATCCAGTTTTATCCACTGGCACGTTTTGATCATTTATCTCGAGCCTGTGGTAATGGGGCTGGGAGTCTGCGTTCTGTGAATGCGGTGTGATCTGGATGTTGCCCTGGTTTATCAGTTCTTCACAGCAACTTAAAATGCACCAGAGCACAAAGTCCTGTTTACTCACTATTAGTGAGTACGACATTACTTAAAGTTTATTTCAAATGCAAATATAGAAATTACAGAAAATTGCTAAAGCTTATTTTGATTTGAAAATTAAAATTCCACAAATGCTAAAAAGATATCTGTGCATGACTAAGCAGGCCTATAGTGGCAAATCGGTACATCTAAAATATATTGATTGCAAAAATGCATTCTCATAGTTGAAAATTGCCTAACCCTAGTTATTTTTGTGTGCGTTTTAAAATAAGCAAAACTGACATTTATTTAGAAGTGGGTAGCAGTGGTCCAGGTGGTAGACTGGGTTGTCTACTGATCAGCACATGGACCAGAGGAGTCAGGGACCCTGAGTTGGGTCCATGCATTTCTGTCAGTGTGTGTGCAAATGTTAGAAAGAGCTACAGTTATTGGGTGAATGAGACTTAGTGGTACTAGAAAGCACTTTAAGAGCGCAACTCAGTAGCAAGTTGCTATATCAGTACAAGCACACATTTTAACTACAAGCTACAATTAATCCAACACAGGCATTCATACTGTACTTTTTGTGTTACACACACAGGGGGGGGAAAGTCATGACCCAAAGCATCTATCCATGTCTTTAAAAAGGGGGAGAGCATGAAGTAGACGAAAATTGATATTACAGTTGAAAATTGATATTCAGTTTGTAGAGTAACTGAAGTCACAACAAAATTTTGTTGGTGGTGGTGGTGGGGGGGTGTTAATGTGACAACAGTAGCTAACATATTTCTGTAGAATTACAAAATGTGCTTATATATAACATTTATAACTATTGACAGTGCAAATGGGCAGTGGCCCAAAGCATACTGCACAAGCAACCCAAGATTGGGATATTCTTCCATGGTCACACCCAACAGAACAGTTTTCAAATACTATACACAAAACGAAATGCAGAGAGACTCACAAATAAGCAGCAGCTGCTATAAAGGACTGGAAGAGCACCTCAAGGGAGGAAAGTGGGTTCTAGACTTCAGATAGTAATTGACTGAAACTATTTTCACCTCAGAATTTAAAACAGCCCTTGTACCCAAAATGATGTGTTTACTTTTGAGACTCTCAAAACAGTTGTGATTTGGTGCCATATAAATCAAAGTGATCTAAAATTTAGTTTACTGGATGAGAGTAAACACACAGTTTACACTACATTACACTTTTTGGACATGACAACATGTATTTTCTCACCTGTGTACTGTATTGTGCTTATATAATATACTATATTATACTTTCTAATATCCCAGAAACATTATTGTTAATGCTTGTGTCCTTTTATATAAGTAAAGGGTCAAAAACATGCCTTCCTGTAGTTTAGGTTTTTTGTTGTTTTTTTTTACTATTACCAGTTGTCAGTATTCTAGTGAAGTGTTTATGAAAGTGTTTTAAAAATGTCCATAGAAAGGTTAGCAGCCTGGTGACCATCTTAAACCTCCTCCATAGGGGAAACTCTGTCTGTTACAGTTGGTGTCCTCACTTCATATACCCACTCATTTTGCCTACTTTCAGAAATGGTGTTGTCCTGTACAAAGAGCCAAAAAGCAGAACATATTTTATATTTCTATGTATATTTTATATACAATCACGATGTTTTCACTTCTATATGAAAATGCATGTACGGGATGTTTTTATTACCAGTAGTGTGGCTGCTCTGTTGGAAGTGTGTCATCAGTAATATTACCAGCACATTACAGCCTCAGCCACTACGAAGGATAGGATCGTGGACAGGATGATGTAGTTTCTACAGTCAGGGGAATCTACACAGACCCAAGCATTAGTGTAGCAGTAATCCCAATGGTGTCTATCATGTTTGCAAGCATTGAAAATATATTTAATCAAATTAAATTAAAGCTTTGAGCTTCCAGCTAATCGAAGCTCTATATTCAGCACAGTAATGACCTGCCTAGCCTTTCATTTTGTGGGACAGTAAATAGCGTACACAGCATTTAGAATGCTGCTCACTTCTTCCTGGACCTACATATTCCACCCTTTATACACAGTGAAAGTGGTTAACCAGCAATAACTTTTAAAACAAAAATGAGTTTGTTACAATCAAAGTCCTGCTAGTGAAAACTTAGAGTCAGTTTTACTATTGTTATAATATACAAAGAACATTTCATTTTGTGGCATATACCTGATGTTGGTCCTACCATGAGTAGTTCCTCCACAGTGGGTTCTACAGGTGCTATACTGATGTCAGTATTAATTCATTTATTTGTTTCACTGACACAGAAAATCATTAGAAAGATAAATCTTTGTAAAGTGCTTTGAGGGCCCTGAAATTCGGTCCCAGTAGGAAATTCTCAGGATTGGCTGAGACGCGCGTTCAGGTGTCGAGTAATTGCATTTGTTGAGCACCAGGTTTCACTAGCGTATAGTGCAGTAGGAATGACAATAGAGTTCAATAGTCTGATCTTGACCCTAACATTCAGGGAGGTCGAGTTCCAAATAGGTTGGAGACATCGCAGGACACAGACAGCCTTCCCTACTCTGACGTCGACATCTCAGTCAGAGATCCCGTCATTCGAGATGATGCTGCCAAGATATGTGAAATTCTCCACCTCTTCAGCACATTGTTGGTTGATCATTACAGGAACGCGGGCACGTGCATAGCCAACTCGGAGTACCTTGGTCTTCTTGGCGCTGATTCTTAATCTGACTTTCGTCACCTCCCTCTGCAGGGCCGCGGTCAACTCTTGGAGGTCTTCCTGAGTCGAGACGAGCAGGGCGATGTCATACACAAAGTCCAAGTCAGTGAGATTACGCGCTTCTTGCCAGGGGACACCAATGCCAGCTTGGTCAACTGATCGTCGCATGATGAAGTCAGTCACCAACAGGAAGAGGAAAGGGGATAGCACGCATCCTTGTCGGACGCAAGTGTTGATCTTGAAGAAATCTGTGCAGCCGTCATCCATCCAGACGCAGCAACGGGAGTTGGAGTAGAGACCACGAAAGGCATCTACAAACTGCTGAGGGACTCCATAGTGGCTTAGGATAGCCCATAGAGTCGGTCGGTGGACGCTGTCAAAAGCCTTCTCGAAGTCAATGAAATTAATAGAAATCTTCCTTTGGTATTCCAATGTTTGTTCAATGATCATGCGGAGGGTGAAGATTTGCTCGAAGATTATAAAGTCTAATAAATAATTAACATAATTGCATTGATGTGTATGTCTGTATTTCTCTGCTCAGACCTTCTAAAGACTGGTTTGCTTTGACTGATCTACATATTTTGTAAACTTTGTAAAATATTGTGTTATTTATTTTATTTCTGTCTGTTACTGTTCTTATGGTCTTAGAGCAACTGTAACCACATAATTTCCTTAGGGATTAATAAAGTATTATAATTCTGATTTTAGTATTTGGTGAGTATAACTCAAAATAGATCATTTCTTTCACTGAACACCTTTTAATTTACTTGTTGACATTTTAATTAGCTGCTTTAGATATTACAGATACAAAGGGAAAAAAGTTACTTGTTTTTTAAAAAAAACAAGTAGTTAGTTATATGTAAACATTTGATGTTTAAACTCATATTTTCCCATATTTTGACGCGTATATTAGTTGTCACACAAACATATATAGAATCGCTTTTTTCATGCACAAGTTGCATGTGTGTTTATAGTCAGAGTTAAGAAAGAATGTGAATGTGCTGAATGCAGTTCTTCTCTTGGGTGAAAATTAAATTGTTTTAACTCTAATTCATAATTTTGATATTTTACAGCTCTGATATTCCTCCTATGAAAAACTATATACTGGTGTTCATTTCACTCTGAATACTCACCAGTACTACCAGTGTTGGTCAAGTTACTTGAAAAAGTAATCAGTAACTAATTACTGATTACTTCCCCCAAAAAGTAATCCTGTTACTTTACTGATTACTTATTTTCAAAAGTAATTAATTACTTAGTTACTTAGTTACTTTTTAAAAACACGATTTACAACCTGAATAGGTGATAAAGCGATAGATCTTTCAGCCCAATTCTACTTTTTCTACATAATCCATCATACAAAATGTAATCAAATGGAAAAGTCCCTTTTTAAAACTTGTTTTATTAGTTTTAATCTTTTAACTTTATGCATCAAGCAAAAATTTAATTATATGCAACATTCTCTGACTGGAAGAAATTTGTTTAATATTTAAACCTATTTTCTGCACATTCCAGCACATTTTTTGTGTGTTTACACTCACTCTTTCAAATAGATGCAAGTAAAACACAGCAGAAAATAAATAAAGTCAAAGACTCAGCGGTCCTTTTGCTCTATTTTCACCTGTAGGTGTAGGCGGAGGTTTACCCTGGTGCAGGTGTGCCGCAGTGGTCAGTGGAAGAATCTGCGAGTTTCTCTGTGAATTTCCCATTATGTCGTAGTGCACTCTGTGTTTGCTTGGAAGTTTAGGGGTTTTTTCGCTGTAAAAAGAAGTTTTCTTCCCACGCACAACGGACACTAATGTTTTTGTCACTTTTTATGGACTCAAACTTAAAGTAAGGTCAGTACTTCCACGCTTTAAACGCTGCATGCTCATACTCTCTCCTGCACTCGATATATTATCCATTGTTGCTCTGTACACAGCTGTTTTCACGAACGTCGCACTTGCTTACGTCACTGTCATGAGACATTCTCGCAAAAAAATCACGGTTTTAGTAACGCAGTAACGCGGCGTTCCTACGGGTAAGTAACGGTAATCTAATTACCGTTTTTGCAATAGTAATCCCTTACTTTACTCGTTACTTGAAAAAAGTAATCGGATTACAGTAACGCCCATCTCTGAGTACTACAGGGCCTTTGCAGTGACACTCGAAGTGTATTTACTGTAGCTGTCACACTGTCTGTGTGGCTGGCAGAGTTGGACTCAAACCCTGGACTCCAAAAGCTCCAAATAAAACTCAAAACAGCTTTAGTCCAACCTCTAAGTAAATTACAAAGATTGCAAAGGTAAGCAAACTAAAAATACACAGGAAACAGGGACAGGGCTGACATGGCATGGCAATAGACTATGTGCACGTTAGCATATGCTACTTCCGGTGCGGAAACTCCTGTGGGGAGCTTTGTTTCCGGTGTCCTATTCGCGCCTTGTTTACGGTCCAAAACAAGTTAAGCAAATGAATGAATCAAGCGGCGATTTACATTTCTATAGATGTCTTGGGCATTTACCCAATATATCTGTAAATTATGTTCATCGACTTGTCAATATTTTTCCCCCGCGCCTCAGAGCAAAAGAGAATAGGGATTCAAATGTTATATTTCTCTGTATCTGTAAACAGCGGTCCCTCGTTCGTCGCGGGTGTTATGTTCTAAAAATAACCAGTGATAGGTGAAATCAAGTAGCCAATTTTATTTTTTGACGGTGCAAAACGTTTCATCGACATACACTACTGCACTCCAGAGTCACACTGCTAGCGATCAATGCAGCGATTCTGTACTGTACAGGAGAGACGTCACGGAGGAGATCGTCTGCAGCGATCAGGACGCAGGACACAATGTGATGTAAAAAAAAAAAAGCATGCAAACTTGCACTAAAAATCTGCAAAACAGTGAGGTGAAAGGTGAACCACGTTATAGCGAGGGACCACTGTAATTTTGAAGGTAAGTCACAACATACCCTTCGTAAATACTAATGTATAGAAACCCTTACCAGCAATCATTCATTTTTTGTGTGGCTTTTTTTCACAGTTTGTTAACATGCTGTGTAGGTGTGTACTTGACTAGCTGATATCAACATAACGGGGAAACATCTGGTTTGACTATTCTTCATCTGTAGTTTGAATGCTGAACATTTGCCTGTTTAAATCATAAGACCAGTCACTATACAGAGATGTGCTTCTGAATGTGGACGATGTGTATCTGCATGCAGTAATGCAGTTCTGCTTGTATTGAGTGATGTAAACAACTGATCGATCTAAACTCTTTAAACGTCAAAATTGATCATTAGATTTTTTATGACAAACAGTGGTGAGTGTTCCCACCTTCTTCTCTTTGTAACTTAACGCGATCTTTCCGTTTTCGAGTTTTGGACATGATTTTGGAGTATATCTTGGCAGTAGCGATTGACCGCAAAGTAAAGCTACCGGAAATGTACAACCCTACATCCGGTCTCAAACGAGGAAGTTAGCATTTTCTCGTGCACAGGGTCCGTGGACATTCAGTACTCAGCTCAGAGTTTAACACATAAAGCAAAAAATACAACTAGCTTACGCACTTACTATACTCTTGCTCTCTCTCCCAGCTGTCACTGCCACAACTTTCCCCTCTTCCTAAGCAACCAAATGCGTGTGTTGCCATATTTTTGGATTGACTGATGTGGTGCATTTTTCCACCAATAGGAGAGGGGGTACGATGTTTTTTGTTCTTTTCGGTTTGCAAGCATTTTCAGCTTGTGAAAGTCCAGCTTTTACTCTTTCTTTTTGCACTAAATGTGACAACAGTATTTGGAAAAAGCATGGTACAAAATATTTATCATAGCACTGGTTTTACTTGGTCTGTCAACCCAGTTTAAAAACTATTATGTAGTTTGGCTCTCAGCGAAGGCGGTCGCACTTTTTCTCCTCTCCTCTCCCTTATCTTCCCTGCTTAGCTCCTCATGTCCTTGTCTTGTCTCGTGTTTTTTATTACTTTTCCCTGGAACATTCTCTCACAGTCTGTTCTCTAAAACCTAAAAGAGGAATTATGGATCGGATCAACTGGTCCCTAAATGCAATTGACACCCTTTTCTCAACGAGAAGTCTGGGCTTGGGTGAGCCTGAGTGCTGAAGATATCTACCTATTCGGAACCATGATAACAGGGTTCTGGCGGATCGGAGCTGGCTTGGCCCTGACTTATCGAAGAATTAAGAAAGCGGAACCGGCTGTTCAAACCCCCACAAAGCTGCCTGTTGGGATTGGAATGATGGGAGAGGCGTGAGTTTCTCAAAATGGGCTCATTGAGTCAGCACGGATAAGATCTTGGAGAGGCTACGGCTGCTGTGAATACTCAGAATAAGATCTCTGACTGCAGACTGGATACATCTTGGAAGGGCTAGCTCGGAATAAGATCTCTGGGCGCAAATTGAATGACATCTCGGGGAGGCACACTGCCGTGAGTTCTCAGAAATCGGCTCCTTGAGCACAAGAGATGACAACATCACAGAATGCAAGTATGGCGAAGCTCGCGGCTCTCCAACAGGAGATTGAGAGACCAATGTTGGACTGTAGAACTGCTTTGAAATTCATATGAGCTGTTCGCACTAAAGTAAAAAGCACCATCACTTCATGCGGATACCCCTTTGGCGCCAGCGGCGGTCTCGAGGCTGGAGCCGAAAAACAACTCCCTGATAACGACTGTGTTTAGTCTGTTCCTTCCCATTCCATGCCACCTGGGTTGGCTCGTAGACTGTTTACTTAGCCTGGCAGGGCGAAGGACACTGTCTCAGCTGAACTATGGACATGCACACACATACACTTACACTGATAAGCACACACTCATCCCCCTCCCTTTCCAAACGCCTTCGATGCTTGTTTCCTGCGGGGGAACACGGCGGGTCTGTGTGCTGCGCTGGAATGGTAGCGCTGTGCAGGGCGGCTGCTGTGTTCGCTTCGTATTACTCCTCACCCCCCACCCAATCCTGTGGCTTGTCATGTCTTTCACAAAGTTGTGCTTTTTTTGTTTCCTGTTCTCATGCTGTCTTACCATGGAAGCACAGCATGAGTAGAGGTCTCTTTTTTTCCTCTTGTACTTTCCCACTGTAGTGTATATTTCAGTGTTTTTCTGTAACGCTACCGATCTCCGACCTGTATCCCCATGTAATGTCTGTGTTGTGTGTGTAAGGTCGGGGGGGGGGGGGGGGGGGTCCCATTTCACTGCAGGGCAACCTGCATGTGGCGAATAAAGCTTTGATTGATTGACAAAAGTTGAAAAGGAAAGCTCTGTATGATGATGACAAATGTATTTATTTTTCTCTCCCCTCAACAGTGTGTGGATGAAAATACAGTAATATGTTCCTGTTAATAATATGAAGTATAACAACAAAGGTTTTTGTAATCTCTTAAATAGATCGATGCCTGATGTCTGGTCCTTGAAGACGTCATTGGTCATACACACACACGCGTACACACACACGCACACACAAATAAAATTTGGTATTAGCTTTATAGTTGATAATTTCTCTTTATTTACTTTTACACATACATACATACACATTTTAATAGGGCAAGAAATTACACTAGTTGCATGTAAAGGCTGCATGCAGGTACTGTCAATGTCCCAAAGGCAGAAAACTGTTCAGTTGGTGTACACTTGCTTTAGGGCAAAACAAAAGAAACAGAGCAAATGGATGAAAAGCATATATTTGCCCTAAAAAAAAAACAAACAACCCCCCCCCCCACCCAAAAAAAAAAAAAAAAAAAAAAAACCCAAACAAAACAGGGTTATTACAGCAGCATCATTTGGCAACACAAACAGTATACAACCGTGGACAATTAAATCACATCTACTGTGATGTTTCTTCTTTGTCACGGCTTCTAGTTCAAAATAATTTCATTCTGCTCACACTTCTGAAAGCACAACATTTAGTGGAAGTGAAAAATGTTACTCCACACATACTGCACAGTGCTAAACTTTCAAATTGGCTTTCTTAAAGGAAGAGCCAAACACCAAACACAAAGATGTTGTGATGTCCGTGAGAAGCTGGGACTAGAAATCAGCTCAAAAAAAATCTAATAAATAAAAATCTAATAAAGTTGCATGTTCTTTACTTTAGCTAGTCTAAGCTCAACTGTGTGGCTCTAGTCTTTTTTTTCTGCAATTCTGCTAAATGGTGCAGGTGAAGCAAACCATTTCTAAAAGTTTCTAAATGTTCTTCTAATCAGAGAGCATCAGAAAGCAAACAAACAGTGAATGTTTGCTCTTAACAAGTACTCTGTGAGTATCCAAAACCTGCTGTATCTTATTATTCACTGCTACTGCTTAACAAAGGCCCAACTGTGCAGCTGTCCTCTGTCACTTTACAAGTCGGAGCAACAATGACCAGCTGTTTTAAAGAGACTAAAAATAAATAAATAAATAATAACAATCAAAGTGTTTTGACATATCAAGACATGGACCAGACTTCTGGGGGGCAGTGTCCACTAATGTCTGGCCCCAGATCCTTTAAGGTAAGACTGAGCTTGCTCCGATTAGACTCTGGAGGCTGGGTCAACATCCTTTTGTCTTTCCTCAGACGTTCGTTGTTATGGTGGAAATGCTGTCTCACTCGAGTGTGTGTGTGGTTTATCTGTAACAATGTGTAAGCAGGTGGGACATATCAAAGTAAAGCCTTACATCTGCAACAGCAAGAGTGGCTTAATCTGACAACGTCACAAGAAAAAGAATAAAAGGTTATATAAAATCTATTATTTAACTGCAAAGCAATTTCTGATGTTTTTAGTCATTCGGATGTGTGGTGTCTTATCAGTAGCAATAATAAAGGAAATGAACATCAAATGTCTGTGTGTGTCATCATGACGCAATGGAATATCATGGACTACCATGACTACACACACATTTTCCCATTCACTGGTGGAGTGTCTTACTTCTGTATTTGTCCAGTGTTCACATGTATACACAAAATCACATCTATACAGGCGGAAAGTGCCAGGTTAAGCAGAATTCCATTAAAGGACAGCGTGACAGAGTTTTTGACAGAAGGTGGTGGGTGTGACCTATCAGTGCTGATGAGCCATCAACAGATGGCCAGTTCATGTTCATTTGCACATTACCACAACTGAACACGGACAAACTCAACAGACTGATCCTGACATCACGTCTACACAACTACATGACAATTAATTAGCAGCTCCTTCAACTTATGTCAGATATCCAAACCACGCCTTCTGTTAAAAGTAATGTTAGTATTTCTCTCAGTGACTTCAAATACACCTGTGAGGAACCATTAACAGATGTACAAAACGTTGCTCCGGTGCCACTCTTTCCCTCTGAGGATGTTCCACCTGGTTTTACTTGCTGTGATGAAGATACTGCTGGGTGAACATGTTGAGCTCACTGTCCAGCCAGCCCGCTTTATTCCTGAAAAGGCACAAATGCAAACACACGTTTAAAAAAATAAAAATAAAAAAATAGACAATTATGCAACAAGTTGCATGTTTAAAAGAGACACCTGCAAACAGCATGTGTTGATCAGAAATATAGTCACCCTGAGATCATGCTTTAACATGGCACAGTGCAAAAAACACTCTGGCCCTGCTGTGAATGGCTGCACAACTCAGTTTGGAACCTGGCACAGCCTGGTGTAGTTGGTGGACTTCGAGGTTCCAGTTTATGTGCTGCTTTTTCTTTTTGGACCAGAAACATGTTTTCTTTCACTCTCTGCAGTTGTGTTATCAATGTTTTTGCTAAAAACTCGGGGCTGTCTGGGTTTAATGTTGTCAGGCGTTTTATTCACATGCTGCTGTTAATTACATTTCTGTTGCAGGTCTCTTTTTAGTCACACATGTGGGCAAAACTGTCATGTTTACATCATCATATAAAAGCATAGAATGTGTCCATTTGTAAATGAATTACTTGATGAATCACACCAGCCCTACAAATTTATTTAGTGTGAAGTCACTCTTCTTCAAGTACAGCTGGTTGATACAGCTTCAAGGGAACTCTTTGCATCCACACTTGAACAGAACACGTGGACAAGTAAGAGACAGCACAATGTTGTTCATGATAAATTGGATTTGCCTTACTATAAGTTCATGTTGCACCTCCACATATAAGAACATGTGTTGCTGCGTGCACACAGGTTCAGGGCCAGACTTTTGTTTGTTTGCAGAGACACTCGATCATTTCATCCCCAACCCCCACCCCATTGGAGCCTGGTTCCTGAACTCACCCCAAGTGGTGAGCAGTGACCAAAGTATAAAAACACAGACTACATACAGAAATACAGTCGCTATTCCTCCACATCAAATGGAGCCAGTGGAGATGGTTCAGGAATCTGATTAAGATGGATCCTAGGAAAAGTGGTTCCGGGCACTTCCTACTGGAAGGAGACTGTGGGGTGGACCCAGGAAATGTTGAAGCATGCATCACCAGTTTCATGGGGCTAATGCAAACAACTGTTCATATTCACACCTATGGCCAATTCCAAATCATAAATTAGTCTAATGTGCCTGTCTTTGAACTATGGTAGCAAGCCCAGATACTGAAGAGAACCCATTTAGGCACAGGGAGGACATGCGAACACCACATAGAAAGACCCCAGCTTGTCAGCAGGTTGGAACCTAGAACTCTTCGAAATAGCTTGTCACCTGTAACCTGTGAACAAAATGTTTAATAATGCCTAGTGTTTTACAAGTTTGACAGTTAACTCGCTCTTTCCACCACTGCAATTTCATTTTAACTGGAAATATGTTGATAGTCAGGACTTTGCTCATCACTCCGCCCAAGACTCTACATTGTAAAGAGAGACACACAGCATGCATGAGCAAAGAGCCACAGTTGAGGTTAGCATTTTTACCGTAGCAGCTTAGCCTTGCTCTGGAGGCTGTCCAGCAGCTCGATCTTGCTGTTCATGTCAGTGATGTCATCTTCAAGATTTTGACGGGTGATGTCTACCTGCTGGCAGAGCTGAGCAAACACCCCAGCCAATTCCCTGTCAACCACACACAGCGTTAGAAAGGCTCGACAATATTCAGTACTGGATCACAAATATACTTGGCATTCTCTCCTGTAACATTAGTCTAATTATGTGTGCTCACTGCTGGACTTGGTGGCTGCAGTTGGATCCAGTGTAACTGACAATGAGCTGTAGCTTCTCACTGGCGTAATCCACAAACTGCCTCTTAAAGGCTCTTTCTTTGGCCTTGGTGGTCCAGGTGAGCCGCTCATAGATGTAGAGGAGCCCATAAAGGCCCAGTGACAAAGCGATGAGACGCCAGCCCACTGCTTTCCAGATCTACACAGAATGAAAGACCAAGGTCAGTCTGAAACATAGGCTGAGCACTAAGTCTACGTTTAATGGTTGGCTATTATGAAATAACAAAAAGGCATGAGGAAATAAAATCAGCATTCAAAAAGTTAGTTTGGAATCTTCATAGTGCAAAAATCTGAATAACTCTTTAATAAAAACTATGATAAAATGATGAACTTAATGAGAAAGCCTTTCTGGCAAGTGTTACAGGTGGTGAGTAAACACTGTTGCTGTGGTTTTATTGTGCTTTTTGCCAGCACGTAATCAAAAACATCACAGTTCAGATCATTTCAACTCCCATCCCACAACAGGAAAAGCAAGTACTGTCCCATTTTCAGAGCTTTGCAATTCACTCTGTAGAGCATTATAATACATTTGTTGCCCATCACTACCTCTTTGATTCTGGAACATCAAAACAGATCTGTTTCCTTAATATTTCATTCAATTCTAATTGTGTGCGGTGTGTTTGTAGATCCTCACCACTCCACCAACGACAAGAACACCCATGGAAGTACGGGAGGTGAGGGAAGCAAGACCGGTCACCATAGAGACCATCAGCTCCTCCTGGGTCATGGCGCTTTGTGGAAATGGAGGCATGCTGGTGCTGACCGGTGTCAAGGCCATTGGGCGAGGAACCTGTATGAACAACACAGCGAATAACCTCACAAAGCACACGGCCCTGTACAGATCAATCCAGCTCTGGTCTGTTTGTCCTGGTTTTATTCTGGTCATGTCCAACAGTAGGACACAGCTGAAGGTGAAAAGGAAGCCTTCTATATCAATTTAGGTATGTGATTATGCTTTTTGTTTCAGGATTCTATGCATCAAATATGCTTTTTAATTGTATACAATGTTGCTTATGTAGACACTTTGAGGAAGTTTATGCTTCTGGCAATGTTACCTGGTCATTGTAGCCCATGAGAACGCGTCGGGTATTCTTGGGTCCGAGGAAGCGGTTGACCAGCATGGTCCAGCCCAGAGAGAAGTGGAAGCTGATATCTTCTTGAAAGTCACTGCAAAGCTTGTCACAGGCGAGGTCATAACTGAGGCTGAAGCACTGACTTCGAGGCACCAGCTTGTCAACCTGCTCTCTCACGGCACTGGGCAGCAAAGGCTTCAGACCCTCTGCACACATGAACAGAAAACAGCAGCGTCATTGTGAAAATAAAGAATTATTTTCTGCTTGGCTTTGAATTACAACAACAGCAATAACGACAACAACACAATTTTCAAACAATAACTATTCCATATAGCAGGGGTGGGCAACTCCAGGCCTCGAGGGCCGGTGTCCCTGCAGGTTTTAGATGTGTTCTTGATCCAACACAGCTGATTTAAATGGCTAAATTAGCTCCTCAACATGTCCTGAAGTTCTTCAGAGGCCTGGTAACGAACAAATCATTTGATTCAGGTGTGTTGACCCAAGGTGAGATTTAAAACCTGCAGGACACCGGCCCTCGAGGCCTGGAATTGCCCACCCCTGCCATATAGTGTAACTAGTTGCATGCCACAAATACACATGTGTTTGGCAATCATAGCTGAAAACCTCATAGTGGCTTAACGTAAACCAGAGCCTGTTGAAGTAGAAAGGTGGACATATTACCAATCATGTCATTCTGTGTGGTCTGCAGTGCACTGCTGATGGAGGTGGAGCACCTCTCTGACATGTTCTTGCCCAGGCCCTCCTCTATGTGCCGATGGAGTTCCTACAACAAACAATGACAAAGAAAAGTTAAAGCATTAGTTTTTTTGAAAGGTTTAACGACAATCCCTTATATAAGATGTCATTACAGACCACAATCTGCATGTCTCTTTCACTGACACCTTTGATTATTGATATACCTTTATTAGTCCCACAAGGGGAAATTGACAACCTTTTTTCTACTGTGTAGGTTCAGGGCCGCTAACAAACATCTAAACTAAATGATGATATGGAAAAAGGTATATTTTATTGGCCGGGCATCCAAAAGAATGTGCGCTGATGGTGTGCATCCTGCCTGAAGTGTCAGATGGTTAACCAGCCGACCATTCCAAAAGCCTCTTTGCACCCATTATCAGGTCTTATTTGACTGCACACTTAAATGGTAACTGAACTCTTATGATTCTTATGTAGCGCTTTTCTACTCTCCCGCACTCAGGACTCAGGGCTTTATACAACATGCCACATTCACCCATTCACACAAGCACTTCTTCTGTGCTTTTAAGATTCTAACATTAAAAGGTGGATGCATGAGAGAGCAACTTGGGGTTAAAATCTTGATATTTATATCTTAATATCAAAGATATTTGGCATGCAGTCTGGGGGAGCCAGAGTTCAAACCACCAACCTTCCAGTCAGTAGATGACCTGCTCTACCTCCTGACGCTACACCCCTTCTGAGGTACACTTAAAGAGCTGTATGAATTATTTGGCATTAAATCTGTTTGGACTAGTGTCTACCACCCTCAGACTGACAGGCTGGTGGAGAGGCTGAAAAAGACTTTAAAGTCCATGATTTGAAAGTTCATTCACGAGGATTTATGCAATTGGATCGCTGATTAGACCCTCAGTTGTTTGCTGAGGTACTCCAGGTCACGGGGGTGTTGGACCTGGTTAAGGGAAGCTGGAAGGAAGGTCCAAGCCCAGCTAAAAGCCAGATTTAATACGTCTTGGACCTTAGAGCAAAGCTGCACACACTGGGGAGGTTGGTATGTGAAAATCAGCTTCAGGCCCAGGAACGTTAACTTAGTGCCAATTCCAGTCTCTGCTCGAGGAGATGGAAAGCTCATACAAAGACATCCCGCTCCACTGTGCTGTTAGATGGCTTATCTGTAGAAAGTATCTTGCTGATAGAACTGGACATCTCAACGAGCATAATCTCAAACTGCAGGAATCAGGACAAAATGTTTCAGATATACGCGACAAGTGGGAGGCTTTGGTTCAAAAGCTGGCAGTTTTTTTCAAGCGATGTTGAAACATTCTGCTACTTCAAATGCCCCAAGGAGCTGTCCACGGTCCTGATATCATCCCTTATATGACCCTGGGATGAAACTGTGGAGTCCAAAGTGAGACCCAGATTGTGACTTTCTGTGGATGGTGGGATGGGGCAAGTGTCAATGTCAGTGAGTAGATTTCCATCTTTTGGAGAAGGGCTTTTGGGGGCCACAACTGACCTGACTAAACATAAAAGGCCAAATGTTTAGAGAGAATTGGCCAAAATGCTGAAAAAGGGGTTGAAGAGTTGCCCAGCGCGTCATAGTTCATGTAGTGAAGGGTCTATAAACATCACGAACAGTGTGGTCCGTGCAGCAGGGAAAATGAGTGGGACTGCCCCACTCGTGTGTGTGTGTGTGTGTGTGTGAGTGAGAGAGAGAAAGGAGAGTTGAAAACAAGTCGCGACCGATGAGAAACTGAAGATGAAGCACGTAAATATAATAACCACTACAGTCATTGCAGAGTGCCTGACGAGCCCAGCTGTAAGTAAGCTGTTAAGAGTCAACTGTACACTGTGTTCGCCGCCTCCGAAACAATAGAGTTCTGTTGGAGCAGCCTTTTAACGCCTCTCTCTGTCTCTCGCTAGCAAAGTTGACCCAGACAGTAAAGCTAACTACCGGCTACCAGCCCGACACGGAACCCGACGTATTAACCAGAGGTCTCTTTACCATGGTTCAGAGTCGTGGACCTGGCCGAGGTAAAAACAGAGTACAAACTGTGTTAGTTCAGTAAGAGAGTCAAACACTAATGTGTACACTCATGTCTGCATTTTCATTTTGTTAAATATGAACAAAATGATAGCAGAAGTGCTGCCACGTGTCTGGCCAGAAAGAGAGTACAAATTTGTTTACAGTGGGGCAAAAAAGTATTTAGTCAGCCACCGATCGTGCAAGTTCCCCCACCTAAAATGATGACAGAGGTCAGTAATTTGCACCAGAGGTACACTTCAACTGTGAGAGACATAATGTGAAAAAGAAATCCATGAATCCACATGGTAGGATTTGTAAAGAATTTATTCGTAAATCAGGATGGAAAATAAGTATTTGGTCAATAACAAAAATACAACTCAATACTTTGTAACATAACCTTTGTTGGCAATAACAGAGGTCAAACGTTTACTATAGGTCTTTACCAGGTTTGCACACACAGTAGCTGGTATTTTGGCCCATTCCTCCATGCAGATCTTCTCGAGAGCAGTGATGTTTTGGGGCTGTCGCCGAGCAACACGGACTTTCAACTCCCGCCACAGATTTTCTATGGGGTTGAGGTCTGGAGACTGGCTAGGCCACTCCAGGACTTTCAAATGCTTCTTACGGAGCCACTCCTTTGTTGCCCGGGCGGTGTGTTTTGGATCATTGTCATGTTGGAAGACCCAGCCTCGTTTCATCTTCAAAGTTCTCACTGATGGAAGGAGGTTTTGGCTCAAAATCTCACGATACATGGCCCCATTCATTCTGTCCTTAACACGGATCAGTCGTCCTGTCCCCTTGGCAGAAAAACAGCCCCATAGCATGATGTTTCCACCCCCATGCTTCACAGTAGGTATGGTGTTCTTGGGATGCAACTCAGTATTCTTCTTCCTCCAAACACGACGAGTTGAGTTTATACCAAAAAGTTCTACTTTGGTTTCATCTGACCACATGACATTCTCCCAATCCTCTGCTGTATCATCCATGTGCTCTCTGGCAAACTTCAGACGGGCCTGGACATGCACTGGCTTCAGCAGCGGAACACGTCTGGCACTGCGGGATTTGATTCCCTGCCGTTGTAGTGTGTTACTGATGGTGACCTTTGTTACTTTGGTCCCAGCTCTCTGCAGGTCATTCACCAGGTCCCCCCGTGTGGTTCTGGGATCTTTGCTCACCGTTCTCATGATCATTTTGACCCCACGGGATGAGATCTTGCGTGGAGCCCCAGATCGAGGGAGATTATCAGTGGTCTTGTATGTCTTCCATTTTCTGATGATTGCTCCCACAGTTGATTTTTTTCACACCAAGCTGCTTGCCTATTGTAGATTCACTCTTCCCAGTCTGGTGCAGGTCTACAATACTTTTCCTGGTGTCCTCCGAAAGCTCTTTGGTCTTGGCCATGGCAGAGTTTGGAGTCTGACTGTTTGAGGCTGTGGACAGGTGTCTTTTATACAGATGATGAGTTCAAACAGGTAACGAGTGGGGGACAGAAAAGCTTCTTACAGAAGACGTTACAGGTCTGTGAGAGCCAGAGATTTTCCTTGTTTGAGGTGACCAAATACTTATTTTCCACCCTAATTTACGAATAAATTCTTTACAAATCCTACCATGTGAATTCATGGATTTTTTTTTCACATTCTGTCTCTCACAGTTGAAGTGTACCTCTGGTGCAAATTACTGACCTCTGTCATCATTTTAAGTGGGGGAACTTGCACAATCAGTGGCTGACTAAATACTTTTTTGCCCCACTGTATTTGGTAGTTCAATGAAAGGCTTCAGTTAGCTAAGAGTGAGGGGGGAAAACAATTGTGCTTACTTTTGCAGATTTTTCTTATCATAGAATATTTAAAATAAAGAAAAGCACTACATTTTTGGAAATATTTGTGGATATTTTCTTGGTTTTTCTTTTTGTTCTACTTGATCACTGTGGCCCTCCAATGAGATGACAGTGGCAGCAGCAGCAGCCCACAGCTCCTCTGAGTTTGAGACCCCTGGTCTATATGGTTCTGTGTCTACTCTCTGACATAGATGTTTCCTGTGTGAAAAAGTGACTGCCCTCTAAATCATCACTGGTTATACCACTCTTTGTCAGCAAGAATTGCAATCAAGTATCTGTGATAACTGGCAATCAGTTTTCCACATCACTGAAGAGAAATTTTGGCCGACTCTTCTTTGCAGAATTATTTTAATACAGTTATAATGGAGGCGTTTTAAGCATGAATGGGCTGTTTAACGTCATGCCAAAGCATCACAATCAGATTTAAGACCAGAGTTTGACTACACCACTCCAAAACCTTCATTTTGTTTTTCTGGGAAATTCAGAGGTGGACTTCTGTTTTTCAGATCACTGTTGTGCTGCATAACCCAGGTGGCTTGAGCTTCAGAGCATGAACTGATGGTCAAACATTCTCTTTCAGGATTTTCTGGCAGAGAGTAGAATTCATGGACAATATTGTGTAATTAACATACCTTGATGTACTTTCACTACACCTAAAAAGTTGATTCTGTTCATCTGGACGTAGCATTTTCAGTGGGAGAAATATTTCATCACTCATTCAAGTTTGCATAATGACTGGAACTAGCACCAGTGGTGAACAATGGGCTGTGAGGTCAGTTCCTTAATGATTGACCAGGGAGGATATGAAAAAAATGATAGGTTAGCCTTGTTAGACTGTGAGATTTCCATCAGTAATGGAGTACATTTAAAAGTTGACGTGTACTCGAGACCAAAGCATACGGATCAGTATTTAGGGTTTGACTCTCATCATCCACTGGAGCACAAACTGGGTGCCCTCAGGATGTTACCACACAGAACGAATAGCATCCTCACCGACACAGCGGCCAGGGAAGCAGAAGAACGTCATATCGAGAAGGCCCTGAGTAAATGTAAAAGTCTAAGAATATGCTAAAGTTAAACTCACATTTTTGTAGACCTTGAGCACCACTGGTGATGGATGGAAGTCCATATGGAAGTCGTCCACCAGCACATGGAGCTTCCTGATTTCCTCTGCCATGGCATTAGAAACCTAAAAGAACAACCACACTCTTTTTAGCTGAATCCACATAAACCAGGACAGTCACACTGTGCCGGGATTCACCTGTCTCTCCACCTCCTCAGTAATCTTCTTGATCTTGGACTTACAGTCCATGGTCAGTAGATCCAACTGCTTGTCGATGAACTCTAATCGGTCCTGACGGTCCTCTTTGGTCTCCAAACAATAGACTCTACACACCAACCCACACAGCTTTTTAAGTTTAGAATGAAAGTCTATTCAAGATGGAGATGTGCTGCACACATGGGTCTTAATCACAATGAAAACCATTTATGGGAATTCTTTCCCCAGGCACTCTGTGGCTAAAAGAGGAGGGCAATGCTTTTTGGGGGTCTGTGGTTTAAAGTCTCAGCATATACAAATACTGCTTTTAATCACAGACTCACCTCTGCTCCTGTGCAGCAATGTATACCGAATCCATAATGTGACGCAGGGCTTCAGAGATCTGCTTGGCCCTCACTGTATGCTGCTCAAATTTGGTCTTCACTGCAGACTGTGATATACACTCCTAAATACAGCAGACAGACAGCAATTCAGATATCAAATCAAGAAAAATGACAGAATGCAACTGAATGACCCTGGATCTGATGGAATTGAAGGTAAATTTCCAGCTTTAAATCACAAATGTAGTTAGACTAAGTTACATAATCTGCATAAGAATATTTTTTTATTTCAACAGGACAATGCGCATTAATTAACATGATAGTCGTTATTTACAGATAGGGATATATAATCATGTATAATACCCCATACCCCAGTCCTGTCTATTCTGATTGTAATAACAGAACAGAAGTAAAAACATAAAAATCCTGAAATCTATTAAAGTATGACATCAAGTGGACCAGTATAGCAAAAGCAGTAATGGTACACTTGGAAAAATAAATCTGTTGGGCATTTTTATTGGCCTTCAGACAATAATTCTGATTGCTACAGTCACAGACAGGACAGTGAAAAAAAAAATAAAAATACAATGACATGATGAGTGCAGGCACAGAAAGCTCTATGTGAAAGCTAATTTACACCATGGAGCCCTGCTTTCAAAAACTGGCATAGATAAAACTCTATGTAGCTGGATTTATGAAATAAGTGCTTTTTATAACATGTTTAGCGCCATCTTTTTCCAGTACAAAATGTGACATCCCAGAGTTTGTTGGTTGGTTGGTTGCGGTCAATAAGAACAGTAAAACTAAAAAACAGTTTAAGAGGATAACTGTTGTGCTGTCCCTGGCTACAACAATGGATTTTATGGTAACAAATCAAGAATATCTGCTTTCTCCGTCTCCCCCTTTACCAGTAATTGACTCTGTGTTGTTTGGCTAGCTGCACTGAGAAAGTAAAATGCATCTGTTGGTCATAATGTTCGGGTTTGTAAAACACTTTATGAATGAGTACTGTGGACGAGACTGTTTCAAGTTGGGTGACAGGTGGTTCACCAGACCGACAAGCTGGAGTCAGAAACTCTGATTTTTACACCATCTTACTACCAAGCCGTGCAAGCAGCTGATGGGATCAGGTTAATACATGTGCATCACACCAGAAACATAACACAATCTGGAACCCTATCAGTATATCTGCAAGAAAAATAGCTAGAAAACGGAGGCTCAGGGGAAGAGATACCACCCTTTGTGGAAACCTCCCCCCCCCCACATCACCTCACTGACTGGATTACTTTATATTAAAATTAATAAAACAAAAGCAAAGCCCAAATTTAAGTGTAGGAAAGTATAAGGTGGACATTTTTTGAATATATTTTCCCACTGACGTACAGATGGATGTTAGGATTTCCAACTGTGTGTTTCACATAGATGTATGAAATTTGGTGCACATATGTAGCATACCAATTCAAACATACAGAAATTAGATCAAATCTCATTTCTAGTTTAGAGGATCTTACCTCGAAACGCCGTTCAAAGTTCTGGAACTCAAACATTCTGGCCTGAAATCCTTCGGCAAGAGCGCCACCTGAAACAGCACAGGAGTGAGAATGTGCGCTACAGTGGGTTTCACACTTTTTATCACCTCACTTTAAAGTCTATTCAAACTCAAAAAACTCTTATACAGATCACATACAACTTTTACGTGGCACAAGAATTCTGTTTTTTTAAATCTATTTAAACACAAAGAATAAGCCAAATTAAACATTTTCTAATACTTATCAGTAATCTAATCTAATAATTAATTAATATAAATATATCCATTTATTTTTATATTAAAAAATAAATTCCCCCCTCGCCCCTGCGGGCGGTCTATCCTTCAAGCTTGGGTCCTCTACCAGAGGCCTGGGAGCTTGAAGGTCCTACACAGTATCTAGGACAGTGTTCCTCTGGACTGAGTTCTTGGATGTTGTTCCTGAGATCTGCTGGAGCCACTCGCCTAGCTTGTAGGTCATTGCACCAAGTGCTCCGATTACCACTGGGACCACTGTTACCCTCACCCTCCACCTCTTCTCTGAACCCTTGGTACTTCTCCTGCTTCTCATGTTCCTTCTTCCTGATGTTGCTTTCATTCGGTATAGCTATCTGGCTATCTTGGTTAGCCATTACCAATTTGTCCATTTGTATCTGGAAATCTAACACGATCTTAGCTCGGACATTCTTCAACGCCGTCGGGTGGTGACCTCGGGACTTGTACACTATGCCGGCCACTTGGTTATGGCGCTCTATGTATGTCCTGCCTGCTAGCATCTTGCACCCTGCTGTTATGCGCTGGATTGTCTCATGAGCATCTCTACACAGCCTGCACCTGGGGTCTTACTTGGTCAATTTCTTGATCATAAAGAGCAGATTGTAACCATGATCATGACCATTGATCAACAATTAGTGATCAAAGATCATTATGGACCTGGCAGTCATAGGCTACGTCCATACATACACGAATATTTTCAAAAACAGATTTTCCATTTTCGTTTAAACAAAAAAAAAAATAAATAAAAATAAAAAATCTCCATCCACATGTAAACGCCAAAAACAAAGTTAAACGCTCTGAAGAACATGCCAATCCATGCCATCCTAACCATGTAGAAATGTTGGCCAATCAGAAGTCAAGAAGTCTGGGAGGGAAAGAGTAAACCGGGTTTTGTACGTTCATAAAATCTCAAGTACTTCTGAAAAGTTTGTGTTTTTCTGAAAAGGCAGTTAATTTTGCATTACTTTTCAAGTGCCTTCATCATTTCAAATGTTAATAACTAAAGAGTATTTTGGCTGGTGTAGACTCACAACTTAAGAATGAAAAAAAATGTATACAACATACATAAATTTAATTTAAAAGAAATTACATTTATTTAAAACCAATTTGCGTTGTGAGAGCGTCTGTATTGAATGTAGAAGCCACGTCCGAAGTTCACTCTGATGCCTCTGTCTTTGTAAATGGAGGGACAGTAACTGTGTGTGTGTGTGTGTGTGTGTGTGTGTGTGTGTGTGTGTGTGTGTGTGTGTGTGTGTGTGTGTGTGTGTGTATATAAGCAAGTGTGTAAAAACTGCAGATAGTAAGATTAACAGCAACAGTATTTTTTTAATTCTAGAAATTTCTCTCATGTAAACAACAACGTGGCATCACAGCGTGACGCCACGTTATTTCCATTTAAATGAAAAATCTCAATTTTCAAAAATACCCGTGTATGTATTCCGATTCACAAGGTCCTGAATCGATTCGATTTAATTCAATTCAATTTGAATCTGGGAAATTTTGCCTCAGACAGTCAGAAATATTATAATTCAGATCGGTACATTTACATATTTTTGTATCTATAAAAAGGAAGCTGACCCTTTCCAGACTTTATCAAAGGTGTGAGCATCACAGCAGATGCCTTTGTGTCAAAGTAGCTGAAGATAAAACAGAAAAACATGAAGGCGACTTTCCTGGCCTGGGATTTTATAAAAATATTCTGCAGTACATCAAAAACAAAATAAAACCATTAATCAACATATGAACATTACCTCTGAAGTTACAGCGGTTTTATTAGAGACAAGGCTAAGCGTTTTGCATAATTTATAAAGTTTAAATTTGTGCATGAAGTGTGATTTTATCGTGGTGGAAGCAAAAATCAGAGTGAATTCATGACGATGTTTATGTGAAGCGTAGTTTGGATCTTCTTTTGCAGCTGGTTCGGTCAATATTGTTTGGAGAGAGATAAAACTAACAGCTTTAGAATCAGCGCAAAATGGGCGTAAACACAAAGCGCGGACCCGCCGAAACATCAGAATCAGTGAGCTGTCGGTTTTCAGCCCCGACCGTGTCCGTGCCATCGGGTGAGAAAGGCGACATCTCACTGATTCTGATCCGCAGGTCCGCGCTTTGTGTTTAAGTCTTTGTGCAGAATCCGTGTTCCTGCTCTCATTTAAAGCTGTTTGAGCTGTTTGGTGGTTTTCGAAATTTTGTGAGGTTTAACCTGAGATTCTGGCATTTCGGGCAAAATTAATTTATATTAAAAAAATCGATCCAGGATTTTAATGAATCGATATCACGTTATCCAAGCCAGAATCTATTTTAATCGATAAATCGATTATCAAAACCCACCCCTACTATGACTGCCAGGTCCATAATGGTCTTTGATCACTGGTCATGATCATGGTTACAATCTGCATTTTATGATCAAGTTTTCAGTGACTGAAAACACAGTTTACGTGTGGACGAAAGGCCCATACGCATAGAAGAATCTGCGTTTTCAAAAATATCCGTGTACGTGTGGACATAGCCATAGAAACCTATGTATGCAGAGGTGCTGTGCGTGTGATATTTTATTTATATACTAAAGTCAATTGCACTTTTAGTCCACCAGATGGTGCTGTTGAGGTTTTAGTGAGTGAGCAGAGCTGAGGGCTGCATAAAGGAAGAAGCTGGTAAAAACACAAACAGAGCCATTGGAGAAACAAACAGCACACAATTCAACACACAGGTTTTCCAAAGAGTGGCGTATGAAAGTAAAATATTTAGAGGATACTAAACCATGTTTAAGACAGGGATGTGACCCCATCCCACCTTTTTTTCCTCCACTGACAAAACTAATAGCATGCTACAAGGAAGTCAAAGGTAAAGTTGAAGTTTTAAATGGACATTGCATGTACATTACAGACTTCGTATTTATGACTAGACTTGTTAACGTTACATTGTTACTGGTCAAGCCTACTATGTTATAGACTGGTTGTTATATAGCGCTTTTATATTCGAGCACTCAAAGCAATTAACACAACACGCCTCATTCAGCCATTCATACAGTGGGGCAAAAAAGTATTTAGTCAGCCACTGATTGTGCAAGTTCCCCCACTTAAAATGATGACAGAGGTCAGTAATTTGCACCAGAGGTACACTTCAACTGTGAGAGACAGAATGTGAAAAAAAAAAAAAAATCCATGAATTCACATGGTAGGATTTGTAAAGAATTTATTCGTAAATTAGGGTGGAAAATAAGTATTTGGTCACCTCAAACAAGGAAAATCTCTGGCTCTCACAGACCTGTAACGTCTTCTGTAAGAAGCTTTTCTGTCCCCCACTCGTTACCTGTATGAATGGCACCTGTTTGAACTCATCATCTGTATAAAAGACACCTGTCCACAGCCTCAAACAGTCAGACTCCAAACTCTGCCATGGCCAAGACCAAAGAGCTTTCGGAGGACACCAGGAAAAGTATTGTAGACCTGCACCAGACTGGGAAGAGTGAATCTACAATAGGCAAGCAGCTTGGTGTGAAAAAATCAACTGTGGGAGCAATCATCAGAAAATGGAAGACATACAAGACCACTGATAATCTCCCTCGATCTGGGGCTCCATGCAAGATCTCATCCCGTGGGGTCAAAATGATCATGAGAACAGTGAGCAAAGATCCCAGAACCACACGGGGGGACCTGGTGAATGACCTGCAGAGAGCTGGGACCAAAGTAACAAAGGTCACCATCAGTAACACACTACAACGGCAGGGAATCAAATCCCGCAGTGCCAGACGTGTTCCGCTGCTGAAGCCAGTGCATGTCCAGGCCCGTCTGAAGTTTGCCAGAGAGCACATGGATGATACAGCAGAGGATTGGGAGAATGTCATGTGGTCAGATGAAACCAAAGTAGAACTTTTTGGTATAAACTCAACTCGTCGTGTTTGGAGGAAGAAGAATACTGAGTTGCATCCCAAGAACACCATACCTACTGTGAAGCATGGGGGTGGAAACATCATGCTATGGGGCTGTTTTTCTGCCAAGGGGACAGGACGACTGATCCGTGTTAAGGACAGAATGAATGGGGCCATGTATCGTGAGATTTTGAGCCAAAACCTCCTTCCATCAGTGAGAACTTTGAAGATGAAACGAGGCTGGGTCTTCCAACATGACAATGATCCAAAACACACCGCCCGGGCAACAAAGGAGTGAGTAAGAAGCATTTGAAAGTCCTGGAGTGGCCTAGCCAGTCTCCAGACCTCAACCCCATAGAAAATCTGTGGCGGGAGTTGAAAGTCCGTGTTGCTCGGCGACAGCCCCAAAACATCACTGCTCTCGAGAAGATCTGCATGGAGGAATGGGCCAAAATACCAGCTACTGTGTGTGCAAACCTGGTAAAGACCTATAGTAAACGTTTGACCTCTGTTATTGCCAACAAAGGTTATGTTACAAAGTATTGAGTTGTATTTTTGTTATTGACCAAATACTTATTTTCCATCCTGATTTACGAATAAATTCTTTACAGATCCTACCATGTGGATTCATGGATTTTTTTTTCACATTCTGTCTCTCACAGTTGAAGTGTACCTCTGGTGCAAATTACTGACCTCTGTCATCATTTTAGGTGGGGGAACTTGCACAATCGGTGGTTGACTAAATACTTTTTTGCCCCACTGCACAAGGACTTTTCTTTCTACACGAAGTACATTTTTTCTAACATTAACACTCCAATAAATGCAGACTGGAGACGGGAACAGCTTTTCTGATTAGATAAATGACCTCCTCTACCTCCTTAGCTACAGACACTCACAAATGGCTGTGTAGCACCATGATGGGATTAATAACCTTGTCACATGGCTGTAAAGAAAAGCAGAAAGTGTTTTCTGGCCTTGCTTACCTTCCACTCTGTCTCCTGCATGCACAAAACATCTACCTTCATCCTGTCCATCACATCAGTCATGGTCCTTACATTTAAAGTACCCACTCTCCACAATCCTGCCTTTTCTCCTCTCTCACCGTCTCATCTTCGGCCAACAGTAGCCCAGTACCTACCAGCCTTCCACTGGCCAACAGCACCAGAGGCAGTCAACAACCTGGGCCCCGATCGATCTAGTACAATCTTATCATTATACAGAGCTTGTCAAGGAACTTTTTTTGCTGCGTATTTCAAAATTCAAACCTTTCCAGAGTTTTGATTGCACAGACTGGTTCCCTCACCTGCTTCAGGCATTCCTTGAGCCTTCTGCACACGAGCCTGAAGTACTTCCTTGGCAGAAACGAAGAATATACGGTCACCAGCCTGGGCTCGGTCCACTACGCCCAATTCATCCACCAGAAAATTAGTGCAACGGTCCATATGCTGCCTACGGACCTGGTTGAGCAAGAACACACTTAAATTAGCAAGAATCACAAAGGCAAAGCCTACCAGAACAAAGCTTTCTTTGGATGAGGAAGTGATGCCACATTGAGATTTATACATTTACGGTATTAAGAAAAATTAAATAGAAACGTTTCATAAACTCTCTTAGAAACTTCTAATACAAGGCAAAGAGGACACACTGCAGCATCAGACTAACACATTATTAAAAAAAAAATGAATCTTTAGACAGGTATTGAGAGTTTTGAGGTGATTTCTCCTGGAACAGTGCCCTTTAGTGTGTAACCAACAAGCCACAATAAGGACCATCTTAAGGTTTGTAGTACCTCCTGACAGCTAATACGCATTCATGCACACACAACTTTAACAAAGTCATCATCGTGTCTTTAAATTTGCCCACTACAGCAACAAGGACACCTCTTTAGCTGTTAGGAGACCAAAATGTCCCATGTGAGACATCAAATGGTAAATGCTAAACTGAAGTGGACACTCTTGCTAGTGTTACAACAGCCATAAAGAAGTCCTTTGTGTATACACCATAACTGACCTCCTCCATATATTCAGGTTCTGAGGCAGAAGCATCCCAGCGGTTGTTGAGGATGAAAATGTTGGGACTGGAAAGTCGCTCATTGACCTTGTGAAAGAAGGACTTCTCCTGCAGGATGAAAATGTACCAATGTTTGAAAGAAAAAAAAAAAAAAAAAGGAATCCGTGAATGAGAAAATACAAATGGTTGGCAAAAAAAATGTTAGATTCACATTTCTTTATACTCAAACCAGCATTATTGAGGGAGGCACTGTTACTCTGAATGAGACCCATCAGGACAGAAATCTTTCATCATAAGAAAAAGAACCCTTTGAAATACTTTGGATTCATCTGTGATGACCTTTCCTGATGGCAACTATAGAATTATTCTTCTGCCAAAGGTCATGTGCCAAAAAAAACAAAAACAAAACAACAATCCAAGTAAATAATTTCAAGGTAGTATGTTTTCATTGGCACTCATGCAATTAAATTCCTGCTTCCAAACAGTCAAAAGGGAGTTCATTTGAGCAAGCAGGATTCAGCTGTGAGCACCAACAGCTACCCACAAGAGCATCAAACTGCAGCAGTGTGCAAAAACCAGGCTTCTTTGTGCACAAAGCTGCAGAGTTCTACGCATGTCAGTTGTTGAATTTAATTGTGTTGGCGGTAAAGCATGAATACCTGTGCCTGTTAAAAGAAATTATTTGTCTGGATTATGTTTTCTCCTCACACGACTTTTGACAGGGAAAACACCATATAAGCAAAATGTTCCCAATGCACAGCAGCGTCACACAATCCCCTCACTCAGATTGTTTTGACATGTCATCAACAGTCCTGTTTGAACCTCATCTCTTCATGCAGTTCTTACCGTTTGCATCAGCGTGGATTCAGAGTTTGCCACAAGAACAAACACATCAGCATCCAGACAGAACTTGTCGATCCAGCTGTCGAGCTCTGTGGTAACATCAATCCCTGGGCTTGAGATGCAAACATGATGTTAAACAACAGAATCAGAGTCCTCGCCAAGTCAGCACAGCCACTTTCATTAAAAAGAAAATTTAAATCCAATATCAAATACACTTATAGTGAAGCAGAAATACGGTTTGGGACATTTTTGTGAGACAAGCCTCGGTCTCACTCTGCTTCAAGTCAGCCAACATCTTTCCATAAAGTCAGCCACCTACAGTAACGAAGCCACCACCTTGTTTGTCCAGCTTTTCCCTTTAGGGGTCGCCACAGCAGATTATCTGCCTTCATCTCACACTATCCCAGAATCCTCCTCTGTCACACCAACACTCTGCATCTCCTCCTCTGCAGTTACCCTTAGCACTACAGCTGAACTTCCCCAGAGCTTGTCTCAACTCCTTTCTGAACTCTGAACAACGTTCTTGCTACTTCAGCTTCCAGCATTTCACTCTTGCCTCTGCCTTCACTCACTTTGGAGATCACAGATGAGTAGAAAAGCGAAGCAGCCTTTCATATATGCAACCTGCTGAGTGTTACCTAATTAAAACAGAATGAAGCTCTGCTGTAAAGCTATAGGGTTGCAAACTGTCATGCAGATTTTCAAGCATTCAGTTGATAATGCAGAAATCTCTTTTTTGTGTATTCCTAGTGCTACTGAGTCTGTTACACCGTTTATAGCTACTACAACGCAGACTGATCAGTTACATCTATAGGCCATTTATGACCATTAATAACTGTTCAGTCAGTTCATTTCGCTGTGGTGTTCTTTATTAGGCTATGCCAGAGTTAGAATTGAGCACACCGAGTAACCATTGCAAATTGAAATGGATCAAATTTAAAGTCATGCATGCAGCTGTCACGCTAGAACAGGGGTGGGCAATTCCAGGCCTCGAGGGCCGGTGTCCTGCAGGTTTTAGATCTCACCTTGGGTCAACACACCTGAATCACATGATTAGTTCATTACCAGGCCTCTGAAGAACTTCAGGACATGTTGAGGAGGTCATTTAGCCATTTAAATCAGCTGTGTTGGATCAAGGACAACTAAAAAACCTGCAGGACACAGGCCCTCGAGGCCTGGAGTTGCCCACCCCTGCACTAAAATAAAGCTTAGATTTCAAGGGGGCAGCTAAATAAATATAAAACAGCTTCTTTTACCGGCAGCTGTGTTTCCAAATTTTAAGTGAAAACAGTGCAAATGCTGAAAGAGAACTTGTATGTGAGGGTGTGGTGTTTGACTGAGGCTGCTTGGAGAGGTCGTTAGCCTTAGCTAAAGCTCTGATTTGTTTTTTAGCGTACTGCTGTCTTCATATTGTGCTTTGCTTGCAGAGATTTAATCCAAATTCTTTGAATGACATGTTTATACGTGATGCAATCTCAAAATCTGACTTGAGAAATACTATTCTTATATTGCTTAACTTCACAACTTTACTACAAGGTATAGACTCCACAGGATGCTCTCAAGTTTGTTAGTTGTGAGAAAAGCAAGGCAAAGCTTTTCAGGTCTGTTATAACCCCTGTCCCAGCTTCTTTTTAAACAGGTTGGTGGCTTCAAATTCAGATAGAACATATATTTTAAAAGAACACATTTCTCAGTTTTCCAACTCTGACACCTTGTCTTTGGACTATTAAACACACACTTCAAATGATTTCCAAATCACTGCAATTTGATTTACATTTTCAGTGGGACCACACATTTTCTGGAAATGGAACTGGACTTTAAAAATGGCCTCAACTACTTGCAAGACCCCTAGAATTATTCCACAAAACATGTATCTGACCTGTCCACCAGCACTAGATCATCCCTGAGCAGAGCACACTTGGCCTTAGGCCACATGACACAAACAAGGCTGCCAGCATCCAGATCTTCATCCTGGTGGAGAGCATGGGCCAGCTGGTTCACTGTCTGGAACCACAGACAACATAACAGTCAGATATGAAGCTTCCTTTCCACACAGAGTCGACTTAGTCGGCTTTGCTCACCTTTATGTTCTTCCTCTCCTCAGAGCCTCCAGTGAGGATGAAGGCCTCATTCCCATCTGTGCCCTCCACCCTCAGAAAGCAGTTGGTAGTGTGTCCTATCCCAGATGGCAGAACCTTGTCACACAGCATGGCATTGATTACTGAGCTCTTCCCATTACTGGTCCTGAAGAACACGTAGCAAAGCTGTGATCAGCATCTCACACAATTCTACTTCGAGTCATGAAATAAACTCGCACTTATTTTAAGTGTACATACCTTCCAAAGAAAACCACCTTCATATGCCGGCGGGCTAGAACTTCTCCAATGCCGGTCACCTTGGCAAGATAACCCTGGACCTCCTGGACCTGCTCCTCCGTGGCAACCGGGTCTAGCTCTTCACTTTTGTATGCATCTAATATGTCAAAGTCATCAGGCGGAGGTTAGCTTTTCATGCTGAAAGTTATCATATTCATTCAAAGTGATTTATGCCACCTTCTCAAGATCAAAACACAGACCTTCAATGACAAAAAAGGCCTGACTGAGAAAGAAATAGTATGACGCTGGACAGATCACCTCATTCAAACTCTGTGAGCACTGATGGCTGTAGCATGAACAACAGAACACACATTCAAAACACACTAAGCAACCAGCCACAGATTATCAGAGGTTTTGGTTCAGGCGTGCGGGGGGTGGAGGTGGGGGGGTGGGGTAATCTGACAAAGAAGATCTTTGAGATCTTTTTTGTCTTTGTCCAGACATGTGCTTGCGTTCAACATGATCTTACTGCGTTAATTGGATTTCCTGTGTTGTGTAGTGCCGTATATCAGGCTTGTGCTGATAAATTTTACTGACCACTCCCTGTGAACTTCAGTGTGCCTCGACTATAAGCTACAGCTCATCGTCTACAGGATGTAGCACACTCACATAATTCAGTGTGAAACAGACTAGGGTTACGACTATCGATTATTTTGGTAATCCATCGGTTAATAGAGTAATCGGATAAGAAACACTTTTTTTTTTAAATTAATGAGTCTAGTCCCCCCCCGCCCCCTCAGGATTTTGGGGTCTGATGCTTAGGTCATAAACATCACACAGTTGATCGATCAATCAATCAATCATCGATCCAAATGCATTTGAAAACTGAAGAATGTGCTACTTCTGTGGCCAGCTGACCTTAATGAATGCAAGGGTCCCTGTTGTCTTTTTGTGTCTCCAAGTAATGTTCTGACTGTACTACGTGCCCACAGCAGGCTTAAAGCGTCTCTATGACAAAAAGCATGCAGGCTGCTGTCATGCTATCTGTACTGCGGGGAAATAAAATAACAACAGTCTATCCCAGCTGACAGCACAAAGGTTACCTGGGACTGGCCAGCGCATGGTAGCAGGATCAAAGATACAAGCTGGGAAAGCACTGCAACACTGATAGGTATGGCCAAGTGGTTTGGACAGAGTCCAGAAAAATATCAATTCAAGCAAGACTCTTTACATTTGTGACTTTTACGTGTAGTAAAGTGGTAAGAGTGTGTGTTCGGTGTTGTACTACCTTCCAGGAAGGAAGCACTCTCCTTGATGTAAGCCCCCAGCTGCTCAAAGATCCCGTTGATCTTCTTCTTTGCTGTGACAAAATGTTTAAGCGGTGATGCGTTCACTTCCGCCATGATTCTTTTTTCCTTCTTGCTATGAAATGGGTTGGTGCCGAGTCGTGGAAATACCAGAGACATGGCACTAGAAAGATAAAACATCACAGACACGCCCAGTATGTTTAGCAAAAGCGACACATTATTCAGTGCAAGCACATTTACTTTCTTACTGCAAACTGGACTGACAAGCTGTCTGAAATAGGAATTCGGCCAATACTCGTCTAATAGTGCACTGCATGCTAGCCAGGGGTAGCCTTAAAAGACAATTTCATTGGTGACAGCCTATTATTTGTTGTAAACGAAAACTGTTATCTTTACAATTATCATTATCACACTCTCTCACACCATTTTTCTAATAAAGAAACCAAAACAACCGTTGAGGCATGGCTTATTGTTAATAAAGTCTTAACATTTATTACCAAACATCTTCATTCATATCAATAATCTGTCAATTTTCTTACTCTAGGCATCTTTCCTCCCAAACATTTGACATAGAGAGGTCATTCCACATCGAATCAACCTGACAGCAATAGACTGATTTAGGCAACAGGCTGGGCAGAAAATAAATCTAATTACATTTTTCTCTTCAACCAGCAGGGGAATCCACAATTTTCAATCTAGAGCCATCATTTGATCCTCAAATTGTAGGAAAATGTGTCCCCTTTCCCACAAGGTGCTCCTCAAAGGCAACAGATGTATACTTTTTGATCTGGAGGTATTTGAATGAAAGGAGTGCCATTTCAGTGCTTGATGCAGTTCTATTATATTTAGATTGGTTTAAGAAAAGCAGAAAGCAGCTGTTTTTCACTCTCTCTCTCTTTGAATACATTTTCACAGCACAGAACACACATGTAGAGCAACTTCTTCTCTTGATCTCTAAAGCAAGAAGATACCATTTACAGTCTGGGTCTTATAAGCCTTTAAGCGCCAAGCCAAATAATGTTGTCACTATGGTAACTTTGCTGATGTTCTGACAGCTGATTATCTGATTTATTTAAATATTATCATTGGCTAACACTCTGCTCTGTGTGTTTTTAAGCACAGCCTTGTTTCCCTCTCTCAGACTAATGGCTCCTAAATGTAAAAAAATACCAAATTAAAGGGTCATCTTCAGAACGAAGAGGATGGCTACACAGTCCGTGTCTATCCTGGGACAAGGAGTAAAAGTACTTGGGCGTCCACATCCACAACAGGGTGAAGTGGATGACCAACACAAAGCCTGGAAACAAGAACGGAATGAGAAGCCCCTATTTGCTAAGGAAGCTGATATCCTTCAACATGGGCAGCAATATGATGGAGATTACCTGTCAGTCAGTTGTGGTAAGCTTACTGTACTTTTTCTTTGCTGTCTTCTGCTGTGGCAGCAGCATCAGAGCTGGTAAAAGTAACACACTGAATAAACTTACTAGGAAAGCTGGCTCTGTGATTTTAGAACCTATAGAACCTAAATAAACAAGCAATATAACAAACAGCAAAATACCTAACATCTAAAATGTATTTTCAAAAGTTACAAATAAACTTTGGATGAAGCATAGTACAAATAATAATAAGTTAAAATAAAGAAGATTTAAAAAAAAAAAAAAAAAAAAAAAAAAAAAAAAAGTGCCCACTGTGAAAGACTGTAGCAGTCACTGACCTCACAACTGCTATATCTAAATCAGAAACAAATTATCAGCCTCGAACCACAAATGAACACTAAGCAAGTTTCTTTTATCATTTTTAGCGGCACCCCCGCTATGTGAGTGCGGGTTTATGAGAATACCGACAAAGATGGCACTGCAGATCTATGAAAGCTTCACCTCATTTACGCAGAGTCAAAACCAGCTAAACGTGCTGGTTGCGCTCCGTCACCGCCCCTGCGACCTTTCACACAGTGCTGAAGATAATATTGCAGCAGTGCCATCAAGCTCTTAATGCTGCTTTTAATATAAACACAAATAAAATAGAAACACTCGGCACGTTGCGCCAAGCTCTTTTAACACTGACGCTTTCATCATCTTTGTGCAATCGAATCTATGTCATCAAGTACTCCGGCTGCACAATCTCTGATTAAGCTTCTGTTTCTCATATGTTCCTCCATCTTTGTTCTTGACCATGACACAAAGTCCTGTTAACAGTCTGGAGTAGCTGCTCAAGGATAAATTACGAACTACGAGCTGACCTGTCAACCAACTTCGATAGGAGCTAAGGCTAGCTTCACTAACGACTTGCTAAGTCAAAGCCGTGGGTGTGCCTTACCGTGGATGGAGTCGTTCTTCACAAACCGTCCTCTTACATTGTGCCCCCGAGGCTTCTGAATACTCTACAAGTCACCGAGCTCCCCACGACCCCACACACCTGTACGTTATACTGATAACTCAAGTTAGCTGCTACTGCAAGGGGCGTCTCCGCGTGTTCCAAGGACCTTAAAGCACTGAGTTTGACTTTGACTGCGTTGGTTTTTAGTAAACCCCAAAGACGTCAAACAGTATACTTTAAAGGTTGATCTTTATATAGTTTCTCAGCGCACACTTCGTTCCAGCATTGTGTCGACTACTCCGTTTACTATCTGCGCGACCCGCTCTCTTCTTTAGTGTCAATGGCAAACAGCTCTAAGGTGGAATACCGCCACCTACTGGATTGGAGAACAGCTGTTGCGCCTCTGGTGGCACGGTATGGAAGTAGCAGGGGCGTGGCTTTTAGCTGATGCTTCCTGCTACCCATGTATGGAGTGCCAGGACTGCCATAATGCATTAATTAAATACACCATTAAATAATTAATTAAATGTGGCAATAATTAATTAAAATTGGAATTAATTAATTCAATAAATAGTTATGACACATGTAATTAATTAATTATTGACACATTTAATTAATTATTTATGTATTTCACATTTTAATTAATTATTGACACATTTAATTAATTAATTATTGACACATTTAATTAATTATTTATGTATTTCACATTTTAATTAATTATTGACACATTTAATTAATTATTGACACATTTAATTAATTATTGACACATTTAATTAATTATTTAATGATATATTTATTTATTTCATTTTGGCAGTCATGGCGCCTGGCTCTCATCATGAAATAATTTTATCTGTCAGCCTCACCCATCAAACTCAGGGGGCGGGGTTAACGCTGATCGAGTCAAAACCATTGCTTTGGCCTGGTGGCCATTGTTTCTAGCACACAACAACCGGCATGTGGAAGCTAACAGAACTGAACTTTGAAAAACCCTGTTTGTGTGTCACCAAATACCGTTTTAATATTTTTTTAGCCGAGAATGTAGTGGTTTAATCTTCATGTGTCTGGTCGGTTTGTCAAGATACAGCCTCTTTGCAAAAGTGCTTCGATGATTTCGGAGATGTCTGCCCAGTCTCACGGCAAAGCGTGGGATAGACCCGCTCGCCTCGCAAGCAATCCCACCGACAAAGCGCAGGCCCCGGTACACAGCTGTAGTAACCCCCGCTGACTTCTTTTACTGAGGTTATATTTATCGGTGTTTTATTTCCTGATGTTCTTATGTGTCCTACGTGTTTCAGTCGCCAATTCTGAATTATAACTAACATTAAAAACATGTTTAAGGAGGAGAGAGAGCAAATAAATCTGTTTAACATCTGATCTTTGGGTTTTTGTTCAGTAATCAGCGTGACCTGTGTATAGACGCATAAAAGAGATAACGTTGGTGTTTCCGTCATGTAGTAACTGCTGGCTTTAACTGTACAAAGGTTGTTCGACACTATGAAACACATACAGACTTCATGATGTTCGGCTAATATTTTTATAGTGAATATTAATCATGAGGGTAAACGGCCCTGTACACCACGGAGCGAGGTCAGCATATCCACGATATCCTCAGCTCCATGAGTTAACACAAAGTTTCCCAGCTGACTATCTAACTGCCAACTAGAGACGTGAAAATATACAGCATAAAGAAAAGTGTAAGAGACTCAGCAGCAGATTAGAATAACAGTTATACATTTAATAAATCACCAAATGAATCCAAGAAACGAGCCAACCTGTTCCGACAATTTGAGTTTGTATTCCCTCAGCTGCAGACTCGCTGCTGTTTAAATGTTTGAAAAGGAAGATTAGATATAAAAAACGTCAAACATAGACTCAGTCTGCCTTCACATTTGATATGAGGCCAGCACGTATAGTGGCTGTGTCCTGTTTTAAGATCATACATGTAAAATTGTTGTCTGACCTCCGTCGATCCAGCCGCTTAGAGTCCGTGGTTACCATGGTTACTGCATAAGCAGCTATAATGTTAACAGCTGGCACTGAGGAACCTACACCAGCATGGGTGTTTATGTTTTTCATTGCAAAAGAACTGTCTGAATGGTTAACTGAAGTTAACTTGGATAAATTATAGTTAAGGAGTTTCACAGATAACGCCTACGTGAGCTGTGCGACTGTTCACCTGAAATCAGCAGGCTATTACTGAAATACACGTGCTATATCATAAACTATGATATAAATAGGGAGGTCCTATTAACATGTTTAGTTTTAAAGGACACCTTCCTGCCTTTAGTCTCCTTCATGAGCAGTATTAGTTTTCTTCTAACATCCAGAAGTCTGCACCATGTGTTTCATAGTTTGTAACAAGCCTTTGACAGGTAAAGATAACATGACCGAAAAAGCAAAAAAAAAAAAAAAAAAAGAGAGAGAGAGTGTTGACATAAGAAGAGAAAATGCTCTCAATTATGGAGACAGGCAAATGGTTCATTTATGTTTGATGTGTGTTTATTCCTCCCTAAATATCGTCGGTGAAGTTTGCCATGCACGTCAGATTTTCCTGCGCATTTTTATACCTCTGCCAACAGAGAGAGAAAAAAATCACATTCTAACAGACAGCTGGTGCTTAGAATACAGTTGAATAACTATTAAAAAAACAGATGATATTTAGATGATAGTTCAGTCTAACACATGTGCCAGTGAACCATTAAACGTCTGTGAAACTATGCAGTTATGAAACGTAACTTTAACCTCAGCCAAACCGATTTGCTCAGTTGTAAATAAAACAGCGAAGTAAACGTGACCCGACAGACAGAACCTGAGTGAATGAAGTCCAGCGTTTAACCACTGAGAGCTAAAACTCAGCTGAGGTTTCAAAGCTGTGTGCCGGTGATTGGACATCAGCCGCTGATGAAGCTGGTTCGCCTATAAAGTGCTCTGTAAGGAAACAAGCTCCAGCAGCTCTGCGCTCGGGGAAAACACTATATTTACTTATCTTGTGCAGAAAAATACGCTGACATTGCTTTATATCGAGTACCGGCTGCCCAGTTAAACTGTGACTATCACCAGGTAACGTAGGCGTGTTTCTTGAATTAGCAGCAGGTGTTAAACAGCTGACAGATGAGGAGGAGGATGCATGCAGGTAAACTGAGGGTCTGTTGAGCTGATCGCTGGTTTCGTGAGGAAAATGTCAGCTCGTTCTTTATGTTACAGAAGCACAGAGACACAAGACCAGGCGGAAAGAGACGATCGTTCGGTGAAAATGAGAATCTGCGAATGCAACATGTGGAACACGGAGAGTGGAATATGTAAACAAACCGGTTAACGTAACCCCCTGGGTGCACTCTGCATGCTAATTGTTAGCAGAGCTAGTGAAATCTCTGAAAACATCTGAGCACTTTTGCAAACATGTTCTATGTTGACAACCTGACCAGACATACGTCGCGACATTCGCGGCTAAAACACTGTTAAAAGTGTAGCTGGTGACAGAAAAACGGGGTATTTTAAAACTACACCACCACCATTGCTGCCTGTGATTTGATCTGCATTCTGGGATACCTGGCTGCCCCAAGTCTACACAAGCAATCGATTATCTAGGATCGACCTGTTTTGACTTACTTTGCACGGCAACCAATCAAATGTTAGAGAAGCTGCATGGGCAGCGTTAACCCCGCCCCCTGAGTTTGATGGGTGAGGCTGACAGATAAAATTATTTCATGATGAGAGCCAGGCGCCATGACTGCCAAAATGAAATAAATAAATATATCATTAAATAATTAATTAAATGTGTCAATAATTAATTAAATGTGTCAATAATTAATTAAAATGTGAAATACATAAATAATTAATTAAATGTGTCAATAATTAATTAATTAAATGTGTCAATAATTAATTAAAATGTGAAATACATAAATAATTAATTAAATGTGTCAATAATTAATTAATTACATGTGTCATAACTATTTATTTAATTAATTAATTCCAATTTTAATTAATTATTGCCACATTTAATTAATTATTTAATGGTGTATTTAATTAATGCATTATGGCAGTCCTGGCACTCCATACCCATGAACAAAAATATTTGTGCTTACAGTATTTTGTGCTCTTTTCATAAAGTCTGTAAGTTTGAATGAGTCGTCAGTACTATATTTTAGACAAAGAAATAACATCAACCAGAGACAGTCTAGAGCAGGGGTGTCAAACTCAAATACACAGTGGCCAAAATTCAAAACTGGAACAAAGTTGCGGGCTAACATTAATATTTATTGAAAAAAAAAAATCTTCCTCCAGATATGAGAATGAATCTTTTCTTATGGACCCAAACAAGTTTTGCTGAAAAACTGAATATGGAACAAGCATAGCTTAATACTAAACAATATATATATTAGCTGTATAATACCAGTAGGCCAGCTCTAATAGTAATTTGGTATGGCTTCACGGGCCAAATGTAATTAGGCTGCGGGCCAAATTTGGCCCGTGTGCCAGAGTTTGACACCTATGGTCTAGAGAAACCCACAGTTACTGTCATTATCAGAATGATCTGAAATAGCTTGTATTTTGGCATTTTTAGCATTAGACTGGTTTTACAACAGCTTCACACACACAGTATTTTAACAGTATTTAACAAACCAGCTTACAGGTGTTGTGCTTTAATTTAACAATCAACAAGACCCAATTCCACATTACTGTGAACAGCTACATTCACCTACACCAAATGCCAGATGTGTTATTCACTGAGATAGACATGTCGGAATCCTCACCATGGAGATCTGACAGGATGTATGATCATGAAGTGCCAGCAGATCATTCATGGAAATCTTCTCTAGACCTCCAACATAGGCCTGCTCCAAGTAATGGAAAAATCTCAGCACTATAAGAACAATGTGAGAGCAACCTTTGTTTTGTGAAATGTTAGAAGCCCTGAACGCCATCCTCAGATAAAGCAAAGAGGCTTCTGATTGCTTTTTACAAAAGTTACATTTACTCATGTAGAAAATTTAAAATATGTACAATATAGTGCAAATGTCTAGAGCTACCTAATTTCTTTATACACTGCTAAAATAAATAAATAAATAAAAGAAAGAAAGTCAAAGGAGCTTGCAAAGAAAAGCGTCGCTTTTCTTTGCAAGCTCCTTTGACTACGATGACCTGGATGACTGAGAACCTTCACAGACATAAATAAAAGAAACACATTTTATGTAGCATCAAGTCAGTTAAATTTCTGAAATATTTATCTGGTCAGTTAAGTAGGAGAGGGAGCTATTAAACAGTTTCAGCTGCTTTGGTTGCACTAGAGGGGCGACAATGAGACAACTCTCAAAACACTAACGGTTTTTCAGGTCGGGCCACTAACTTTTTTTTGCCCACCCTAGTCGTTTCTGACTGTTTTTCACTATTTTTGTATTTGTCTAGGGTCAGTGTCACTATGGCAGCTATCATAGGCTCCAGCCCCAAATAGAAATGCTGCACCTGTAAGAACCTCCCCCCAAAACATACAGCTCAAAAATATTAAAATGCACAGATGCATAATTTAACAATCTTCTTGTAGAGTGTGAGTGTGAGAGAGAGATAGAAAGTGTCTGTATGTGTTTTTGTCATGAAATGTACTTAAAAATTAGGGGGGGAAGCCGCAATACAGCACAACACAGGGCTGATATGGTACTATGAGGTCTTTAACTATGAGATCTCGTGGGAAAACCAAAATGCATCATTACAAACCATCTGGGAATTGTTAGTCTGCTTTATCGGGAGCAACAAAGGTACATACAGGAAGAAGGTGCTTTGTTCTGGACTATTTGAGAACACAGAGCCTATATGATCATTTCACAGCTAGTTACCGCATACAGATCTTGGCACATCTATATTACCTTGCTGCATCCCAGAATGCAAAGCATACTGGCTCAAACTTGTAGTGTACACTTGGTAGTTGGTTTGACTCTACATTAATATTTAATGTATTGACAATAGTCATATTTTAAAATGACATTTTGATGGGATTAACAGAAATATCTGAAAAACTTCTGGCTTTAAGGCCACAGATTCTGCCTTCTTATGCTTGTATTTAAGTGTAATTCACTCACTAATAAAAAGTAAACTAAATCTGGTTTAAAAATAATCTATAGGTAGCGTCAGCATGCAGAAGACCAGCACAGTTACTATCCTATTCACCTTGTTTCTGTATACAAATACAGCTTACATGAAGGTACTCCAAGTCTGGTTAAATACACATACTCCAACTTTGCAATTTGATTTCCATAAAAATGCACATAGACACAGACAGTGTAAATCTAAAGATTTTATTTTGTATGACTTTATGTTCAGATAATTAGAAAATGACAACTCCTTTTCTTGTCACAGTCTCCTAGTCTATTAAACTAGAATATAAATCCCTAAAGCAAAAAGTAACTAAGTTTAAGGTGGCTAAACCTGCACTGGACTGGCTCTCAAAGCCGGGCTAAATGCAGGCACCACAGTCATTAGTGAGGTGAAACCTTGTTTCTGCCCTTCTCCGCCATCAGTCTGAAGTGCGTTTGATCACATTTGCCATAGTTGCTTAAGCTACCTTTCCAGGGTGTACCCCGCCTCTCGGTCTACGGTAGCTGGGATAAGCTTCAGAGGCCGACAGAGCAGCGAGCAGTGCAACCAGTTGTAGTCACAGCTCAGGTGAAGACCATCTGTGTTCGCTGGCAAACTTTTCAAACATACATTCTCAAACAATTATGCCAAATTTGGGACAGCCTCTCTGTGGCTGTCCAGCTTATTGTTCTTCACACGTATCGTATGTAGAGTTCCATACGACTGTTGATTTTGTTTTGTGTTCTGGAGACTTATTAGATTTTTGATCAATCTGCTACGCTCACTGTAGGAACATTTATTTGGAATATTCCACGTCAGCACTCCCTTCAATTTCATCTCAGCATTCCAATAAAGAGTTGTGAAATTCCTTTAGACGGAGGCCTGATCCCTAACCAAAACAAGTGTTAAACAGGCTGAGGCACGAGCAGTGAACGCACAGGCTGTAGCATCAGCTGCAGCAGCTAGCTTCAATAAAAACTACAGAACTACAAAGTACATGTGCTTGTGACAAAAATAAAACTACACAGAGAAGTTTCTCTGCAGTTAGATGGACAGTTTCCCGTCTCATCTGAGGTAGTAAATAAGTAGAAATATCATTAAAGGCAAGTACAGAAATGACTCTCCAATATAGCACTCAAGCCCACGTGTATACGCAGGCCGTCAGAATGACTTCTGAATAATTCCCCTTCTTCAGTGCTAAAAACTGCTTCATGTTAAAACAATTTCTAATGATTGCTGCAAAAGTTACGTGACAATGTAGAGGTAGAAGGTTTGAATTATGTCTGCAACTACATAAAGAACAAATTTACCTTTAAAGTTTCAATATAATGGCACCAAAAGAGTCCAAACAACTAAAAGCAAACAGAAATAAAGCAGAAAGCCACAGTTCCAGGTCTGAGGTACACATCAAATTCAAACTTTTTGAGAATTGACCTAAGTGCTTCAACCCAGTCACGAGATTAGACACTCTTAGAGAGGCACAACAGTAGCATTTTAAGACAATGTGAAGCCTGGCACAGTGCTAATTAGAGGGGTTTATGAATGAAGGTTGAGGAAAGAGTCATCTAAATGACTCCCTCTCTAAAGATCACATCAGTCACTTCACACCAGTTGAAGACTTAAAACCATTCCACCAGCCCTGACACATTGGGTGAATGTCAGGTAACTGGGTCTGTTACTGGAGGCTTCTTGTTTTCCTGTGACACCATCCACTCTTTAGCTGCTTCCCCATGTATCAGCAGCAAAGGTGAGACCAGGACAAGAGGGATGAAGGTGCTTATAGTGCTAATTTTATCAGATTCACAGAGTCCAGCACCACAGCCACTGAAGAACGGTGTTAATAGTAACAGTGAAATGGGTAGAAATGCTCCACATGGATGTTCGTGCTCGGTTCTAACGGTGCTCACATCCAGTGGTCCAGTTCAGAAAAAAGAAAACACAGGTAACAGGGTGGAATGTGAAGCTTCCTTCTGCTTAAATCAGTTCCCAGCTGCCCCACGTCAGGTCACGAAGCCAGGGCGGCCACCATCCAACCAATACTTCCTACCATTTCCAGCAATCCCTTGATTCACATGTGTACATTTAAAAGGTTTCTCGTCATGCTGTGGTCATTGCAGCAGCAGCCGCCAATGAGAAAAATAATATTAAGCTGACTTGAAAAAACACACCCAAACCTAGAAAACATGGGATCCAGTGGTTTGTTTAAATATTCCCCATAAATATGAAAGTAACAGATTTTTCTCTGTAATACTGCATCCTGTTCATACTGGTCGTTAAATGACACCTCAGTAATGTATTTCAGCCTCCTAAATGTCCATATTTTGTTTCTCCCTGCTAGTCTGTCCAGAGTGGAGGCCACTTTTCAGCCCCTCTGAGACAGGCTCCAGCAACCTGGACTCCGAGATGGTTTAAGAAACTGAATAGCTGGAGAACAAACTGTGATTCACCCAGTTGCTCTTTACAGGTAATCCATTGCTGCAACTCAAAAACAGAAATATTTGGAACAAAACAGATAGTACTGCACAATGAGTTCATTTTGCTCTAAGGAAACTTTGTCTTATCAGTTCCTATTGTGTCAAATATTCTGGTTCAGAGTCAGAACATTTCGAAACCCCATCGGTAACAGTGGAGCAGCCCCCCCATGTGTTTTGGCATGTCTTCGGTGAAAATAAAAAATAAAAGATTTATGACTAAATGTCCCTAAGCTTCTAAAAAGGGACTGTGTTAATGGTCACAAAGCTCATTCTATTTCATTTGTGCTTCATTTCCAGTAAGATGGATGAGATGTTTGATCTGACAGATATTTGTACAGGGTTGCTGAAACTTGAAGCAGACAAAATACGCTTCATTTTGAAAGACAATAACATGTGGATACATCGTATGAATGATGCACGGCATTGACAGGAAGCTGATCCAAATGTCAAACAAACAGGTGCTCTGAGGCTTAGTCTTTTCGGTAGTGCTTGCTCTCTATAATGCGCTAATGTTTTCACATCCACCTGAGTAAGGAAGGTGTCCGTTTCTCACAGATGACAGGCTCAGTGAGAGCAATGAGCAGCACCCGTATGAAGTGCATCTACTGTTTCTAGATGGAGAAGTACAAGTATATTTTGGTTGCAGTTAAAACATCTACACCTTCTTAAACATTCAAGCTTACTTTAAATAATGAGGTAATACTGCTGAGGTGATTTGTTGCGTTCAACAATATCTAAAACAAGAAATCTGTTTTACAGTAAAGACGCCGTTCCTTAATTTGACTATTTTCATGAACAAAGACATCGAGCACTGCGCGGGGACAGCTGCTTACTGCTGAAAGGCCTGGTAGTAATGAGGTAGGGAAGTGGATGTGCTCATAGCAGGACTGCTGTATGCCTGAGGTAGTTGGGTGTGGTTGTGGGGCCCAGGGCCCTGTGGTGCATTAGCCTGCGGAGACTGGAAGAAGGTGAACGGCCCTGGAGCCTGGGAGGACAGCCCGGTGGAAGAGGATGGAGAGCACGCGGTGGTGGTGGTGGTAGTTGGATAGCTCATCACTAAGCTTCCCATCCCCATGTGAGGGCTGTACGGTGGCAGGCTGAAAGGTAAGAAGCTCAGCAGGGGTCCCAGGTCCATGTTAGTGGTGCAGGACAGCTCAGCTGAGGGCACAGCAGGGCTCCTGGACATCAAGTGTGGGTCACCACCAGCACTCACCCCTTCAGCCAGAACGTCCCTCTGAGGGGAAGCAGAAGTAGAGCTAGAGGAGTTTACTGCACTCAGGTGAGGCGCAGGGGCACTCTGCAGGTCCAGCAGGAAGCTGTCCACGTCGCCACGAGGATATGAGGTAGAGCCGTGGTGCTGGTACCGTGGCATGTTGCTATAATGCTGCTGCTGCGGAGCTGCCGATGGTGCCAGGTGATGATGGTGGGGTTGGGAAGATTGAGAGGGCATGTGGCGAGCCACACCCATGCTCGAGGACAAGGAGCCTTGAATAAGGCCATGAGGTTGGCCCATGCCAGGGACAGGACTGGCCATGTGGTACGAGGAGTACATTTCCCTGGAAAAAGTCTCCATGGGCTCCTTGGAGACAGAGGCCATCTCAGTGGTGACTGGGCTGGGCTCCTCTTTTACTGGGCACATAGTGGAGGGGCTCGGTGTAGCCACAGGAGTGCTGGAACTGGGTGGCATCAACCCCGTCTCCTGGGCATGGCTCTTCTTCAAATGGCGAGTCAGGTGGTCTCTGCGGCCAAAGCGTTGGGCACAGCGCGGACACAGGAAGTCACGGCGTCCTGTGTGCACCACCGCGTGACGGCGCACATCCTTACGTGTGTAAAAACGGCGGTCGCATCTCTCACAGGAGTACTTCCTCTCTCTTACTGGCACCACAACATTAATGGTTCCCTCTGACGGTGGAGGCCTGTCAATATGGCCACCCAGGTGCTCCAGCAGGGAAGGAGCGACATCTGAGCAGGGCAGGGCTGCTGCAGCACTGTGAGCTGCCACGAGGTGGCGTCTGTAACCTAGCTGGGTGTTGTACTGCTTCCCACAGTCCTGGCAGTGAAAAAGCTGCCGAACGGCAGGATGGCTCTCCTGTGGCTGGCTCTTTAGATGGTCCTGCTGGTGGAACATGGTCTAATACAATGGTGGGTTTTGGCTGTGCTGCTCAGGGACTCTGGCCACGAGCCTGCGCTGATAAACACAAAACTCATGAGGAGACGGTACTATCAGCCCACGGAGTTCGGATCGTTTGTTAAAGTGCACGATAAATGCTAAGTGCTGTCTGACGGTCTCTTGCAGCAATGACTAGAGGTCTGTCCTGCCTTACTGGGGCAAGCCTGTGTCCAGCACTTGGTTTCTGTGACAGCAGCTGCCATAGCAACCCCAAAAGGGCTGTTGTGATGAGGAGCTTTGGAAGCTCAGACTGGGTCTGTGTGTTTCCTGAGAAATGTTCTTGTGTTGACCTGCAGTCTAATTTAGCATTCAGTAGCTGAATGACAGGAAGCCCGGCATCTTCACAGACCTGCAAAACAGAAAAGTGCAGGAAAATGCGTCAGTGTGTTCACATGAAACCTCTGGGCTTAGATGGTGTGCTGCAGACGTCACATGACAACTAGAACAACAACAATAATAGTAATAGTACCACTATATCACCAAAAGATGGTTCTCTCTGAGCTCAAACACTTAAAGCTACAACTGTTAAGTTATTAGACTACTGTTCTCGTTTGTACACACGCATGCACAGAGTTATCAAAGCAATTAAAACTGTTTTCTGTTTAGCTGATACATGCCTACTCGTGTATGCAGTGAGGTAATCATATACATGACATTGGCATTTGTCTTTCTTTACTGTGCCAGAATTTTAATAGTTTCAGAACACAAAAACAGGTAAATTATTTGTGCCAAAGGAGAAACAGTTTAGACATGAGCTGTCAGTAGAAGAAGGTTTGAGGGTTCACCTTTATTAGAGAACACATAGTGATAGCGCATAGACTAGACACAAACGCAGTGAGCGAGCAGAGGGAGACACCCAGCAAGGAGGCTCTAGTCAGGCTGAACGAGCACTGCTGCATCTAGCCATGCAGACATTTCTGCATCTTTGCCATTCAAAGACACGTGTATATGGTTTATTTTATGTAATATTAAATACTGAACTGTAAATTTTCAATAAGAAATTTTTTATTCAGGGGTTTCATAAAAGCCTTATTTTTAATATATTTATTACTACTTGGGAGAACGCACAAGGTTTAAGTCAATGTCAAAGAAAACTAAATAAACATGCAATCTAAACAAAATGCATCTTTACTGTGTCTTTTTGGAAGGCTTTATGAGTTTTGTTTATTTCTGTGTGTTTAAGTCTACAAGTGAATGAGTGAGTTTGTGTCTGTAAGCCCTTAAAGGAGAATGTGGTAGCTCCAATGAAGAGAAGCAAGCATATCAGCATTCTGAAGTTTGCCCTGTGCTTTGATGCAATGTTTCTGCGCTGTTGAAAACAAGACGTTATGATAGAGTAGACATTAATATTTACTGTCCAACCTAAAATCACTCAGGTCAGTGTGTATGTGAACACAATTTAACTGAGATAGTATTTTATATTATTTCATTTTCAATCTGAAAAAAAAAAAAGACATGAAAACCTTGAAATAAATTACACACCGTGCCCCATTTTTTGCCCGTTTGCTTCCACAATAAGGTGGCTGACATCAGCCTTCAGCAAACATGTATCAGACCACATTAAGAGTTTATCTGCATATCTTAATGCATCTTCTGGATGCTTACTGCAGATTTTTCTCTGTGTAAAACAAAGAGCGGTGGATGGAACAGCTACAAAGTTTGCTTGTCTTCATGTCGGAGTTTGTTGATCAGGTGCTTTGATGAAGAACTTGGCTAGTTTTTGCCAGCAAAGGTTTTAATGGTGATTACGGGAACAGCGCTAGTGTTTTGGACACGAGAAACACATTTTCTTTCACTCAAGCTGAGTTCACAAAGTATCAAAGCAAAGAATTTGTGTCTAAATTTTTTTTATAATTAAATTATTCGAAATACCCGATGAATCACTGCGGCCCTAGTTGCATGCCCACGTGAGGTTTTCAGACAAATTCATGTCGTGGTAGTCTACCATGACCACTGTGACCTGGATGACTAAGAACCTACACTGACATCTTAGGGATATTTCATTACAATGTTTTTGTTTTCGTTCAAGTTTTCTCTTTCATCCCTCCCATTTGCCCTTTTCCATGGTTTTCTTACTTCTTTCACTGCACCGATCACCTGTTTTCCTACACAGTCACAAACCACCCCCCTGATTTTTACACATCGGCATGGCACAATCACACACACACGCACTCAGTGTCAGCACATCCACTATAGCCTCACAGACAAGTACGTACATGCTCCATTCATCTATTCTCTTCCACTTATCCTTGCCAGGGTCGCAGGGGGGCTGAAGCCTATTCCAGCTGTCCTAGAGAGGAAGGGTACTCCCTGGACAGGTCGCCAGGCATCCGCAGGGTTAACACATAGAGACACACAACCACTCACACCTATGGGCAATTTAGAGTTTCCAGTTAACCTATCCCCACTAACTGCATGTCTTTGGACTGTGAGAGGAAGCCGGAGCGCCCGGAAAGAACCCATGCAAACATGGGAAGAACATGCAAACTCCACACAGAAAGACCCTGGCTTGATGGTGGAATTGAACTCACTGTTGCCTCACACCTCTTGGTGTAACAGTGCAAACCACAGTGCCACTGTGCTACCCTTACTCATTTCCATTAGTATTATTATACTCACAGTACATTCATAATGTAACAATGTAATATATCACTTGTTCTTGGGGGCGACCTCAACTTGGGACTAAATGAAGAAATTGACAGGAGCAAATTCAGGAGCAAAAAAAAAAAAAAAAAAAAAAAAAAAAAAAAAGACAACGACGACGATTGTACCGCATTTTGATCCGGGACGTAATCTGCATGAAAACAAGCGCTCACTCTTCCTGCTCAACAAATGACAAGGGCGGAGCCTTATACCACGTGATACAGAAGCTGTGCCGTGTGATGCTAAAATTAGCAGGGAAAAAAACAACGGAGAGCACGTCAGGGATGACGAGAAAGTGAAAGGAGAAAATCCGTCCCGGTCAACCACCCAAACATCAATAACGGGAACCTTATACAGCGCTTCCCTATACCCGTCGAACTCCCGCAGGCACAAAGAAATTACGGAGGCTATTACTTATCACCTGACCAAAGATATGGCTCCCATCAACACTGTGCAAAACGAGGGATTTAGGAAAATGATCAACACCCTATACAAACGCTACACAGTGCTGTCCCGCAACTATTTTTCTATTGTTGCACTACCTGCTCTATACACGCAGTGTCGAGCAACGGTGGAGACGGAATTACAAGCAGTACAACATTTTGCGGCAACAACAAAACGTGAGACATTTGTTGTTTTTATGTTTATTTATTGTTTTTATGTTCAGTCTCAACTGTTACGAAGTTGATGTGCAGTTAATAAGTGCAATAAATATTTATACTGGAAAAGAAAATCGTGAGAAAATCGTGATCTCAATTCTAAGCCAAAAAATTCGGGATTCTCATTTTATGCAAAATCGTGCAGCCCCAATTGATGTCATCGATTATGCTGATGAATCGTTGCAGCCCAAGTGGAAAGTTAAAGTTTTTGTACCACAAAATGTTTATGCAAATTGGAGATGGTTGAGCAAACAGCCCAAATTGATTTGAGATGGAGTGACTCAATTAGGTGGTGAGGCACAGAGAAAGTGAGGCACAGAAAAATTAGATTGGATAAATAACATTTTTGTACAGAAAGGAAGCCAGCTAATGTGTCTCTCTATGAATCTCTGTGAATGTTGGATAGAAACCACTTAAGCATAGAAAAAAGTGCTTATATAAATGAGTGTATGAGGCATGTTGTATAAAGCACTTTGAGTGCTCAGGTAGAGAAGAAATTGAGGTAGACTCCAATTACCAAAAGGGACAGAGAGCACAAGGATGTCAAACATCTAGGGTTGCAAAATTCCCGGAATTTTCAAAGATGGAATCTTTCCATGGGAATTAACGGGAATTTATGGGAATAAACTGGGAATTTTCAAAATTGAAGGTTGGCTCTTCTTAGGGAACTTAAATATAGTTGAGCAAAGTATATTTTAGCATAATATTGACAAAAACAAACAAATGCAATTCAAATACACTTGAATATCCATGCCATTCCTTAATCACATGTACAGAGCACATGCTTGCTGCATGGCTATTGAGACCACCTACTGGCACTGTGCATGCCTCCATCACATGTACACATGGACCACACTATTATGGGAAAATATATTCATTAAATGTTTAAATTGTAAATATCACATAAAATGTATTAATCTGGTAGATAGCAATCTGATAAGATGCTAAATAAAATGCTAGCATCTGTTAGATGCTAAATAAGCCATAGCCCAGTATAACATAAAGAAGATGCTAGCTTCCTCATTTGGCTGTTTTGTTTTGAAGATCATTCCAGTTGTTTAGCTAGCCTTACTATTTATATCTGTTTATTATCATATTGCAATTGTATTATTACGAACTCTTGCATTGCATTAGCATTTTTACAAGCTCTTGTTTTATTTTACAGAAAAATGCCATGTGCGCTATCTGATGTGTGGAGATATTTTACACCAGCTAATGTACAAGGGAAATCTGTATATATGTATAAGTATTGTGATAAGACGTACGTGAAGAATGCCACAAAAATGCAGCAGCACATTGCAAAGTGCAAAAAAATTCCTCAAGGCCCAACACATGCAGCAGCCAGGAGTTCCACTCAAGGGGGAAATGAATCTGTTTCAGCTGTATCAGAGTCAGATACCCACTCATCAGCTCCTGGTCCCTCTGGCATCAGAGGATTCTTTGATTTTATGGATGACACTAGCCAGAAAAACGCAGATGAGTGTTTCGCTCGTGCAATCTATGCAGCTGGCTCACCCCTGATGCTGACATCCAATGTGTACTGGAAGAGATTTTTGAATGTTCTCTGACCAGCATACATTCCCCCAACCAGACATGCATTGTCTACTCATCTACTGGATGAAGAGTTCAGTCAAGTTCAAGAAAAGGTGAAACAGATTTCAGTCATCTCTGATGGATGGTCCAATATCAGGGGACAAGGAATTATTAACTACATAATCACCACTCCTCAGCCTGTGTTCTACAAGACTGTAGACACAAAGGAAAACAGACACACAGGCCAATACATTGCAGATGAGCTAAAAGTGATCATCAATGACCTTGGACCAGATAAGGTTTTTGCACTGGTCACTGACAACGCAGCCAACATGAAGGTTGCCTGGGCACATGTGGAGGAGACCTACCCTCATATAACTACTATTGGCTGTGCTGCCCATACACTAAATCTTCTCCTAAAGACATAATGGCACTAAAAACAATGGACACTCTGAATAACAGAGCGAAGCAAGTTCTGAAATATGTTAAAGGCAAACAAGTAACATCCGCTACATTTCTGTCAAAGCAAAAGGAAAAGAACAAGAGTACTACACTGAAGCTTCCCAGCATAACGCGATGGGGTGGTGTTGTTATCATGTTTGACAGCCTTCTGGAGGGAAAGGAGTCTCTGCAAGAGATTGCCATATCCCAGTCTGTAGGCATCGACAGTGACATCAAGAAGGTCATCTTGGATGATGTGTTCTGGGAAAGAGTATCTAGCAGTCAGAAAATCCTCAAACCTATTGCAGCAGCAATAGCGAAGATAGAGGGGGATGGTGCCATCTTGTCAGATGTCCAGTGCCTTTTTGCAGAACTCAAAGAAGAAATCCAGACAATTCTGCCCACTTCCCTACTACTGAAAGCAGAGGAAACGGCTGTGGTCAAGTCATTGGAACAGCGGAGGGAGTTGGAACAGCGGAGGGAGCATGCACTGGCTGCAGCAGCATACATGCTGGACCCCAAATATGACAAGGGCATACTTTCTGGGGAAGAGATCAACGGTGCCTATGCGGTCATTACAGCCATGTCTGACCACCTGGGTCTCGATAAAGGCAAAGTTCTAGGCAGTTTGGCAAAGTATCGAACAAAGCAAGGCCTTTGGAAAGGAGATGGAATACGGCAGTCATGGCAGCACATATCTGCAGCCACCTGGTGGAAGGGACTATGTGAATCTGAGGCCCTTGCACCTGTAGCCTCCATCCTCCTCCAAATCCCACCATCATCAGCCGCCTCTGAGCGCAACTGGTCACTGTTTGGGAACACCCACACAAAGGTTCGCAACAGGCTCACAAATGTGAGAGTGGAAAAGCTGGTCGGCATTCGGGCAAACCTACGGCTCTTTGAGCCTGACACAGAGCCATCCTCAACAAGGCTGGAAAGTGACACTGAAGAGGAAGACTCAGAGTTGGATGCTGAGGAAGTGGACATGTTGTTGGATGATGATGAAGTCCAGGAAGAATCTATTGACTGAGCAAAAATGAGAAAAGAGGATTGCTTGAAGGAAGATTTGCATGTTTAATGGGACGTTTTGGAGGATAAGTGGCATTTTTCATTTAACCTTTTGAATGGGACTTTGTGGAGATTTTTGGACAGGGGGCATTTTTGAATGAGCGGGGTTAGGGGATGGTAATATTGAACTCAACATTTCTGTTTTTATTCATCCATGAAACAAGTTACTGAAACGTGTTCTATTCTACTGTACTTACAAATAAATCTGTTGAAATATCTGTTGAAAACATTTTGCATGGAGGTTTTCTTATGATTTCTGTTTATATTTATGCTTGGAAATAATATATTCCCAGTTAGTTCTCCTAAATTCCCATTAATTTCCATAATTCCCATTATTTCCATGGAAAGTTTCCAATATGGAATATTTCCAAAATTCCCAAGCTTAACTTACCATGGAAATTTACCAGAAACTTTTCGGAAATTTACCGGAAATTTTCCGCCCCTTTGCAACCCTACAAACATCTGTCAATTCGTAAGCTCAAAGTCTTGATTTTTTTTTCCACCTTGAAAATAATCAACAATTCTTTAATGAGGTCTTACAAAATTGTGCTTGTTCATGCCGTGAATGTGTCACAAGTGTTGCAAAGATTAGGCTTTAACCTCCTAAGACCCAAACTCTTTCATGGCATGCATTTTTAATTTTTCTTTGGCATTTTTGGTTGATTGGGACCTGATGAATGTAAAAACAAAGAATTACCAGATTTTTTTTTTTTTACCTATTTTTTGTTTCTGAGAAAAATGAGATCCACATATGAGGACATTCGTTTTAAATTTTGATAGAACAGTGGCAGTATAATGTCCTTGTAAGTGGATATCAGGCCCGTCTAGAGAAAAATTAAGTATTTTGGTCTAGACAACCCAAAATGTGATGTCCACATATGTGGACACCAGGTCCTAGGAGGTTAACTAACCTAACTTTTTAGATAAAAACAAGATGACAATGATGGCTGACTGCTATCCTTATTCAGTATCACCTGACTCTAATATAAGCAAGTTAACCAATCCTTTTTTGCCCTCAACTATATTTATTACTGACCATTTCCCTAAATAAATTCATGAATGGACGGGTGTTGTTTATTTTTAATATTCAACAATTAGTTGGATTTTAATCTTGATCACAATTTTGGCTTTCTACAATTAAATGGACATGATGGAGCGATACTAAAAATGAGTGTTCCAAATACAGAACAAAGCAGAAGAAAATCAAGCACTCCCTCAGACAGCCCCTGATGACATGCCTGCTTGTGCCAATTAGAGCTGTCCCCTGCAACATGCAGCATGAAGATTCCTGGACTAGTCTGGACGAGTAACACTATGTACAAAGACAGATAAACAACCAAATTCACACGTCTGACACAGCAGAAGCTGAAGAGATTGTCCCTCAATGTGGATCATTATCTGTTGTTTAGACATACTGTGGCCATACTGGGAAAGTGACACTAAGCAAGACCAAATGATATGCAAAGCATGCTATGGAGTTTTGTCTGCACTGCAAAACAACAACTAATCCAACAACAACAACAACAACAACAAACCCCTGAAAACACACAATAAAGTGCAGTATGAATGCATGAAGACCAAGAAAAACAGTGCAACAAGATCAAAGTGAAAGGTGTGCTATCCTGATTGCATTTGGGTAAAATGCGCCCAGCTACCTCACTGACCTCCTCAATCTGTACACTCCTTGTCGTGCATTAAGATCATCAGGTCAATTACTCCTGGCCCAACCTAAGTTTAGACTAAAGACCAGAGGCGATCGTGCCTTTGCTTCAGCTGCACCCAACCTTTGGAATAGCCTCCCTGCTTCTATTCGAGCCTTGGACTCTATCCAATCCTTTAAATGAAAGCATATCTACAGTGGGGCAAAAAAGTATTTAGTCAGCCACCGATTGTGCAAGTTCCCCCACCTAAAATGATGACAGAGGTCAGTAATTTGCACCAGAGGTACACTTCAACTGTGAGAGACAGAATGTGAAAAAAAAATCCATGAATTCACATGGTAGGATTTGTAAAGAATTTATTCGTAAATCAGGGTGGAAAATAAGTATTTGGTCAATAACAAAAATACAACTCAATACTTTGTAACATAACCTTTGTTGGCAATAACAGAGGTCAAACGTTTACTATAGGTCTTTACCAGGTTTGCACACACAGTAGCTGGTATTTTGGCCCATTCCTCCATGCAGATCTTCTCGAGAGCAGTGATGTTTTGGGGCTGTCGCCGAGCAACACGGACTTTCAACTCCCGCCACAGATTTTCTATGGGGTTGAGGTCTGGAGACTGGCTAGGCCACTCCAGGACTTTCAAATGCTTCTTACGGAGCCACTCCTTTGTTGCCCGGGCGGTGTGTTTTGGATCATTGTCATGTTGGAAGACCCAGCCTCGTTTCATCTTCAAAGTTCTCACTGATGGAAGGAGGTTTTGGCTCAAAATCTCACGATACATGGCCCCATTCATTCTGTCCTTAACACGGATCAGTCGTCCTGTCCCCTTGGCAGAAAAACAGCCCCATAGCATGATGTTTCCACCCCCATGCTTCACAGTAGGTATGGTGTTCTTGGGATGCAACTCAGTATTCTTCTTCCTCCAAACACGACGAGTTGAGTTTATACCAAAAAGTTCTACTTTGGTTTCATCTGACCACATGACATTCTCCCAATCCTCTGCTGTATCATCCATGTGCTCTCTGGCAAACTTCAGACGGGCCTGGACATGCACTGGCTTCAGCAGCGGAACACGTCTGGCACTGCGGGATTTGATTCCCTGCCGTTGTAGTGTGTTACTGATGGTGACCTTTGTTACTTTGGTCCCAGCTCTCTGCAGGTCATTCACCAGGTCCCCCCGTGTGGTTCTGGGATCTTTGCTCACTGTTCTCATGATCATTTTGACCCCACGGGATGAGATCTTGCATGGAGCCCCAGATCGAGGGAGATTATCAGTGGTCTTGTATGTCTTCCATTTTCTGATGATTGCTCCCACAGTTGATTTTTTCACACCAAGCTGCTTGCCTATTGTAGATTCACTCTTCCCAGTCTGGTGCAGGTCTACAATACTTTTCCTGGTGTCCTTCGAAAGCTCTTTGGTCTTGGCCATGGCGGAGTTTGGAGTCTGACTGTTTGAGGCTGTGGACAGGTGTCTTTTATACAGATGATGAGTTCAAACAGGTGCCATTCATACAGGTAACGAGTGGGGGACAGAGAAGCTTCTTACAGAAGACGTTACAGGTCTGTGAGAGCCAGAGATTTTCCTTGTTTGAGGTGACCAAATACTTATTTTCCACCCTAATTTACGAATAAATTCTTTACAAATCCTACCATGTGGATTCATGGATTTTTTTTTTTCACATTCTGTCTCTCACAGTTGAAGTGTACCTCTGGTGCAAATTACTGACCTCTGTCATCATTTTAAGTGGGGGAACTTGCACAATCGGTGGCTGACTAAATACTTTTTTGCCCCACTGTATTTGACTTGGCTTTCCTGACCAGTTAATACCCTTTTAAATCTTTTAAATTTTAAACTTTTAACTCTTTTATTAAATTGTATTAAATTTATTATTTCATTATTCATTTTACTGCTGTTTTTGTCTTCTTAGCAGATTTTGTATTTATCTAACTCTTCTGGTCTGTTAGTGCCTCTATCCTGTCTGTGCTAGTGCCCGATTTGTACCCTGTTATTGACTTATGCTGACTCTCCATATTACTGTGAAGCACTTTGGTGTGCCTTCGGGTTTTTAAATGCGCTATATAAATAAAACAGTATTGTATTGTATTGTATTGTACTGTAAAATCTTTTCATTTATACTTTTTTTCTTCTATGAGATGCACTTAATTTGTTTAAATGGACAGGATCTTGCTTTATGCAAAGATTTCTGCAAAAATGAAAAATGTGAATGCAGTGTTTATGACATGGAAATAAAAACATTTTTGTCACCAAATTCAATGAGTAATTGTCAAAAATAACTGCAATCGAAGTACTGATAAAAATAATTGTGATAATCATTTTGGCCATAATCATGGAGCCCTACTACTCGCAATGTGTTGATGTAAAAGTGATTATGGCTGCTACTTATGACTTATTAGGAAGCTCACAGATTATTCTCTTTATGTTATTCTCACATTCACATTTGTGAGCGTGTTTGGAAATGTGGCTATGGGGTCAAAGCCTGTGATCAGTCATCTCCGTCAGCCTAAACCAGTGGCCACTGCGTGTGCGTTTACATGTTTGGGCCCGTTAGCGCAGTAATAACCAAACGTTTGCTATATAACTTCTCTAGTTAGTACATGCAGTTTTACTGTCAAGTGCATCATTAAGTTCACTTGACACATACAAATTCACGAGCAGGCTTTGGTGCTGGGCTAACTGCTTTTACTCTGTGCAGAGAATAAGTCACGGTTTTTTGTTTCCATTTAAAGCATTTAAACCGTGATGTTAGACTAAATATTTTATTCCCACGTATAAAAATGTGTGTTCACTTTCAATAATGTTGTTGGTAAATATATTTTTAAAGCGTTAGAATTCACCAATGCTTATTTTCATAACTCTCGCTCAGTTTCATTTGTTTAGCTGACACTGTGACTGGGAGAAAGTTGGTGCTTTTCCACGATGCTCGCTGAACACGAGGTCCCCGTTCTTCAAACTTGGACAGAGGCACTGAATGAAGCTGACACGAAAAGTAGCGCCGGGATATCGCAGTGCCATCTTGTGGGTCCTAAGTATTGAGCTGCAATCAAATTAATTTCTGCCTAATAACTTTCAGTTCCTGAACTCAACTATTAAGTACCTTCCTGGTGAAGGAGCCAAACTGATGAGTTGACGAGCGCCGGGAAACTGAGCCCACGCAGCTTTGTGGACTGACAAGAGGGGGGGCGGGTGAACAGGGTCATTACCACATCGGGCTAAATATGACCGCTAGCCTGCCTGCGTTTACAACATTCGGCGGTGGATGTGAAATCAGGTTTAGTACTTGTGTATTACCATGTTTATTGGGTCTATAATACACGTGCTTTATATCAGGGACATCCACAGACTGGTGTCAGTGCAGCTAAGGATGAAGTCCCGATATTAACCGAGCCAACAAGCTGATTAAACAACAAAAGATGAACGCTTCACTAACTTGCGTCGGAGTTTGTCTCGCAGGAGCTAACTCACATACTTTGCCCAGCAGCGTTAAACTCCAGCTCGGCCGATCAGACGAGGGATCGGTGGTACTTACCGACTGAGCCTAGGTCCACCTCTCCGTCCAGCCTCCGCTCCGACTCCATGTCGACATTTTGCAACAAGTTTAAAGGTGTTTGTTGGACTTCGGGCCTTGACTGCTGGGCGCCGCGCTGGAAGCCAGGCATTCTGGGAGAGTGACGTCACACGGATTTAGAACTGTAGAAAACGGGCTGTGAACACACACACACGCGGAGATTCAGAATCGCGCTGCTTTTGATGTGACCACTGTTGACAATTTAAACGTAGAACTCACTGAGCAGTGTTCCTGAGTTTGTTACTTTTAAACTAGGCATCATTGTTAGAGCATAGTTGGCACAATCTTCAGTCCTAAAAATAGGAATCATTTAAATATTGCCCCAGCAAAATGCCCTGTTGGTGCCCATGTGGGGCTACTGTGAGCAGTTCCCCACAGTGGACAGTTCACTGGTCAGGGCTCTTGGACGCCAATTCGAAGTGTTCTACTGTGTGTTTTTTGTTTTGTTTTTTATCTAGGTATGGTTTTACTGTATTGCCACTGGTTTTGGTATCATAGTCATGTTGAAAAATTAGCTGTTGCCACTCAGATGCTTTCCATGTAGTATTGCACGGTGCATGAAACTTTGACAATGCTTATATCTATTTATAATTCCATCAATTTTGACAAGATCTCCAACAACTTTTTAAATAGACTGACAATGAGGTGGAGTTGTTGCTGCCAGTAACACAAAAGTACAAAGTTGCAAAAGCGAGTGAGAATTAAAGAATTTGAAGAAAAGCTATGTGGAGCATGTACGAACTGATATTAATCTTTAATAGGGCTGTCAAAGTTGAGATCAAACAAAACAACTGCCTCCGCCATCTTAGTTTAATTGGTCACATGACTGCATCGTATGACTAAAATTCGTCATCGTTTTCAAAAGCCTCCGTGTTTTCGCAGTCCACACTGCGACGTGAAAACGCTGTTTTCAAATGTATGCACTTTGGAGAGCATTTTCAAAAAGCCCTGTTTGCCTTGACCAAAAACGCAGTCTCAGTGTGGAGGGAAGGCCAAAACGGAGAGAAAAAGATGCACTTTCAAACAAAAATGTATTAATGTGGACATTACTAGAAACCAAATGTGCTAGCTACTTCAGTCACTTTAATGTACAATTTAGGTTCTTGTTCTCACTATAGCAAAATAGTGCTGACAGATCTAAACTTGAAGTAGCCCTTATACTTGTATGGAGGAGCAAATACTACTGTATGGAGAAGAGCCCTAACTATCACTTCATTACAGTTTAATATTGAACTGATCAATTGGGCTAAAAGAGGTATGTCAGCAAAGGTTTTAATTGAAATTTAACATACAATGAAATTAGATTTATCATGAACCTTGTGGCAGGGTGTGGTTGGTGGCTCAGCTGCAGGGGAGGAGTGGAGCAGTGGGCTCAGGGTGTGGTGTCAGGGGAGGCTGTCAAGGCAAGCTGAGGCCAGTATGTAAATGTGAACCCAAATGCAGACTCAGACAGGACAGCAGGGATTAGGTTAATGTGACTTTATTTATAAACACAAGTGAAAACTGTACACAAGGGAATTATGCGTGGTGCATGAAACTTAAAACGGGGTCTCTGAAACAGAGGGAAAGAGAGCTTAGAAGTGATGCTGTGGTAAGGAGACAGGAGGAGATGTAACCGGAATGCCTAGGGGGGAGGCAGTGTTGGCCGGGTGAGTGTCCAAAGGGATGAGAGTGAGCTGAGAGTACATCCTGATGATTCAGTGATCCGGGGACTGCAGTGGCAGGAGGGCAGGGAGGTGAGGAGTGGTGAGTCAATGAGAAGCAGTTAGAGTTTCTAAGGTTGACCAGCATCCAGGTGGACACAGAGGACTAGAGAGCACTGGTTTTAACTGGTCCAGAAACTCGAAAGGTGGGATGAAACCGAGGCGATGAAGGAAGCTTCAGCTTGACCGCTGAAGTGCTGATGGCTTTGTCCACTTCAAAAGGTCAGATGTAGCATGGCAATAGCTTGCAAGAAGTTGAATGTCCTTAGCTGCAAGCCATACCTTTTGTCCAGGAGTGTATGTGGGAGTCAGAGCAAGCTCGACCTTATGTTCCTGAAACAGTGGGGGTTGATACCCTAAGGAGGCTTCAAAGGGAGACAGAGCTGTAGCAGAGGAGGTAATGAGTTATGTGCATATTCCACCCAAGGAAGATAAGGTGACCAAGCAGCAGAGGGTGGTTTTCAGTTCTTTATTAAGGCATTCTGTTTGACTGTTAGTTTGTGGGTGATAACCTGAGCTGAGGTAGGGTTTGTCTCCAAGAGCGGAGCAGAAAGTTTTCCACACCTGTGATGTGAATTGAGGGCCTGAACACCTGTTCCATTATGATTCAGGCAGTCTCTGTGGTTGTGGCAAGCTTGTCTAATGCTATGAAGTGTGCAGCCTTGGAAAATCTGTCAATGACGGTGAGGATGGTAGTCTTTCCTCATGAGACAAGTAGCCCTGTGACAAAGTCTAATGCTATTTGCGACCAAGGCCAGTGAGGTGTAACCAAGGGCTGCAACAGACCCGTGCGGTGCTGAGTGGAGTTTTTATAGTATGCGCAGGTAGTGCAGGCTGCCACATAATCCCTGGCATCCTCGTCAACAGTGTCCCACCAGAAGTATCTCCTAATTAAGGAAGGGGTCCTACCTCTTCCTGGATGACATGAGAACATGGCTGTGTGGACCCAGTTCATTGCCACGGGGTGTGCAGCTGCTGCAACATTGTGCCAATTTGCTGGGGACCAGAACGTTGGCAAAGGACTGCCCCTAACCCAGTGTCTAAAGCAGGGGTAGGCAACTTTTCTGATGGCGAGTGTCATTTAAAATTTCCTCAGAGGTCAGTGTGCCATATGATTGCATTAGCAATAAATTTAATAACGCTCTATATTAACAGTTACACACTATATAGAACCACTTTCTAGAATTATATTTGTTCGCAGATGTTGGCAGCTATCAGCGAATAGTTATCAGCTATTTTGAAACAAAAAAAGACACTTTTTATCCATAACAAGAACTCCATAACAGCAAATGGACTGTACAACAGAAAATACAAATGCCATGTATGGTCTCCTCACAAGAATGATAAGAAAAATAAACTAAGCCAATATGGCATGTCTGTTAATACAGAGACACACATGTCAGGGCTCTAGAGTGCAACCAATTTGGTCGCAAATACGACCAAATTTTTCAGTGGTGCGACTAAAAAAAAATATTTGGTTGCACCTGTGCGACCAACTGTTCGGGTAGCAAAAAAAAAAAAAAAAAATCTGCAACCTTCCCTGTGGTCAACAACAGACACACATTATGCCCCTATCGTGGACTAAACCAATCAGAGATAGTCAGGGGCGGGACCTCTCTGATTGGCCGTGGTCCAGTTGAAAGTGCAGGTGGAAGTGGGAGGTGAGTAGCTTGAATAAAGCGATATCAATTCATTAAATCCTGAATCGACTTTTAAATATAACTGTGTTTTGCCAGAAACGCCAGATTCTCAGATTAAAGCTCACAAAACCATTTCAACAACAACCAAACAGCAAATGAGAGCAGGTACACGGATTCCACACAAAGACGTAAACACAGAGCGGAACAGAATCAACTTTGTCTTTCTCGGCTTTCTCACCCGACGGCCCGTAGACGGACACGCTGTCGGAGCTTAGCGATTCTGTTGCGTCCGGTCCGCGCTGTGATTACGTCTTTTTGCGCTGATTCTGAGCTGCAGGTTTTGTCTCTCTTTCAACCAAAATTTACCGAGCCAGCAGCAAAAGAAGCAGCAAACTGCGCTTCACATTTGATCAATGTCGTCATGAATTTTGCTGTTTTGCTTCCACGACTATTAAAATCACACTCCATGCACAGCTAGCTCCCTCTCTATCTCTCTCTGTATTTCAAGAACAGTTTCCCTTCTCCAATCTCTGTTTTCTGTATTATTCATTCGCTTATTACCCACCAGTCTACTGTTGTTTACAGCGCTGTCAGCTGCTGTCTTTTTCTTTTCTTTTTCTTTTTTTCACTTAAATGACCTCGGACAAGAAAGCCTATTTTTTCTGTTGTTCAATACTGAAGAAATTTAAACTTTATATGCAGAACATTGTAGAATATTTTTAAGGTTATCTGCTATAAAAAGCCAGACCAGGAAAATCTCCTTCATGTTTTTCTGTGTTTTATTCTCAGTTACTTTCACACAAAGGCATCTGCTGTGATGTTCACAATTCTGATGAAGTCAGTACTGATAAATGATCAGAATTATAATATTTCTGACTGTCTGAGGCTAAGTTGAATCTAATCGGGACTTTGAAAACCGGAATCGAATGGATTATAGAAATCAGTGATGATACCCAGCCCTAGTGAGCAGCCTAGGCCCGACAGAAGTGGATGTAGCTGTAATAGGAAAAGAATTATTGCTAACTTTTCTGTTAAGTTAAGGCCTAATCCTTCTGAAATTCATAGCCAGTGCTCTGACACGGTGTCATCAATCTTTGAATGCTGAAAAAGCACAGTGTATCCAGAAAAACACATTATATTATATAAATTATTATAAAATTTGTGTGCGCCTAACTTTTGTGCCGGCACGCCTAACTTTTTAAAGTTAGGCGTACCGGTACGCCCATGGCAAAAAGTTAGTCTAGAGCCCTGCACACATGTTAATATGATCTCTGGTCTCCCACTCAGAGACACAGGTCTCCGAGTGTCCAGCATTCAGACAGCTACCTGAGGACACTCATGTAAGAGAAAATCTGCTCACACAGATATGTAGAGCCAAATACTGTCAATAAGGCCTCTGCAATGTTCTGAAGACAGTTAAACTTGTCAGGTAGTGATGTCCAGCAGGTGAAAATGCAAACTCCATTAACGCGCACAGCTATGGATACCAGCTGCTTCGATGTTGCATTAACTGGCATTAACTCAGCCAGTTAATGCGAGACAAATCTAGCTGCTCATTAAAGATTTCTGGTTTGATCAGAAAATAAAACATTGGTCCATACGCCTGAAAGTCCCAAAAATGCATTGTGTCTCGAGTCTACGGATGTATCCGTGTATTTCCGTGGTGCTGATGCTGTTCTGAGCGGAAAGCTCCTGAAGCTTTTGAAGTGTCGGAATGTGGAAAGCTAACAACGTCCCTCTCCCCAGCGGGCTAAGTTATTTTTAGCCAATTACAAGTTGAATCTGGTAGTTGGGGTTGTTAGCTAAGATACCTATTAAGAAGCTGATTTGCGATGTGCACCGCTGGCGCGGCCATTTATTTTTTGATGCACCTTCTCAGATTAATTCACTGCATGTCGTGCCCAGGGCTGGACTGGGACAAAAAAACAGCCCGGGTATTTTGACTAAAGACCGGCCCACCAGGTATTAAAGCCATAAAGCCTTTGAATGAAAACAAACGCTGTTGTAACAGTGATGCACAGTCTTGTTGGTATAAGTATGATTTCTATACATTTTACATCAGATGAAAACTTTGGTTGTATGCTTCAGATAATTATTTAATAACAGCCAGACATTTTAAATGAAAATAAGAAAGAAAAGTACTTCTTTGTGCCCCCCTTTCCCTGTTAATGCCCCACCTGGCCCCCCTGGGAAAACTTTGCTAGATCCACCCCTGCACAGTTACCAGCTGTCAGCTACTTAGAAAATGATATTGGCGTTATTTGTCTCTCAGAAACAGTTCATAACTTCCCTTTAACTCATTCATGTCACCTAAAAGGTAAACCTGTTTCTCCATCACCTGTTCAGCTCTGATGATCCAGTAAGGACATCTCCTGGTTTCATCTTCATGTTTCCCTCTCACCAGATATACAAACCGATATCATGACCAGCACTTTTTACGGCTGTGGCTCCAGCAAAAATCAGCTGATACTAGAAATTAATATTAAATAAATTCTAACAACAGCTGATCAAGCTTAAACATGCTGCTGTTGTTTAGCGCGACATCCGGCGATTTCCTCTTTCTGGCGCAAAGTGGGCGATAAACAAAGAAGAGAGAAAAGCCGATCATTGATCAGTTTCATGATTAAAGTAGCAACAGGAGAGAGAGGGGTGAGCATGAGAGAAGAAGAGGCAGCTGTGCAGGAAAGACAAAGAATAACTCCACCTTTGTGTCTTTTTCATTCTAGCTGAAGTACGGGACAAACTGCGTCCCCTCTCAGCTCAACACGAAATGCGTAATATTTTCTCTGAATGCGGGAGGATTCCGTCTTTTTATGGGACGGTTGGCAACTCTACTAACTAACCTTATGAATTAAATAAAGTTCAACATCAGTAACATCAAAGCACCCGCCCAGCTGTATAGAAACTCCGTCATTCTAGCTAGTACGCAGTACGAGTTTTTGTAACTGACTGTAAAAAGTCAGCACAACGAAAATAAACTACACCTAAACTTGGTTTATATCTGACCCAGATAGACTGCAGGTCATAACTTCTTACCTGAAGTTCAGTTCACCTGACGCTCGGACCGGCGGCCGCCTTGGGTCTCTCCTCGTCCTGCCTCCAATCTTCCTCATCCACGTGCTGGCCTCCACCACTTGTTAATTTTACTGAATCTGTGGAAGCTCTGCGATGCCACCACCAAACAACGGAGTTATTTTTACACACCGGCCAGCATCTGGCCAATCCAACACCTTTCATTGTTTATACCGTTACAAAAAAAAAAATCATCGGGCCACCGAGCAAATGCCCGGTATGCCCGATGGCCAATCCAGCTATGGCCGTGCCATCAGTTAACCCTTCGCATGCCAACTGTGGCACGCGTGCCTAGGGTTGCCGACCCCTGGTCTAAAGCGTCTAACTCCACAGCAAATGGTTTGTCAGTATCAGGATGAATCAGAACTGGTGCCGTAGTGAACAGATTTTTTTAACTTGGTGAAAGCAGTCTCTGCTTCTGGTGTCCAGGTAAATGGAACCTTGATGGAAGTGAGGCGCGTTAAGGGTGAGGCTACCTGACTGTAGTTACCTATGAACCGTCTGTAGAAGTTGGTAAAACCCAGGAACTGTTGAAGATGCTTCTGTGAGGCAGGTGTTGGCCACTCCTTGACCGTTTGGACCTTGGCTGGATATTCCTTTACCTGCCCTCCTGCCAGGATGTAGCCAAGGAAAGAAAGAGAGGGGGAGTGAAATTCAAATTTTTTGGCCTTGCCATACAATTTATTCTCCAGGAGGCGCTGAAGGATGCTGATGTTCTTCAAGTGACTTGGAAAAGATCACTATATCATCCAAATATACAAGGACAAATCTGTTCAAAAAGTCCCTAAGGACATCATTCACTAGTGCATGGAAAACGGCCAGGACATTAGTTAGGCCAAACAGCATTACTAGGTACTGAAAATGTCCAAGTAGTGTGTTGAATGTGGTCTTCTATTTGTCTCCTTTTCTAATGCAAACCAGGTGGTATGTGTTGCAGAGGTCTAGTTTTGTAAACACTGTGGCACCTTGAAGAGGTTCAAAAGCAGAATTTATTAGAGGAAAAGGATACTTGTTTTTGATCGTAATGTCATTCAACTTGCGATAATCTATGCATGGCCAAAGAGTTCCATCTTTTTTCCTCACAAAAAAGAAATTGGCCCCTACCGGAAAAGAGGACAGAGAGATGATTCCAGCTGCGAAGATTCCCGGATATACTTCTTCATGGCCACTCATTCAGGCGCAGACAGGTTGTACAGGCGGCTGGTAGGTAGCAGATCCCTGGAGAAAATATATCACACTGTCATATGGTCTGTTGGGTGGTAGTGAGAGAGCCTTTTGTTTGCAGAATACCTCCTGTAAGTCATGGTATTCTGATGGGACGGAGGTAAGATCCGGTGCGATGCCGTGTATAGTATGAGGGTTTACCGGACCGTGTGGGCAAGTGGAGGTGAGGCAGTTTGAATGACAAAACAGACTCCAGCTAGCAATTCATTGACCAGACCAGTCTATATGAGGGTTATGGAGTCCTAACCAGGGGAAACCGAGAATAAGTAGGGTGGCAGGTGAATTAAATGTGAAAAAGATAAGTAACTCTCTATGATTACCTGATGTGACTAATGTGACAGGTTCACTTCGATGAGTGATGTGAGCAAACACTTGATTATTTAGGGCTTTGGCTGGTATGCGAGGTTCGAGCATGAGGAGTGGAATGTGCAACTGTATAGGTAATTCAAAATCAATGAGATTCTGCACCGGAATCAGGAAGGGCCTGGGGGGGTGCGTAACCTGGTTAACATGCAAAGATACAGGGAGCAGTAGCTAGGGTTTAACGTTAATAATTGATCCGCCCACGATTATCCCCGAACATACCTGTGGGTGGAGCCTTTTATACATTTGGAGCAGGAAGCTAGGAGTTGATCAGACGAGCTACAATAAAAACATTTGCAGATGCAAAATCAGTGCTCCCGTTCCTCGGGTGAGAGCTGGGACCGGCCAGTTTACTTAGGTTATGTTGCTGTATTGCAATAGTGGTTTGCAGATGTGTTCTCCTCCGAGCCCGGATGTGCAAAATCTCATAGAGTAGTATTTTAAAACGCAGCCTGGTGTAACAGTGTGTTCCCTGCCATACAGGTTACCTGAGGATAAGAGTCAAATTATTCGGAGAGAATTGGCCAAAATGCTGAAAATGGGGGTAATAGAGGAGTCGGACACCGCATGGTGTAGCCCCATAGTTCTTGTAGTACAGAAAGATGGGTCTATATGAGTCCGTGTTGACTACTGCAAAGTGAATGAGGTGTCACAGTTTGATGCCTATCCCATGCCCCGGGTTGATGAGCTCCTGGACCAGTTTTACTAAACTGGATTTGACCAAGAACAACTGGCAGTTCCTCTTCTCTGCAGAGTCCAAGGATAAAGCAGCCTTCTCCACTCCATACGGTTTGTACCAGTTGTCCCAGCCATTTTCCAGCAACTCATGAACTGGGTGCTGCCTCCACATGGTGCATATGTGGCCACCTACTAAGATGACGGTGTCATTCTACCAGGACTGCAGTTGGTGGCTGCAGTCCTGGTGTCCCTGAGGCTCACGACCCACCAAAAAAAGTGTGCGGTTGGACGCAGGAAGGTACAGTATCTGGTGTACCTCTTGGGAGGCAGGCAGGTCCGCCCTTAGATGGCTAAAACAGCACCCATTGCATCCTGCCTACATCCCAAGACCAAAAAAAGAGCTCTCTTCTCCTCCTTAGCCACCTTTTGACCCTCTGTTTGGATCATGCCCCTCCAGTGGAGGGTGTAGTGGGAGGAGCAGTGGTGTCAGGGGAGGCTGATCCACTCACCTGACCTCATCGTGTCTAACCCATTTGAGGTGGATGCAAGGACCTGAGGGAACAGGTGTGTGTGATGTGCAGCAGAGGAGGAAGCAGCTGAAAAACTGCTGCAAAGAGAAATTCAGCAAATACAGTAAAGTCATTCACCATACAACGCTATATGCGTGGGTCATTGTTTTATCACAGTGTATTTAAACCCTTTGTTTGTCTGTATTCTTTGTTGCGTCATCCCTCATGATTCCCGATGTGTGCCCTTCTGTTCTGTGATTTGGAGGTTCTGTGCTGGCCTCCAAAGTCCACCAGGTTCAAATCAAACTTCTAGAGGTGTCACGCCTCTGCCCCCACCAGGCTGGCTGTGGCACTAAACTGGATTTGCATGCCAAATGAAGAAATATGGTAGTGATCAGCATGAGTTTTTTTTAATGCAATTAAAATAATTTTTTTATTATATGCAATTTTTTTCCAGCTTAACCAGTCATGTTTTCCTGCACTTTCAATAAATGTATCATCTATATAAGCAAGTTGTCACAGGGTACATATGCATTAAACAATAATGTTTTCATGTGGTACTTGTGAAGTTTTTTATTGTCAATACAATTATCAAAGTATCAGTGGTCATTTTTATTATTTGATAGATCAACTTTTTTTTTGTCTAAAAGCACGTTTAAAAAAATATTCCCTACAATGTCACATCCTCAAATAACAAATTCTTCCCTAATCGATCATTGGTTATTTAATCACAGATCCAATGAATTTAAGTGCTCACTTGTTTGTGCTGGCATTTGCCCATTTTTTTATTGATATGATTGAATTAGCATTCAAAAACAACAACAAAAAAAACCTAAGTCTCTTTACTTGGAAACATTCCTCAGATATTCTCGTCCATGCTGACATGACAGCATCACACAATTATTGTAAAGTTATTGGCTGCATCCATGATGTAGATCTCCGATTCAACCACATCTCAAAGGTGCTCTAATGGGATTTAGATCTACAGACTGTGGAGACCAATGGAGTACAGTGAACTAATTTTCATGTTCAACCCAGAGGAGAGTGAATGTACGGAGGGCAGCAGCCCCTCTTCACTAACCCCACAGTCATGTGCAAATGCTGTTTGTTGACTTCAGCTCAGCATTCAATATGATTATGCTGCATAAGCTATTGAGCATCACCACCCCCATATGTAACTAGCTGATGGACTCCCTCATTAACAGACCTATGTTTGTGACAGTGGGAAACAGAAGCTTTAGCAGCACCATCTCTCTCTCCATCAGCTCCCCTCAGGCTGTGTCCTGAGTCCACAGTTGTATGTGTTGCGTTGCATATGCTTCTAATCTCATCATCAAGTGTGTAGATGTCACAGTGGTGACAACAGTGGTGGGTCTCATTATGGACAAGACATCACCACGAACTGTTCTCCCTGCTACCCTCTGGAAGGAGGTTTTGCAGCATCAGGATGAGGACAGACAAATTCAGCAAGTTTAATTCCCCAAGACATTAGACTCTTAATGACACACAAATAGCCCCCAAACTGGACCCCTCTCTCCAAATATGTACAAGACACATTCCTTGAATTATTCCATGACTGTATATTTAAGGCAGTTGTTCTCTGCTGCTATTATTGCTGTGAAATATATTTATTTCATAATATTGTGTTTTACATACTAATAATAATGTATAATAATAATGTACATTATACCTTGAAATTTACATGTATTTACATTATTTGTTTTGTGCAGTCCAATGACAAGTAAACGCCATGAACTTCTATATTGTGTGTATGTTCTAAATAACAATAAGGTGGCTATTCTATTCTATTCTATCTACTTCAAGGTTTGACATGTTGTGCTTTCGGAGGTACTCTTTTTTTTTTTTTTTTTCTTCTTAAATGACATCAGAAACAGCAGTATGCGACATTACGTGATGGCAGAGCTTCAGTTCATCCTTTGTCATTTTTTTTTTTTTTTTTTTTTTTTTTTTTTTCCTCTTTTTTCTTAATAAATAGGACAGGGGGAATGAATGAGAGAAAGAGGGGGAGAGAAAGAAAGAAAACCAAAGGGGAGAAGAGACGGTGAGAAGGGGGGGGAAGAGAGAGAAAAAAAAAAAAAAAAAAGAAAAAAAAAAAAAACTCCTGGGTCACCTGTATGGAGAAAAAAAAACAAACAAACAGAGGAGACAGCAAACAACAAAGAGCAACATAATAATAGAGAAAACAAAGCACCATCACAATAAACTAGCTAGTCATAGATATCAATAGTTACTAAATAATAAACGATATTGTGCAGCACGCAAGATAGACAGCGCACAGTGTGCTTTGAGGCAGCAGCCAAGAAAGCTTTAGTCCGCGTCTGTGAATACCCATGTGTACACCTGTGTGCATACCTGTGTGGATCAGCATGCTTGCATTCCAAAGGTTTCTCCATGTAATGATGTGCTAGGGAGTGTGGGGGGGCCACAGCCCCGTCCTCCAGGGTGTGAGGCGGGTATGGGGGAGATCAAAACTCCAGACATCCAGAGGCCCCCAGAACACAAGAGACCATGGAAGACCAACAGAGGGGCAGCCGCGCCACTGTTCCAGTAAGAGCTGAGGAGAGTCCCAGATGAGGGCTCGCCCAGCAGCCGCGGAGCAGAAGCCAGGGGGAGTTGCAGTGACGCGCCCGTGAGCTCCGCCGGCCCCCAGCTGTGCCTGAGTGACCGAGCCCCAGGCCGAGAGGCCGGGGGCACCCCACCTCCAAAGGGGCCCGAGCGAGCCCCAGGCCCCAGGCCCCGACAAGCGGCCGCCAAGGAGTGAGCCGGTGTGTACCCGGACGCCCACCCCCAGACACAAGGAACCACCAACACACCGACACCTGAGGGAGTCAGCCACCGGCAGGGGAAGTGGTGGTGGGTGGAGATAGGCCTCCAAACCTTGGAGGGCCTGAGGTGTCCCCAGAGAGGTGGCGTCTGATACCCAACCTGACATATAGACACAGACATACAGGCACACACAGACACAAACATCCATTCCCACCCTCATGCTCTCATATGCACTCACTCCACACTCAACCAACGTGGAGACAGACATAAAGAGACGCTGTACACACAATCACACTCCCCAAGCGTACTCTACAAACCGGGTCTAGGTACCCTTGCCCCTGGAGGGGGGAATTGCACCCAGACCCAGGTGGTGTTACCCTTTTCCCTGCGGTGGGGAGAGGCAGACCACCCCGACTCCGCAGCAGCAGGGAGGCCCCACACCCCAGACCGCAGTCGGACGGCCAACTCCTCCTACTAGCCCTCCCGCTCCAGCAGGCCGCAGAGAATGGGGGTGGGAGAAGACTCCAAACCTCCCTCCACCCGCTCATTGTAGTGTTGATGCATATGTGTTCTAAGGTGCAATTAAAACCCAGGAGGGCATGGAGCTACCTGCCAAGGAGCAGCAGGTAAGCGCATAGTCCCTCCTGCTAGCCCTCAATGACTAAGTGTATTTAAAATTGAGAGGAGGGCAACGACGTCAGGGGTGAGGTATACACCCTGATGGTAATTTGGACTCCGTGATTGTGCCCACCCCCAAGATCCTATATGTATGTGTAATGAGAGTGTGAATAATGTGAATGTCTAAGTTGTGGGATAAAATTGAGGCAGAGGCAGCCAGAAGGGGACAGAGGGGGGGGTAGCCTCCTCTGCACCCTGGTGACATACCCCTACTCCAAGGCCCTGCATGTGTGGGTGGTTGTGGAGGAGCGGGAAGAGGGAGGCAGCTGGAGATGGGGAGGGAAGGAAGGGAGGGGCAGGTAACCCCTCCCTGGGGCCAGCTCCCCCGCTGACCCCAGTAGGCACTCCCACCCTTTGCGACCCGCCAGGGAAAGGGGGCCCAGGCCCAGTGCAGTAGCGCCCCCCGGCTCCACAGAGCCCTGGACAGTCCACCCAACCCCACCACAGAGAAAACTGCACCCACCCCACCATCCACTCATCTTCCAGACTACATAAGACGGTAAACGCCCAGGCTGAGATCTTCCTCCACCTCTCCTGTATCTCCCCCTCCTGCAGAGAGTTCCTGAAGAGAAGAAAGCTCCTGCAAGATGTGACCATCCCCCCCACCAGTTGAAGAGCCCCCCAGGCGGCTCGACGCACCGGCGGCACCCTGCTCCAGGGCCGGGCCCCCATGCACCCACCCGCCCACAACCCCGGCAACACACCAACCAGGACCCAAGCCCCCGAGGCCCGGCCCGGGCCCCAGCCCAGAGACGGAGCGCCCCCAGAACCTCACGCCCATCCCGGACCCACCCAGGGGCAGCCAGGTTGCCAGGTCAGTAACCCACGTCCGTCAGCACAGACCCTCCCCTAGCCCCGCTGCACGCAGCCGCGAGGAAACAGTCACCTGAGAGCCAACAGAGCCCCCAACCGGACGTGACCGCTACCCCGGGTTGAGCCCCCCAAGGAAGATGCCTCCGGGGAACCCCCCGACGCCCTAAGCCTGTCCCTACCCCCTCACCAATCGCAACAGTGAAGGCGGGACCAAACTATGACCCCCCACCCCCACTAGGTGATGGAGCTGATAAAAGGGGCCCAGAGCAATTGATCTAATGTGGTGGCAGAGGCTGTGTCAAGACTAATGTAATCTAATAGATAATTTCTATATTGGTTAGAATTAAGATTATTTTTATTTTTCCAGTTCATGAGGACTGTTTTCTTGGCTATGCATAGGGCAGTGAAGATCATATGGGCTATATTCTTTTCTGAAGTGACATTATCTAAGCTGCCCAGTAGACACACTAAGGGGGAAGTTGGAATGTTACATTTCAGACACTTTGATAAGTCTTCACATATCTCGCGCCAAAACTTTTGCACTGGTGGACAGAACCAAAGAGCGTGGATGTAATTGTCTGGTGTATTGCCTTGACAGTGTGAGCAGTTGTTGGAAGATGTAAAGCCCATCTTGAACATCCGATGACCTGTATAGTGCACTCTGTGTAGTATTTTGTATTGTATTAATTGCAGACTGGGATTTTTAATTAATTTAAAGGTTTTTAAGCAAATCTGAGACCAGAAGTTTTGGTCTAGGTTGACTGATAAATCTGCTTCCCACTTTGCAGTAGGAAGGGATATTGATTCATCTAATTTAGAAAGTGTTCTGTATATTTTAGATAATAATTTGGGGGATTTAAGAGTAAGAAAATGTGCCGCACTTAGTGGTGTTTGTAATTCAACTTGACTGAGGTTAAATTTCTTTTTTACTATGGATTTAATTTGTTGATATTCTAAAAACCTTGTCTTGTTGATCCCATATTGTTCAACTAGTCTGTCAAATGGAATAAATTCTGTTCCCTCTAATATATGTTCTAAGTATTTAATTCCTTTACAACTCCATTCTGGGAAATTAATCATATTATAGTTTTGTAATATGTCAGGGTTATTCCAGATAGGTGTACGTTTGCATGGGATTAATGAAGACTCCGTTATTTTTAGAAACTCCCACCATGCTGTTAGAGAAAAGCTGATGTTGATACTTTTAAAGCATTCATGTCTTTTGATGTTTGAGCTAATAAATGGTAGGTCTGAAATCTCTAGATCCTTGCATAGTGCTTGTTCAACATCTAGCCAGGGCTCAACTAAGAAGGTATGTTTTAACCATTCTGAGATGAACTGAAGCCTGTTGGCTAAGAAGTATTGGTGAAAATTAGGCAGATCTAATCCTCCTCTATCCTTGGTTCTTTGTAGCGTTTTTAAGCTAATACGCGGGGGTTTATCTTTCCAAAGGAATTTGGAAATATATGAATCCAGAGATCTGAACCAATCTTGTGATGGTTTGTTAGGGATCATCAAAAATAAGTAATTTATTTTTGGCAAGATCATCATTTTTATAGTGGCGACCCTTCCCATGAGTGATATGGGTAAAGATTTCCATCTAGTCAGATCGCCTTCTACTTTCTTTAGAAGTGGGATGTGGTTTAATTTAGTTAAGTCTGAAAGCTTAGGAGAGACATTAATACCTAAATATTTAATATTTCCGGATTGCAGTGGGGCAGAGGAAGAATTATGGAAGGAGCAGTTAATGGGGAGAACTGTAGATTTTGGCCAGTTAATTGAATAATCTGAAACTCTTGAAAACCAGTTTATTAAAGTAATTACCTCAGAGAGGTTGGTTTGTGTGTTTTGCAGAAAAAGCAACACATCATCCGCATAGAGACTGATTTTATGTTCTATGTTCTTACATTTTATGCCCTTAATTGTTGTAGCCTGTCTAAATGCTGCTGCTAGAGGTTCGATAAAAATTGCAAAAAGTGAAGGGGAGAGTGGGCATCCCTGTCTGGTGCCCCTCAGGAGACAGAAGCTGGAGGATGTCTGGTCATTTGTTCTGATACGAGCCGTTGGGGAATTGTATAATATTCTTATCCAGTTTATGAAAGAGTTTCCAAAACCAAATTTGTGTAAAGTTGCGAATAAAAATTTCCAATTAACTCTGTCAAGTGCTTTTTCTGCATCTAGAGATAATATTATGGTTTCGATGTTTTTATCGTATGAGTAGTCTATTAAATTAAGTAATCTACGAGTGTTTGTTGAAGAGTGCCGACCTTTTATGAAACCAGTTTGGTCAGGATGAATTAAGAGGGGGGTCATTTTCTCTAATCTCTTTGAGAGAGCTTTGCAGATTATTTTAAGGTCTACATTTAAAAGAGAAATTGGACGATAGCTTGAGGGAAATAAAGGGCCTTTGCCTGGTTTTAGCAGGAGACTAATGTTGGCAGAATTCATATTTGGTGGTAGTCTGCCCTTTTCCTCGATTTCCTGCAACATGCTGTGGAATACTGGTGCCAAAATTGTCCAGAATTCTTTGTAGAATTCTGCAGGGAAGCCGTCTGGACCTGGAGCCTTATTATTGGGCATACTTATCAGGGCTTCCTGGAGTTCACTTGGCGTCAGTGGCGAATCCAGTTCCATTGCTTGACTGTCTAGTAATTTTGGAAGAGTTACGTTGTCAAGAAACAGATCAATTTCATTTTTAGATGGGTTTATTTGTGGTGAGTATAAAGTTTCATAGAAATCCCTAAAAATGTTGTTTATTCTTCCAGGATCATATATTGTGTTCCCCGATAAATCTTTAGCAGCACATATAGTTATTTTTTCTTTATTTATTTTTAGCTGGTTAGCTAGAAATCGACCTGATTTGTTACTGTGTTCAAAATTCTGCAAGCGAAGTCTTTGTATAAGGAATTGTGTTTTTTTATTAATAGTTTCATTTAATTCTAGTTTTGTTTTGCATATTTTGTTCAATGTTTCCTGATCTTGGTTGCACGCGTAGGCTTCTTCTAGTGATTTGATGTTTTTTTCTAATTCCTGAATATTTTTGTTTTCTTCTTTCTTTTTGTGTGATGAGAAAGAAATTATTTTACCTCTCATCACAGCTTTCCCTGCTTCCCATAGAACAGAAGCAGATATTCCGGGAGTGTCATTAAAGTCTAAATATGAAGTCCATTCCTTTTTAAAGTATTTAATAAAGTCTTCATCTTTAAGTAGTGATATATTAAATCTCCAGTTTTTACTTGGCGTAGTATTATTCTTGTGCATTAGTGTTAAAGATACAGGAGCATGATCGCTGATAGCTATAGGATGAATCTCAGTGTCTGAAATGTCACACAGCAGTGAGCTGCTGACCAAAAAATAATCCAGACGAGAGTAACAGTGATGAACATGCGAGAAAAAAGTATATTCCTTACTGGTGGGGTGAAGAGAGCGCCATGCATCGCAAAGACCAAAGTCGTTCATATACTGTTTGATTATATTTGTGGACTGCCAATTGCGCTGAGTTCCTGTTGTGTTGAGCCTATCCATTTCTTCATTTAGTCCAAGGTTGAGGTCACCGCCAAGAATGAGTGTGCAATCAAGGTGTTCAGAGAGTGCACTAAAAAAACCGTGGAAGAATGAGGGTTCATCAACATTTGGACCATATATACTAACAATACATAGTTTTTTGTTCAATATTGATAGTTTAATAATTAGAAATCTACCCTCTGGATCTATAACTGTATCGAGTACTGTAAAATTAACATTTTTATGTATTAAAATTGCTACTCCCCGTTGTCTAGAATTATAACCGGCTGCAAACACGTTAGGAAACTCAGGTGTTTTAAGTTCGTTTAAACCTGTGACAGGTTTGTGAGTTTCTTGTAATAAAACAACATCTGCCTGTAGTTTTTTAAGCTGGTTAAATATTTTTAACCTCTTTCCTCTGGAGCCAGCTCCATTTACATTCCATGTGACAAACCTCAGCATGCCCTTAATTGTGCGTGTATGTCTAATGATGTATGCTGGGTGTTTCGTTTAGACAGGTGGAGAGGATATGGAAACATCCCTTGTTTGTAAATAGAAAGAGAAAAAAGAAGTGTGGTGAGAGGCTCCATAAGTCTGACTATGTGTGTGAATATTCACTAATATGAACAAGCGTGGTTTGCTTATGTGTCCTGCAAGTTTGTGCGTGCTGTGAGGCTGTTGTGAATGTGCTGCCGTTGAGCTGATGTGTTTGCGTGATCGTGTTGTGAAAATATGGAGAAATAGAGGGTGTTGTTTGTAGGTGAGTGGGGAAGTAGGTGACCACAGCAGTGAAAGACAAGAGAAAGAAAGAAACCACATGAACTGTGAGCGACAACAAAAAAAAAAAAGAAACGAAACGGAAACATTCCAATTAAAGCAATGACGGAGGGTGACGGTGTTATATCTGCTATGACATCATATTGATATTACTAGCTTAGACTCATGTTAAAGGAGAGAGTGTGAATGAATAAGAAAAGAGTGTAGCGGGTTCTTATCTGAAGTGCAGTTAATATAACCACGGTGTGGTGCCGAGGTCGCGGTAAAGCTGTCCGTCCACGTAGAGCCGGTCCACGGCGATGACAGCACGGGAGCCTTTCTGGATGAAGCTACGTCGAACTGGGAACAGGGCCTTGCGTCGTTCCAGGATCTCTTTGGGGAACTGGTCGTTCACGCTGAAGTCCGTTCCTTTCAGCTCTCTGCCGCGACTCTTCACCTGTTCCTTCTGTTTGAATTGACTGAATTTGGCCACAATAGGCCGTGGTCTCCCGGTCCGCGACCGCGCGCCCCCCAAGCGATGTACTCTATCGAAGTCGATGTTCTTTACGGTATCCTCTGGCAGCTTCAGGTGGATTTTAATGAAGAGTTTTCACCGTTGCCTCTGCGTCCTCTTCGGCAGTTTCTGGAATACCAGAAAACACAAGATTATCTCTCATGCTACGGGGCTTGTAGATCGATAACGGACTCTTTTATTTTTTTATTTTCAATGTTTAGCTGGGTCACGTTATCGGTGAGAGATTTAACCGACTCCCGTAGCGTGGCATTTTCAGCGGCAAGCGTTTCCACCTGCTGCTGGCTGAATTCCAGGGATTCTCTCAGAGACTTAAATTCCCGGTGTAAAATCTCCACCAGGGACAGCCTCGCATCGAAACTGGACAATCGCTTGTCGATTGACTCCAGGATTTCTGCGATGTCTTTGCCGGCAGGCGATGTTGTACCGGGGGAGTCTGCCTGGCGACTTCTCTTCGATGACGGCGTCTCAATTTTGGCCGGGGAAGATGCACTCTGGGCCTTATGCATTACTAAATCTTGAAAACAGCGGTCGATGTAATCTTGGAGAGCGTCTAAACTCTCCCCGTTGTCCTCCAGGGTGTTAGAGATGATAAAACAGATGTTGTTAGTTATATGACAATTGATTAGTATATTTGGTAATACTGAAGCTTGAAAAACCTTTGTTAAACTCTATGCTACCATTTGCTTTTTCTCCGCCAAAATCTCCGGCGTCTGACGTCACCTACAACATGGGTTGCTTACCTTGTCCGTCACTTCCGTCACTTACCTGAACCCCTACAGTACTTCTGAACCCCTACAGTACTGTCGGAGTACTGTAGGCGTTATTACAATGCTTTCGGAGGTACTCATCTGCAGACTTTGGTTGTAAGAATTAGTTCTTTGAGTTAATGCTATATTCCCATCAGCTTCAAGCAGTCTGGCTGTCTCTATTGACCTCTGGCATCAACAAGGCATTTTCATCCAGAGAGCTGCTGGTCTGGGTAAAACCCTTGGCCACGCAAGAAAATTATAACAGATCAGCAGTTTCTGAAAGAATCAGACCAGCCTGTCTAGTACCAAGAAGCATGCCACGTTCAAAGTCACTTAAATCATATTTCTTCCTCATTCTGATGCTCATTTTGAGCTTCAGTAGGTCCTCTTGACCCTGTCGATATGCCTAAATGCATTGAGTTACTGATTAGCAATGCGTGTATATGAGTCTTTAGAATTAGAATTAGAATTAGAATAGCCTTTATTGTCATTGTACAGAGTACAACGAAATTGGAGTGCCACTCCCTTGGTGCAAGATAAATAATAAATATAAATGTAAAATATAAAAGTACAATAAAATAATCGCAAGTACTCAAACAATAGTAAGTACGATATATACAGGATAGCAGCATTAATATAATGACAGTATGAATAGCAGCATAATATAATGGCAGTGACGGTATGGTATAGCTAAGCAGGTTCAATTGTTTTTGTGCTTATTTACTAGGGTGATAGCTCTGGGAAAGAAGCTATCCCTGAATCTGTTTGTCCTGGTTTTATGTGACCTGTACCGTCGGCCTGACGGTAATAGTTCAAACAGTTGATTGCTGGGGTGAGAGTGGTCCTTGATGATATTGCCAGCTCTGCTGAGGTACCGAGAGTTTGCAGTGACCTCCAGGCTGGGCAGAGAGCAGCCAGTGATCTTCTGGGCTGTGTTGATGACCCTCTGCAGTACTTTCCTGTCTGCAGCTGAGCACCCTGCATACCATGTTGCTATGCCGTACGTTAGGATGCTCTCTATGGTGGCTCTGTAAAATGTCACCAGCAGCCTCTCCTCCAGGTTGTTCCTCCTGAGCACTCTCAGAAAGTGGAGATGCTGATGGGCCTTCTTTACCACCGCCGTGGTATTTGCAGTCCAGGAGAGGTCATCAGAGATCTGCACGCCCAGAAACCTCATGGAGTGTACCCTCTCCACACAGTTCCCGTGAATGTAAAATGGGGCCGGGTCTGCTCTGCCCTTCCTGAAGTCCAAGATAAGTTCTTTAGTTTTCGTGGTGTTCAGTTGGAGGTTGTTAACTGAACACCACTCAGTCAGTCTGTTGACCTCATCTCTGTAGTCCGACTCATCCCCCCTTGAGATGAGTCCAACCACTGTGGTATCATCCGCGAACTTTATGATGGTGTTTGAGAGATGGGTAGGGGAGCAGTCGGATGTGTAGAGCGTAAACAGGAGGGGACTCAAAACACATCCTTGTGGAGACCCAGTGCTGAGTGTGATGGTGCTGGACAGGTGGGGGCCGAGTCTGACAGACTGGTCTATTTGTCAGGAAGTCCTTGATCCAGAGGCAGATGGGGGTGGAGAGTCCCAGGTGAGACAGTTTCTGGACCAGGATCTCCGGGATGATATGATTGAATGCTGAGCTGAAGTCCAGAAAGAGCATTCTCACATAGCTTCCTCGGTGCTCCAGGTGACTCAGCGCAGTGTGGAGCGCTATGGTGATAGCGTCCTCGGTGGATCGATTTGTCCTGTAGGCAAATTGGTGGGGGTCCAGAGTGGGAGGCAGACCGGCCCTGATGTGCTGACAGACCAGTCTCTCAAAGCACTTCATCACTACAGGCGTAAGTGCAACAGGCCTGTAGTCATTTGGGCTGACCACAGCTGTCTTCTTGGCGATGGGGATGATGGTGGAGGTTTTGAGGCAGGGCGGGACGGTGTTTGATGACAAGGAAAGGTTGAAAATTTTAGTAAGACTCCGGTCAGTTCGTCAGCACATGCTCTGAGAACCTTTCCATGTATTCCATCAGGACCTGCCGCCTTCCTGGGATTCACTGACCTTAGAACACACCTCACTTGGTGCTCCCTAAGTGTTAGTGTGCCAGTGCTGGGGGCGGGTGGAAGTGGTGTGACAGCTGAGGGCCTGGTCGTCTCAAAGCGGGCGAAGAAACGGTTTAGATCCTCAGCCAGCAAGGCATCAGTCCTAGATGTCGCCTGGTTATTGCTTCTGTAGTTGGTAATGTGATTGATCCCCTGCCACATTTTTCTGGGGTCGTTGTCAGCAAAGTGATCTTCAATCCTCCTCCTATAGGCAGCCTTAGCTTTCCTGATGCCTCTACTCAGGTCTGCCCTGGCCGCCCTTTACGCAGCCCTGTCCCCTGACTTGAAGGCAGTGTTGCAGCTTTTTAGGAGGGATTGCACTTCGCTATTCATCCAGGGTTTTTGATTTGGAAACACCCTGACCCTTTTGTTGATGGTGACATTGTCAACACAGTTCCTGATGTACGAGAGTACAGTGTCCGTGTACTCCTGGAGGTTGTGGCTGGAGAATAAATCCCATACATTTGGTACGCCTAATGAACTGGCTACTGAGTGTATGTGCACAGTGCAGCAGTGAAGAGGCCAGTTAGGAGCATCTTTCACAAAAAGCTGTGTACATATATTTCTGAGGTATATGTACAGTATTCTGAAGTACTCTAATACAGCACCCTTGTACCAACTGAGTATCTGTTACATCTTTAATGACTTACCATGGCCCAAAATTAAATCTTAGTGTCCTAATTGTCTTGATTCCGATGTGTATTCATTTGGCCGGAGTTATCTGTTATTTGCAGACACATTTTAACTGAAATAAATAACTGAAACCATATTGAATTAATGATGAAAGGTTATCAATTCACCCTGAATTAAAGATTATTCTGTTCATATGAGCTCCATTACTACGTGCGAGCTTAACTCTGAAAATATCAGATAGTTTGCATGCAAAATGTGGTTAATTGCAGGATATGAAAGCGGAGGGCAGGGCTTGTTTTGTTGCATTCCTGCGGACGGTTTGACCTTTGACCTGGTTGTTGCATTCCAGAGAGGCTTGTCCTGCAGCAGCACAGTCATCCCTTTGGTCCACACGGCTTCTACGCTAGAAAGACTATGTATGTTGAGCTAATTAAGACCGAGTAGCGATTCTGAGAGACTCGCAGACACCGCATCGTTGAGCCGAGCTAAAAGGAAGCTCTTGACTGGCATTTGCACAGTTATCCCATAGCGTAGTTAGCATTTTTGCTAAACAACTAAACCGCCATCGTATTTTGAGGTTGCTTTGTAGACACACAGCGACTAGCCGCAAACACCAGCGCAGAGGAAATGAAGGACAAACAAAAGAGAAAGAAGGAGCGGACCTGGGCTGAGGCTGCTCGCATGGTAATCTCATTTTTTAATGTATTCAGCTACATGCAAAATATGTGTGGTTTAATGTGAATTGATGGGTCTAGATGTGTGGGTTTCGTTATTCTGCTCACGACTACAGCCTGGTTTCTGCTGTAGTATCAGCTAGCTATTGGCACTGTGGCGTTACCCTAACAACTTAAATACAGCCAGAAGGGTTGTGTTTAATATATATGGAAGAACGTAGCTACATTTTCCATCTTTTCCCGTTTCTTTCTGCTATTGACACAAAAAGCTACGTGACGCAGTATGCTAACGCTGGCTAGCATGCTATCGTGCACGTCTCCTGTTTTGAGCTCTTTGTTTGCTAGGGAGCTAGCTTGCTAGCTTTACGCTTATTACCATTCCAGCAACTTGAGTAAAAAAAAAACTAAAATAAAATAAAATGAAGAAGCAGGAAGGCTAGGTAAACTCTAATGCAGGTTTACTACCCGATGTACCTCCATATCACTGAATCTGTTAAACCCAAATGTGCACGTTAATGTAGTGCACATTTGGTTCAATGCCGTGAATGTTGTTGACGATAATGCACGCTAACGTTAGCAAAGCTAACAGCTAAGGTTAACCACTAACTCAGCTTTAATGGGAATCCGCGTTAGTGCTGAATGGTGTCTTGTGTAAAGACAAGCCGTCCGGTACAGCAGGCTAAACGCTACAACGAGCAGCAACAACGTCGGACAGAAACCAAATATTAGTCCCATTATATAGCTACAAATTACACGTTAGGCACTAGCAGGATCTGGGTTGGGTTGGTTATGGTACATGTAATACGTGCACATGAAACAATGGAAATACACAGCTGTGAAACTGGTCGCATGGCAGATAAGGCATATTCATGGTTGTAGATTTGGGGTGAAGCTCAGACCGGCTAAGTTAAATGGCTTCGCTAGCTGTGTTTTGGCAAACTAGGCCTTCTTCTTTACTCCTCAAAGCCGGAACATAACATGTGGTGGGCAAAACATTAGAAACAGCGCCCTCAATACTCATGTCCATTTCACCAGTACTGGAAACTGAAATGTCAGGAACAGATCAGTGTTAACGGTGTGTTGATAGTGCCTGTCTAAAGGAGTCTTTTTCAGAAGTTTAGATTGTGGGACTCAGTGGACAGGTTTGATTTACTAGTAGAGGTGGGAATCACCATACATCCCACAATACGATATTATCACAATACTTAACGCACGATACGATATTATTGCAATTTTTAAAATATTTTGCGATATTCAGATTCTGTACATAAAGGTAAACTTTATCAATATTAATTTTATCTAATATCAAAGTCTCACACTCAGTCTTTCTCTCATTTCAGTCAGTTTTATTGTTGACAAACTGAACGGTTTGTATTATAGTCTAGTCCAATTATAGCTATTCTGAACTATGCAATTTATGAAAACTATGCAGCCCCTTCAGCAACTGAAGAATTTGAAAGTAAATTAAAACAAAATACAATTTTACATTAAATAAAAAAGTTTTAAACTTAATTAAAATAAAACATGTCTTAAATTAAAATAAGTAAACTGTCATGTTTATTGCTGCCAAAAAACAAGTTAAACACATTTGGACAGTGAAGGAATGTCAGGGTTCTTGCTCAGAAAAAGGAGCTGATCAACATGCTCTGAAGTCAGAGTATGTTCCAGTCCACAAAAACTTTTTTTGTAACAAAATATCGATTTCTGCTGTCCCTGTATCGATACATTATTATCAAACAAAATATCACGATACTACACAGTATCGATTTTTTCCCCCACCCCTATTTACTAGCTGGATTAAAGTAGTCAGAAGTGTATGCAAAAACCTCACACTGTTGACTACATGTTTAAACATATTTTCTCAGGTAAAAGTATGAGAAATGTTCACACTCTTCATCAGGAAATAATCCTTTTCAGAGATGAAAACTGTGAAAATGGGCAGTTTGGTCTTCCTCTAGGATATTTGCCTCTGTGCAGCAGCAAGCAAGTTGTTTAGCCCATTATGCTAATCCTGAAGCCTTTGTTACTTAGTGTTTATAGCGTTTGGCATTTTAGTGCATCTTTGTAGATATGCTGTCATACTGTACACTTTTACGGACATCTGAGTTGATGTTGGATCATTCAAAACCATTGCAGTGTTTTCTTGGCCATCATGCATTAGTTATACTGCAGTTTGTGGAGAAACAATGCTGCAGTACTCTGATTTGTTCTTGGTTCACATAACTGCTGCTGAGGTGTTTCTAAACAACAAATCACAAGGCGCTCAGCAATGTGCTTTTTGTTTTGATGGTCTCTTATCTTTTTCATCTGTCCTTCAGGGTTCCTTGTCCAGACTAGTTGAGGAAACTTGAAGCTGTGCGGTGTGGCAGTGATTGACATGTGCAGGCACATTTTATGGATAGCTGGATTTCATTGGCTTCGTTTTTTTTGGGGGGGGGGGCACATGTTTTCATTGCTTGTCTCGCCTGTATCTGATGAAGATTTTCACATCACAACCTGTGTTGTGCCACGCAATGTTTGTGGCATGTCGGTTGGTCGTGCACCTCTTGATTTTTGTAACATGGCGTGTTGCGCATGGCCGGCGCTGCTGGGTTGAAGACACAAGTGTATGATTGTGCCGCCATTTTAATGATAAACCTGCATAGAAGCTCAGCGACATGCTGACACACAGAGGGAATGTTGCAGTTGTATGAAAACTTGAGTTTGTGCAAAGAACTTTGCAAAAAAAAAAAAAAACCCCACTTGGCAAAGTCTTGGCTTCTGGTTTTGACCACTTCTCCTCCTTATCAGCACATATCATGCGATATTGTCATTTAGGAGACTACTGCAGCGGCTTCTTGCGCCTTAACAGCAAGTTTAAATGACTGCACCTGTGTTTAGATGGCATGGTGTGGAGTGAAGCGACCACTGCAGAGGGCATGTTGGCAGCTCTAGAAGGCATTCACAGCTGATGCTTCACATTACTTTTTAAGCTTTTGCCCATTTTTTTTTTTTTTTTTTTCCTCCATTCGGTTCCCTGATCTGAAACAAAGATTGAAGTTTTTTCTATAAAACAGTATAAAGTATTTCTAATTGGGGCTGGGCCATATCATACCGTTCACGGTAATACCGGTATAATGTTGGGCAAAGATAAGAAAATGAAATATCGCAATAGAATATGGGTAAAACACGCATGTGCAGTGCCTTTGTTTTCATACGCACATGGCGGAAAAAGCATGGCGGCGACGGAGAATGAGGAGGGCGAAAGCAGATCGTTGAATGAAACAGATGAACCAGAATTGGTTTGTAAAAATGCTGCAACTTCAGTGGTGTGGAACTGGTTTGGCTTTCGTCCGTCAGATACACAACAAAGCACTATTTTTGGTAGAGCATGCTAGCGGGCCGTCGTTATTACCATGTTTTTTTGGAAAATACGGCACACTTAAAATCAATCCTTTCATTTTTCTGAAAATCAATAGGGCCCTTATAATCCCGTGTGCCTTATGTATGAATTCTGGTTGTTTTTACTGACCTTGAAACGATTTTATGTACACGGTGCTCGAAAATCTGTCAAATGTTTTAGTACGACTTTGCTAAGCTACGAACCCGCACCACTTGATGGATTGTCGGAGCATTACGGCTATCGTAGGCAGGAGCCTCGCAAAGTGTTACGTACTGTGCTTCAACATAATATTACCGTATTGTGTGTGTATATAACTTCTTTTTAAGTTTTGTGGATATTATACTGTCAGCAAGGATTTTGCATTTGCACTGTTAAATTTTTATATAACTTTAATGCACATAAAAAACAGCTGCTTGTTCAAGTGAAAATACATTGATGGGGTTTTTTTGCGCTAATAAAGTTGTGGAGTTGCAAAGTAATTTGTCTAGTGTCAATTATATATTTTCAAATGTATATCGTGATAAATATTTTTGGTTATAGCGCCCTGCTCTATTTCTAACTGTGGATTTCCAGTATCTGATATTTAGGACTTGCAAACTTGTGGCGAGTTTATAAGCCAAGTCAAGTTCTGGACGGTAAGAAGACTGAGATTAGAGACCAGTCGTGGTAGTGCCCCACACCCAGTGTATTCACCTCCCCAAAGCAGTCAGCAGGAGAGGCAGTGTAGAATCATCGCAACGATTCTCTCTATCACTGTTAGCTTTGTAGCTTTGAAAAATAAAGATTCACCATTAAATACTTAAAGAACACTGAAGCCTAGCCTGAACATTGGTGAGGATCTGCCAGACAATCACAGATATTCTGCGCACTCAGAATATTAGAATGGGATTTGCAGAAAATCTGCAATTTAAGATGAGAAATACTCTAAACAGATACTAATTGTTTCATTTCAATTCATCAGATTTACAAAGGGGAAAAATAAAGCTCTGAACTGACCATTGTCTTATTCTCTAAGAGTTTGATGGGCAACATCTTTTTGTTAATCGAAATTATACAACTTTTCAGGAAACTTTAGTTTTCCAAACAATATATTTTTAAGAGTGTCGTTTCATTTCTACTTACTGGAAGCTGGAAACATGTTTTTGGTGCATGTAATAGACAGAAGCAAAAAGTTATGGGTGTATATAAAGCAAACTAAAACAAAGATCAATTGTCAGTATTTTGATTAATTACTCAACACATTAGTCTTGTGATTTCATTTTTGTTTTTTCCCTTTCTAAAAACCCGAAGACAGCCCAGCTGTCTAGTTGTGTCAGTGCATTTAAATTTAAAACCTTTATAAGAATTATATGTTACTGTTCTCTGTGATAAGTCTCTGATGCATGTTTTTCATATAGAAAATGTTCACTACGTGCGTCATCTTGGTCAAATTTCTGAATTGATCACATTTTCAGAGTCAAATGAGGATTCGTCTAAGTTTCTGGAGGGCACAGGTGCTGTGTGTGGAGGAAGTCTAGACTTTTAGGTGATCGTTTGGAGCTCATCATCTATTCCCTTTTTCAAGAATTTATTTTCTCATAAGCCTCACGGTCAGCTGTGATTTAACTGGTCTACTTAAATCTTTAGTTTTGAATAATTCTGAAAGAATAACTACAAATTGACCAACATCCTAGCAACATGAAGGCTACATGACAGAATTGCACGCTCAATACAGGAAATCTCTCATTCTCTAGTACAACATAACCACTTTCGTGTGCTATCCTCCTTTAACGCTAAAACATCTAGGCGTGGCCATTTTGTCAGTGTCCACGCTGCTCCGCCTCAGTCTGCAGCTTCATCTCCACAGCTTTGCTGCTCAGACCTAAAACTATTTGACTCTGGGTTTCCTTCTTTATTTGCTTGGATTAGTTCTCCACACCCTGGACTCTTTCTCCTCAGTTCAGCTACGTTTAACCCATTACGTCAAAGCTAATTACCTTACTTCTTAGGCAGTTGCTCTTGACTTTACACAAGTTTAATTTGAGTGAACAGCTTTAGATTCCTCGGTAGTCTTTGTACATTTGCACCCTGATCATTGAAAAGCTCAGAAATGAGCGTACTTGCTATAAAACTTTAGGATGCTGTTCTTATCCTTACATACGTGTGTGTCTGTGTGATAAAGATATTTATATCTAATGTAAATTGCACCCAAAATGTCTTTTTGTGTTACTTTACCTGCTTTGTTTTGCAGCATGACGGACTAAATCTGAATTTAATTTTGTGCTGTTATACAACATAAAATGAATCTACAATTTTATTTATATAATGCCAAATCACAGCAACAGTCACCTCAAGACCTTTTATATTGTAAGGCGAAGACCATATAATAATGCTAACCTTGTATTTAGTAGGGGTTAGAGCTGGGCGATATGAGATTTTTTTCATATCACGATATGTTTTTTTCATTTCAGGCGATAACGATATCTATCACGATATAAGCCAAATAACTATATTTGTAAGATTTAAATGTGCCGTTGCTCACAAGTAAAATGTGAAATAATCAGCAGCTTGTTTTTATTTAAATATTTATTTCCCATAATAAGTTCAACAGGGTAGATGTACTTAAGGAACATGAGACTTTTTCAGATAAATAAAGGCAAATATTGCAAACTACACAAAAGGCAGCCGCTAAAGCGTTTAAGTTTGAAAATAGAACAAATGAAACAGACTAAATTGTCAATTCCACTTAGAAACAAAATATTAATTCTAAAAATAAATCTTAGTTTGTTTTACAGAAGAACAGACAAAACTGACTAACTTTTGTCAGTATCAAATAAACTGAGAACTAAAAGGAAATTCTCAATCTCTCCTTGTTGTATAGCTTAGCTTTTCAAACAGTTTTAACAGTTACTTTAGTCTGACAAAAGCCGAATGACGAATTAGCGCTTCCAGTCAGAGACTGAGGCTACGTCCACACGTACACGGGTATTTTTGAAAACGGAGATTTTCCGTTTTCGTTTTAAAAAATAATCCCGTCCACACATAAAAGCAGAAATGAAGGAAAACGCTGCTATGAACATGCCAAAGCAGCAGGTGGAGCTAGATTCCTAACCGTGCAGAAATGTTGGCCAATCAGAAGTCTAGAAGCCTCGGTGGGAAAAAGTAAACAAAGCTGGGGCATAGAAGCAGAACCGAGTCGTATGTGTGGAGGGACAGTAACTGTGTGTATATGTAAGCATTTAAACACTGCAGAGAGTAGAATTAACAGTAACAGTATTGTAGAAATTCATTTCACCGAAACAATAACGTGGCGCACAGTGTGACGCATGCACCAGTTTATTGTATTTCCAGACTTGCTTTCGGCACAATTTACAGTGCACGCTACTCTGTTTTTTGTCAGACTTGAAATAGCCGAAATACCTTCACACTACGGAACTTCTATGGCTCTTCCGTTCGACAATCTCTCCGGCATTGGAACCATCATCTGTTTTCTCTTCGGTCACGCTCAGTTGATTTTTCTAGTCGGCACACTCATTTCCTCCATTATGCGCTGGCTCCATTACCCGCTGGCTGCTTCCCAAACAAACACACGTGCGGCTTGGCACTTGTGCTGTACGTAACAAGTCACGCGACGTGACGCTGCGGCTGTGATTGGTTCGGCTCTGCGCTACTGAATTTGGATCGGCTGACCCTTATTTATTTATTTATTTATTTATTTATTTTTTTAAAAAAGAGGACAAGAGCGGCGAGGTCTATCGCGATAGCTTAATTTCTCTATCCAGTAAAAGTTATATCGCGATACATGTCGTTATCGTTCTATCGCCCAGCTCTAGTAGGGGTGCAACGATACACAAAATTCACGGTTCGGTTCGATACTTTGGTGTCACGGTTCGATATTTTTTCGATACAAAAAAAAAATGTTCATGCCTTTTTAATTTGTCATTTATTAAAATTATAAATATATATTTTAACTCAAAGGTACAGTTTTTAAATTTAACCCTAACCATTGTGCGTGTTTTTTTTTTTTTTTTTTTTTTTTTTGACAGCGAATGCGCACCTGCGGACCACTTATGTGCAGCCCTGGTTATTTAGCTTGTCATATTGAAGCCACAGAAATTATTTTGTCCATGAAACCATAAAGCTGCACTTTCTTTTTGCCTTATAGTCTGATTTGTCATAACTTTTCCGTTTTGTGGTAAGCTTTTCTTCGGCTGTCACTTCTTCACCCTGACCTGTCTTATTTGGCTCAGCAGAACTAAAATATATATCCTGCTGCTTTTACACACGCACTCACATAACGCTCAGCGATTCTCTGCGCGATCAACCTCTCACATGTTTAAGCTTGCTGCGGGAGAGTTCACTTGTCATGTTTGCATAGTAAGCTAACGATTGATAAGACGATGTCAGAGGAATTGGTGCACAAATTATCATCACTCACCAATCAGTACTGTCGCTCTCTATACACAGTTCACGCGATTGCAAAGTGAAAGCAAAAAACAAGCGCAAATTCAAACGCGATTTCAATATGTCACATATTGACAGTGGCTCACCGATGCCAATGACATAATTACCCAGCTACATTTCCGAAAGAATGCAAAAGCATTGACATATATTTTTCCTTCCTACAATAGCCCGACGGGCAGGGCAGAGATAGATTTTGGTAGCCCGACTGGAAAAATCGCTAGCCCCAGGACGTCGGGCTAGCGATATTTCGAGCCCTGTATCTGATTGAGGAATCACACATCTTTGGAAAAGAGAGTTTATTACAGAGAAATGTCTCTTTCCAAAATAAAAGCTATACTATACGCTTCTTCTGGGCTATATTCTCAGCAGCATATTAAACATATCAGGTCCCCATAAGGAGAATCAACGGCTGTCTAAATGACTCGGGTAGTTTGTAGCATGCATGCTTGTTGTTTTTGTCTGCTTCCACTTGTCTTTGCACTAGGATGATGTAAATGTGCAGTCATATTCGTTGTGTTCCCACTAGTGCTTTCAGGTTAATCTCGTTGAAATGACCTTAACGCCACAACACGGCAAATCTCGGTTAACGAGCTACCCCTGATCACCCCGTGCATGGGGCTAGACGGCCAACACGTTAACAAGCTAACTGCGCTAACACACTAGTTCCCACCCATGTAATTAAGCATTGCGTGACACATCCAACATATTGTTTTACTTTAGTCCATGACGCGCTTACCTTCAGGGTCATACGTCACATGAAAACCAAAATAATTCCAAACGCGAGATCTGAATGAGGGTGGGGGAGGTTCAATTTGCCATGTTGCAAGGAGAGCTTAACTTCTGTCTCGCTAGCTTGCCCTGCGCTCTTCCTTCTGACGATGCTGTCTGTGTTGAGCGCTCAGTGGATCTGCGCTCGACAGTGCAGCCTAGGCGGAGTAGTCGAACGCAGATTCACTGAGCGCTCAACACAGACAGCATCGTCAGAAGGAAAATTGATAAAATAAATTACAAATTTTGTATTGTTCGATACATATGCGTACCAAACTGAAAGCACTGTATCGAACGGTTCAATATCGATACGAATATCGTTGCACCCCTAGTATTTAGGTATTTTCTTAGTGGAGTGTTTGACAGTTTGTTTTCTTAAAATCTTTTACAGGTTTTAGAAAACTTTTCAGATGCACCCATGACTCCTAAACAAATTCTGCATGTCATCCAGACCAAGGGGCTGAAGGAGATGAGGTCAGAAACACGCACACTCATGCACACACACAAAAATTTGCAAGCTGATAATAATAATAGCAGGCTGCAAATGCATGCACACACTCACCTGAGAATAACAGATGAGGATCTATGATAAAGTGCAGTGACAGTGACAACTATTTGTCCATTATTTATCCTGATTGAAAAAGCCATATTTATAAGTAGTAGTGTAATCTTAGATGAAGTACTGATTGATAGATGACAAACTATGTGGTGCTGAAGTTGTAGTAGTAGTTTTTTCTAAAACATTGTGGTTTACAAATTCACAGAATTTTAACCTTTTAGTTGAATGATGCATTTATATATTTTTAATGCTCTTATTCTGTTTTTAGCAGGAAATGAACTGATCACGTATTAGCTGAAATGTCACTGTGTTTATAAATTAAGTTTTTTTTCCCCCCTCTTTACATGGACGGTTTGGCCTGCTGCTGATCTAAACAGAAGGTATGTTGGTCAATACATATTATTGTATATGTTACATATTGATATGCACATTTTTACAATTGGGTGTTCGTGAAACGGCATGGTCATGGTGGCACACCAAGTTTTCGATTGTTTGCCATGAAGTACGAAGCTGCTGTAACTGGAAGTGTGTGGGTGTGTTCGTGCGCGTGTGTGTGTGTGTGTGTACAGTGGTACAGCTCCTTTGGCCTGCCTGGTCACCATGCTGCATTCCCAAGTGAGAGGGGATCGAGTCAAGAACAGTATCTTCTTCAAGCTACCTGGACGAATGAGTCTTTTTACTCTCAAGGTACTGAATCAACAATTCCCAAAATAATATTCTCCCAAATTCTGATGCAACTCTCAGTTTGTGTTCGTTATATTCACAGTGGTGAATCTTTGCTACAAAAGTACTTGCTCACTGACTTATTACTAAATATTTGTACCAGTAGCTCCTGAAGTGCTCCACTTTTTTCCTAAACACCTGATGTTTTGATTGTTTAAAATTCTTCTTTGCACTGTTGGATTTGACAGTGTACATTATGCCTGCGGAGAATACTGTTATTAAGAAGGGCATCGCCTACTCTGCACTCTTTTGCTCTGTAGAAAAACGCTCCCCAGTGGACAAAGGCAACCTCGGAGTCAGAGACACCATCAGAGCCGGCTGGGGGTACGACACCCCCAGCTTCCAGCAGCAGCACCCCGGCAGCAGGCTCAGCCGTGGCCCCAGTTGGTCCCACTGAGGCCACTGAACAGGAGAGCTGCGACTCCACTGAGACTACTGCTGCTGCCAGTGTGGACAATGATGGTAACATCATTAAGCCGTGTGCTGGTCACCTCTTAGTGTGCATACCACATCCCTTTGTCTTTTCCTTAATGATGCTATGCAGTCATTCTGTTAGTCTAGTTGTTTGCAGTTCCACCTCAGCAGTGGTGCTTTGCTAGTCAGAGACCTAAAACAAAAGGTAAACAGTAAATGATGGCAGGATAGTGTCCTGTATACTGAACTGCATATCAGTAAGACGTACCAATTTAGCACATTTATATTCTCGGATGTGTTCTGAATTAATGAACTGAAATAATTAGGATGTCCGAGTCTGATGTGGCCTTACAGATAAAAAGTGTCTGTCACTCCAGACCATGTAAATCATGAAGATGACTTGATTCCTTGGCCCCTGTTATGCAGCAGCCAGCAGTAAACACAAGGCCCCCCCCCTCCCTCAATACCGATGGTCTTAGAGCAGCAGTTTCAAACATGAGGCCCTGGGGGCCAGAATGGGCCCAGCAAAGACTAATCCGGCCCACTGGATGGCTTTGGAAAATATGAAGGAGGGCAGTTTTTATTGTATTTTCATAGGTTTTACAGCCTTTCCTCTTGATAGAGACCTTCCCCAAAGCCATACGCCATACTACATACATACTATACTAAAATAGTTAAGTAATAGATAAACAATAAAATTATGTAAAAGTTCCTGTTTTTCACTGTTTACTGTAGAAAATTCCTTTATTTGGGAGAAAATGTTTTGTTTTCCATCAATCAATAAAAACTTTGTTTTATAAATATGGGGGAGTCTGGGCAGTGGGCTACCAGAACTTAAATAATTTTACACATTTATCATGTAAAAACACTGACATGCACTGTTATATATTAAGATCTGTCAGGGATTAAATGTGTAGTTACAGTTATTTTCTTTTTTTTTTCTTTTTCTTTTTTCTGTCTTATCTTCTGGTCAGTATTACTCTGTGATGCAGTGCCTGTCCTCTGTTTGTTTTCCTGGGGCATTCAAACTATTTGAAACAGACATTTCTGTTACTCAGTCTCATTGTTTCTGATATTTTGTAATCAAAGCTGAGAAATGTAAATGAAATGAGAATCCCCTTTGAGGCTCAGTGCAATAACACTTCCCAGAGAACCGCATGTGGGTCGACTTGATTCATTTATAAATGTGCATAAGAGTCAAAACCACAAGATCTGTTGACAGAACTGTACAAAGAGGCTTTTATGTACTTTATTCATTTTAAAGTAACCATTTTACTAGACTGAAAACAATAATGGTGTCATTAATAGAGATTAAAGTCAAATTTGTCAATATTGGGTAGAAGCCACAAATAAGCTTGAGTTTGGGTAGAAGCCATTTCATCGTCTTAGTTAAGACGTAAAAAATTTAAGTTCTTTGCTACTTGCGGCTGCACGCCCACCTTGTATCCAAGTGTATCTGCTGTTTGCAAACATGTGGAATAGTGATTATTTTTCTTTGGCTTGAAGCTTCGGTTGATGAGAGTTCATCCAGCGCCTCCTGCTCCGTGGAGCTACAGGCTCCCAGCAGCCAGCCTCAGACTCGCCTCAGCAGGTCAGCAGGACAGCAGGGTCGCACTGACACACAGCAGACCCAGCACGCGCAGACCAGACTGAGCCGCTCAAGACAGGTAGGGCCCTGCATGACACTATTTGTGGCTCCATGTCTAAAAAGAAATGTGATGTTTTTACTAGTCACACATTTTAAGCAGTCTGCAATGTCATGCTGTACGGTACTTATACTGTGCTGCTGCCTAATTGCGTGTAACATAGATATGCAACACTTCATTCAGTCATTTCAGAATCATTTTTTATATAGCAGAATTAAAAGTAATGTATATAATTTAGCTAAGAAGGTAGACCAGTTGATCTACTAAACAAAAGCCTGGTGGTGTGATTCCAGTCTGCATACCAAATCCAAAGCCTTGAGCAAGGTACTAACCCCAAGGTACTATCAAGAGAGTTGAATCAAGAGTGTAAATGTTGGCTAGAAAAAGTTGGTGTGAAGCATGTTGTGTGAAGAGTGCTCAGCTAGAATAGAAAAGCACCATATAGGAAATGCTCCTTTTACCGTTTGGCTTATTTTGCAAAAAATTAAAAACATTTAAAACTGTTGAGTAGGGCTGCCACAAACGATTATTTTGATAGTTGACTAGTCACCGATTATTTTTGTGATTAGTCAACTAATCAGATCATGCATCCATTGGACGTTAAACACACAGCTTATTGCACCAGCATGCGTCTGCTCTTATATGACTATCATTACCTTAAACACTTCAAGCTGTAAGCTATGTGCTAACTAAAAATAAAGACAAGATGATAGTTTATTAAAGTTTTAATGAAATTTGCAGATTGTTTCGGTGGAGTTTAATAAACTCGGCCGTCTGTTCTTTCTATGTAAAATATAACAGGACACTGGAGTAAACTCTCGACCATCTCACACTTCTGTTTAATCAGTTCTTATATATCATGTTTAACCTGAGTAGCGAAAGACTGCGGGGGTTTTGAAAATGATGTGCCAGGAGTTCGCTGTTCTCGCCAGCTCTAGTGAGCCTTGAACCCTCTAGCTATCGAGCTGGTGGGTAACAGACGTCTCTGAAAACATCGGAGCACTTTTACAAATATGTGATGTCTTGATAAAACCGAGCAGATATTTCTGTCTTCGAATTTTGACATGCTTCGCCGCATCCCTGTAACGTAATTGGCCTACAAATGCGGCCTTTGAAGGATGCTGCCGCTGAATTTGGACACAGCTATGAAACCAGACACTGCTTCTTCTTCTTCGGGGTTTAACGGCAGCTGGTATCCCTGGACATGCAGTGCTGCCATCTTCTGTTTCAGTCCGTTATTACACTCTTAAATCCTACTACTTATTCCTGCGTCTTTCGGGATCTTACAAAGCTTCAAACGACGCGTCGATTATGAAATTAGTCGTTGACGATTTTAATACTCGACGTAATCGTGACTAGTCGACTAATTGTGGCAGCCCTGCTGTTGAGCATAGTTCTTACTGTGTTAATTGAGGTTAGTTTTATTTTAATTTTAGTTTTATTTCTATAATTCACAACACCAGTTTTCTCAGCAGTCTGAGAACGAAATGCTCTTTTGAGGTGATGCGGTACTATGAGGGCTATGATCAAACTTGACCATTTAGTTTTTTGAGATGACAGATTATATTTATATCATCAGAGTTTGTATTTAATTCTGCGTTTAGCAGGGAGCCGATAGAACTGATGTAATGTGCCAGAGCTATAGTCCGCCTCACTGCTGCGACTGAATCTCTTGAAGGCTTTTCACTCAGCTTTTAGAACAGTCCTACATCAACGTTTAACTATAAAATGAAACATTTCAAGAATTCTCCATTTAGACAAGGAAACATACCAGTCAAAAGTTTGGACACACATTCTCATTTAATGGTTTTTCTTTATTTTTACTTTACTTCTCCTTGCTACATTGAAAACACATACTGGAGACATCAAATACATGAAGCAAGATATATGGAGTTATGTAGCAAAGGTTCCTCAAAGTAGCCGCCCTTTGCTTTGTTGACAGCGCTGCAAACCCTCGGCCTTCTCTCAGTGAGCTTCATGATGTAGTCACCTGAAATGGTTTCACTTCACAGGTGTGCCTTGTCAGGGTTCATTGTTTGTTGAATTTCTAAGACCTTGAATCCGCAGTTGAAAAAACCATCAAGCGTTATGATGAAACTGGCTCACATGAGGACTGTCCCATGAAAGGAAGACCCAGAGTCACCTCTGCTGCTGAGGATTAAAATTCATCCGAGTCACCAGCCTCAGAAATCACAAGTTAACAACAGCTCAGATTAGAGCCCAGATAGATGCCAAACAGAGCTCCAGTAGCAGACTGGAACGTCTTTTTTTGTTTACTGCATAATTCCATATGTGTTCATTCATAATCTTGATGCCTTCAGTGAGAATATGCAGTGCGATATGTGAAATTTTTCCAACCGAAAATCGTCAGTCCATTAACCGAGGATAGGCAACATATTCACGCAGGTGACTTTTTGATGGACAGAGCAATTAATTTTTTATCTGTTGTTTGGTCGAGTGTGTAAGACAGATAAATACTGGAACGGCATGTAAACATGGTTCCCTCCCCATCATTGTGTGGGGTGTTTTTAGTTTTTGTTTTTTTATTTAAATAAAATATTTTTTTTCTTACCATAGGCTACTGCCTTTCTTTCTTTCTGAGTTTGAGTATTATTATTTATTTTTTCCGTTAACTGCTTCTCTTGGCTTCCACCAACATTATTAGCCAACTTACTCATGGGCAAATAAATAAACCGCTCTTGTAAAAACGATCGGTAAAAGGCTCAGCCTATTGTCAATGGTCGATATATTAGTGTAATCGCCCAACCTTAGTAAATAGTCATGAACATAAAGAAAAAACATTAGATGAGAAGGTGCGCTCACAAAGTGGGCTTTAATAAGCCAAACTAAATCAAATGTGACTTACTAAGTAGTCAGGTACAAGCGAACAGTTACATTATTCCCCTAGTAACAGCACTTCTGCATATGTCTGCTGTTTGTTTTCCACAGTCAGGAAGGCAGAGGAAGAAAGCTGTTATGATGCCTCGCGTCGTCCTCACCCCTCTTAAGGTGAATGGAGAGCATGTCCCCTCAGGTGAGAGACTCTCTTGAATTCTCTCACACAGAATCAAGAAAAACACCTATTGCAAAAGTTGGAATACAGACTGTTGGCCATCCTGATCCAAGAGATATCAGTGTTATTGAAATTCATACTCATTGCCAACAGAATCATGTAAAATATACTGAAAAAAATTCAAGATTTGATTCACCAGCCATCATATGCTGGATTGTACCAGTGTACCGGTCATAAATTTATGCATGAAGAGTCATATTTTTAAACTTGTTGATTTGTTGTTACACACCAGGGCTGGTACCTGGAAGCTTGTGCTCTGAACAGTGTTTATGAGCAGTGCATTACTTTGTTGCTTTGCAGCTGAACTACAGCATCTGTCTACATCATCTTGAGTTAAAAGTTTTCTGGGGGGTTTGTCATGAATAGGTCCCATGAAGCGGAGTCGGGGAGGGGTGGATGTAGACTTTGAAACGCCAGGCTCCATCCTGGTCAACACCAACATCAGAGCTCTCATCAATACGCGGACATTCTTAGCTTTCCCGGTACACTCACAACAGCAGCTGCTGCAGCTGCTGCCTGAGGTGGACCGACAAGTAAGCGGTCTTTCTATTCTTTATTCCAGTTTATGTTTACTGTAATATTATATGTGCCAATATCTAGCACAGGGCAAATGAGAAACGAATTAAACTGATATTTTTAACACTTACTGCAGGGAGGAAGAAAAAAAGAGAATTTTGAGCTTGTAGATTTTTGATGTACAGCAGTAATTTCAGTAGTGCGCAGCGGTGTGCCTGCTCTGCTACAGACTTTTTGTATTCTTGGAATAATGAAATTTTAAATTCCTTATATAGTTATTTTATATGTGTACTTAAACGTTTTTAGTGTTGTACTTAGGGCACCAAACACTCAATTGTGTACTCATCACTTGACTTGTTGTCTCACGTCATTTTGTCTCTGGTTGTAGATTGGACCTGATGGCATGGCCAGACTGAGCAGTTCAGCTCTTAACAATGAATTTTTTACCCACGCCTCCCAGAGCTGGAAAGAGAGGCTGGGTGATGGTAAGTTTCTGGTCATTCATAGACAGATTGCCATGCTTTACTGACTTCATCACTGTTCTTCAATAGGGTTTGACATAACCAATGGCCCAATGCCTCAGAGCCAGTAAAACAAGATTGTTAGGCAAGTTGTTTGGCCATCTGCTGTTTGCTCCAGTGGCCGTGTTTCCACCTATTGCAATTCCACAACTTCCTGTCTAAAAGGAATCCTCACTCACACGTAGTTTCTTCTTCAATTTAGTATGAAAGAAATGGAGACTTCTTAGTGACTGTGAAAACAGGATAAAAGATCTTCAATGAATTTATTTCAATATAGTTTTCAGACTGTAAAAATGTATTTAGGAAATCATGCAAAACGTTTTTAACCCAAGCAGCATCTATTTATCTGAATGAAAAAGGTTGATAGCACTGAAGATGATTTTATCATAGTTGCAATTTATGGTGCAGCATCTCTTCTGACACAGCAAGCTCAAAAATGACAGCAGAAAGATCATGAACCTAGGTGGAGTGAAAGAAGCATTTTTCTTTTTCAATGGTGTTTAGTAGAGCAGGGCGATATGACCAAAAATATTTATCACGATATACATTTGAAAATTTGCGATAACGATATAACTGACACTAGACAAAATACTTTACAACTCCACAACTTTATTAGTGCAAAAAAAACACAAACAAACATCAATGTATTTTCACTTAAATAAGCAGGTGTTTTATGTGAATTACTGTTATATAAAATTTAGCAGTGCAAATGCAAATTCCTTGCTGACAGTTTAACCAAAAGGCATTTCCAGTGGAAATTGGCCGATATAGCCTCAGCATAACCATGCATAATATCCACAAAACTTAAAAAGAGGTTATACACACAATACAGTAATATTATGTCGAAGCACAGTACGTATCACTCCGCCAGGCTCCTGACTACGATAGCCGTAATGCTCCGACAATCCATCAAGTGGTGCGGGTTCGTAGCTTAGCAAAGTCGTACTAAAACATTTGACAGATTTTCAAGTGCCGTGTACCACATAAAATCATTTCGAGGTCAGTAAACACAACCAGAGTTCATACATAAGGCACACGGGATTATAAGGGCCCTGTCGATTTTCAGAAAAATGAAAGGATTGATTTTAAGTGTGCCGTATTTTCCAAAAAACATGGTAATAACGACAGCCCGCTAGCATGCTCTACCAAAAATAGTGCTTTGTTGTGTATCTGACGGACAAAAGCTAAACCAGTTCCACACTGAAGTTGCAGCATTTTTACAAACCAATTCTGGTTCATCTGTTTCATTCAACGATCTGCTTTCGCCGCCATGCTTTTTCCGACGTGTGCGTATGAAAACAAAGGCACTGCGCATGTGCGTTTTATCCATATTCTATCGCGATATTTCATTTTTCTATCGTTGCCCAAAATTATACCGGTATTACTGTGAACAGTATGATATGGCCCAGCCCTAGTGTTTAGTACTGTAATTACAGTCATACTCATACTCGTCAAAGCCAGCACAAGTCTATTATCAAACCGCCTGTGCACATGTTCACCCTTACAAATACAGTCAATAAAGCTTTCAAATAAATTTAGAAGTTTGCTCTCCTACAAAGAAATGAAAAGTTCTTGATTTATATAGTAGCTGTAATCGAGAGAAACTGATTTGCATGTCACTGATTGAAAGAAGTATTTGACTACAATTTTACCTACAACCCCAGCCAGAATTCTGGTTCACACAGATTGGGGGGTATGCTCAATTACAGATACTCCCGATCACAACTCATGATGTATATAAATTTCCTCCATTCCAAACTTCTCCACCACCATGGCCAAGACCAAAAAGCTGTCAAAGGATGTCAGGGACAAGACTGTAAACCTGCACATGGCTGGAATGGACTATAAGATCATCAGGCGGCTTGGTGAGAAGGTGGCAACTGTTGATGAGATTATTTGGAAATGGAAAAAGTATAAAATGGCCATCAGTTGCCCTGGGATGAGAACTGTACATGGATTGACTCTTCATATAATGCTTTTTTTTCTCTCTCCTTACTGTACCTGAGCACTGAAATTGCTTTATACAACATACCTCATTCACCCGTTCATAAAATACTTTTTCTGTGCCTGAGCATTTTGGATCTAACATTCACACACTTTCTTATTTCACTGAAGACATGCAAATCAGTTGGTGTTTGGTTCATATTCTGTCTCTCTCCATTTAAATGAAACTACCATAAAAATTAGAGACTGTTCATTTCTTCAGACATGAGCAAACTTACAAATTCAGCAGGGGATCAGATCATTATTTCCCCCACCGTGTGAATATACAAAATTAGAGATAGAAAATTAAACTACCTAGCAGTTTATACGGTATTTAAATGCCCGTGAAAATCTGCAAATCACTTTTCACTAATTGAGGTCATTTTATGTGCATAAAAATTCCCTCAAGCATGACTTTAGTGATTAGGTCTATTGAGGTCCATGGTTAAAAGAAAGTTGAGATTTTCTGAAGCATTCCTATGACTACTAACACCTTTTTGACTAAAAATGCTAAATCCTTGACATGTGTTTGATCTGTTTAGGTGAGTTCACCCATGAGATGCAAGTGCGTTTCCGACAGGAAATGGAGAAAGAGAAGAAGGTAGAGGTGTGGAAGGAGAAGTTTTTTGAAGAGTATCATGGGCAAAAGTAAGAGCCAAATCATTTAATCTAAATTTAATGTATTGTTCACGTTTCAGTATTATTGCTAGACATGTAGTATCCTTTTAACTGAATATGTTTATATTTCTGCCCATACTGTTACATGTAATTGAGACATCAGCCTACAATAGCTTACATGTCATGTTCAGTCTGGTATTCACTGTGTGCTAAATTGTGTTGCTGTGTACTTGTAGGTCTGGCCTAACACAAGAAGAGTCACTAAAGCTTACCATGAGTGAAGCCAGCGAAGTTGCAGCTAGTGTGCTAGACAGTGATGTGACTGTGGTGGCAACCGGTGCCCCCAAAAGACGCAGCGTAGGTCGGCGGAGGCGAGATGGTAGGATGAGGAGACGTACGCGAGCTGACCTGCGCCGGAGGGCTCGCAGAACCATCTGCAAGACCACTCCATCCCTGCAGTCTGCAGAAGCAGCTGAGGCCAATGCAGCTGTGGATATTTCAGCAGTTTCTGTTGGCTCTCCCATGTCTGAAAACACAGTGGTTCAGGGAGAGGTAGTGCTGCAGACCGACTGTGGGGTGGAGCTCCCAGATGAGAGTGGTTTTACAGAGCCAAAGCCTTCTCCCATTCCAGAGCCAGTCACATTGCCACCCCCCACACCTGTTCCAACTCCCAGCCCCAGCCCCAGCCCAGCTTCAACCAGCGCTAATGAAGAGCATGAAGTCGCTGCTCGCTTGCTCCCCGAAGAGAGTGCACCTGTGTTGGCTTCTACCACTTCTCCATCCTCGTCCTCGTCCTCCTCCTCTTCATCTGCCTCTTCACCTGTTTCTTCACCATCTTCACCTTCTGATAGACAGGGGACATTTGTTGGAGTCCTGGACTCTTCTTCATCCTCCTCAGCCTCCTCAAGTGCTGCAGTTGCTGCAGATCCCCTGGACGATACCGCTTCTGTGATCACCTCCATCACAGGAGGAACTGCCACCAGCAGCCGTGAGAGCAGCCCATCTGTTAGTCCAGCTGCCACCCCTCTGCCCAGCACCCAGCTGAAAGAACAGAAGAGAAGGCCAGATGAGACTGAAGCCTTTTCTAGCTTCCCCGAAAAGAGGCCACGGCTTGACGACCGTCAGTCCTTTCGTACCACAATTGACAGTGTGTGTTCAGAAAAGCCGCAGCCGACAACAGAAGAACCCAAGGTGCCACCTATCCGGGTAAGTGTTAGTGAAATAATCCAGAAAGGTCCAGGATTACTTTCTGTCACACACAGTTCTTGGTGCACAAAGACAAGTAGTCTATATAGATGAATGGATAGCTGCTTGTTATCAGATAAATTTTGACTTGCTGTCCCTGTGTTTGTTTCTCAGATTCAACTGTCCAGAATCAAACCTCCCTGGGTCAAAGGGCACTCCACCTACCAGATCTGTCCCCGGATCGTGCCGCCCGGCGAAGGCTCGCGCCGGTCGGGGACAGGGGGTGCGCGCACCTTGGCGGACATCAAAGCCCGTGCACAACAAGCCCGTGCCCAGCGCGAGGCCGCTGCTGCTGTTGCAGCCTCTGCCGACGGGACAAGCCCGGCCAGGGTCAGGCTGCGGCCTGGTGCTGGGCTACCGGATAGCAGCAATGGAAGACGATCGCGAGAGCATCCAGGACCTATCGAGCCCGGAGGAGGAGGAGGAGGTGGAGAAGAAGAAAGTGAAAATGGAAATGAAACAAGGGGAAGTAGTGGGATGGAAGAGCAGGGATCGTCTTCAGGCACTAATTCGTCTGGAACACAACTACAGCTTCTTAATGTAGAGCCTACATCTGAGCCTTCCCCTTCATTGTCCACTACCTCAACCTCCATGTCCTTGGAGCCCCCACAGACGCCAAGTCCTCAGCAAGCGGAACCAGTTGGGGGGGCAGATGGAGAGTTAATTGAAGCAACCACAGCTAGTATCCAGAGCTCCTCCAACGGACTCACAGATGGGGCTCCCTCACTTTCTTCAGAGCCTGATGTGTCTGAGTCACCAGCCATGCAGTCTGCCAGAGAAAGCCAGGTAGTTGAAACTGGTGGCAGTGCCCCTACAGAGAGCGCAACTGTTGGTTGTGAAAAACCTTCATTAGCACAAACCTCTATCCCAGATTCCCTTCCGAGGTTTGGGGCTCAGGGTGTGGATGTTATTCAGACGCTGGCCAGTTCTTGTCATGCCAAGGACCAGGAGCAAGGGAAGGAGGCTGGATTGGGTAGTGTTATCCAGCATGGTTCTCACCATGTTGACCCCCAGGAGGCATTCTCCCATACAGCCACTGAGAGACAGCGATCAGATGGATCTTCACCCCAACATGTGGATTCCTCTAGTGCTGAGAAAGATGAGGCTGGCACATATAGCGACTCAACAGAAACCGCTTCAGACTGTGAGAATGAAAGCCAGGAGGAAGAGCAGCAGCCTGGCCACGAATGGTGTCCTCAATTGAACACTCAGAGAAATGGCCAGCTGGTGATTTGTAGCCCTCCTCAGAAACAACAACCGGTCATCCAGACCCACATGACTAGCCGCCACGGCCAGACCGTCATTCAGCCTTGCTTCCCCAGCAGCATGACTCAGCCACAACACAGCCGTATCCATTCACAAGACTCTAATGCTCTGTCTGCACCCCTGCCACAAGGGCTAAGGGACACAACTGTTGTTAAAACTGAGTCTGGAGATGACTGTAGAGACTCCAGACTGAGCTCTGAAGAGGAGTGTCGTGGAGCTTTAAAGTCTCCTGCCACTCACTCAAATGCTGCATCTGCCTCCAAAAGACTGGCCAGTTCAGTCAGACTTGTGTCCAGTGTGGAGGCCAACAACCCTTTGGTCACTCAGTTACTTCAGGGCAGCCTGCCTCTGGAAAAAGTTCTACCCTTACACTCTGCCAACAGACTGGAGATTGGCAGATTACCAGGAACCCTGCCCAGGCCACCAGCAGCAAGAACCCCAGGGACTCGTAACAGGCCTGAGGTTTCAGCCAAATCTTCAAGCCCAGAGCTGACTACTCCAGTCCAGATCCATAAGTCCCCAACATCCCGCCCAGTTTCCTGTCTGATGGAAGCCCCAGCTGTACCGCAGTATCAGTCCTCCCAGGCCCCTGGAGCTGTTCCAGTCATCACCCCTCTGCCACCCTCCTCCAGCGGTTTATTGTCCTCCAGAAGTAAGCAAGACCTCATGTCTGGGTCTGCTGTGGAGTCTGCAGTTATCAAAGAGTCTCATGGTCAGCAGCCTTCCCAGGGAGCCACTCCAGACAGGCCTCAGTCAGCCCATCGGACCATGTGCAATGGACCCTCTCCTCCTCACGCAGACCCCTGCCCAACAGAGGTGATACCTTGTATTAAGATTAACTGGCGTCCCCCACAATCTCAGCTTCCTCACTCTCTGCAACAACCCCCGTCTCCTGCACCCACTGTAAAGAACGAAGTTGGTGCACGACCCTCTTGTCAAGCTATTGCCAAATCCTCACTCAGTGTACCCTTAAGTGTTACCAAAAAGGAACCTGGGAACTCTGTCGATGGCTATCTAAGTGGTGGGGCAATAGAAGGACTCATCAACATGGAGTTTACTTTGGCCAGGATGGCAAAGAAAGATCACAGCAAAGCTCCCTACTCCTCTGGCTCTCCCTCTTCCTCCTGTTCTCCCTCACCCTCCGCTCCCTCCCTTCCCTTCCATCTTTATGGGAAGCTCCCCAAGCAGGGTGGAGGAGTTGGAGGGGTAAGCTACACAGCCAATGTTTCAGTGATGGACAACAGCAGTTTCTCCCGGAGCATGGCAGACAGTGTGCTGCAGCTGCACCCCCGCTTGGGTCCCAGCCAGACTACCCTCAGCATTCAGGCCTTTACTGACAGTACGGCAGAGGAAGTGGCACTCAAGTGCTCGTGCCGCCTCAAAGCCATGATCATGTGCCAAGGCTGTGGTGCCTTCTGCCATGATGATTGCATCGGGCCCTCCAAACTCTGTGTGTCATGTCTGGTGGTCAGATAGTATGCTGAAGTTTCAGTGCACTGTAGAACTGCTGTTTGTATAGTGTGAGCAGCAGGGCCGCAGCTTTCAGAGTGTTGCCAGAAACCTAAGTATGGTAGAGAACACAGGAGAAGCCAGATGGTCAACATTTGCCTTGTAAAATATGACTGGTCTGTATTGTTGCAGATTTCCTGTTTTTGTTTGAGCTGTACTGATTATTATTGTTGTTATTGTTGTTGTTGTTATTATTATTATTATTATTATTATTATTATTATTAATTATTATTATCATTATTATTATTATTGTGCATTGGGGCATGATTGATTGTAAATTGTGCCTTTTTTTTTCCTCCTCAAAAACATTTACCTCATCTTATCTTGCTCCACCTGTTATCATTTGGTGGCCATCATTTTTTTGGTCCCGTTTGTCAGTCAACGGGGAATTACTGTTGTCTCTGCGCAAAGAAGTATTTTTTTAACCATTAAAATGAGTAAATGACATTGTATCACCAGTTTGTTTTTTTTGACTCATTTTATGATTCCGTTGAGTTCTAGTTTGTAGTTACAGTTAATTACCAAGAACAAATAAAGTGAACGTTATGTGCTGTTAAAATTTGAATCCTTGATAACTTTCAGAGTTTTTACCAGCAATGGGGACTGTGTTAAAATACTGCACCTGCCACATGGCAGGAGCAGCACAGGACTGGCTGGAAGAACACAATGATTTCAGGGTATCCACGGGATGTGCCGGAACAAGCCAGAGACCGGATGCAACCAACTGCACCCTAAGGATCTGCTGCCAGCATGAAATGGGACCCTGTGCCCTGAAGTGTCACAGCTGATTGGTGATATGAGACAGAATTTGTATTCATTTTTGTATTTTTTTTTTTCGCGTTAAAATAAATTGTAGGCACAGAAACTGATAAATCAGTCAGACTGTACCAGTATAAACAGCTATACACACATTTCAGTAGCTAAAGGATAACCAAGGAGTCTGCTTCATACTCCAGAGTTGGTGATGGGTTTCTAAACCGTTCTGTGCTGGGATCTGTATAATGTACTTTCTGCACTGTACATGGCCCCCAAGGTAGTGTTATTAGAAATATTATGAGAGAACAGTGCATATGTTTTCTTTGCTATGCACATTATCCACACAATCCTGGACACTTGTTCAAGGCATCTTTCAAAGTCAAAGACCTGGAAGCATTATATCTAATGAAACAGACTATAGCATGTAGTTAAGGCTGCAGTAGGTGACCCTGAATCCTCCCGTAATTGTGCTGTGGCTGCTGGGGTTTCCCATCATGTACTGAGTGTTTCTTCTTCACTCACCATGTCTTTGTACACCACTCTGCATTGAATTATTAGTTATTCTTAATCTCTGGCTCTCTTTCACTGTGTGTCTTTGTCCTGTCTTCTGTCCTGCACTCCCTACCAGTCACAGCAAATGGTTGCCCCTCCCTGAGCCTGGTTCTCTAAAAGTTTTTTTCCTGTTTAAAGGGGAGGTTTTTCATCGCACTGTTGACAAGTGCTTTCTTACAGGGGGCCGTTTGATTGTTGTTTTCTCTAGTATTGTTATTGTAAGGTCTCTATCTTACAATATAAAGCACCACAAGGCAACTGTTGTTGTGATTTGGTGCTATATAAATAAAATTTATATCAGATGGATCTGTATGTTTGATTTGGATTTTATTCCAGATAGTGTTCCTGATGCAATTTACCTGAGGATTGGGACCAATAGGAGGACACTAGCTTGTGATCGCATGGGGTCAGGTTTTTGTATCTAGAATAAAATTTAAAATCCTTCTTTCGTAGGATATGATGAAACCTGATATCTTAAAGACCTTTTAGTACTGTATTACCCCGACAGAGCACTTGCTTCCTCAAATTTCTAAAAGTAGAATGTGAGGCAGAACCTTCAGCTACCAGGCTCCCAGTTTGGTTTTGGCTGAAACCCTCGCTACTTTGAAAGTCACTTGGTTATGCTATATGCACAGGCACTGTGGTGGACTTTCCTTGTTGCGCTGAACATTTCTTCTCCTTTCACCTCTATTTAATCCTGATGGTTATATATGTCACTACCACACGTCATTAATGTTTGTCTCCTCTCTCCCCTTGTGTTTTGGTCTTGCATCTCTTTCCTTTTGTTTTTCTCTTAACCCACCAAAGTAATGACAGGCTGCCCCTCTTTGAGTCTGGTTCTGCAGAAAGTCTGTTCATGTTCAAATAAAACAACAACAGAAAACACAGTTATTCCTTCCCATTGTTACAAAGTGCTGCTCATGGAAGTTTTTCCAATTGTTGGGGTATCTCTCTTATATTGTATATAGTATAAAGCACCTTGAGGTGACGGTTGTTGTGAAGTGATAATGTATGAATAAAAATAAACTGAACTGAATACAAGAGAATATTGGAAGTATACTAGAATTAGTCAAGGAGCTTGGAAAGAAAAGCGTCTGGACTTTTAAGTTGCTTGAAGACGTTTCACCTCTCGTCCAAGAAGCTTCTTCAGTTCTAGGGTCAAATGGTGGAGAGTCCCAGATTTAAGCCCTATGGGAGTGTCCCCAAGAGGCTCATGGACCCCCCTATTGATCCTCTACCTAATCAGACGAAAGATAGATGGCAAACTGTGTTGTAAGCTGCCCCCTCTTCAAAGGTGGTTGTTCACAGTGGACATAGATGGCTTCTTTCACACCACCTGTTTTCTCTGTCCAAAATATGAACATTGGCATTCTTGAAAGAGTGGCCTTTGTCCTTTAGATGCAGATGCCAAGTCTTGTCCCATCAAGGTGGCTCTTCTATGTTGTGTCATGCATTTATGAAATGGATGTTTGGCCTGTCCAATGTCTGTCTGAGCGTTCTTCGCTATAGAGGATCAATAGGGGGTCCATGTCCTTCTTGGGGTACACTCCCATGGAGCTTAAATCTGAGACTCCACCATTTGACCTTAGAACTGAAGAAGCTTCTTGGATGAGAGCTGAAACATCTTCAAGCAAGTAAAAAGTCCAGACGCTTTTCTTTCAAAGTTCCTTAGAGTACAATGACTTGGATGACTGAGAACCTTCACAGACATATACTAGAATTACACAAAACCTTGACCACACAGTCAGTTCTAACACTGATTGTGGTTTTCCAGAACCTTTAAGAGGTTTTAGCAGTAAAAGACTGTTTTACTGCTAAAAGACCTGGAAGCATACACTCAGTCCAGTCCATATTCATTTTGGGTTGACCTTTATTTCAAGAGCAAACATAAAGACTAATCCATACACAGCCATCATTAACACATAGACAGTACAAAATAAATATTCACCATCACTTTGTTCATCATTACCAGATAAATACTGAAATATGTGCAGCTCAATTTTCCCAGTGTATTGCAATGTACTCAAAATAGCTTGTGGAAAAAAGAAAACTCATATAAACAGAAGCACAAAAGATTTTTTAGAAAATTATTAAAAAACTTTCTGTTACAAAATATTTGCACTTAAAAAGATCCCAGTGTTTTAAATAAATAATAAGATATATAAAACAATTCATAGTTGATATCTTAAAATATTTCCTCTTTGTTAAGCGGTGCAGAGGAAATGACTCCCTTCTCTTAGTTTCCGGTTAAAATCTTCTCAGGTAGCACTTTGAAATAAAATCAAATCAATAATGAATAATAAATAGTCAACATAAAAATATTACCGCAGACATGAATAAATAAGTTATTAAACCAACATTTGCAGTCGACTTAAATAGATACACAGCAATAGTAACAATGAATCTACAAACTATTTCTGGAAGTGCAACATCACTATGCTCATATAGAATACTATCAACATTACTGAGTGGAGATGGGAAATGTTCACTAACTAAGAATCTGTTCAGCTCAGGCGGGATACTGCACTCCTTTGTTCTGTACTCTCTGTGCCTGTCTGTGTATACCTTGAGGTGCCATTGCTTATGGCAACAGTTTGCTTTCAGTGTGCCTTGACAGGCTTTACATCCACACATCTGTTCACGCTCACACCTTTATAAAGCAACATGCAAACAGGAAACAAATGCAAAGAACAGAGGACAAAACTCCAATGAGAAAAACTCATGACACAGAGTATCTAAAGGGTTTGGAAAAAAAAGATTGGTGGCGTCACCGTGATGCCCTGCCACCTGTCGTCCTCCAGTTTCTCTTACACCTCGATGCCCTTTACTGCCTGATTGATGGACTCTAGCAGAGCCCGGTTTTCGGGGTTCTGGTAGCAGTCTTTGTTGGTAAACATGTGGGTCAGGGTGTCCACATAGCTGTCAAAGTTCTGCTCTGATAGTGGCTCCTGCTAAAGACACGCACGTCAAGAGAATAAAAAGGTGTAACATCCAAAACAGTGCTAGTACACAATACTACTCACATGTTTTATCTCTTAAATGTATGCTATCATTAGTTTTCTTTGAGAGAGACACTTGCATGGGGTTTAAGTTATCAGCTGCTTTAGGCTGACTGTTCTGTTGTACTATGAAGCTATGCTGTAAAAAACATTCATCGCACAGGGTTGCTTACTGACAAACATTTGATTTGGGTAAAAATGCTAATTTGGAAAAAATGAAAGAAAGGCTATTTGATCTTACTCTATAAATCTTTTCAGACTAAAGTCTTCAAGGGGTTGAACCCAAGTTGAATTTCAAGTGAAATGTTTAAAGCTGCTGAAATGAGGAAGATGCTCAGGTCTCTTTTCTTAAAAAGCAGTAATGCTTACCATGGTAGGCAGGCTGATGTTGGCTAGGCTCCGGATCAAAGCCTGACTAAGGCCAGATAGCTCCAGGAACAAGGCCTCATTCCTTTCTTCTATCTGTTTATTCTCCTCCTCCATGCTCTTCAGGTTCTTCTCCATAGAAGAAATCTAAAGCAGAGAAGGACGCAACACATTCTTGAAGTAGCACCACCAACAGCTCGACAACTACAAACCCAATTCCAAAACTACTGGGATGCTTGTAAAATAGAAATGAAAACAGAATGTAATGACTGGCAGATCTCATAAACCCATATGTTATTCACAGCATATTCATAGCTTCTTTGTTGGTTGAACGGATGGAAATGTGTTTACAGACAGTGAAACTGGGTCGGCTGCCATAGACCGGCGAGCCTGGAAGTCATTCTTGCGAATGCCTGTTTTGTGGGTGCCGGGAAAAGCGGTGTTCAAAGACATTTTTCTGGTGCTCAGTGTGAGCTGTGACGACGTTTAAAACGCAGTTTTCTTGAAATTATGCAAGGACCTCCCCATGGTTCTCTCATCCAATTATTTTCAACTCCTGTCACCCAATCAAAGAAGAAGTAGTGCAAACAACACAAATTCATCACCTGCTAAGTGACTGCTTATGTTTATCTGTTCTGTACCAATCCTTGTCTCAGTTTTTACTTGTATACTAATCCCACTATGCATTTTGATGTCTTTAAAGCATAATCAAGCAAACAAACGACAGAATGCTCTGGTGACCTTAACTTTTATCACATAAGAAATCACTTGGCAGCAAGGTGATGAATTAGGGTGGTCTGCACTTCTTCTTTGACTTTGTGACAGGAGTTGAAAATAATTGGATGAGCGAGCCATGGGAGGGCCCTGCAACCTTCTGCATTTTAAATGGCGTCATAGCTGGCACTGAGTACTGGGGGGAAAAAAACATTTTTTCTTTCCCCGAGAGTCCTGAAGTGAATGGCACTGTTTCTGAGCCATGGCACGGGCGCCAGGGCAGGAGTGCTGGGCGTGAGTGCAGCCAGGACACCTGAAGTGGGAGTGTCTGCTGATTGAGGTGGGACAGGTGTTCCGCATCACTGGGGCTCCGGCACCCTCCCCGGTCCCTGAGGGACATACAGCATCCTCGTAAGGAATCAAGTCTTTATTGAGTGAGTTGTGACACTCGCACAGAGGAGTGTCTTTGCGTCCACTGCCATAAATGGAGGTCCCGTTTGAGCCTGTTGGCATGGATCTAGCCATTTCACTGGATGCAGTTATCACTTTGTCTTAGTTCTAGTGGTTTATGCAACGTGATACCCAGAAGTAGTGCCACTGTGCACTGCAAAGAGAGTGGTGCAGGTGCTGCTGTTTCAGGTCATTTCAGTCTGTAAAATCCATGATTTGTAAGTTCATTCATGAGAATGAACATAGTTGGGATCGCTGGTTAGACCCTCTGTTGATTGTAGGCCTCCATGGAATTTTCTCCCTTCGAGTTACTGTTCTGCAGGAAGCTACAGGGCTGCTCAACCTAATCAAATAAAACTGGGAGGAAGGTCTGAGTCCCGCTAAAAATGACATTCAGTATGTCCTGGACTTGTGAGCAAAGCTGCATACTTTGGCGTGATCATTTTGAGAGAATTTGCACCAGGCCCAGGAGCGGCAGCAGTGCCAGCACAACAGACAGGCTAGACTTTGGCAAATTTTCACCTGGAGATAAAGTGCTTGTTTTGCTTCCTTCTTCTCGCTTGAAATTACTCGCCAAGTGGCAAGGACCCTTCATGGTCACACGGCGAGTGGGGGACGTTGACTATAAAGTGATACGGTCGAACAGGGGAGGTGCCACTCAAACTTGTCACCTCAACCTCCTTAAAGCGTGAAGAGAGGCTGAAACTGATTCTCTGGTGAGCCTGGTAAAAGAGAGAGATGAGTTGGAGCCGGAGGTACCAAATTCCACCATTCCCGCCTCCCTCCATTGTGATAACCATCTCACATAGTCCCAGAAAATGGATGTTGCAGCATTGCAACAGTGTTTTGCAGATTGTTCTCCCTGCTGCCTAGCTGTATGACTCTCATAGAGCACCATTTTGAAACGCAGCCTGGCGTGATGGTGCATTTACAGCCCTACAGGTTGCCTGAACATAAGCGACAAATTGTTCAGAAAGAATTGGCTGAAATGCTGAAAATGGGAGTGACAGAACAGTTGCACAGTGCTTGTTGTAGGCCCATAGTTCTGGTTGTGAAGAAAGATGGGTCTATACGGTTCTGTGTCTATTACTGCAAGGGGAACAAAGTGTCATGGCTTGATGCCTACCCCATGTCCTGGGTCGACGAGCTCCTGGACTGCTTAGGCAGGCCAGTGTTATTTTTCATGACACTGGATTTAACCAAGAGGTACTGGCAGATTCCCTTGTCTGCAGAATCCAAGGAAAAGACAGTATTCTCCACTCTGTACAGTTTGTACCAATTCATCACACTTCTGTTCGGCTTGTTCAGAGCTCCGGACACAGTACTGTGGTAACACCTGGGCGAACGGAAAGCATTGTGTGTGCCAGAAACGTTAAATAAAAACTAACCAAACAGTTACAGAATGCTGTGTGGGTAAGAGTCTTTCACATATAGATGATGACATATTGAAAGATTTGCAATTTTACACAGAGGAACATTATTCTGGAATTGTTTCATAATTGAAAACAGATTTTTGCACAAGGTGACACTCTGTCTCTAAGATGCTCTGATTACACACAGTCATGTTACCAACCTGTGGCCAACTATTCAAATTAAGTGCAAAATGTTCCTGCAGCTGTTCTTTTTTTTTCTTTTCTTTTTTTTTTTTAGTAATAATTGCTTTTCCAGCCTTTTCATAGTAAAATGTCTCAGCTTAAACATCTGATATGCTTTGTGTTCGGGTCTGTAAAATTTGCAGATATTCACATTTTTTTTAAATATTTTACACGGTGGCTCAACTTTTTAAGAACTTGGACTGTATAAATTATGATGTTTCCTTGGTTGTTATGGAGTTGAATGTTTTACCAGTGTTGGTAGCTGCGTAGGAAGACTGACCAATACACCATATCTGGGTGTAATGTCACATGGCAATATCTGGAATAGAACATGGGGTCCTCCTGGCTGTGCAGTGACTGAAAAGCTGCACTCACCTGAGTGTGTAGGTTTATCATGTCGGCCTCCATCTCTGAGTTGGACTCATTCAGCTCGTTGATTTCCTTATTGAGCTGCTTGATATCTTCATCATTGTCCAGCACTGAGCAAGATCAGAAATTCACTATTAGCAAAATGAATGTGAAGACAACTAATAGTCCTGCTTTGGTAGCCTGTTATTTGGATTACACTCAGAATTTAAACTATCTGATTGTAATCTGATTGTTGGGGTTTTCTCTCTGTTATAGTAGTGGTTTTACAATATAAAGTACCTTGGGGCAACTGTTGTTTTGCTTTAGTGCTATATAAATAAAATGTAACTCTCATTGGGAAGTATAGGAGCAAAAACAAATGTAACACAGGCATAATTTTGAGCAGAGAGGAAACATCACGGTTTCTTACCATCACTGGCTCTGAACTTTGCAGTGATATACTCATCTCCAGGGAACTTGGCTCTTTTCTTGTTGGCTGATGCTCTGGGACAACCTGACAGACTGAGAGAAGCAGCTGATGAGGATCAAGAGCTCTTACATTCTCACACAAGGCTGAAATAGTGGACACATGGATGAGAAGGGACACACACACACACACACACACACGTCTTGAGCAACCCCTCATTTTTTCAGATTTTGCCAGGAAAATGGAAAATAGGTTTTTATTTAAATGTACAAACATACATGAAAATACAGCAAAAATAGAATTTGTACATTTCAAATGAGCTTTATTGTAAATATTTTGCATGGCCACCTTCATTATTTGTCAAAGAACAATTCAAAAAACCCTCATGGAACTGAGTTCTTGGGGCTGGTTAACCTTAAATTGTGGCCCACCATTGGATCCAGCCCTGGGTCCATGGGGCCTGTTCGGGCACAGCACGCAAAAATAACAGTTTTGCCGCCCTGTGGATCCACCACCCATGGGTGCAAGCACTGTGGTTGGGTGCAATGTTGCTCTATAGAGACTTCAGTGCCCACAATGAAGTCTCGTTGGAGTTACCTGGTGAGGGATGATTGAGAGAAACAGCTTGCTTGATCTAATCCAGTGGTGTTTTGTTATTGGAAATCTGTGTTAGGCATGGGTTGGTGAAAACAAATGCCATGTTCAAGCATAACATTGAACTTGTTACCAGAGCACCTTAGGTTAATGATGGACATTGTTATTAGATTATCTGATATGAGGCCATATATCAAATCAAAATATTATATATATATATATATATATATATATATATATATATATATATATTGTTCACTCAACTGAAAAGGTGAACCGAGTTGTAAAATGGTCACCACATCGAAGTAAACTGAGTCAGATGGTGCCCAAGACCGCTGGACATACCTGGAAAACCCAAACAAGTAGTGATGATAAACTGAGTGACTGATAGAGGCCCATGTCTGTCGAATCTTTAACTCCCACATCTGAAAGGATTTCTTTTGCATCCCAGGGGAGGGTGGGGTAAATAAAGTCATAATGGGCCATGTTCAGGACCAATTCGGAGGCATCCAGCTCATCTGTACCTGTCACGGCAGTGGGACCAGGGGTGTTCTGAAGCAGTAGAGCAGTATCAGAGCACCAAAAGGGCTGTGGCTTTGGCAATTGTAGAATCATGGGTGTGAGCACCATGTTTGGATGAGATTCACCCTCGCATCTCAACATTGACACTGACATTGTGGGGCTGTCAAATTTAACAAACAAATGTAACAAATCTAAGCATGTTTTCAGCAGGTGTTGGATTCAACCCCTTGTATCTAACGTTCTTGATTTATATCGACAGGATTGCAAGGCATTTCCAGGTTGAGAAGGGTGTGGAAGAGAAGAGTGCAATCTTCAGCATGCACTGGTGCAGTTTGCAACAGAGTATGAAATGTCTGGGATGAGAGTCAGCACACCCAAGAGTCTGAGGCCATGGTTCTTTGCCAGAAAAAGAGTGGAATGGTCTCTCTGGGTCGGAGGTGAGAGGCTTCCTTAATCAAGGGAGTTCAAGTGTCTTATTCATGAGTAATGAGTAACGGAGTACAGGTTGGACTGGCAGATTGGTGTGGCATCAGCTGTAATGTGAGCATTGTACTGGATTGCCATAGTGAAGAGGAAGCTGAGCTGAAAGGCAAAGCATTCAATTTACCAGTCCCTCTACATCACAACCCTTACCGTTGGTTATGAAATCTGGGTAATGGCTGTTTGCAAGAGTTTCCTCTGTAGGATGGCTGGGTTCAGCTTTAGACAAAGGTTAGGGAGCTCAGACATCCAGAAAGATTTCAGAAGAAAGCTGTTTCTGCATGTGAAAAAGAGCCTGGGCACCTCCTTTTGGAAATGTTCCAGGCACACCTAACTTGGAAGAGACCAGATCTCCAACCCTACTGGCTGAAATGTACCACCAAACCATGACAGAGCTCCAGTTTTTTTTTTTTTTGTTTAAAAAATACAACTCCCTGTAAACAACTATTATTATACATTTCACCTGACCTTTTCTGAAAATATTTTTTTATAATTCCAAATTTGAACTCATTACTTCATAAGACCTATTGCCTCTGATTGCCTCACCTTGAGGCAAGTTGTTGCCTCAAGGTGCTTTATATTGTAAGGTAGCCCCTACAATAATACAACAGAGAAAACCCCAACAATCATCTATGAGCAAGAGCTTTGGCCTAATCTTCAAAGTGGAGATAGTGTCTCTCCTGAATCGAAATTGAAAGCTGGTTCCACAGAAGAGAGGCCTGAAAACTGACAGGAGGTTCTGCCTCTGATTTTACTTTTAAATACTCTAGGAACAACAAGTAAGCCTGCAGTGCAAGAGCAAAGTGCTCTAAATGGGGTGATATGGTACTACAAGGTCATTAAGATAAGATGGGGCCTGATTATTTAAGACCTTGTATGTGAGGAGCCAATGAAGAGGAGCCAATATAGGATAAATCTGCTCTCTCTTTCTAGTCCCTGTCAGTATTCTTGCTGCAGCATTTTGGATTAACTGACGGCTTTTCAGGGAGTTTTTAGGACATCCTGATAATAATGAATTACAGTAGTCCAGCCTGGAAGTAAAACATGCATGAATTAGTTTTTCAGCATCACTCTGAGACAGGATATTTCCAATTTTAGAGATATAGTACAAATAAAGCAGTCCTACATATTTGTTTAATATGGGTATGGAAGGACATATCCTGGTCAAAAACGACTCCAAGGTTCCTCACAGTGTTACTGGAGGCCAAGGTAATGCCATCCAGAGTAAGAATCTGGTTAGATACAGTATTTCTAAGATTTTAGGGCTGAATAAAATAACCTCAGTTTCATCTGAATTTAGAAGCAGAAAATTAGAGGCCATCCAGGTCTTTATGTCTTTAAGACATTCCTGCAGTTTAAATAATAATTCGTGTGTGTTATGGATGGATAGATAAAGTTGGGTGTTATCTACATAGCGTATGTATGTATTAATAGCTCTAACCTTAATCCTACTATTGATCTTGTTTTTAATGTGTCTCTCTTACTTTTTGGATCTTACTGTGACTCTATCCTGGGCATAGATATATTTGGCTGTGACTGACCTTCTTGCTTCTTCATGATGGTCCCCATTGGCCTGTTGGGTACCTATGTACTTGGAGCTGTGCTACACGTATGCTATCGCACCTTCTGTGAACTTCATCCCTTTGGTTTGGATCACCTACAGTGTCTTGCTCACTCCTGATGTATAGTTTCATGACATCCATGTACAGGAGTGGCTGAGGGTTATTCCACTCATTTCACTCCTGAAACGATATCTGTATCCGCTCTTAATGAACTGGCTTAGAAGGTTGAGGTCTATCCAGGCTACGTCCACACGTAGATGGTTCTTTTTTTTTTTTTTTTAACGCAGCTTTTTCTATGTGTTTGGACCTTTTGTCCACACGTAAACAGCATTTTGGATCACTGAAAACTGAGATTTTTAAAAACTCCTGCCAGGGTGGAGATTTTTTGCATTTACATGTGGACGAGGAAAACTGAGATTTAGTCACGCAATGTCAAAGGTGTGCGCCACGTTATTGTTTACATGAGATGAATTTCAACAATGGTGGATATAGACAAAATACTGTTGCTGTTAATCTTACAATCTACAGTTTTTACATGCTTACATATCAAAACACAGTTACTGTCCCTCCATTTACAAAGACAGAGGCGTCAGAGTGAACTTTGGACGTGGCTTTTACATTCAGCACAGACACTTTCACAACCCAAATCCTGATGCCAACGCTGTCGTTGGGTTTAAATACATAATTAAATTATGTATTCTGCATAGATTTTGTCCATTTCTAAGTTTTGAGTCTAAACCAGCCATATTTCACAGCACTGTGACTTTTGATTATGAATCACTCAGACTAATGTAAAACTTTTCAGTTTCTTTCTTAATTGAATAAACTCTGGCCAAGAGAGCCAGTGAGACAAAATTCAAAATACTGTCTTTACTTATTAACATTTGAAATGATACAGAAGCTTGAAAAGTAACACAAAATTAGCTGTGTTTCCAGAAAAAACACAAAAACTTTTCAGAAGTACTTAAGGTTTTGTGAGGGCACAAAACCCCGTTTACCCTGTTTAAGCTTCTAGACTTCTGATTGGCCAACATTTCTATACGGTTAGGATTTGCCATGTTCTTGACAGAGTTTGACTTTATTTTTGGCATTTACATGTAGATGGAGATATTTTTCAAAACTGCATGTGTGGATGGGATTTAAAGTAAAAAAAAAAGAAAACGGAAAATCTCTGTTTCAAAAATTCGCACGTAGGTTTGGACGTAGCCCCAGAAGAGCAGTGGGGACAGTACATCTTGGTATTTTCAATTGAATTAAATTTTAATCATACAGTGCTAAATCATAACAACCGTTACCTCAAGATTCTTTGTATTATTGTAGTCTTTACCTTACAATGTAGAGTAAAGCAGAGAAAACCCAAACAATCAGAAGCCCACGATGAGCAAGCACTTGGAAACAGTGGAAAGGAAAAACTCCCCTCTAAAGGAAGAAACCTATAGATCAGTTGTGGGTGGTGGGAGGGAGTCGTAGGCTTTCTTGTAGTCAATGCAGGTGGTGCTCAGGTTAGTCTGCCTGGTCTTAGGGTCCTGGTGTACTGCTCTGTTTAACAGAAGCTGGTCATTTGATCCTCTGGTGTTGTTTTCAATGCCCAGTGCTCATGTAATGATTCATGTGCTTATTCAGCTCGGTTGCTATGATACTTGAGAGGAGCTACCATGTTGTGAAAAAGCAGGCAGTTGGCTAGTAGTTCAACAGTGTTATACCCTTGTGGAGCTCCTTCATGATCGCTATTGCTCTGCCCTGTGTTAGTTAGTCCAGATGAGTACCCGCTTTTGGCAGCCTATTTAGTTGTGCCACCAGGCAATCATTGAATGAATGTCTTTAGCTTCTTCAGCCAGTAGGCATTGTTAGGACCTGGTGCTCTCCAGCTCTTCTTTCTGGAGTTTTTGGATGCCGGCCTTTGTGAAGGTGACTGATTCTTGTTCTGGGAGGTTAGTTTGGTCTGCTCTTAGTCCATGATATTGATATTGTGTGACACCTTTCTTATACATATTCCTCCAGTACTGCTCAGTCACAGCTCTGTGTGGGTCTGATCTTCTACTACTGTTTCTTTGCAGTGGGAGTACACCTTTTCTGTGATGCATCTCTTCAGCCTAGTGGCCAAAGCTGTGAGCCTTTTTTGATGGTTTCAAGAACTTTATAGATATCTTGTTGTATTTCTTATTTGTCCAGGACCTGTCTCTTACGATGCCCTTTGCACCTCTGTTAGCCGACTAACATCCTTCTAGTCTTCCCTGAATTTGCTTTCTAGCCTTCTTCTTTTTCTACATGCATTTTTAATCTTATATCCAAGTGTGGCAGTGGCATATATGAGCTTACTGGTGTCTGTGATGCTGGTATTAGAGATGGTGAGCAGAGCTCTGTTCTCTGTGAGGATCTCCTCTGATGAGACTCAGGGAGCCGGGAGAGTTGTGCTCTTGGTTGTGTGGCTACATTAAGTCTGCCCACAATCTTCATCCTCAGCCCAGTAGATGCATCATCTACAGTTACACTGCTCTCTGCCTGAGTTAGCTCATCATATTTATATGGTTAACTGTTGTTCCCATTGTGCTGTAGCCGCGGGATCTCGCAGCTTTGATGGTAGCCTCCGCTTATTGATGTTCTTGCACTGAGCTACCGTCTGACTATCTTCTGACTTTCATTCCTCTTCTCTCCAGAGCATACCTCCACCTTCTTCCTACGGTCACTACAGATCACATCAAATGTTATCTGCAAACAACATGGTCCACAGAGACTCCTGCTTCAGCTCATCTGTCAGCCTGTCCAAGTACAGAAATCTGCTGTATATGTGTGTGTGTGTGTGTATATATATATATATATATATATATACATAAACCAAAATAAATCAGAAGTTTGGTTAAAACCACTATTAATGATGCACTGATATTCAGGGTACCTGCGATGTGTCAAGAAGCTGCCGTTAGCATGACCAGAACCGTCACAGCCTGGTGTTGGGCAAGATGGGCCCTCGGTCTTGAAGGTCTTCCAAGAGAAGGGTGTGCCATTTAGAAGACCTTCCTTCTGCCGGCGTGCTGCTAGTGGACATCCATAAGCACTGCGATGAGTGGCGTACTTCCCACTGATGTGGCCCAGGCTATCACAGCCAGGAACAGGACATCTGTAGCCAGGCAGAAAACACTGTCAGGCTAGTTTGGCTTAGGCTAACACAAGACATTTTAAATTTGGTACATAAATTTAGACAATGGCCTCTGAATGGGTTAAAGTAGACAAATGTGTCATTTATCCCATTTGTCCCATCATTGAAATCCTTTCCATTTTTCTACAGGAAAGAATAGAGGCATAGTTTTAAAATAAGTAAGATATTATCCTCGTCACAGGGTCAGTGTGCTGTCCTGTGACAGCCCTGAAGGTGGTGTAAGAACTAAAACTCCATCATTCATCTGAATCATCACAATTCATCTTCTGATACTTAATATCTATAATACATTTCTTTTGAGTAAAGTAAACCAAATTATAATCTAACACACACACGGTGCTAATGAGCTATTGTTGCAAACCTGAGCAGCTCAGAATCTTCTTTGTCATCCTTGGTAGGGGTTGATTTGACTCCACTTTTCTTGGCTCGGGGGCATCCAGACAAACTGGCACAGAGGAAGAAAGTGGACCACACAGAAAAGACAAAGCTTTGCTTAAACATAGGCTAAATAAAATTCTTTAAAAGAATGACCTCAAAAAGTAAAAAAGTCATTTGTATATTTTGAAATATGTAAGCTAATATGGGTGAAGCTGATTCTGTTTAATGCGCATTTTAACAGTTTACAAGGACTCAGTACATTTACAGTGAGTTTATGTGAACATTATATTCTGTTAGCTTAATGTTTGTCACTCAATGTCAGCTTCTGTCTTAGTGAGACTGGTGGACTGTGTAAGCAGTAGGGACCAAGAAAATAAGTCTACACACAGACTTTTTTTTTTATTATTGCCAAAGTGTGACATAAATACACTGAGTAACTGATGTAGTCTGTAACGAATATGTGATTAGGGAGGCAAACTCTCACCTGCGATGTGAAGCATAGTTTCCAGTGATGTGGCCTGATCCATCACAACCTGGAGTTGGACACCTGAGACAAACACACACACACGCACGCACACGCAAACACGTGCACTTATTCAATTTGCAAATTTAAATTATTAGCACATTGCTGGTAAAAATGATTTTTTCCACCAGATTACTTAGAATCAATTTTTTTTTGTTTCCAATTTTTGATATATTGTATTATATCAAAAATATTAGTATTTTATATTAGTTTAAAAAGGAGAGCAAGGACAGAGCTGTAGCTGTGGAGGTGAGAGACGGGAGAAAGCACACATACTTTAGTTCTGCTGTGTGGGCAGCCATGAGGGTCCGAAGTGATTTATCAGCAAGAGGACAGCCTGACAGACTGAAAGATAGGTTAGAGAGAGAATGTCAGAACACCAGACAGATCAGAATGTCTGAGTATGAGTGAAGGAAAGAGCCAGAACCTGAACTAGACTGCAGAGCCAGGACAGAATTGAGCAGGATACACAGCAAGGACAGAAATGGTATTATTTTAAATTCAAGTAGTGTCATTGTTAGCTTCCCCTAAATATGTTCTTTGGCATAACCAGAGTCATCTACTCTGAATGGTGTAAATTGTAAATGTAACAGTCTACTGTTTGCTGAAACATCTGAAAGGTCTCGTTTGTTCAAATGAAGAGAGAATGAAGGGAAATCCTCAAAAGTTTCACTGCGTATCCTCTACATATAGTAACCATGTATTAGTTTTCAAAGGAGCTTGGAAAGAAAAGCGTCTGGACTTCTTTAAGTTGCTTGAAGACGTTTCATCTCTCATCCGAGAAGCTTCTTCAGTTCTAAGGTCAAATGGTGGGGAGTCCCAGATTTAAACCTAGTGGGAGTATCCCCCCAAAGAGGGACAAAAGGACCCCCTGATGATCCTCTAATCGCCTGAACCAAAGTGTGAAAATGGGTGTGGGTCCCAATCAGCCAGGGTTTCGGGTGAGCTCATTGTGAAACCTGGCCCCACTTTATCATGCGAATTGCTGAGGTCAGATGAAACCTGGCCCCACCTTATCATGCGAATTGCTGAGGTCAGATGGCCCGATATGTGAGTGGGCGTTAAGGCGTCTGGGGAGGGAACTCAAAACTGGATTATAGATGGCAGACAGTTGGTGTCGTAAACCACCGCCTCTGTTCAAAGATGGTCGCTCACAGTGGAACTTAGAACTGAAGAAGCTTCTCGGATGAGAGGTGAAACGTCTTCAAGCAACTTAAAGAAGTCCAGACGCTTTTCTTTGCAAGCTCCTTTGACTACGATGACCTGGATGACTGAGAACCTACACAGACATGTATTAGTTTGTTTCATTACGTGAGGTCAGGTGTGAGAGGTCCCAGTTGTCTGTGCTAATGTGCTGGACAAACACTGAAGCAATGAAGATACAAATTTTACATGAGCCATTTCATTACAGCTGAAGAAACTTTTTCAATGCGTGTACCATGCTACCCCTGCCCCCCCCCCCCGAGACCCCACCCACAAAATGGGAATCTATGTAAAACCTAAATAAATAACAATAAAATTCCAAAGCTATAAACAATTTGAAAAAATGTCTTTAGCTGAGAGCTGTTAGAAAAACTAGTTTTAGTTATTTGCAAAATAAGGAGATAAGAAATAGAAATCTCTTAAAAGTTACACTTAGTGACACTTTTCATTTCACAATTCAAACACTTTCAGTGTGGTGCTAGATTGCAGCCAAGTATGTGGTTTAGTATTGTCTTGCTGACATAAACAAGGCTTTCCCTAAACCTAGCAAACATACCTGTGTGGGGTCACAGTGGGTAGATGTGGGTGAACCGTGAGACTGTGTTGGCTGGGCAAATCCACACTTGCCCTGCCCACACAATTTTGACCTTTGGGTTCCCTTTATGGGTTTTAAAAAACTATTATGGTTGGGTAGGCTAGCCCAAGTGTGCCCCATAGTGAAATTTTGCCCATTTGTGTCCCCCAGAAGGAATTCTGTGGGCACTTAACTGTGTGGACCATGTGTGGGCACACCCCGTTTAGTGAGTGATAAGCATTGGTTTTGTCCTGCTCACACAGCCCCTCAGTTCATGGGCACATTTGCTGGTATATTATTTATAATACAAAAGTAAAGGTGTTTCATATCTTCTCTAAAATAGATGAAAACATGAAATGATAGAACATGTTTTATTACAATGTCAGAAATATAAGACTGAGAGAAGATGACTGATTTAAAACCTGAGTAAAATTAAAGTTATACTTGCTCTAATTGATATACTGCAAAAGAGCTCAACAAGTAAAATATATTAGGCCAGTATCTGAGCATACTGTAGATCTGTTGCAGGTCTACAGTGGGACACACTGTGGGCCATTCTCTTGTTAGTGTGGGCAGCTCACAGTCAGCCCACATTATGGGCTGTCCCACTGAGGCCCCGCACTGTTGGACCAAGATATGGTTTGCATTTCATGCTTGAACTGGACCCCTGATCAGCCTACTATGGGCCTTAGTAGGGTAGTGAAATGTAAGCCCCGTAGGTCTATTCCTAGTGGCTTTACACAGCCTCAAGGGGGCATGCTGTCATCATCTGGATTGCAGCATATGATCCTAAAAACTTGTATATATCATCTGGCATATTGCTCTCTTTCTCGCACTTTCTCTCATAAAATTGTATAAAAGCAGATCAGAGTCTGGTCAGAGGTTGAATAGACAGGTCATTATTTAGCACTTTTCTTCTTTATCTGAGCACTCAAAGTGCTTTACACAACCTGCCTCAGTCACCTATGCACACAAGCACTTTTTTCTATGCAAGTGCTTTCTATCTACCACCTACAGGGTGCAACGGCATTACTTCAGGACTGTTTTGGATGAAGTGATTAGAGCATGTTGTATAATATGTGATACATGTGCCCTACACACTAACTTATGGCACTTGGAGAAAAAGATGAGTTAAGCCAGGATTCTGCTTATCATTTTCTCTTTAGTTTTTAGTGCAATCATCCCACAGCTGTCTCTCTGACTGGATTGAACACCTTACTCTCAAATTGGATTTTGGACTTATTGTCATGATCCTGGGTTTTTTGGCCCAGCATTTTGAGTTTTCTTGTGTTTTGATATTATTTTGGATTCTAATTTATATTTAAGTCCACTTTGTTATTCTAAGGATTTATTCTACAGTACCTAGGTTATTCTGTTTAGCCTTTTGATTATTAGATTCCCCCTTGTGTCTTTGCCCTCTGTGTGTCTGTGTTTATCTATGTTGTGAGTCTTTGTGTCTTGCTTCACTCATGTTTCATTCTGCTCCCCCTTGCCTGTCATGTTATCCATGTTTCCCCAGTCATGTCTCTGTTTGTCTGTCTGCACCTCTCTGAGTGTGTTCCCATTATTTCCTGTTTTACTTTGGTAGTCTCCTACACCATGTTTTGCTTGCCTCTCTTACTTTGAAGCTACCTTGTCTCATGTGTAATGTTTAACTGTACATGCTCCATGCCCCAGCTGTGTTCCCCACGAGTTTCCTGTTCCCTCGTAATTCCCTGTATATTTAAGCCTTTTGTTTTCTTCTGTCCAGCGTGGCGATCTCTCTCATTCCTGGCTGTGTGAGTCTCTATGTGTTAGTTTATAGATGTACCAGTATAGTTTTGTGTTATTTCCCCTTTCAGCAAATAAATCTGTCCTATCTTGTTCAAGCTGCACCACAGTGGTGCACCTTGTCAGCTCGTTGGTATGTTGACTGGTCAACTGACAGCAAGGCTCTGCGACTTTTGAACTGAGGATGGATGGTAAGGATGGATGTTAATGCCTTTCTGGAGACCATTTTCAAGGACACAGTAAGATGTATGCCCTCCGCACTGGGAGACACGCCTCATACCCCCATCATTAAAAAAATCAGCACCACCCAGAATTTACAATAGCTTATTTCCACAGACAATAAGACTGTTAAACTCACTGTGATATGCAGAACAAAGCCACTTTTGGAAATAGGTATAGTGAAAATGCCAACATTTTATCACTATTTAATCAAAACACCCACAATGAATAGCAAAATAATTGTTTTTCCAAAATTTTAAATACCTCATACAAAATGCTATTTCTATTTTGTTTGAAGTAATTATTTTATCAGCAGTTTCTCAGTTCTTTTTTTTTTTTTTCTTGTTCAGTGAGAGAAATCTCACTCATTATGTTTTAGGTTTGAATAAGTGCATTAAAGTCAGGTTCAGTGTTTGAGGTGGAAATAAGAAGGACACTCACATCAACAGCAAGGTCCGCCTTCCCTTCTGCACCTGAGAGCTCAAGGATGTCCTTGCCTTCCTTTTCACAAAACTAGCACTGGCTTACAATAACACCTCCTGTCACGATCCTGGGTCTCTGACCCAGCGTTTTCAGTTTACGTTTTGAGTTCTTAAGTTATTCCTTTATTATGTTGAGTAATTGGATTATCTTTTGGTTGCCTTTAGTTTATTTATGTTTCACTTAGGTCTTCTGTGTTAGTCTGTCATGTTTCTTGTCTTCTTGTCCATGTTGTGAAGTTGTATTGTCATGTCTGCTTTCCACTTTGTTTCCTGTTTTATTTTGATAGTCTCGGTCCTATGTCAGCGTAGTCCGCTTTGCTTCCTTTGTCTCGATTAGTGTCAGCTGTTTCCCCATGTGTTTCCACTTCCACTAATCACCCTTGTGTGTATTTAGTCTGTGTATTTCTGTCAGGTTGTCTGTTGTTCACGTCATGTTCTCCACACCATGTTTCTAAGTTTCATGTCCACGTTTTTAATGTTGTTTGTTTTGTTCACCCAGTTTAGGTTAATGTTAGTTTTGCTTCAGTTTGCCTTGCCCTTTGTTTGTACCCTTTAACAGCCTCATTAAACATCTCGCTTTTTGTTAATATTAAAGTTTTCTTTCACATTCTTTGTGTCTGCATTTTGGGTCCTCTTTGCAAATTCATACAGTGTGCTGCCGCATACTGTGACACCTCCTGGTATATAGCACAATGCAAAAACACCAATTTCAGTTCTGGTTTGGACAGCCAATCATAAAACCTGCCGGTTTGTTCCATTTCAGGCCAGGCCTATCTAAGCAGGCAGTCACTTCTATAAAAAAAAATCACTATATTTGTGGTCACTTTCACTCTTTAATTGTTTCAGTGTACAAAGATGGAATATCGGGCCTATGTCATAGACATTGCAGCTTTAGTCCAGAGACAAGGAGAAAAGGTCTAGCAAAGATTCAAATGTCTGTTCCCACTCTGCATCAGACCAATTGTTGTACTTTTTTGTGTGTTTAGCTTCATAATGTTCATTCAAACTGGAATCCTTAAACACAGCTATCTGTTCTCCATAAACTAAGAAGATGGCTTTACCTGACGTCAGTAAATAAGTACTAAGAAGCTCATGTTTACATTCTTCATAAATGTTTTTATTTAATGTGAGCTGATAACTTTGAAGGCCAGCTTCTTTCATAAAACTCTGTTCCAACGCATTTAAAGTGAAGCTGCATTCGCTTGCACAGGAAAAACAAACACAGTTGCCTTCAAAATAACAATAAAGTTGTATTGTGTGGTGGTTGGAATATGACAAACTATTTGATCTCATGTGGACTGGCCACATGTTGGATGTGCCACAGATGCTGTACAATGTCCAGGTATGTTTCAAATCATTTCATTCTTACACCTTCACTGCTTACTCAAAAAGTAGGTCCATATTATCCAAACATCAGTGACACGGGTTCAAAACTGGTCTAACGCATTCTAGGACAAGTGGCAGAAACATTATCTGTTCCCACTACAACCTCACAGAAGTGGACATCGGAGCAGCCAACCTTAAACAAAGAAATGTGATGCTTGTCAAGTATTGATGAAAAAGAACCAGCTGGCCTGTTGTCGTTATCACTTACTGTATCCTCCAATAAAGACAGATTGGTATGGAATGTGCGAGTCACCAGGAAAGAGGGACCAAAGCTATATGTCAGCTGTGGGAATGAGATGGCCTTGCACACTATTCTCCCAATGACTGAAATGTATTTTGACTTAAAACTTGTTATATAACTATGGGAAACCTTTTCTGTTTGTTTATTTTTGTTTATTTATAAGGAACCCCATTAGCTTCCACAACAGTGGTTGCTAATCTTCCTGGGGCCAAAACCATCAAATACAATCAAATAAAATATTACACAATAAAGTGGATACCAAATATCCGCATAATTTGGCTCTTATATCCACAGTAAATGTTTACAATTAAGAAAATATAAGCATATAAATATTAATGACACTGAAACAAAATACACAAATTTCCATTACAAATGACATTGCCCTCTTACAGTATTTACAATGAATTAAAAGCTGCCTAAATAGGCTTATAAGTGATTTTTAAAATTATGAATAGAAGCCAATTCTCTAAGTGCGTAAGGCAACTTATTCCACTGAAAAGGTGCTCTAAATATAACAGAGTTTTTCAAAAAGTTGCGTTTAACTCGAGGAGTTACTAAATTGCGGTTTGTTGAAAATCGTGTACTATGATTATGTATTTCATCTGGATATTGCAACTGAGCAGAAAAAAAAATATGGTGTGTTTAACAGTATTGCTTTCTTTAAAAATACAAGTAAGCCATCATATAATTCAGCTTGTACAGAAAGCCAAGAAAGTTTATCATGCATTTTATCGATATTTGTATAGTATGAACACTTTAACACTAATCTGGCTGCCTTGTTCTGGACTAACTGAAGTCTGTTCAGAGCTGACTCACTGTTACCACTTCATTGTATCCTAGATGAACATGTTCATTTGTTACTTAGACAAAGTTTACTTCTTTGATTCCACCTTCTTGCATGATTTGGGATATGCATGTTTGCAAATTTGTTGCTGTTCAATAATGTCATCAGTAAGTCCACAGTAAGAGTGTTGCTGTTGAGGGAAAGCAAACAATGTTCTTCATGATTGATGCACCTTCTTCAGCTTGAAATTGTCTTTTAAAGCACTGTTGGTATGTAATCTAAAATATGAGTTTTGCTTCTGTCAATGAAGAATAAAAAAAATTGGCACAGAGTTTAGTAAAGAAAAAAACGAGCGAGTATTTTCTATGTGTCTTGTGATTATTCATTTTAAAGACATGAGAATGGAGGCTAGAGTCTTTTCCAGCTGTCATAGGATGAGAAGGCAGGGTACACCCTTGTCATGACTTTATTCCAAGGCTCTCACGGCAATACAGACAGCAATTCATGCTGATATTTATAGATCTGGCCAATAGGAAGAACATGCCCACACAAGAAACCAGCAGGTGGATATTTCCTCAGTTTTGCCCAAGTTCACCTGGTCTAAGTATAGAGAGGGAACCTGAACCCTCCTGTCATTGTGCTTATTCTGAGGAGAGGAAGAGTTTGGTCTGACTGCTGACTTCAGCCAGGTATTGGATGTAGAGGGCAGTATAAGTAAATACAGTATTTTGGTAATAATGTGTGAGAAGCTTGAATGCTTTGCTTTTCCTGCAGTGAACACAGCTATAGACACACACTAGGAAAGTCACAGGACTGGATGCCATAAAAGTAATGTGTCAGCAGAGATGGGCAGTAACGTGTAATCCGATTACTTTTTTCAAGTAACGCGTAAAGTAAGGGATTACTATTGCAAATTAGATTACTGTTACTTTCCCGTAAGCACGCTGTGTTACTGCATTACTAAACCGTGATTTTGTTTGTAAGAGTGTCTCATGACAACGAGGTACGAGCGTGTGATGTCCGTGGCAGCAACAGACGTGTGTAGATCAACAATGGATAATATGGAAGACGGGAGAGAGTACGACCATGCAGCTTTTAAAGCTTGGAAGTACTCACATTACTTTGAGTTTGATTCCGTAAAAAGGGTAAAATTAAACTTCAAATCTGAGCAAGCACCGAGCACGCTGCCACGGGAATGTGAAATTCACAGAGAAACCCCCGGATCCCCCCACTGACATGACCACTGCGGTGGCAAACCTCCACCAGTCCTACTCCTGCTAAACAGGTGAAAGTAGATTTAAGAGTGGCATGACTTAGTGCTGCTGAATCTTTGATTTGAGTTTTTTCTTTTGCTGTGCATTACTTGGATCTATTTGAAAGAGTGAGTGTAAACGCAACACATTATTTTATTTTATATGCTGAATATGCAGAAAACAGGTATAACTGTTAAACAATTTTCTTCAAGTCAAAGACAGTTACATATAATAAAATGTTTGCTCGATGCAATGTGCATAAAGTTAAAAGATTAAAACTAATAAAACAATTTTTAAAAAGAGGCTTTTCCATTTGATTCAATTTTATATGATGGATTATGCAGAAAAATGGGCTGAAAGGTCTATTGCTTTATTACCTATTCAGATTGTGTATCATGTTTTTAAACTAAGTAATAAAATAATAAAGTATATAATTACTGTTGAAAATAAGTAATCAGTAAAGTAATGGGATTACTTTCTTGGAGAAGTAATTAGTAACTAATTACTATTTTCAAGTAACTTGACCAAACTGTGTGTCAGTAATGGTGAACAGTGTTCTGACTGCTGTCTGACATACTTAGTAAAGACAGGCTAATGAGATTTTTCTTTCTTTTTTTTACAGGCCAAAATGAATGATTTTTTTTTTGCTATAATCACACTTTGAAAACAGCAGAAGCAAACACTGGACATTACTTCAAAGCTAGATTTGAGGTCTTACCTCCGATGTGATGCGTAATTGCCAGTAATGTGTCCACTGCCATCACAGCCTGGAGTAGGACACCTAGGGTCAAGAACACATTCACAGATCAGTGTAGTGCTTCTACAGATTTTTCAGAAAACAAAAGCTTTCTTGTGCACATATCCTGTGTCTTGCATTGTCTTTTGCTCCCATGTTTTCATTTCATTTCATTTAAATACTCTCCTTTTCTAAAAGAGAAACTCATAATTACATATGCAATAAAGCAAGCAACAAAAACACCTGTATAAATCGACTGGTACTTAACTATAACACTTTTCTTTATATATATATATGTATATATTTTTTATTAGTTTTTTTTTCCATTTTCACAAATAGTACATAATTACATAACATAATAAAGTGTACAGTTCAGAGCCATAAACCCCCCCCCCAAAAAAAACACCCCACAAAGCAATAAACAACCCCCAAAACAAAGCAAAAACAAAAACAAACAAACAGACTGAGAACTAAACGCAAAACAAAACACCAGCTCAGATCCATCTAAAAAGTAAATAAAGAATACAATACAGTACAATACCTGTGGTCCCAGTAGTACGTTGCAGTTTGAACACTCAAGAGAATCCTTGTAACATAATACTAGAGACATCAGGTTCCACATAGTTCAAGTATGGTTCCTACACCTTGAAGAATTGGTCTGTTTTTGAGTGCAGTACACATGTAAGATATTCCAATGGCACTAGATCCAACACTACTCTTTTCCAACCTTCAATAGTTGGTGCTTTTTCATTAATCCATTGGAGTAGTATATTCTTCCTCACCGCATAGGTGAGAATACAATACAACCTCCTATTATTCTTGGATATTAACCGCCGGCTGGGGAGACTCAGTATGAGAGACAAAGGGTCCATCTCCAATTTACAACCCAAAATCTTCTCCATTTCAGATAACACATTAGACCAATATTCTTGCAATTTCAAACATGAACAGAAGCTGTGAGTTAGGGTACCAATTTCTGTCTTGCATTTGATGCACATGGGTGAAAGGGTAGGATTATATTGATGTCTGCGAAATATGGATATATGCATTCTGTGTATGATTTTTAACTGTATTGCTTTGGTACGATTACAAACTGAGATTGATTTGGCATAACTCCAGACATGTTTCCACTATTCATCATCAATTATTATACCTAACTCCTTTTCCCGTGTGCCTTTAAGCCTCTGTGACATCACTGAAGGTACAGAATATAAAGCCGTAGAAAATATCTTCACAGGTACCTCTTTATCTGTTAAAAATAATAATTTCTTAACATGAGAGACTTCATGACTCTCACTGAAGTTAGTACTGTGCAAGATATAATGCCTTATCTGTAAATAACGGAAAAAGTCATGTTTGGGGAGAGAATATTTCTCAACCATTTGGTCAAATGGCATAACCACATTGTTGGAGAATAACTCCCTCAGTCTGTGAACTCCTTTGTTCTTCCATTCCTTAAAACCTATATCAAACATCCCCGGGTGAAAGTGAAGATTATTCACAATAGGGGTGAACATAGATGTTAACTTCAACCTTCCCTCAATTCGACATACTGACCGTCAGGCCTTAAGTGTATTAAGTGTGATTGGATTATCACAGCCCGATCTAATATCTTTAAAGTTCTTAAAGAACAGTTATTAAGGGACAGTTAGTCCCTTAATGGATACTTTGAAAGAGAGGTTTCAATCCCCAACCAGATAGAGTGTGAATTATTTGTGACCCAGTCATGAATATAGCACATGTCTAGTACTCAATTGATATGTACTAATACAGGGGTGGGCAACTCCAGGCCTCGAGGGCCGGTGTCCCTGCAGGTTTTAGATGTGTCCTTGAACCAACACAGCTGATTTCAATGGCTAAATTAGGTCCTCAACATGTCCTGAAGTTCTCCAGAGGCCTGGTAACGAACTAATCATGTGATTCAGGTGTGTTGACCCAAGGTGAGATCTAAACCTGCAGGACACCGGCCCTCGGGGCCTGGAATTGCCCACCCCTGTTCTAATATTTGGTAAATCTAAACCCCCTACTGAACCTGGGAGCTGTAGTGTAGCCATCTTAAGTTTTGGTCTGCGTTTGCTCCATATAAAAGAGCTTAGCCAGCTATTCAGATCCTTCATCACCCTATTTGAAATTATAACTGGAATAATTTGAACAGGATATAACAGTTGAGGCAAAATATTCATCTTAACCACTGGTATACGTCCTAGTCAGGAAACAGGTAGGGAATTCCATCTCTCCAAATCCTGCTTTACCTTCTTGAACAGAGGGGCAAAATTTGCTTTATACATTTGTTTAAATTTTGGAGTTATAAATAGTATACAAAATCTGTGGGGGACCTCTTGAAGAGGAAAGAAAACAGTCCAGTTGGCACTGAATTAAGGCTCCCAGTTGGCATAGCCTCCGACTTAGTCAAATTTACTTTATAACCAGAAAATTGACTAAATGTATCAATAATGTTAAGTAAAGCTGGTACTGATGTCTTGCATCCAGAGAAAGCACCAAACCGCCCATGTTCCTTTGCTGAGCAGCCTGAATTAGACTGAGAAGGGGCCTGACATTGTTACGGGAATTACGGCCTTTTATAAAGCCTGTTTGCTCTTCGTTAATAATTAGAGGCAGGAGAGTTTCGAGTCGAGTAGCTAATATTTTAGAAAGTATCTTCTGGTCCACATTTAGAAGAGCTATCGGTCTATAAGAGGAACAAGACTCTGCACACTTCCCCTTCTTCAAAATAAGAGAGATATTAGGTTCCCTTACAGTCTGAGGTAATCTATTACGTAAGAACGAATAACTAAACATATTAAGTAATGGGTCTATTAACAGCTCACTGAATTCTTTATAAAATTCTCTACTAAAACCATCAGGTCCTGGGGCTTTTCCGTTCTTTAAAGTTTTTATAGCGTTTAGTACTTCCCCCTCTAGAAATGGGAGCATTAAAGGTGGTCTGTTGTTTTGTTGCTATGGTAGGCAGATTGAGCCTGGAGAAGAAATCCTCCATTAATTCCAATGCGTCAACTGGTTGTTCAGATGTATATAGTCTACAATAAAATTCTTTGAAGATGTTATTTATGGTTTTACTATCATATACGCGCTCATTCTGAGCATCACAAATAACTGTAATAACTTGTGTTTCGGATCTTTTCTTGGTAAGATATGCCAAGTATTTTCCGGGTTTGTTTCCATGTTCATAAAATCTTTGTCTAGTAAACTTAAGGTTAAGCTCTTCATCTTGCGTAAAAAGGCTATCTAAAGTTGATCTGACAGCAGATATCTCTTGCAGTAAGGCAGGAGTTGGGGAGTCAACATAAGTACTTTCTTTTGTTTTAAGTTCTGTCATTAACTGATTCTGCTTCCTCAATTTCTGCTGCCGCTTATTGGTATAATTTAATAGTTTCCCACAGTAGGGCGGAGTCATTTGTTGACTGCCGGTTGATGTACAAAAAATATCTAAACTCAGTGTTGAAGTAAGATATAAATGTATGGTCCTTTAGAATAATTGTATTTAACTTCTAGTATTTTGCTCTGTTTACCATATCTTTGAGAGAGAGATCCAGCATTACATTGGCATGGTCTGAGATTATAATACTACCAATTTCACACGATAAGACTAAGTGCAACAATAGCCCTGGTAAAAAAAAAAAAATCAATCCTAGTTTTATTCTCCATACATCTACAAATCTCAAATCTTCACAGATAGAATTAAGTGCCTTAGCTTGTGGTGAGAGAGGCAAAGGCTTGTAGGGGAGCCTGTCAATAACAGGATTCAGTATACAATTGAAATCTCCCCCCACTATAGAAATGTCAGAGTTAATCTCAGCGAAGTCTGTAAATACTGTGGTCATAAAATCAGACGGATGAGCAGGAGGGTAGTAAACATTCAATATAGAAACAACCATACCCAATAATATTCCCTTGACTATAACATACCTTCCGTGCTTGTCCTTGACACACTCTGTATTTGAAAAAGGGGGGCTTTTCCTCACAAGGATTGCACCCCTCTACTTCTTGGGGTAAATGAGGAGAAAAATACCTGTCCAATTCCACCTTGCTGTAATTTAAGGTGTTCTACATCATCTAAATGTGTTTCTTGCAAGAGTGCAATATCAATGTGTTCTTTTTTCAGAAAGGTGAGTATTTTTCTCCTTTTAATAGGATTATGGACCACTCTTACATTCCATGTACACAAATGCAGCTGATTACTTGCCATATTATTTAAGTCACCTACTGATAGACAAGTTACTGAGGAGTAGTGTCTTCCTGCCTCTGTTCCAGTGAATGAAGCAGCGAAACGGCCTCCTTCGGGGTGTTAAATCTCCTCTGAGTCCCGTTCACCATTACTCTCAAGGTAGCTGGGTATAGTAATGCATAGTCCACATTCATCTTCCTCAGCCGCACCTTTACATCATCGAAAGCTTTCCGTCTTCGAACGACCTCAGCCGAATAATCATTAAAGAAGGAAATCCTAGATTCCTTACATGTGGGGCTGTCCTTGTTAGATCGGTGGGATCCAAGCCGACGAGCCGCCTCCATCACGCATTGTTTATCTGCATAGTGGCCTGGGACGTTGATCAACGCCGGGCTTCGGTGCTGAGGATCGGTGTGCTCGGTCAAGTTTCAGCCTCCCTGCCTTTGTGTCCATCTGGAGGTACTCCGGGATCCACTTTTCAAGGAACTTAACTGGATCTGGGCCCTCCGTGCCTTCAGGTAAGCAGACTATACGTATGTTGCACCTGCGACCTCGGTTGTCAAGTTCATCTTTATGTTCTAGCATCTCATGTATTTGTTTCTTGAGTTGTGCCAGCTTAGCCTCTGATAATGTCGCCGTGTCCTCCACATCAGCAATCCATTTCTCCGCCTCATTCATTCTGGTGGCGATCGCCTGCAGCTGTGAGGTCTGTTTTTTAATAGCTTCGAGAACAGTAGAAATCTTGGAGTCAATTACTTTAGTAAGATTATCAATTATTCTATCCAAAGCGTGAACAATACTTGGTTCCATAGAGCCGGGACTAGCAGACATGCTCAGTATCTCTGGTATGATGCCTAGCTCCTCTTTGTTTTCAGCATAACTGGGAGTTTTCCTCAATGATTTTTTTGTACTTCTGTCCGAGATTTTTAGGAAGTAACTGTCCAGGTTCATGTCAAAACACTCCCCTTTGGAAATTCTGTACTTGACGCCGTTCAAATATAAAGATATGAGATAAATATTAACAAATACCACTGGAGCTCAATCAGCCACGATGTCTACTCTACGGCGCCATCTTGAATTCCCCCATAACACTTGTCTACTCTGAGTACTCTTTTGTGCTTTTTACTACAAGCTTCATTCACCCAACCACACACATGTTCAAACCTTGGTGCCCGCTCTAACATTCACACACACCCTCCAGTTGTGAGTCAGGAGCATTGGGAGGAACTTGAGTTCAGTACTTGAGGATACTGACCCACCCACATTCTGCTTGGTAGATGACCTGCTCCATGTCCTCAGCCACAACCGTTCATGTGTCACCTTCTGTCACCTTGCTCATTTTTCAGAAAGAAAAATGAGTAAGGTGACAGAAAGTGACAAACAAGAGACAGAAACCTTCTGTCTCTTGTTTCTTGCTCACCCTGGCTAAATAATAGAACTTGTGGTCTTCAGCATGCCTGTAGAAAAGCAGAGCAGCTATGAAAGACCACGGGTTTGTTTGTTTATCAAACAATGAGACAGTGAAAGAGGCTATTTTAACAGAGCGTTATATATTTATCAGTGACTTTGTAGATAAGATGAAATTATCTTTATGTTCCTCCCATTATGAAGATGATCACCAGTGTCCTGAGTCATGTATCTCCTTCTCTCCAATAAAAGTGAATGACTTAGTTACAGTAATGGGAAAGATGAAACCCTCATCATCCTCGTTAGAGATCTTGCCTCCTTCTGTCCTGTTTGGAACTTTCACAATCACTTCATTGCTGTCTATTATTAGCAACTCACTGAGAAAAGTTTGTGGGTTCTTTCAACACATCGCATTCGATCGGGGACCCCAGTTTACATCCTGCATTTGGAGAGAGTTCTATGCTATTGTCGGTGCCAAGGTTAGTCTTTCCTCTGGCGTCTATCTGCACATTAACAGGAAAACCAAACGAGCCAACCAGGAGTTAGAAGCACTGTCCACCTGGAGCAAGCAGCTATCCTGGATCAACAACACAGTACCGTGACGTCTTTGGCTATGGTGTCTCTACATTTAACATCTATCAACCTCCTCTGTTTCCACCAACTGAAGCTGAGAGTTCTGTCTCTTCTGTGCAGCAGCATCTGGTTAGCTGTTGGCACCTGGAAGGCCACTTAGGCTGCTCTCCGCAGGACAATGAACCAAAATACGCACATTGCTGACTTGCTGACGCCAGGTTTCTGACCAGCCTACTGACCTGGTCAGAAAGTTTGTTTTTCCACAAAAGATGTTCCACTCAGAACAGAACCCAAAAAAATATTACAGTTGCTTATTAACCCTTTGAAACTGAGGCCTTGAATAATCCTTTGTCAGTAGTTTTACACTTCTTATTTAATATGAGGATACAGAAAGTTTTCCATCTGTCCCAAATGAACCCCCACAACCCAAATTTCAAAATTTCTTTGCGAGCACTAATTTGCATGACATATTTCATTGATATAATTTCTCACATGCACACGTCTTCCTGCCCTACTGACATAATCCCTCTTAAATGTATTAAACATTTAACTATAATTTCCTATAAACCCCTCTTGAGATTCCACTGCTTTAGATCATTACAGACCAATTTACAAACTGCCATTCATTTAAAAAAAAATCTTTGCAACTGGGTTTGTTTCTCTGCCACAGCTCTTAATTGTACAGCTGGTTTTCATCACACAAGGTTTGTAAAAAATATTAAAGACTTACACAAGAAGCTCTTTTTTGCTGTCTTTGGGCTGAAACTTGACCTTGAAGCTGGTGGTGGTGACCTCACCGGGGTATTTCCTGTCCTCCAAGTTCTCTTGGTCCTCTTCCTCACCTTCAGATGAGGTATATGAGGGAGCTGTGTACTCCACCTAAAGCAAGGTAAGACATAAGGTGCTTGTAGCAAGGACCCAGGCTGCCAGACAGTTTTTCCCAAATGTGAATATTTTTTTATTTGTGCAAACAATTTAGGAGACAGTCTGCTCCATGCTCTCGTGGCTTCCTGCCAAACAATAACCGAAAGGGAGGAATCCCGTTGAGGCCTGGGGCACCTCCTGCACTGTAAACAACAGAGGGGTTGGTGGGGTGGCTGAAGAAGAATTTAAAATTCATGTTTCGTGCAGTTCTTTTAGTGTACAAGACATGAACAGAGGCCCCTGGCCAGTCAGTATCTCTTTTGGGATGCTGGTTAACCAACTCCGGACACTCCAGGCAGGACATGTGCCATCGGCGCGCATAATCCGCCTGGAAAATCATTTTCCACGGCTTCTTCTTTCGTGCGAGTGTTATGAATCACTTAATAAATCCATCAATTTTAATCACTTGGTCAAAGGCTGAGCATAGGATGTCATCGCAAGACTGTTATAATAGGAAATCGTGTGTGGAGTGAATTACTAGAGGCAGCGGGGCCTCAAGTGAAGTACCTGCCATCTCCTCCTCCCCAGAGTCAGCATCAGATGACCCGCATCACCAGTGAGCATAGACACTACACACCGCTAAAGGTCGTGAATGCATCCCTCATACTGCCCCAAAAGGTTAATAAACCCTGGCCAATCTGTCCCCAGAATTAAGGGATGTGTCTGGTGCGAGCTAACTGCAGCCTTTACTCCATGCATTTTTTCACCTGTATTTAATTTGATTGATTGATTGATCATACTTTGTTCATCCCGAGGGAAATTGGGTTAAGGCTGCCAGCCATGCCAGCGCCATCTTACCCTTCCGGCCATACATACATTACACAAACATCACATGGGGAAGACAGGTCAGACAGGTATAACAATGGTAAATACACAACATGAGGAAATACGAGGAGAAAAAAGAACTCCCCCCAGACTGAGCTCCAACAGGGAGATCTGTTTGAGAACAGAAAAAAAAAAACACCTCAGTGCATACAAAAAGCACATGACTATCAATACACTATAGAAACACAAGACAAGCAACAGGGGAGGGTAAAGGGTAATAGAGAGCCGGTGTAAACAGCGCATCCAGTCCTGCAGCATGTCTGCGCTGGTCCAGTCGACCGCCATCTTCCCCGGGAGGGGACAAGCATCGAAGGCGTTTGGAAAGGGAGGGGGGATGAGTGTGTATCAGTGTATGTGTGTGTCCAGAGTTCAGCTGAGACAGTGTCCTTCGCCCTGCCAGGCTAAGTAAACAGTCTTCCAGCCAACCCAGGTGGCCTTGCATAGGGGAGGAACAGTCTAAGCACCGTCTGTTATCAGGGTGTTTTTGTTCAGCTCCAGCCTTGAGATCACAGCTGGCGCCGAAGTGGTAGCCGCATGAAGTGATGGTGGCTTTTACTTTAGTGCGAACAACTCTTATTCTGAGTGCTTCTCCAAGGTGTAATCCAATTTGCGCTCAGAGGTCTTACTCTGAGTGTTCACGGCAGCTGCAAGCTTCTCCAAGATCTTATCCATGCTGCACTCAATGAGCCCATTTTGAGAACTCACGCCTCGTCCCATCATTTCAATCCCAGCGGGCAGGCTTGTGGGGGTTTGAACAGCCGGTTCCGCTTTCTTAATTCTTCGATAAGCCATGGCCAAGCCAGCTCCAATCAGCAAGAACCCTGTTATCATGGTTCCGAATAGATAGATATCTTCAGCGTCTTCGATCGACAGTCCCGCCAGGCACACGACCCTCGAGTTATGCCACCCGTCCATCAAGTATCCAGCAGGGAAAGTACCTCCAGGACACTCAGGCTCACCCGAGCCCAGACTTCTCGTTGAGAAAAGGGTGTCAATTGCATTCAGGGACCAGTTGATCAAATCCATAATTCCTCTCTGTGAGAGAGTGTTCCAGGGAAAAGTAATACAAAAAACACGAGACTAGACAAGGACACAAGAGGCCAAGCAGGGAAGCTAAGGGAGAGGAGGAGAGGAGAAAAGTGCGACTGCCTTCGTCAAGAGCAAGAGAGCAGCGGCACTATGGCCTATTCGTGATGTTCAGGTGAAAGTCAGCCCAAGCAACCAGACATTCGACTACACTTGTCCCATGCTTGGAATGATCCCGCAGCTTATCTAGGAGATGGCGATGCGCCACTGCCTGCTCCCGGTGCACAGCTACCAGGTCAGCCAGCATCTGGGTTAGCACCTCCACTGGCTGAAAAGAAGTGACTGTAGCAAGGACCCAGGCCGGCAGGAAGTTCTTCCTGCGTGTGAAGGTTTTTTTAAATTTGTGCAAACAGCTTATAAGTCAGTCCACTGCATAATTTCTACAGCCCACTCTCTCTGCAGCTCAGTGATCCTCTCCCCTTAGGTCCAGGGATCCTACTGAAGTAGGGAGCCATGACCAGGTGATGGAGAACATGTGGGGCAGCTCCCCTGCAGCTGAGCCACAAACCATGCCACAGTGCTTAACCTTATTAGACCACCACCCAATGTAAGGGTAATTGAACAGTACTACTTATTCCCTAAATCATTTTTTATGGTTCTGTAATGGTTAATCCACCATGTGCATCACTTTAATCAAACCAACAATTTAAAGCTAAAATATAATTATTTCTGTTATCAATGAACTTTCTAATGTATTATTTTTCAAGAAAGGAGAAAAAGCAGTAAAGTACATTATTGTTTTTTGATTAAGATGTCAAATTGAAAATATTTACTGGCGTTCCAAATTAAATTTTTAATGGTTTAATATGACACTAATAATAATTTACGACTTCAATCTTGACAGATTTCTAAAGTATTTGTGTTTTTCTTGTTTTTATTGCAGGTGCCCTAATACATTTATTAAGAACTGTAGGTTCCCAACAAATCAGCTCTGATTCGCTATCATTTTCTCTAGCTGTCCTCATTTACAGTAGATCTGTACTTACCTCTTCGTGATCTTCTTCTTTGACACCACCCATTTTGGTGAAGTCAAGTGGGCCTTCCCACTCTTGCTGAGTTTGGCCCTGAGATGCAATGGCTCCCACATGTTGAGAGGAAGAAGACAAAGAAGATGAAGGCTCTGGAGACTGTACTCCCTCCCGCTTGGTCTTCTTCATGCTAAGGTCCAAGGTGCCATTCTCATCCACCTCAATATCCGCCTCCTAAGTGAGGACACAGTGTGCAAATGAAGTGACTGCAAACTCAAAGAGCACGAGTTTCATACACTGTTCATTGTTAGGCTATTTTAAACCGTAGTTTTAAAAAAGAAGCTTGCGTCTAAATGAAATTCACTGTGCATCACCTTGGTGCAGGGCTCCCTGGTCTTGGTGCTGAGTGTTTCTGGTCTCTCCCAGCAGCGGGTGGACAGGTTGAGGATAGCTGTTGCTGCCATGTGGGCTGCCTCTGCATCTTGGCTATAGTCATAACCGCTGGAGGACAAGGTGCTCATAGAAAAGCTTCCTGACATGCTGTGACTGGGGGAGGATGCCTTGGGGAATAATTTAGCTGCGTACAAGTGGAACAAAATGATTTCCTTGAGACATGAAATTGGGAAGAGATTACTGCATATTCTACGACTATATGAGTGCAACATATGTACTAGTTCAGGTTTCCTTTTAGTTATAGCAGAACCTCATACAATTTTATACAGAGCTTGGCAAGTGAAAAAACAAACTTTTATGTATAAATTATTTTAAAAAGTAAAACATTTTGTACAAAAACATACAGTTATTAACACAAATTTATAGACGTTACTGACAAAAATTGTTTTTGGTATAATGTCATTTATTGATCAGAATAATTGTAGAATGACATATTCCATTTGGATATAACTCAGGTGGTTCTCTGCCCCTATAATCTCAGGACTGCGCCTTAAGTTGTTTCTGATACAGGTGTCACGCATGGCAGCTCTGCCTCTTTAGCATGTGAGTGTGAATGGGAAACATTATAAAAGCCCTTTGCAGAACCTAGCTATGTTTGAAAGGTGGTATAAAAAATGTGAATAAGACCATTTCACATAGAATGGTTAGCACTGTCACCTCGCAGCAAAAAGACTCCTGGTCTAAACCAGGAACCAAATGAGGCCTTCTTATGTGGAGTTTGCACGTTTTCCCTGTGCCTGGCATCTTCCAGGTAGTTCGGCTTCCTCCCACAGTTCAACTGATAGGTTACCTTGTGCTTGATGGATGTGAGGAGGGTAAATGTATAACAGAATTAGAATTTTTCCCCATCTGTCTCTCTTCTCATGTTTGGTGTGTGTCTTCTTGTTTCTGTGTTTGGTTTCTTTTAATGTTTTACTTTGTAGCTTAGTTTTCTTTTGTATCATGTGTTACTTTTACTTATTCACTGTCACCTGTATCTCATTTCCCCTGCTGTTTGTCATTTCTCGGGCTCAGTGTATAACTAGTCCCGTGTTCCTCTTTGTCAGAATATCGCTGATCCTTGTGTGTAACACTGCTTTTTGTTTTCCTGCTTTGGATTTAGTCTCTGTGCTTTCTTGGCTTTCAACTGTTTTTGTTCCTTCTGTATCTTTTGAATTTCTTGCATTGTGATGGCTGCAGTTACAGCCACACAGTGGTAATGTCCACCAAACATCAATGTTACAACAGAGGCTTACACATAACACTACATTTACATTTTTCTTCCTTTAGATATAGGATTTCATTTACAGGGTAATAAAGAATTGGTTTTGGTTTAGAATTAATTCATTTATATACTCACATAATACTGTATTTTAAAATAAGTGAGGATATTTTAGTTTACACTGTTATGTATGTATGATTTAATCTTTCTTCTGTTTTCTTTACCTCAGTGACAGCTGCTCGGGTCCCTTGGTTGATGAGCTAAGAGGTGGAAAAGGGGCAGAGCAAGCTTATATGGAGAACTGCAAATTGGGTCATACCACAATTCTGGATCATGGGGGGGGGGGGAATGGAATTTGTTATGTTAGTCTCAGTTGGGTTTTTGTGTGTTTAATCCCTTTTTTTGTTTTTGTGGGCTGATCAGCCACTATTTAAGTTTCCACTTGTCTGTTTAGGTAGGTCAGTTTGTTTCAGTTGTTGGTAGTGTTTGTGTAGTTTTGTTACTTTGACCTCTTTTATGGGCCCAACATTTAGATTTTTCTGTATAGTTTAACCGAGTTTGTTTTGGGGTTGAATAAAAAAACTTTTTTGGACTTTAACCTGTACCTGACTTTCCTTCACTGCTCGGTCCATCACATGCATCCTTAATTTGGGTCATCATTTCCAGCCTTAACTACATAATCTTTTTCTTTTTGTATTATTCTGTGTTTAAATTGTTTGGAGATTGCAGGAGTGCTTGGTTCTAAAATATATTCAAGAATAAGACAGTGAAAGAAAGTGCTTAATGCTTATCAGATTCACCAAGTTTTTTTCTTTGGTATCTCTAAAGGAGATAAATATTGTCTTTGTCATTTGAAATATCTCATTTAAGCCTTCATCTACTTGTAATATGGATGTATTATAACACTGCAATTGATCAGAAGATACCAAACAAATAACAATTTGCACAGAGGGAATGCGGTTCACAAACAGTGCCATAGAGAGTTTATGTTAAAACCATAACGATACCTTGGAGTAAAAATTGACACAGCTCTTAAAATGGACAAATAGGTAAATACAGTGGTGAGAAAAAGCTTTTTTCAGCTGAGGCAGCTCTCTAAAGTAAAACCTTTTATTTCTTTTTGTGACTTGGAGAGAGTTTTACATGCATTTGTGACCACTCGGCTTGATTATTGTAATGGACTTTATACTGGTATTGATCAGGCTTCATTATCACGCTTGCAAATGGTCCAGAATGCTGCAGCTCGTCTGTTGACAGGGACATGCAAATGTGAGCACATTACCCCTGTTCTTGCCTCTTTACACTTGGTTGCCTGTCCATTTTAGAATTCATTTAAAAATTTTATTGTTTGCTTTTAAAGTTTTAAATGTCCTGGATCCTTCTTACCTGTCAGACCTTCTACACCAATACAGTCCACAAAGGTCTCCCAGATCAACTGACCAGTCACTCCTTGCTGTCCCCATGTCGAGACTGAAACACTGGGGGGACCGAGCTTTCGCTGTTGTGGCCCCCAAATTATGGAATAAACTGCCCCTCCATATTAGGCTGGCCCCAACACTTGAAATCTTTAAATCACTTTTAAAAATACACTTTTTTTCAAAGGCTTTTTAGGAGTCGTACCAGAGTCAGCTGGTAGTCAGCTGTTGGTCAGCTGTTGGTCACTCTTAATCTTTTTATTTTGTTAATCTTATTCATTGTATATCTTATTGTCTATTTTACTCATGTTTTAATATTTAATATATATACTGATTTATTTTTATCTTCTTTTTCATTTATGTATTTATTTTATTGTTATTTATATTTATTTCTTTGTCTGCTTAATGTATGTTTTTTAACTGCTGTCTCTGTTTTATTATTGGAAAGCACTTTGGTCAACTTTGTTGTTTTTAAAGTGCTATATAAATAAAGTTGGATTGGATTGGTTATAAAAAGCCTGTAAGTTGTTAAAAAATAAAAGCAAAGTGAAATTGTGTCTTACTTTTGAAGGCTTTGGGTGATGTTTCAGCAGTGCTAGGTGTCTTTGGAATGAGCGTACGTTTTCCAAAAACCTGACCATCAAAGCTTGCATAGTCAAAAGACACCTTGGAGTATTTCTCCAGCTCCTTGGCCAGGTTTGCTCGAGGTGTAGTGGTCACCGTGTTGGGCCGGTAGCTGCCATACTGAGGGATCTCCAGCTGTTTGACAAAACACATGGGCCTAAAAAAAGAGCCCTGATTTAGGTACTGATACTTTAACATTGTATGAATCAATTAGTTGAAAAATTTTCTTGCATGTCTCACCTGAGCACTCTGTCAGAATTGGAAGAGGGTTCACTGGCTGAAGCCTGTAAATGAACCTGTTTGTCCTGGTTCTTGTTCAGCTTAGCAGCTGCGGCAATGGGGCAGCCGGACAGACTGATGGAGAGGCATGCCAATGATATTGCATTTAAAGAAATAAAATGCTCATCAATAGAAACTCACTGAATTGCTGGGAAAGCAGTGTAAGCAGGTGTGAGCACAATGAAATGTTATGCAGTATTATTTTGCAAATGTGTGTGTGTGTGTGTGTGTGTGTGTGTGTGTGTGTGTGTGTGTGTGTGTGTGTGTGTGTGTGTGTGCAATCAGATCTAGGATCTTTAACACTAAACTATTAAAAAAACCATCAGAATACAAGCCTCTTTTTACAAGTTCTTTTCTATGAAGTAGTGACAGTCAATTTCTGTTTCATATACTGTTGTAAAAAGTGTTCAGAGTGTATCGAGTGCTTTATTAACCTGCGATGTGTGTTGCGGTTGCTGTTAACATGGCCTTGGCCTGTGCAGCCAGGAGTAGGACACTTCAAGACGTTCTCATGCATGGCCAGGACTACAGACACACAGCAAGTGCAAACTCAGGTCAGTGCATTTATCTTGCATTAGGTGCTTTCACAGCAGTAACAGTAGTAATGTACGTGTACACCTGTATGAGCTAGAAAAGGACAAGTGGCAAAGAGGCAAAGATACAGAATTTACAGCAGGAGTGGAAGTAAGAGTAATGGTAAAGCTGGTAGAGTTAATAATAATAATTACAACCTGATTTCCAAAAAAGTTAAAAGCCTATGTAAAATAGTTGACTTAATATGCTGAGGATGTGACGTCTAATGCTGTGGAACACCTCACAACTAATAAACAAACATACAGGTCAGGAAAAAAAAAAGCACCCCAAAAGTAAAGATAGGGATTCACCCATCTGTGAAAACCTATGATGATATTGTATTCCGAAATAACATTACTAAATATAAATTTGCAGGATGCTACCTAGAATTTGGTGATTTTATTATCTAGTCAATTCAGTGTTGGCCAGTCATATAGCACCAATCACCTTAAGGCACTTTAAATCGCAAGGTAAACACCCTACAATATTAGGGACCCTTTTTTAGAAACAGGTTTGTGTGTTAGCATTATTGGTCAGTATTTATTAATCATGGTGATAATTCAAAGTGCACACATTTGAATGTTGGTCGATGAAGTTAATGGTAAGCTATACTTACTCTCTGGAGGGATTCTGTCTTTGTGAGGACATCCAGACAGACTGCGATGATGGGGATACAGCCCAGTCACATGACCTGTCCCATCACACCCTGGCGTTGGACACTTGACTTCCTTTTTTTCTAGAATTTTATTTAGATAGTGAACACCTACTTTCTATGCAAACACGTTCACATTTGACTTTGCTGTTTCTTACCTTTGCTGTAGTGAGTGGTGCGGCGGGCTACAGCAGCAGCCTCTGAGCTCTTGCTGGATGATGTGTATGGTTGGTAGTCCAGGGAGCTCCGGCTCTCCTGGCCTTCCTTCACTTCCTCCGCCTTCAGAGCAATAGCCTGCTCCAGCAGCCCCAGGTTCCCCCGAGTCATATCCCAGTTCTCTGAGTCGTCTGTTATTCCCGAGCCCTCTGAGACACGATCCTGCTCCTCTCCTTCCTCTTCTTCCTCCTCCTCCTCCTCCTCCTCTTCCTCCTCTTCATCTTCATCATCATCATCATCCTCCTCCTCAGAGCGGACCTCTATAACCACTGTTGTTGGAGAGGCTTTACTGGAGTCTTGGTCCTCCTCTTCCTCCCCCAGGATCTCACTGTCTTCCTTCTCTTGTCTGTGATCCTCCCCCTCTCTCTCCCCTTCCTGTTCTTCATCCTCTTCTTCCTCAGTCATGGGAGTACAGATCTTTTCTTCCCTGAGTGACACCTCAGTTTCAGATCCCTGAGTGCGTGGACTCAAAGTGTAAGGAGTGTCAACCTCTTGGAGGACCTCCCTGTCTGTTCCATCCTCCTCTTCTTCTTCTTCCTCTTCTTCGACCTCTTCTTCATCAGCTTCCCTCTTATGCTGTTTTGACTCTTTGGCCAGATGGCCGTAATCACCACTTGAATACTGATGATCTGAGTTTTTCTGGCTTATCACTTGTCTTTCTATTACACTCTCTTCTACAATATTCTCAGGACTTTTTTGCTGTCCATTTTCTTCCTGTTCTTCTGCTTCTTCCGCCTCCTTTGTTTCTTTTAGATCAGGAATGCCTGTTAGCTCTGCGGGTTCCGCAGATGGCTGATTCTTTGTCATCAGACAAGCATCCTTCACATCCTTTGTCTCTGTTTCCTCCTGCTGAAGGTCATCAGCAGGTTTTACTTCCTCACCAGCTTTCTCACTCACAGTTTTGTTCTCAGCCTTTGCACTGATGTGTTTGTTCATGTCAAGGTCAGCTGAAGGACACACTGCTGTTACTTTTGTCACCTGTGAGGCCTCTGCTGTGAAGTTCAAAGTACAGATAAATGTCATTGCCACAGATTGTTTTGTCTGTGTCATCTCACAAAAACAAGCATTGTGACTGATCTTGCAGGTGACTTGATGTGATTTGTTTAGCAAGAGTGAAGTGAAGCATGCAAACCAAACTGTAGACCAAAGTCAACTGTTCAGGAAGTTGGCTTTGGTCTACACTCATGCCAAACTCTCCGCTATCTTGAAACGGTTCTGTTCGTCACAGTCACTGAAATACTGATTATGTTTTTTAATGTCCTTGTTTTTATACAAAGCTCATTTCTGTGACACTGGATTACATATGCTTTAATGTGTCTATATTTCAACTACAAAATGGAAACTCGGATCAGTTTCAGGTTGAAGTAAGGAATTACAACTACATGTACCTTAATCAATATTTTTCAAAGTCTACAATGTTACTTTTATGTAAGTAGGCATTACATTTTAAGATCTACTTCACCCACATCAGAGTAACATCAGAGTTGACAGTGACAGAAATTGTAATTTTGTGTCTGTACACCACAAACAAGATTGATGTTAACAAAGGTCTTGCGCTATCTGTTTAGGAACTTTTATGCACAGCCCCTCCATTTTTGATTAATTTGATTAATTTCTTCTTATGCTGTTTTTATAGTTTTATTGTTTTACATTGTTTTATTTACTGTTATATTGTTTTTATATTCCCATTTTCTGTGTTGTAAAGCACTTTGTGATTTTTATCTGTGAAAAGCACTATATAAATAAATTTTACTTACTTACTTACTTACTTACTTTTCAGAGGCTTTACAGTTTATAATTCCATAACAAATTACAACAATAAAAGATCTGAAAAACCATTCAATGAGAAGTTGTGTCCAAACTTTTGACTAGGAAATAAGTATTTGATCCCCCATCAATCTGCAAGATTTCTGGCTCCCATTTATATTTTATACAGGTAACAAGCTGACATTTGGAGCCTTTTCAACTCGTTACCTGTATAAAAAACAGCTGTCCATAGAAGCAATCAATCGATCCAGATTCCAAACTCTGCACCATGGCCAAGACCAAAGAGTTTTCCATGGATATCAGGGACAAGATTGTGGACCTACACAAGGCTGGAATGGGCTACAAGACCATTGCCAAGCAGCTGGGTGTGAATGTGACAACAGTTGGCGCGATTATTCGCATATGGGGGAATCATAAAATAACTGCCAGTCTCCCTTGGTCTGGAGCTCCACACAAGATCTCACCTCGTGGAGTTTGGTGAGGAATCAGGCCAGAACTACTCAAACTTTGAAGTTTGTCACCAAACATCTCAATGTTTCAAAAGAGGACTTGGTGAAGGTGTTGTGGTCAAATGAGACCAAAACCGAGCTATTTGGCATCAACTCAACTTGCCATGTTTGGAGGAGGAAGAATGCTGTCAATGACTCCAAGAACATTATCCCCACCGTCAAAGATGGAGGTAGAAACATGCTTTGAGGGTGTTTTTCTGCCAAGGGGACAGAACAACTGTATCACATCAAAGGGAGGATGGATGGGGCCATGTACCATCAAATCTTGGGTGAGAACCACCTTCCTTTAGCCAGGGTATTGAAAATGGGTCGTGGGTGGGTATTCCAGCATGACAATGATCCAAAACACATGACCAAGGCAACAAAGGATTGGCTCAAGACGAAGCATATTAAGGTCTTGGAGTGGCCTAGTCAGTCTCCAATCCCACAGAAAATCTGTGGAGGGAGCTGAAGGTTAGAGTTGCCAAATATCAGCAGTGAAACATTAATGACTTGGAGAGGATCTGCAAAGAGAAGTGGGACAAAATCCCCCCTGAGATGTGTGCAAAACTTGTGGCCAGCTACAAGACACGTCTGACTTCTCCAGTTACCAAAAAAGGTTTTGCTACAAAGTACTAGAATCTGGATCGATTGATTGCAAAACCACGTTTTGCAAAGGGATCAAATATTTATTTCCTTCATGAAGATGCAAATTAACTTGTAACTTTTTTCAAATCCATTTTTCTGGGTTTTTTGGTTATTGTTCTGTCTCTTACTTTACTTTACTTTACTTTACTTTATTGATTTCAAAGGCTGTTGGTAGTCCCCCGAACACGTTTTAAAACCAGAGCGGTTGTGGAATTCTCTCCCGCCATCTTTAGACTAGTTTTTAATTAGATTTGTGCTGTATATTTGATTGTACTGTTTTATGTTTATCTGTTTTATATTATTATGAAGCACTTTGTGGTTTTTATCCTGTGAAGAGTACTATATAAATCAATAAAGTAAAGTCTCTCATTGTTCAAATAAACCTGCCATTGAAATTATAGACTGACCATTTCTTTGGTAGTGGGAAAACTTACAAAATCAGCAGGGGTTCAAATGATTGTTTTCCCTGACTGTACATACTTAAAATAACTATGTATACAGGAGCCAGTTTTGCTTGGTGGGTAAGGAGGCAACTGCTCTAGTTTGGATTTACTCACTTTTTATTGACTCTGGCCTGCTTGTTGTTTTGGCCTTCTTGTCCTTGTTTTCTTCATCCCCTTCATTCTCTTTCTGCTCCTCCTCTTCCTCTTCTGCTGTGTCACTGTCTGCAGTCAACCCTCCATCTGCTGCCTGTTTAGCAGACTGATTCTTTCTCTTGGGAGCGGACTGGTTCTCCCCGGCCTCAGCCTCCTCCAGCTTCCTTTTCTTCACAATTGGGCAACCAAGTATGCTGAAAAGAGAAACATGGTTACTGATGTGTATAATGTCTAACAGGTTAACAGAAGAAAAAGAAACCTAACAAGTAGTTAGTGTTCTGTCACATACTATATTGAGGTGTGTGAGCAACACTGGAGAGTCTAGATACTACTAGCAACAAAGTTTTTAGTGGCTTTCCTTCAGGTACTCTGGCTTCCTCTCGCAGTCCAAAGTCATGCTTGCTAGATTAATTTGTAATTCTAACAGTTTTAATTGTGAATACAAGTTAGAGAAGGTGCTTAATCCCTAGCGCTTTATGTTTGATAGTGTGATAGTTTTGAGATAATGTTTGTTTATGCCATAGTTCCCAGGTCATTGACCCAGCGTTTTGTGTTTAGTGAACTTATTTGGGGATTTGTTCTGTGAAGACTTTCTAATTTTGTTTACCATAATATTTCTAGTAATTCTGTCATAGTCCTGTTTTTTTTTTTTTTTTTGTCTAAACTCTTAATTAAAAATGTTAGTTTTAGTTTTAGGTCAAGTATATTCAGTTTATGTTTTGAGTCCCTTGAATTTTTGCCTCCCTTTTCTCCTGTGCCCTTGTCTTGTCTGTGTTTAGTCCTCAGTCAGTCAGTCTTGTTTCAGTGTTTACCTTTCTGTTTCTATGTCATATCTGTGTTTTTGTTGCCATGTCTAGTTTATATATGAATCTGTTGCCTGCTCAGTTAGTTCCTGTTTTATTTTGATAGTTCCTTGTCTCTTGTTGTGTTGGTATAGTGGTAAGGCTACACACACCTTTGGAGCGATGTCTGCAGCTCAGACACAAGCATTTCGCTGCATGTTATACTGTGAATGTGACAAAAAAAATGAATTGAAAGTACACTATGTTCAGTTTTGCTTCCCCTGTCTATTTAGTCAGATTCAGTTCAGCTGTGCTCTTCAGGTGTCTCCACTTTGCCCATTTGCTTTTGTGTATTTAAACCCTCTGTATTGCTTGTTGCATCATCCCTCATGCTTCTCCTGTGTAGTCCTCTGCTTTACGTGTCCTGGTTCAGTTCTGACCTGGCTCTCTGTTTATCTCTCTTCCTTGTAGGTTACAAATAATAAAAGTTAAAGGCTTTCACATCCTGTCTCTTGCACATTGATGGTAAATGGCCTGCATTTGTATAGCGCTTTTCTAGTCCCTAAGGACCCCAAAGCACTTCACACTACATTCAGTCATTCACCCATTCACACACAGGCGATGGCAAGCTACATTGTAGCCACAGCTGCCCTGGGGCGCACTGACAGAGGCGAGGCTGCCGGACACTGGCGCCACCGGGCCCTCTGACCACCACCAGTAGGCAAACACGGGGTTAGTATCTTGCCTAAGGATATTTGGCATGCAGCCAGGAGGAAGCCTGGGATCGAACCACCGACCTTCTGATTAGTGGCTGACCTGCTCTGCCACCTGAGCTACTGCCAAAACCTGACTTTAGCACAGCAACACATGACAGAATATTTGGCTAGACAGAGCTCTGGCTTTTTGTCACCCTGGCTACATTGCGAAAAAATACAAATAATGGTCACGGGTAGGGATGGGTATTGATAAGATTTTCACGATTCCGATTCCATTTTCGACTCTTTAACGATTCGATTCTTTATCGATTCTCTTATCGATTCTTTTTAAAAAAAGGAGAACACTAAGGTTGATTAGCTTAGAACTTTGTTTTATATCTTCTCTTCTTTGTTTTATATCTTCTCTATATCTTCAGGAGTAACATGGCCTTACAAACCCAACAGTGAGATCTTAAGAGATCCACAGCCTACGGCTCTTCAATGGGGTGTCACAGGGTCCCCAGGAAAAAAAATTGTAAATGTAAAATAATAAAATAAATATTCTTCTGTAGCAATAACAAAGTATAACATAAATGATTCAGTAGCAATTACCCAAGAATATCCAGTAATGTCCCTGCCTACAATTAAACACATTCACTTACTGAAAATCGGGGGCATCTGCTGGCAAATGGGTGCAAGCCTTTGACCACAAACTTAGTCACTGCTTGGTGACATTCGTCTATCCTGGCCTGAAAGGAGACGCTACCAGTAGACAGCAGTGAGAACTGCCAGCATCTGAGCCAGACTCTGTCTGTCTCTCTCATCATGGTCACCTAAATGCACAGTAATGGCAGGTTTTGTAATAAGGCAGATCGCGTATTCGTAGTGTTTCCTCCCTTAAATTAAATATCTACTTTTCAAGTATTGCAAGTTGCCCTGTTGTCATCGGTTATCATAAAGTATAATCAAACTTTTGAGCGTTAGGCGCCGTGTTTCCTGCCAGGTAAATGACGCTCTGCAACGTGGTGAAGTCATTCGGGGTGACTGGAATCGATAAGGGAATCGTTTGCAAAACTGGCAAACAATTCCAAGGAATTGAAACAGTGGGAACCGGTTCTCAACAAGAACTGGTTTTCGATACCCATCCCTAGTCACAGGGCCTCAGACCCAGGGTTTGAGTTTCTCTGTGGGTGTGTGATTCTCTGTCTAAGTAAAACAAGTAAAACATGGGGCTTTTTAAAATCGTTCCTCATCTTGTGAAGGCTAGTCTTCACAGATCGGATGAGCCTCCATTTTGCCCACTTTGGCGTTATTCTAAGATTTTTCCACAATTTGCATTTTTTTTCCTGAATGATGAACTTTGCCTATTTTTACTTCTGAGAAGCACTGCCTCGCTAAGATGCTGTTTTCACAGTAAGTAATGTTACTGACCTGTTGCCAAGTAACCTAATTGGTTGCAAAATGTTCCTCTAGGTGTTTCTTTTTTAGTACCACTTACTTTTCCAGCCTTTTGTTGTCCTCTTCCAGTGTTTTTAAGATGCGTTGCTGACATCGAAATTCAAAATGAGGTTATATTTTTCATGAAATAGTAATGTTTAAACATTTGTTTTCTATATTGTATTATGAATAAAATATGAATATATGAGCTCTACAAATCATTGCCTTCTTTTATTTTCCTCTTACACAGTGTGCCAATTTTTTTTTAAATTGGGATTTTACTTGCACTTTTTCACCTTGCTCTCTGTCATTTTGTGGAAAATGCACATGAACCTGCTGACATCAGCTCTGCAACAGTTTGTAATACAGTTAGTGAAAAACAATAGTTTGTCAGTGCAGCAGTATCATCAAATATGCTTGGCAAGTTGAATCAAAACAGTGGAGCTCAAAATAAGAAGGACAGAATACTACAGCACGAGTTCCAAGACTTGGTGACATGTAGTTTGTGTTTTTGTAAAGAACTGAAGCATTGTTACCATTTATGTATTGAATGTATGCATCCATACTGTAATATGTGTGTGTAACATACCTAGAAGGGCTTTCTAAAATGAATGTGCTTGTTTGGTATGATAACCCTGTCTAGCCAGTCTATGAGGACCTGTGGTCAGTGTGTTTTCCTCATTTCTTCCATTGTTATACACATTAGGGTACAGTTACGTCAGCATGGCTAAACCTGGTTTAGGTTTACGGTTGTCTAGTTGAAGAAGATGGCACGAGTTTATAGCATAAGCTTAAATAAATATGCCTGTTACCCCCAACCTCTGACTAGGGTTGCTGTCCATGGTGCTGATGAGAAGCCGAAATGATGCTACTGATGCTTTGTATTATAACTATGTGATTCTATTTATTCACTGTATTTATTGTGTGTGTGTGTGTGTGTGTGTGTGTGTGTGTGTGTGTGTGTGTGTGTGTGTGTGTGTGTGTGTGTGTGTGTGAGAGAGAGAGAGAGAGAGAGAGAGAGAGAGGGAGAGCGTGCAAGACTGAGAGAGAGGGGTTTTTTGCTCGGTATGTCCTAGGGGTAAGGACCAAAAACATGGCACCAGAGCCTGTCACTGATTTGTTACACCTAAGCTTTCATATACACACTATGTACTAGGCAGCATGCAGTCTTTTATGATGACTGACTGATTTCTTATATATATTTAACAATCTTACCTCCTGTGTCGTGAGTACCTTCCACTGACATGGCCTTTACCATCACATCCAGGAGTGGGACAACTGCTACTGACACACATCAAGTCAAAAGAAATACAATTTTTTTACACACACAATATATATATATATATCTATATATATATCTATATATATCTATATATATCTATATATATCTATATATATATATATATATATATATATATATATATATATATATATATATATATATATATATATATATATATATAATTTATAACTTTTTATGCTGAGTTATAAACTCGTTTACCTTAAGTCTTGCTTCATTTCTTGTGCCACCAGTTCTGATGAAACAGGAAGACATGTTAGATACGGATATAACAATAATTTGGCTTTAACTGAAGTGAAAACTATGGGCCTATTATCTTGTGAGCTCTGCTTATAGTCGACATGATTTGCTTACTGTAAGAGATAGATGACATCTTCTCCATTACAATGTAAGTTGGAGAATTAGAGGACATCTTGTCCCACAGAGTGACAAGATGTACTATTATTTTTTTACACATAGCATGCCAATTTTTTGTTTCGGTGTCAATATTTAAGATTATATGCAGGTTAATGACACATGATAATTTAAAATACTAATGCACAACAAGCATTTGTCACAAATGATAATGGTTTGGAGAGAGTTCTATCCTTCAGCATGCATGGCACAGGAAAAATTGTTAAAATGTGTGTTTGGTAAGTGCTGAGAACTGCTCTGAGGAGTGTGCCAAGGCAAATGAAAAAAACAAGATAATGATAAAAGAAGAAGAGATAAAAGTGACCATCTGCTTATTATCAGCACACAGTTCAATGCCAGCATCCATAGGAAGCCTGCACCCTGTGAGTAGACCACAGGGTATGCGGTGGCTGTAGCTCAGGTGGTAGAGCAGGTCACCTGCTGATTGGAAGGTTTTTGGTTTGATCCCTGGCTCCCCCAGTCTGCATACACGATACTAACCCCAAGTTGCTCTCTGATGCATTCACTTGAGAATGTATGTGCTAGTTAGCTTCTTCTTTTTTTCTAAAAAGCATAGAAGAAGGTCTTGTGTGAATGGGCATGAATGGGTGAATGTGACATGTTGTATAAAGCGCTTTGAGTGCTCCGGGAGAGTAGAAAAGTGCTATGTAAGAACCACTCCATTTACAACAGTAAAGATACGTCCAAGCAACACTCCAAAAACGAATTTCATCTACAACAGCTACAGCTGCCTTGACTACTGTTGTAAGTAGGAAGGTCTGGTAAGCAAGTGTGTCAGTGTTTTCTCAGTACTCCACCCTCTTTGTCATGGTGAAAATGATAAGAGCTTTATGCAAACTATAGCGTTCATTTCAACATTTTTTTAATGTATTAGAAATTTTATTTGTGTGTGTGGGTGTGTATATACTGACCCCGGATGCCTTTGGAGCGGGTTCGTGTTCGTGTCTCTGTAGTGTCTTGACTCATCTAAGTAACAGAGGGACATGAGTAACATTCACAAGTGAGGAAGTGTAGCACAGACAGTCAGACAGACAGACAGGCAGGCAGACAGATAGGTACATTGTCACTGAGGCTTGTCCTCTCTGGTTGACTGGTTCTGTACTGGTCCACCGCGGGCTCAGAGTCTGAACTTTGAACTCATTTTTGCTGGATAAAACACACAAAACACACAACACCACCTTACAGTCAGCTAGTGTTGTAGGACAACTATGTTATACACTATATTAAGCTGCTGCTTATATTCTAACTAAAGATCTTTAATCTTTCTTTTGTGAATCCCACAATTTTATGGAGGTAGAAATGTGAAAACTCTACTTTTCTAAAAGAAAATCTTTCCAAAGGTACCAGAAAATGTGTATTTTGGAGAAATATGTGGGTGCACATGGGTCTAGTATACTGTACATGCTCAGACAGCAATGTAGCATGTCACTGGGAACACCAAACATTAGCTGTTGCTGTTGTGTGTTATATGTTTATATAGTGAGCGAATTCCACATCCAAACAGATTTGACCAAAATCTGTATTTTGATTCTCATATCAGAAAACATCAAAATCAAATGTAAACAAATATATTTCTGATGTAATGATTTACTGCTATCTATTTAGCTTTGGAAAGATGAGCTTGAATTATTTCAACGGTCTTGTTGCAGATTGAGCCACTTTTCTTGGCTAAAGTTAAAAATCATTGGACGGCAAGAACAATACAAATATCCATTAGTTCAAAAGTATGACTAAATTATTTCGTGAGGGGGGAGCCCCGTTTTGACACTGACAGTATCCAACGCAGACATGCTGTGTGAGCGTACAGTCTAACTATTCAAATATTCCATCAGTAAACAGATGGACTTTCTGATCAATGCCCGTGATTTTGGAGCTCAAAGTAAAGCAGGCTACGTCCTAGAAGGCAGTCGACAGCAGTCAGCTGTAGACGTGACAGATCGGGATTTCAGGATGACTAAAGTTTCAGGTGACCTCATCCTGCTGAAAGCTTTGTTTCACGTTGACAGCATTTAACAAAAAGAGAAATGAGAACACAGAGTGAGCTACAGGCCGATCGGCTGAGCACCACCAGGCCTGCGGCCGGCGGAGGACGGGCTGTTCCCGTTTCGGGCTCTCACTTCTGGGGCCGCCAAAGAACGCCGGAAACGCCTAGCGGCCCATAATAATAATCGGATGAAAAGGCAGATCTCCAATGATTCTCCGTGGAAGGAAACGAGTTAAAAACATGGAAACCTAAATACGTCCTCGCTTCATCCGCACCGCTCGGCACCAAATCCAGCGTCACAGTCTGCAGCCGAGGCCTCACAACATCCACGCATACGCTGCTCTTTGTCACGCAGACACAGCTCGGCCTTACCTTACGCTCAGACTACTGCCCTCCCCTCCCCCCTCGCAGACACATCTCCGGGCAGACGGACGTTCCGGTAACGCTCCAACGACTACGAGCCCGAAAGAGGTGCGGAGCCAAGCCGGACACAGGGGCCCGAGTCTGCGAGGCGGCAGCAGCAAACCGAGCCGTTCAGCACCCCGGACAGAGACGGCCGACTCTCCAGCACCACGGACAGAAACCCCGCTGCACTGCCTCCTGCAGGAGCCCAGGAGAGCTGCAACCGGCCCACCGGGGCTGGGCTCCCCCCTCGGCCGGCCGCGAAGTGCCGGAGGCAGCCAGTATTTAAAGAGCCAGAGCCAGCAGAGAGGCCGGGGGGGAGACGACACGCTCCTCTCAGTCCCCGCGCAGCTGAGGCTGCAGCACTCCTCTGACAGAACTGCATTCTGCTGGACATTGTTAGCTGCAGAGCTCAGCTCACAGATATCAGAGATTTTGTTCTCCCTTAGTCTTGAAACAGACCTCATTGCTTCATTCATTGCTGATGAACTAGGTGCAAAGATCTATCAAGACCTGGGAAAATAAAATAAGACAAACAAGCAAACCCCAGTTTCCACAGTCCCAACGAGCTTGAAATTCAGTATTTGACCACCTTTATCTTTACACAGGCTGAACTCTCTTTTAGGAACACTTTCCTGTAACTTCTGTAAGTGTCTTCACAAATAGTTCTCAAGGGTTCTTGAACAACATTCAAAGCTCATCTCTGGGCCATATCTTTACATAATGGCAACATGTTAAATAAAAATATCAAATTTGATTCATCTCTACATAAGTCCTGTTGCCTCTGGTTTTTAGTTCATCTGCCATTTCTATCGGTTTCCTTCTTATTAATGGCTTCTTGATACGGTACACTATACTTTATTGTCCCCTAAGGCAAATTTTACAGAAATATGTAAAGTGCTGTCACAGAAACTGCTTTTTAAAAGAGCCAATAAACATTAAAAGAAAGACTAAAGAAATACCAAACAGAAGTGGATCTATAATGACAAACCAAGCAGCTTAAAAGCAACCAATACTCCACAGAAAACCCCTGTACTACACAAAGCTCTGATGTAAAAGCTTGATTGGTGTAGGGACAAATGAAACGTTAATGCTATTCAGCCACATTTTAGGACTCTACTTTCTGCCAGAAGCCAAGAGCTCATACTTAGGATGTGGAATAGAGCCCTGTGTGCCTGACTGAGTACAGACTGCTCATAAATGACTGAAGGGAGAGGTCTTCGGCCCTCGGCACTCTAAAATTCAATTTTGCCTGCACAGAGAAACTTCCATGATACTCGATGGTATCCCATGCCTTGAAAGCCACTTTTCCTCTGAGACAACTTCTAATGAGTCTTCAGTGAACAGCAGATTGGATGCATCTCTCAGGTCCTGTGTCAGGTCTTTGCTGGATCTTTTCCAGTTTTTGACTTTCAGATACTGTTCATCTGCTGTAGAGTTTTTAAAAACTCTAGCTTTCTCAGATGTTTTAGAGACTCCCTGCACACCGTTCTGAGATATGCAAAGTGTTCAACAAAAAGAAAATGGTCAAGCTAAGCCTGTTGATACAATTATTAATTAGTGCCTGTCAAATTGTGTTATCTTTGGCATTTTTCATAGATTTAACTCAAGAAATGGGGACAAATTCCTTGTTTTCATTACAGGCTGCCCAAAACAAAGTGTCTAAAGATATCACTGAAGATTGGTTCTTTGCTATGTTTTCTGTTATGTGTAGACAACACTTATTTATTCCTTTCCTGAATTTCCCATAATTTTCTGCCATTGTTTACGTCAATGTGTGTATACTAGTGTGTATGTTGGGTAGGAGTGGGTGTAGGTGTGTCTTTTGATGCTGGAATGATCGATAGGTCAGAATAAATGATTGAACAAACAAATAAAAAAAGCATAGGTGTGAAAATGTTGAATTTTTGATTTTTGAATATCTGGCTCCTGGAAAGCCAAAAGGGAAAGAAATGAGAGGTGACTCAAAACCTTTGCACAGTATTGTAATTGTGCATATCACAGACAGATGAGCTAGTAACAGCTGCTGTTCACAGTGAAGTAGACTGAAAGTACGGCGGTTTTATACTTGAATGTGGAATGGCAGGGTTACTTTATAGTATGTTCTCATACATCATATGAGATTAAAAACCCAAAAAGAAATATTTGGAACTATTTCAGCTGAAATGAAATAGGTTTAAATAATGTTGCAAACAGGGCAGCAGTTCAAAAAAAATGAAGAAAGAACAAGTGCGTTGGCTTTGTGCTCCATTTTCACACATTTGTATTTCACTTGAACATTTACACAGACGTATGACTGTAGCTCTTATTTCTCTAGTTGTTTGCGTGGTCTGGAGAGACTGCTGCCGAGGCTTCCTAGCTTGGTTAAATGCCTGCTGCCTCCTCTGGTCACGTGTCTTCGACTGGAAGAGCCGCTGAGAGGAACGGAGGATACGCATTGAAGAAGCTGCCGTAAAACCAGCAGGGGGCAGTGAAGGAACGGTTTGGAAGACGGGAATGAGTAGGAAAGTGTGGAAGACGAAGAAGAGTAGAGGAGCTGTTTCCGTGCGCCAGCTGGTTGGACCTGGATCTGGGGTCTTTGGCTGTGCTTCAACAGTTCAGGTGAGCCCGCTCTCTGACCTTCCGAACCGGATTGCTGGAATTGATTTAGCAGAGCTAGCGCCACCTGCAGGCCACCTCAAATTGTTGTTACGTGTGGGAAAGGTTGGTGCAGCAGAGCTAACGGAGGTAAGTGAACGTGAAAGCTAGTTGTTGCTGGATGACGTGTGCGGCTAGCTCCTGTAGGCCAGTTTCTTAGTGCAGTCTCCGTGGACCTTCGGATGATCCAGTAATGAAACGGTCGCTTTGGAGTAACTTTCGGCGAGGCTGCAGTGCGTGCGGCCGATTGTCATCACTGTCACATAAAGCACAGTAGTCAGTAACCTTCGTGGATGATAAAGTCAGAACCATCGTGTCATTCTTAGCCATCAAGCTCACTCACTTCTTTTTTCTCACTCCAAGATGGTCTTAGATACTTTTCCATGTGCAGATGGGCTCACGGCTCATTTTGATCGATTTCTTTGGAAAGATCTAAGAAGCTTAATGTGTGGAGATATTTCTTTTTTCTGGCGCGATATGGCAGCCTCGCTTCTGTCAGTCTGCCCCAGGGCAGCTGTGGCTACAACTGTAGCTTGCCTCCACCAGTGTGTGAATGTGAGAGTGAATGAATAGTGGCATTGTAAAGCGCTTTGGGTGCCTTGAAAAGTGCTATATAAATCCAATCCATTATTATTATCATTATTATTTTTGCAGAGAGAAAGAAGCTCCCAACGAAACCAGGACTGATTACTTTAATTCATAAACCTGGAGAAGTTCCTAAACCTGGCCTTTTAAATAATTAAAGGCCAATTACACTGTTAAACGCAGATTATCAAATTCTTGCCGTATCGATTGCTGCCAGATTAAAAAGAGCTCTTTCATCAATAAATCTGTGAATCAATCAGGTTTGTTGAGAGGACGACATACACAATAGCATACGACTCGTTTAGGATCTGATTGTCTGGAGTGATTTACTAAATGAAAGAAGATTTTTTTTTTTTTTAGATGTTATGTATTTTCATTGCAAACAGCGAAGTAGACGGGATTAATGTAACGGGAAGTCAGTTGGCTGATGATACTATTTTAAAAAAGAAAACAAATCAAATTTCAGCATCATTAAGAACTATAAACACTGTTTTAAAGCTTTAGGGTTACAGTTAAATATAGATAAAAGCAGGAGTGAATGTGAGTGTGAATGGTTGTCTGTCTCTGTGTTTTAGCCCTGCGACAGACTGGCGACCTGTCCAGGGTGTACCCCGTCTATCGCCCTATGACAGCTGGGATAGGCTCCAGCGCCCCCCGGGACCCTGAAAAGGATAAGCAGAAGGGAATGGATGGATGGATGAAATCTTAACTCTGCAGCCATTGTATAACGTAAAGGTTAAAAATGTAAGTGAAATATTTGGGGATATTTCTAAAGATAAAGCAGTGTCCAAGGAGAAGAATATTATGAATAATATAGAAAAATGCCAACAGTTGCAAAGAGACATCACTGTTTTTGGTCGAATCCTACAAACTAAAATAGAAAGTCTGTCTAGGCTTATCAAGCCAATATTTTCTTTGCCCATGTCACCTGATGTTGTTAAAGCTTGGTTAGGGAAGATTTGCTGCAGTTAAACATTCTCCTTGTCTGAGGTGGCTCCACATTAAAAATATCAAATTTAGTGACAGAAAAATCTCCAACAAATTTATTAGACTAATCTTACAGAAAGAATGTTTTCCTAATCAGATTAAAAGTCATCATGTTAAAAAAAAACAACCAAACAAAAAACCTACTTTTTCATCCATCCATTTTGTTAATGCGCATGTGCAGTTTTTGTGTAAAGCCTACAGAAACATTACAGCCAAGCACTGAAAACAGCACTCGGACTCTTTGACCTTTGTGAACATATTGTGATATTGCAGTGTTGTGTCTGTCTGTGTGTGCAGGATGGACATTCCCAGCAGGTTGGAGGTGTGGCAGGAGCTGGTTGAGAGTTGCGGTCTCATTACAGTCCAGCAAGGCCTCCAGCAGGTGTGGAGGCTGTTGCTACTCTGCCTGCTCTGCAGACTCTGTTTCACACTGGGTGAGCTTCACTCGCTGCACAGGAGCACACGTCCCAGCTGCTGATTACAGTTATCGCTGGACGCAAATGGGTAGTCAGAGCTGCAGAACATCTTCTGCTCAGCCACCTGTGATTTGGCTGAAAATGTTATGGTTTAAAGTTTGGACATGTATGTTTCACATGTTCCCTGTAAAATGTCATCATCATATGACAAGTAGTTTTCTAAATATTCCAGCCTTTTTGACACACTGGGAAGAACAAAAACACAAGTGCCAATGTAAACATCTTCATCCATACAAGTAAATACAGTAAACCAGTTAAGGGTAATGACAGGGGAATAGTCACTTATTTCACACAAGTGTGTGTGTGTGTGTGTGTGTGTGTGTGTGTGTCTGTGTGTCTGTGTGTGTGTGCATATAAAAGTTTGACACACCTTCCTTTTTAATGTTTTTTTCTTTATTTTCATGACTATTTACATTTTAGATTCTCACTGATGGCATCAAAACTATGAATGAACACATGTGTAAATAACTTAAAACATGTTTTATATTTTAGATTCCTCGATATTTGCCACCCTTTGCTTTGATTACTGCTTTGAACACTCTTGGCGTTCTCTCCATGAGCTTCATGAGGTCATCTCCTGAAATGGTTTAACAACAGTCTTGAAGGATTTCCCAGAGATGCTGAGCACTTGTTGGTCCTTTTGCCTTCACTCTGCGGCCCATCTTATCCCAAATCATCTCCACTGGGTTTAAGGTCACGCCATCTGGTGCACTCCATCACTCTCCTTATTTTATCTGGGCTCTAATCTGAGCTGCTGTTAACTTGTGGTTTCTGAGACTGGTGACTCGGATGAATTTATCCTCAGCGGCAGAGGGGACTCTGGGTCTTCCTTTTATGGGACAGTCCTCATGTGAGCCAGTTTTGGTGGTTTTTGCAACTGCACTTGGGGACACAATCAACATTTTTGCAATTTTCTGGACTGACTGACCTTCAGTTCTTAAAGTAATGATGGGCTGTTGTTTCTCTTTACTTAGCTGATTGGTTCTTGCCATAATGTGAATTCTAACAGTTGTCAAATAGGGCTGTCAGCTGTGTACCAACCTGACTGCTGCACAACACAACTGATGGTCCCAACCCCATTAAGAAGTCAACAAATGAACCCTGACAGGCACACCTGTGAAGTGAAACCATTTCAGGTGACGACATCATGAAGCTCACTGAGAGAAGGCCGAGGGTTTGCAGCGCTGTCAACAAAGCAAAGGGCGGCTACTTTGAGGAATCTGTGATATAAAACATATTTAGAATTATTTATCAGGGGTTTTTTTGCTACATAATTCCATATATCTTGCTTCATATATATGATGTCTTCAGCTTGTATCTACAATGTCGAAAGTAATAAAAATAAAGAAAAAACATTGAGTGAGATGATACATATATATATTCAGCATTAGTCAGAAATAAGCTTATTGCTGTTTTGATTTGTTTAGAGCCTCAGACTAGCTATTAAAAATTATTTTAAAATATTAAAAATTAAAACCTTGTGGACGAGGACCATGTTTAACTTTATTATGCTCTGCAGTCTAAGTGTCTGCAACAACAACAGGCTACTTGTGATTACGTTTCTAAGTGCGTCTTGCTTTGCTTCCTCAGGTGTGGTGTCTACTGTGAAACATGTAGTGTCAGCGCTGGCTGGGATGTTTGGCCTCTTCCTGTTCTTTGAGCAGCACATGCAGTGGATTCTGCTGCTCACTGCGCTCTGTTACTTCATTCTGCTGCTCTGCCGACACTCGAGCAGTCACGGCCTCTTCGTCTCAGGTGTCGTCCTTATCTATATCCTAACAGGGTGAGAAACGCAGACAAAAACACTTTTGTACCAGGAAAATTGCTCCTCAGTGTTTTCTAAACATTTGCACAGAGAAAAGGCTGGCAGTAGACAGTAGGGCACTCCTCTGGAGGCTAACGCTCGGTAACCTGTTGGCTGCTCCTTATTTTGAAAGCTTTTTTATAACAAAGAGTTTTGCTTACCTTCCAAACCAGTGTCACATACAATACCAGTCAAAAGTTTTAGAACACACTAATTTTTTCCAGTTTTTTTTTTTTATTAAATATTACGCTGTTTAATGTCTCATTGCACTCTGTAATGAAAGCATAATACAAAAAAGCAATTACAGCTGGAAACTCTTCTGTCCAGTTCATCCCAAACCAGCTCGGTGGGGTTTAAGTCTGGAGACTGTGCTGGACACTCCATGTTTTCAAGCTCACCATCTTGTTCTTTGTTCCTGAGGTAGTTCTGGCACAGCTTGGACTTGTGTTTTGGGTCATTATCTTGCTGTAGGATGAAGCCCTGACCAACTAGGTGCATACCAGAGGGTACTGCATGGTGCTGCACAGTGCTGTGGTTTTGGTTCAGGGTGCCTCTCACTCTGTACAGTCACTGGCCCTGGATCCAGTAAAACAGCCCCTATCACACAGCTGGTAACTTGGCCTCTGATTCAGTTGTGTCTTTGGGTCTACAGACCTCTTCCTGTCACAGTTTGTTTCTGAGCCTTTGGATGATGAAGCACCTTGACTTTCTTTGCAGTTTCTCTGTAGGACAGACCGACAGTGTTATGATGGTCTGTCTCTCTTCCATTGTTAATCACCTTTTTCCTCTCCATTCTTGCACCATCACACTACCTTCTGCAGTACAATACTGTTCAACTGATGCTCATGAGGGTATGGTACCACAGTGTGTTCCAGCACTGCTTTTATGCAGACAGAGGGGATTGGAAGTAATCAACAGAGTTCTCATAATTAGTATGAAAGCAGTAAGGGTTAGAACTTCCATACAAATTGATAAATAAGATAGTAATTAAGTTAAGTCAGTTGATGCCAATCAAGTGCTCTTAACAAGTGTCACAGTCTTCCCAGGAGTGGACGGTCCTAGCAAAATTCAGTTAGGCTCAGGCCCGAAGTGCTCAGGAAGTGCAGACGACTCTGCTGCTCTGCAGGCTGCATGTTCAGGACTGCAGGATTTCACAGGTTTTTTTTTTCATCACACTTGGTGTGCAAACACCTTAACTGTTAAAGTTCTTGACAGTACAATTGGAGAAATACTGAACAAGTGGCTTGTTGGGAAGGTTTGCCAGGAAAAAATCCTCTTCTCTCTAAAAAGAACATTGCAGCATGGATTAGGATTGTACAATTGCATCTGAACAAATCACAAGACTTCGACAACATCTTTTGGGCCGATGAGACCAAAGTGCAGACGTCTGGCCACAACGCACAGTGTCACATTTGGAGAAAACCAAACATAATACATGAGCACACAATACTCAAGTATTCTAGAGTCATATGTTAGGCTGTCTGTCTGACAGCTCAAGTTGGACAATGATCTCAAAGTGATGCAGACCTTAACCTGACTGAACCTTCAACTTTGTAATGGGGCCCAAAGCTCTGTAACAAAATAAATAGCATCAGTAAGATGTCACTAATGAAGAAGATTATGTAATAATAGAAGAACTATGTGGTACAGCATGAAATGAAACATTTTTTAGAAGGCAAGAAGATTGTAGCTGTTATCTCACAGTGCTGGCTGAGCCTGCAATTACATTTACATGGAGCCTAATACAGCCACTTCAATCCAAATAAACAGGCCCAAGCTGTACAGAATTTCAGTCAGTTGAAGATGTTTGTTTTTCTCAACTTTTCCATGTAATAGTCTGAAAATAATCCAGCTGATTGTTTTCTTGCTGTGTTCTTCCTGCGTGTCCTCTGACTTCACATACCAATAAGGGGACATATGTTATCAAGATGAACTGCTTTTAATCCATACTCTTAAACACTGATAGAATATGTACAAAATAATGGCTACCCCCTGTTATGTTATAAGATGGCTTTATCAGAGACCCAGGCAGAGTTAGATTTAGTTAGATTTTTTTAAAAGCCTGACTCTAATGCAAAAAGTCAAAAAACAATTTTGTTGTCATCTACGGTCCTCCTGGCCTGTACTCAGATTTCTTATAATTATTGTGGGCATTTTTTAGCATCCATGTAGATGCTGAAAATGAAAGTCAATGCAACATGTTACTTTTTTTTTATTAGAGTTGATTGGCCTCTCTCAAAGTGTACATGATCCCACTGATTGTTTTAATCACACTCTGAATCTCATCCTGACCAAGGATGTACAGTATCCCAATACTGATACTAGGTTGTGTTATCATGCTAACACAACCTAGCCAAGAAGCCCAATACTGAGCCTGTCCTGGCCTAAGAAATAAAAATGTCTGATAATCTGATGCATTAAAAATTGCAAAAATGCTTCACAAAACTTAATGGAGCTGCGCTATGTGCTGCCAAAGCAGCATTTCATCAGCAAAATGCCTGTCCCAGATACGTACAAGCAAGTACAGTGGCTTGCAAAAGTATTCGGCCCCCTTGAACTTTTCCACTTTTTGTCACATTACAGCCACAAACATGAAACAATTTTATTGGAATTCCACGTGAAAGACCAACACAAAGTGGTGTACACGTGAGAAGTGGAACGAAAATCATACATGATTCCAAACATTTTTTACAAATAAATAACTGCATAGTGGGGTGTGCGTAATTATTCAGCCCCCTGAGTCAATACTTTGTAGAACCACCTTTTGCTGCAATTCCAGCTGCCAGTCTTTTAGGGTATGTCTCTAGACTCCAAGAGGTTTTCTTCCAAGATTGCCCTGTATTTGGCTCCATCCATCTTCCCATCAACTCTGACCAGCTTCCCTGTCCCTGCTGAAGAGAAGCACCCCCAGAGCGTGATGCTGCCACCACCATATTTGACAGTGGGGATGGTGTGTTCAGAGTGATGTGCAGTGTTAGTTTTCCGCCACACATAGTGTTTTGCATTTTGGCCAAAAAGTTCCATTTTGGTCTCATCTGACCAGAGCACCTTCTTCCACATGTTTGCTGTGTCCCCCACATGGCTTGTGGCAAACTGCAAACAGGACTTCTTATGGTTTTCTGTTAACAATGGCTTTCTTCTTGCCACTCTTCCATATAGGCCAACTTTGTGCAGTGCACGACTAATAGTTGTCCTATGGACAGATTCCCCCACCTGAGCTGTAGATCTCTGCAGCTCGTCCAGAGTCACCATGGGCCTCTTGGCTGCATTTCTGATCAGCGCTCTCCTTGTTCGGCCTGTGAGTTTAGGTGGACGGCCTTGTCTTGGTAGGTTTACAGTTGTGCCATACTCCTTCCATTTCTGAATGATCGCTTGAACAGTGCTCCGTGGGATGTTCAAGGCTTGGGAAATCTTTTTGTAGCCTAAGACTGCTTTAAATTTCTCAATAACTTTATCCCTGACCTGTCTGGTGTCTAAATCCAATCAAGAATCTGTGGCAAGATCTGAAAACTGCTGTTCACAAACGCTGTCCATCTAATCTGACTGAGCTGGAGCTGTTTTGCAAAGAAGAATGGGGAAGAATTTCAGTCTCTAGATGTGCAAAGCTGGTAGAGACAGACCCTAAAAGACTGGCAGCTGGAATTGCAGCAAAAGGTGGTTCTACAAAGTATTGACTCAGGGGGCTGAATAATTACGCACACCCCACTTTGCAGTTATTTATTTGTAAAAAATGTTTGGAATCATGTATGATTTTCGTTCCACTTCTCACGTGTACACCACTTTGTATTGGTCTTTCACGTGGAATTCCAATAAAATTGATTCATGTTTGTGACAAAATGTGGAAAAGTTCAAGGGGGCCGAATACTTTTGCAAGCCACTGTATGCAAGTTCAGGTCCTTGAGGCAACTGTTGTTGTGATTTGACGCTGTATGAACAGAATAGCCCTTTATTGACATTTTAAATAGAATTGAATTACATTGAATTTAACTGAATTACTCTCTGAATGGTTGGAGAGCATTCCCACTTTAAATGTAAGAACTGATATGTGGAGCTCAGTGTGTTCTTAAAAGTAATACAGTATGTTACTTAATTACTTGTCGGAGAAAGTAATTTGCTACACTACTTGTTACATTGATTTCTCAATTCTCTTTAGAATGACCTGAAACGCATATGGAAAAGAAATAGAAAAAACGTATAAAAGACTTGCATAAGATGTGGCTATAGTGAATCGTATAAGGCTTATATGATTTACTCATGAAAGTGGCCACTTTCTCATTACTTTCGTATATTGTTTTAGTAAGTATCCAAAACATACAAGTTTCATTTATATAATTTTTCAAGGGATCTTATATCTGTTTTCACTCTTGTATGCTTTTCATACAAGTTTCACACAAGACAGATACAAACTTTATAAGATTTATATATATCCTTTCCATATGGGCATAATTACCATGCAACTGTATACACCTTGGGCTACAGACCCACACAAACACAAATCCATATCCTAATGAGGATACAGTATTTGGGTATGAACAGGAAGCCGACAGCACCGAAAGATTTTAAAGTGATCGGCACGGTGATGCTACTTTAGAAAAATGAGCCAGTAGAAACAGAGATTGCAATAGGGCTGCCACAAACGATTATTTTGATAGTCGACTAGTCACCGATTATTTTTGCGATTAGTCGACTAATCAGATCATCATCCATTGGACGTAAAACGTACAGCTTATTGCACCAGCAGCATCTGCTCTTATATAACTATCATTAGCTTACAGCTTTAAGTGTTTAAGGTATGTGCTAACTAAAAATAAAGAGCAGATGATAGTTTATTAAATTTTAATGAAATTTGCAGATTGTTTCGGTGAAGTTTAATAAACTCCTTGCTATCTAAAATATAACAGGACACCGAAGTAAATTCTCAAGCATCTCACACTTCTGATAATCAGCTGTTTGCTTGACGTTTATTCAGCTGTGTAAAAACTATAACTTTAATCTCAGCCAAACCGATTTACTCAGGAACAAATAAAATACTGAAAAAAGCCAAACAATAACATTTTTAAGTTATCTAAGTGACTTATATATCATGTTTAACCTGAGTAGAGAAAGATGGCGGTGGGTTTGAAAACGATTTGCCGGGAGTCCGGTGTTCTCAGCGGCTCTAGTGAGCCTTGCCCCCAGCTAGCTATCGAGCTAGTGGGTAACAGACGTCTCCGAAAACGTCGGAGCGCTTTTGAAAATATGTGGTCTTGAGAAACTGAGCAGATATTTGAGGTTTACACAGCTACATTCTCGCCTGAAAATATGTTAAACGTTTATTTTGTGACCCAGAAAGAATAATAAGAGTAATATTAAAACTAACTAGCTGCCGCCATTGTTGGAAACTGAGCTGGGCCGCGCTATGAATTCTGGGACAGAGCTACTTCTTCTTCTTCGGGGTTTAACGGCAGCTGGCATCCTTGTACATGCAGTGCTGCCATCTTCTGTTTCAGTCCGTTATTACACTCTTAAATCCTACTACTTATTCCTGCGTCTTTTGGGATCTTACAAAGCTTCAAACGACGCGTCGACTATTAAATCAGTCATCGACGATTTTAATAGTCGACGTAATCGTGACTAATCGACTAATCGTGGCAGCCCTAGATTGCAACCTGACTGATCATCAGTTTGTTACCTGGTGAAGTTCATGGCTGGCTGGGCTGGGGTTGGCATTCACTCAGCTTGAACATCACTCTGGGTTCTTGGCTAGGTTGTGTTAGCATGATAAATGGACTGCTTTTCTACTCTACCTCTACACTTTATACAAGATTTTTCTACGCGTAAGTGCATTGGAGAGGGTTAATGTCTTATCTTTTGGCATGCAGATTGGAGCAGGGATGGAACCACCAACCTTCCAATTAGAAGATCACCTGCTCTATTCCTCAGCTACCCATGCTGTTTGTGCAGATGCTTGCAAAGAGCTGAAGGTGTTTTAGCAGCATAATGTGTTGCTTCTGTCCTGGGTGCACTTTGATTACAAAAAATTCTCGACACAAATTCTTTCCTTTGTGTAATGCACGGCTCTGTAGCGCCGATGTCTTTAACAATGTAAACACGAGTGTTTCACCCACATTAGCAACTAAAAATAGACCTGCAATGGAAATGTATTTAGGAGCAGCGTGTGAACAAAAAGTCTGACAACATTGAGCCCACACAGCCCGCAGTTTTCGGCAAACAGACTGATAACATAACAGTAGCAGTGATGACGTTCCTGGCACAGTTAAACATGGAGCCGGAGTCTGTTTACACACCACGAAGAGCAAAGAGACGGAGCCGTTACTGAGCTCAGGTTGAGTGAAACAAAACGTGTTTCTAATCCAAAACAGCAGTGCTGTTCTTGTGATCACCATTAAAACCTTTACTGGGAAACACTATCGGGAGTCCTTCATCCAAGCACCTGATTAACAAACTCTGACGTGAAGAAAAACAAACTTTGTAGCTGCTCCATCCACCGCCGATTGTTCTGCAGTAAAGCTTTTAATAAAAGTGTTCTATTTAATATGTGAAATAATTACTTTTTTGAGTAACCTTTTTTTTTTTTGACCTACAGCTGTGCAATTAGTTTGCACAAATGTCTTTTTTATTGATGCTTCGTAATGGTGGTTACTCTCAAAACAGAGTCAGTGAGAATCGATAAGTGATTATGGAACTGGAATTGCTAATTTTTTTTATCTATTTCCATCCCTATGCATTACTGGAAAATGGGATTACGTCCAACACTATTTACAAGACACCGCCAGCAATTATAACAAGTCAGTAGGAAACGCTGTGAAACTTGTGAAAATACAGTTAAAAGTCAAAAATATCTGCTTGTTTGTGGTGAGCAGCAGATCAACCAAGTTAAGAATTTTAACTCATTCACTGCCAGCCATTTTCAAATCAGGTAACTCCCCACTGCCAGGGTTTTTGAGCATTTTTACTCATTTTTGAAGAGCCACAGAAAACTGTGTGTTATGATCATATAAACGCTGAACCTACCAAAATGAAGAACAGACTCTCTTCTTTCATCCAAAAAAAAAGCTTGTTTCTACCATTTTCCATTCTTTAGTAATCAGCTGTAGAAGAGAGGTGGGTTCCACCAAAAATGCCTGTTTTGACCAAAAAAAGGGAGAAAACGAGCTTTTTGTGAAAAATACATTTCAAGCAGAAAAGTGCCTTTGACACTAATATTTCTTGCTTTGTGACACCTCTAACATATAAAATAGTTTTTCACTTCTATAAAACAGAAATAACACTGAGAAAGGTTATGTTTTATCAAAACAATTTATTTACAAATATATGAAAAAATAAAATGTACATAGTGAAACATTTATTCACAATGAATAATTCACTTTTGTGTGGTAATCATTATAACACTTTCCGGGATGCAAGGGCACACAACAAGACTTGCACCACATTTTTGTCTCACTGCGCAATCCCTTACGTGCGCAAACCATGAATGCAAGTCTGATATTCACTGACAAGCTGCCCGAGGTTGTATTCTAGCCCCTCCCATTGAAAAACGTAATTGACGTCAATGGCAGTCAATGTAAGTTTTTCAATTGACGTCTATAGACGTCAATGGCAGTGAATGAGTTAATAGCGTCATGCACACATTCATTTAGACACGTAGACACTGAGCCATGACTCTGTGCTACATATTTCTGCAGACACTTTTATATAGTTTATTTTATGTAATATTCAATACTGAACTGTGAATTTAGTCTTTTTCAAGGTAGCAAGTTTTTTTATTCTGTTTTCATAAAACCTAACTTTTATACACTATATTTACGCATTTTATACATTTACTACTACTACTGGGTTTACGCGAGGTTTAAGTCCTTTACAAGTTTGAAACTTTTTGTCCTTCATAATGGAAAATTGCTGAAAGTAAAAGTGGGTATCACTTCAGCTAGGTCCTAATTTTATAAATTCTACACTCAGGTTTGAGGTTATCACTGAAATGCATCCAGATTTTACGTTTTCACTTGTTTCTTCATTTTTTCTCAGCACGCTTGCATTTAAATCTCTCTGTGTACCTGGCCTGTACCAACACACTTATTGTCTTTTGAACATCTGCCCCCTTCCTTCTTTCACATAATGTCTTTGAATGTGATTGGCTGCATTGTCTGTCCATCAAAGTAAAGTCCCACCCCTGCCTGTATAGAATAAGTGTGCACTCAGACAGTGCACTCCTGTACAGGCAAGTCAACCAACCTAGATCTGGGTTCTGCAGCAGCCATATTTCTCTGTGCACCTACAACAAGTGTGCAAACCAGGAGACTCGCTATCGATAAAAGGAGAACCAAGCAGACAGCTGAGAAGGCTCAAGTGCTGTTTTTTGTAAAGAAGCTGCAGCTAATGTTAACGTGAACGTCACTCTTCCAGTAGAGTTGTGAAAAGAAAGAGTCTTGCAGTCTTAGGCCGTGTCTTATCTTAGGGTCCAGCTGACCTCAAACATTTGAGGTCAGTGTGTTTGGAAATATTTTCATGTTAACCTTCCCTTTAGTTAAAAACATTGTTGAAAGGTTAGTTGTCAAACAGCTAAGAGAGCATCTGCAGAGGAATGATTTATATGCAGACTTTAATTCAGCATTTCGATGCACCACAGCACAGAAACAGCTTTAGTGAAGGTTGCAAATGATCTTCTCATGGCCCGTGACAGTGGACTCCTCTCTGTGCTTGTCCTTTTAGACCTCAGTGCAGTGTTCAGTACTGTTCACCATAATATTTGATTACAGAGATCACAACACTACACAGGTAATAAGTGATCTATCTGTTGAAACATTGTAGAGCAGATAAAGTTTGCCTTGTGGTGAGATTTTATTTCATTTTAATAAGTATATCCTTGTAAACTGGATGTGTTCCAGCTAAATATAGTCTTAATATAGTCTTGGTTTTTAATACACCATCATTATTTAAAGCAGTTGTCAGTGATGAAAAAGTACAGTTGCAGTCTGAGTTCTCATGCCTAAACTTAGAGACAAATAGAGCAGTTGTACATGTCTATCTAGGAGCTGCAATTCCTATAATAATTTAGTAATTCATTTCCTTTAGTGCTGCACTGTCCAGCTTCTAGAGTAGCATTGATGGCTTATCATGTTACTTTTCTGCCCCTTCTTTTTAGAGAGTTGCATTTAATTGACATGGTGACCTGGCACAAAATAAGAGGTAAATATTACATCAATTTTTTTTTGTTCCTAGTTAATCTTCTGTAATTTTTTTTGCAATTTTCATTTCGTGTCTTGGAGAAACATTTAAAGGTTTATTTTAGCCTTTGTACTGTTTATCTTTTGTTCCCTGTACGGCAACCTTGTATGGCAACAAATTAAATATATTCTTCTTCTTATTATTATTATATTTACACCCAGTCATCATGGGCATGAGTATCATTGTAATTTATGTCTTTAAATTATTTCTTTAAACTCCCTTTTCCAGGTTGGAATCTGTATAGCATAGATCTTTAATTTGGGGGATAAGTATGACTTCCTCTAGTCCACACAGGGTTTAAAATGGATACAGGCTAAATGCTGTGAAAACATTTTTCCCTAGGTTTCATATCATCAAACACATTTTTAATATTAGACAAAGCCTGAGTAAATGCAGAATGTCTGATTACAGCCACATCTGCTAAGTCAAGACGTCACTTAATAAATAGGACTTGTCTGAAAACGTGAAGGAGGATAAAAGATCTCAAAAAGCAATATTTCCTGCTACGATGTAATGAAACAGCTGAGAAACAAAGTCAGTATGGAAAGGGTTACATGTCTAAAGCTTTAGGACTCCAGTGAGCCACAGAGAAATTGGTGCGGTGCCTACCAAAATTACTCCAAGACTGTATCGATGACTCTTCCAGGAGGCTCTTGCAGGACCTCACTTAAGGTTGGTGTTTCTGATTTAGCAATATGAACAAAAATGGGAAAAAACATAGCATCCATGGTGAAAACCACTGCTGACCAAATTGGGTGGCTATGCTTAAAATCAGGGTCCATTCCAGGAAATCAACCAGTTAACCAGAAGCTTGTTAATGAGAAAAAGCATCTGGTTGAGGTCCAAGTATTAGTGCAGATGTATGTATACTTTCAACCTGGTGTAGATTAGAAAAAATCCTGATTAATTCATAATAAAACTTGTGCACCCAGTTGTTGTTTTTAAAGTAATTAAAGTTGTATGCTTTAGACTCTACCTTGGAAAAAGAACAGTTTGATAAATTACCATGGCATTCATGCCCCTAATACCTATACAGCAAATGAAAGCTCAGTCCAACATGTTAGAAAGACTTGATAGCACATATATGATGCAGCTCATAGACTGAAAAAACGACCATTGTGAACTATAGTATATTGGTCATATATATATACACATATATAATGTATAAAAGTTGGGTCTGCCTCACAGCAGAAACCTTTGAGATTTACTCTTAATAAGATTATATTCAGACTATGTTAGCTTATAATAGTGACTTCTATGAGGAAGTGATTCCTCATAAAATGTGAATGTAGTATCCTGTAATGGTAACAAATTACTTTGCTTTTGTGTCTCTTTGAGGCTCTCAGATGGTGGTGGCCATGAAGGCCATTTCTGTGGCCTTTGACTTGGACAGAGGTGCACTGAGTAGCCTGCCCTCGCCAACTGAGTTCCTGGGCTATATTTTCTTTGTGGGTACTGCCGTCTTTGGCCCTTGGATCAGCTTCTCCAGTTATAAGAATGCTATTGAAGGCACAAAACTTGTGAGTAACTGCCAGTTCTACCTTAATCTGCATACTTTCTAGTCTTGTATGGCACTGTGATGGTAATGATGGATTTGGGTTTCAGAGCTGGTTGTGGCTGCGTACCTCTAGCGGCAGTCTAGTGAAGAGTCAGATCTGTTTGCTAATCTCCACCTGTATTGCCCCATACCTTTTCCCATGGTTCATCCCGATCCATGGAAACTCTGTCACAAAGAAGTAAGAGATTTTAATTCAATCGTTGCTCTTTTTACACCCAGAGCACTGTTCCACTACACTGCTTTGACACTATACTGTCTGTCTTTCTTTCTCTGCTTCCAAGATACATTTGAGAAAGGTAAGGCTTTGCCCCAAGTATTAACATTTGTTCAAATTCCCAAGTATAGAAACTATTTAGCCATGTTCTGATGATGGTATCATAGTGTAGTGTCATACTTTTCTCACTTCTTGTAATTGGCACTGTAGTCTTTGTCTTCTCACACACATAACAGTATATCTTCAGTTTGTTATACAGAAGATTAGAAGCTAATATGCATCTGCACTGGTTTTAATTAGTATGACTTGAGAGTCTTCCTTCTGGTGATTTCAGACACTGAAATGAAGGCATGACACACAAGCATATCATACTCATATCAAATGTAATAGAAGTGTTTAACAGAGACAGATGAAATTTGGCAGCTGTGAAAATAAAAAGGGAAAAAATGACGCACTGTTTCTTATATTAAACTCAATAGGGCCGATTTAATCAAGAGAATGGTGCAAAGTAGGGATACTTTCCCAGGAAAATATTGGACAGAATGTGATGAGGAGCTCTGATGAGAAGACAGCCAGTTTAGTGTTTACTGAGGAGTCTAATCTTAGAAGGTTTAGATTATAAACGGGAACAAATGTCACACAGTAAGTCAAAATATCATAACATCTTGGTCATGAGAACAATCCTGTGACACTCGATAGATATGTGTGTCTGTATTTGTAATTGTTATGTGATCCGTGATGTATGACTTTTAACCCCATTTATGATCTAAACCTTAAATGATTAGACTATGGATTAAATAATTATGTTTTATTCTATTTTAATACTGTTTTTATTGTATTTGTGCTCCATTGCTAGTCTTTCTTTTTTACAGTTATGAACTGAATACACTGTTATCCAAAACATTTTTGCATATCTGTTTGTGCAGCTGGCTAATTCCGGTTTGTCTTATTCCCATTGCTTTGATAAGGAGCTCTTACATACAGTGACTCAGGTGTACGAGTTGTTTAGATTATCTGCATGCTTGAAGAAAAAAAAATGACGTCGGTGTATCAGTCATAGTGTCGTAAGAGGAAGCAATATGAAATCAGCAGATGAGTAGTCCAGTCAGAAATCAGTCCACCTCTGACGTTTTATGGAAATGAATAACTTGCTGGGTGAGAACTAGCACTAGAAGTCTGATTGCTCGAGTTATTTGGCTTTAACGTGATCTGCTGTAATTATTTGTCGTGTGCCAGCCAGAGATTATTTAATGATGATGTGTGTATGTGACTTTATTGTGGTGTGTTGCATAGGTGGCTGCATGCTTACGAGAATGCAGTGTCCTTCCACTTCAGTAACTACTTTGTGGGTCACTTGAGCGAAGGTACCAGCATGCTGGCCGGAGGAGGATTCACTGAAGATAAAGACAACACAAAATGGTAAGATTAGCTGATCTGCGATTAGCTGATCTGCTATCAGCTGCTCTGCTCTCTTCATCCTGGAAATTGTTTAATCAACAGTCAAGTTTTTCAACCCTCTAGAATAATCTACTGTAAAACAAGGCATAATTGAAGAGCATCATTGGGTGTAATGGCAGGCTTCCAATCTAGCTTATTATATGATAGCAGTATAGTGCAACAGGCTCTGCACAGCAAAATGCCCCAGATTGCTTGAACCAAACGTTGCTAAGACAATTCTAGCTGGAGCGGACAAGCAAAGATTCCTGAAGAAGGGAAGAAAAGTCTTGCACAAAGCAACTGGGAATAACAAGGCAGGCTAGTAGCAACACAAAGAATGACATGCTGCCGGAGACTGACTTGGTGCCAGTCCAAGAAGATTCACCTTAGAAATCTGACTGTGATTCAAAAATTTTTTAAAAAGTGGAAAAAAAACAAGCTGTGTGTGTGTCTGCGTGTGTGCGTGCTGTGCAGGGATATGAAAGTGGTGAAGCCTCTCAGTGTGGAAATCCCTCGCTCCATGGTGATGGTGGTTACATGCTGGAACATCCCCATGTCTCGCTGGCTTAAAACCTGTAAGTCTCAATCTTCTCTGTCTGTTAAACTTTCCAGAGTGTCGAATTTAAGGATGCCAAAATTTGTTGAACCGACAGAAGCAGAAGCAGACGGCTCTTCTAGTGTGTACACACTGAAAGGGAATTGCAGCAATGAAAGAACTGTAGAATGTGAACCATCTTTGGCGACTAGAGGCACCATAAACAAGTACAGAGAGTATTGTCAATTGTTACATTTGTTTCTATATATATAAAATCAATGTTTGTCTTTTAATTTCTTTGAAAGATACCATATCTAATTAACAGAAATAACAGCAAACAAGATCTTAGTTAGCTTAACTCTAGCTTTTATTAAAAGGTGTAACTTGAACCTCCTTGTTGTTTACTGGAGTTGTTCACAGGCTCAGTGAACACAGGTCTGCCTCTTACTGCAGGGACAACAACTAACACTGTTACTGAGTGATGAGCGTTTAGAGGTTTTAGTAACAACATATTATTCTTAATATATCTCTCTGGGTTTCTGTTAACTCCTTGGCTAGGTTTAAGAGGATTAAGACAGGCTCTGAGTGTTAGTGAAGAGTTACAGATGACTAGGAAAGTACAGCTGGAGTCCTGAGGGAAACTGCAGAGGAGGTTTTTGATGGAACCTCTGGGAAGTAGACAAGGAGACTTTGTGCTGGAATGAGAAAGAAGAGTATTTAAAGAAGCTGGCAAAGAAAAAATGACATGAATACAATATACAGGAGTAGCGTACAGTAAAAGGAGGTGCAGGGCTCTAGACTAACTTTTTGCCACGGTTGCACTGGTGCACCTTGATGCCCACCAGCACAAAAGTTAGGCGCACCCAAATTTTTCAACCGCATCGCTTAACACAGCAGTTTTACATGTGCACTTTTGGGGGGGAAATTGCTGTCCATACAGACAATATTGATTTGTAAATGGTTAATTAACAATCTTGTCAATACAAAGTTCTTTATTTGGAGCACATTTCTACAAGAAAGATAAGTTACTGAAAAAGTGCTTGTGCTTAAAGTGCGTTGGCACTCTTTGGTGATATTGTAGGCAATGTTAAACTTAATTATCACATCGGCCTCCTCTGACGACCTGTTTTGCTGCTGCCTGCAGCAGTGGGTAGAGGCAGTGGGTAGAGGGGACACTTGGGCCGTGCGTTTATCGCAGCATATAATGTGTTTTTGGATACACTGTGCTTGTTTCGCGTTCATGGCTCCATGTCAGAGCACTGGCTATGAATTTCAGACGGATCAGGCCTTAACAAAAAAGTTACCAATAGTTCTTATCATCTTTTCTCATTACCCACAGCTACATCCACTTCTGTCAGGCCTAGGCTGCTCACTAGGGCTGGGTATCGTCACTGATTTCTATAATCCATTCGATTACGATTCACGAGGTCCCGATTTGATACAATTCAATTTTGCCTCAGACACTCAGAAATATTATAATTCTCATCATCTATCAATACTGATACATGTGAGACGTTATCAGAGGTGTGAGCATCACAGCAGATGCCTTTGTGTCAAAGTAACTGAGGATAAAACACAGAAAAACATGAAGGAGATTTTCCTGGCCTGGCTTTTTATAGCAGATAAACTTAAAAATATTCTGCAATTTTGCGTAATTTTAAAAAGTATAAATTTCTTCAGTATTGAACAGCAGAAATTAGGCTTTCTTGTCTGAGGTCATTTAAGTTAAAAAAAAAAAAAAGGAAGAAGACAGCGGCCGACAGCGCTGTAAACAACGGTGGACTGATGGGTAATAAGCGAATGAATAATGCAGAAAACAGAGATTTGAGACGGGAAACTGTTCTTGAAGTACACTGAGAGAGAGAGAGAGAGAGAGAACTGTGCATGAAGTTTGATTTTTATCGTGGTGGAAGCAAAACAGCAAAAGTAGGAGAAGATTAATGACGACATTTATGAAATGTGAAGCATAGTTTGGATCTTCTTTTGCTGCTGGTTCAGTGAATTTTGGTTGGAGAGAGATAAAACCTGCAGCTCAGAATCTAGCACAAAAAAGACGTAAACACAAAGCGGGACATATCAGAATCTGTGAGCTGTCGGCTTTCAGCCCCGAGGGCGTGTCCGTGTACAGGCCGTCGGGTGAGAAAGCCCAGAAAGAGAAAGCTGATTCTGATGCGTCGGGTCCGCTCTGTGTTTATGTCATTGTGTGGAATCCGTTTACCTGCTCTCATTTGCTGTTTGGCGGTTGTTGAAATAGTTTTGAGAGCTTTAACCTGAGATTCTGGCGTTTCTGGCAAAATACATTTATATTTAAAAGTCAATTCAGATTTAATGAATTGTTATCGCTTTATTCAAGCTACTCACCTCTCTCTATCCACCCGGCACCTGCACTTTCAAACTTACACACAAAGTACTACAGGAATATCTGGACCAAGGCCAATCAGAGAGGTCCCGCCCCTGACTATCTCTGATTGGTTTATACCACGATAGGGGCATAATGTGTGTCTGTTGTTGACCACAGGGAGACTTTCAGGGTTGCGGAGACTTTTTTCCCCCCACTCGAACAGCTAGACCAGTGTGACCTAAGATTTTTTTTAGTGGCACCATCGAAAAATTTGGTCGGACTCTAGAGCCCTGAGGTGGAAAAGGTTTCTGGAGGGTTGAATATGAGGCTCAACACTAAGGAAAGAGAAAAGAACCTGTGGATTGGCAGAGAGATTGAGCTCGTGAGCATGAAAACTGCAAAGGTGGCTGGTCCAGATTCAGTTCAGTTCAACTCAATTTACATAGCACCAGCTCACAACAGCAGTCACCTCAGCGCACTGTATACTGTAAGGTAAAGACCCTACAGTAATACAGACAACATATCTGTGGAGGTATGGCGATGTCTAAGAGATAGTGGAGTAGGGCTGCCACGATTAGTCGACTAGTCACGATTACATTGAGTATCAAAATCGTAGACGACTAATTTAATAGTCGACGCCTCGTTTGAAGCTTTGTAAGATCCCAAAAGACGCAGGAATAAGTAGTAGGATTTAAGAGTGTAATAACGGACTGAAACAGAAGATGGCAGCACTGCATGTACAAGGATGCCAGCTGCCATTAAACCCCGAAGAAGAAGAAAGTGTGTCCTAGCGCGGCCCTGCTCAGTTTCCAACAATGGCAGCAGCTAGTTAGTTTTAATATTACTCTTATTATTCTTTCTGGGTCACAAAATAAACGTTTAACATATTTTCAGGCGAGAATTTATCTGTGTAAACTTCAAATATCTGCTCAGTTTATCAAGACGCCACATATTTTCAAAAGCGCTCTGACGTTTTCGGAGACGTCTGTTACCCACCAGCTCGATAGCTAGCCGGGGTTCAAGGCTCACTAGAGCCGGTGAGAACACCGGACTCCCGGCAAATCGTTTTCAAACCCACCGCCGTTTTTCGCTACTCAGGTTAAACATGATATATAAGTCACTTATATTCAGTATTTTATTTGTTCCTGAGTAAATCGGTTTGGCTGAGATTAAAGTTATAGTTTTTACACCGCTGAATAAACGTCAAGCAAACAGCTGATTATCAGAAGTGTGAGATGCTCGAGAATATACTCCAGTGTCCTGTTATATTTTAGAAAGCAAGGAGCAGACCGCTGAGTTTATTAAACTCCACCGAAACAATCTGCAAATTTCATTAAAATTTAATAAACTACCATCTTGTCATTATTTTTAGTTAGCACGTACCTTAAACACTTAAAGCTGTAAGCTAATGATAGTTATATAAGAGCCGATGCATGCTGGTGCAATAAGCGGATACATGATATGATTAGTTGACTAATCGCAAAAATAATCGGTGACTAGTCGACTATCAAAATAATCGTTTGTGGCAACCCTATAGTGGAGACTGTTAAACACAATCTTAGAGAGTGAGAGGATACCTGAGAAATTATGTTCAAGAACATGAGTGATGTGCAGAGTATCTACAGAGGCATAAAGCAGAGTGTCACTGGAGAAGTACAGAGAACACAGATCATGTTGTACCAAAGGAGGCACTGTGGTATTGTATGAGGAAGTCAGGAGTGATAGAAAAGTATGTGAGGGTGGTGCTGGACATGTGTGGGTGTGCAGTAGTGACAGATGGAGTCAAGGTGGTGCTGCAATTATGTCAGGGATCTGCTCTGAGCCCTTTCTTATTTTCAGTGGTGATGGACAGGCTGACAGATTAGCCCAGGCAGGACTCTGTGTGGATATGACGTTTGCAGATAACACTGATCTGTAGTCAGAGTAGCGTGCAAAGGGAGGTATGTGCTGGAGAGAAGAGGGGAGTCAACAGAAGCAAGAAAACACGTGTGAATTAGAGGGAGAGAAATGGAAATTGGAATGTGCAAGGAGCAAAGGTAGTGAAGGTGGAGGAGTTTAATATTCTGGGATCAACCGTTCAAAGCGGAGGAGGAGTGGATGAAGATGAGTGTCAGGAGTGTTTTGTGAATTGAAGATGGAAGTGCCTGTTCAGAGGGCGAGTGGATACGTTAAAGAAATGATCATGATGATGATGATGGTGGTGGTGGAGCTGCCAGACAGAAGGAAAAGAGGAAGACCTTAGAGAAGATTCGTGGATCGTGTATGAGGACATGCAGAGGGCTGGTATGACAGAGGATGATGATGATAGAGATCGTTTGAAGCAGATGATCCGTTCTGATGAGCCGTAAAGGGAGCAGCAGATGATCTTGTATGAGCACCATGTTGTCATAATGTTGTTTTCAGTGAGTTCATTGTGGTTTGTTCTCCATCTTTTTCAGATGTCTTTAAAAACGCCATGAAATTGGGAACTTTTCCAGCTATCCTGGTGACATACACAGCCAGCGCCTTACTGCATGTTAGTAAGATGATGCACACTTCAACACTTGTATCCAGAGTCTATACAGTATACTAAATCCATCCTTAAACTTCACTGTTAATTCAATTCAGTCTTATTTATATAGCACCAAATCACAACAACAGTTGCCTCAAGGTGCTTTATATTGTAAGGCAGACCCTACAATAATACATACACTATTACCCACTGTGTGTGAGATTTCACTGAACAACCAGGTCACTAGGCTTGGGCAGTGTCCACCTTATGACATTTCACTGAGGTGTTTGGTATATGACGGTATTTGTTTAAAATGATATTCTGAAAGTTGAAATACTGGTGATAGAAGTCTTTGTCAAAAATGACCACAGGTACCCCAAGTGGACCCCAAACATTTATTTATTTTATTTATTTATTTTATTTAGGACAGTGCATGTTAATGAACATAAATGTAAAAAAAAATTACATGAATGTAAACATACCAGATTATAGCCAAGGGCTAATTTCCATCTGTTGTCCTTAAGCATAAAAAATAGACATAATAATTCATAAAAATACACCATTCATTCATAATAAAAACTCCATCACCAAACTTACACATACACACCATTCTGTTCCACTAGTTGTACTTAGTTTACTGCTTAACCTAATTGTATTATCTTCTCCAGGGTCTCAGTTTCCACCTGGGAGCTGTTCTGCTTTCACTTGGATTCATCACATATGTTGAACATGGTATGGATAACTCTGTGCTCACACAGAAGAGTGATTCGCTGGTGAAAGTGGAACAAGTGACACATGATGTGATCTGTTGTGACCCAGATCACACACAAACACTGAAGAACTGCTTAATAGATTTCTATTAAGGATCGTCAACAGGGCTGAAAAGTTCTGCCTCAATTATCTGTCACAGTCATTCTTAGATTTTAGTGACAAAAATGTTTTTATTGCACTGTCGTGCAAACTGGACACTGACTTTGATCTCTGTAAATTCAGTTGATCTCTTCAAAGAAAGATGAAAAAAACAAACAAATATTATTGATTTCATATTGAAACGTAACACAGAATTAAATAAACAGGGCACAGACTGTGCTATGTTCTGTTAATTACAGAAAAGTTCTTAGCATCAGTGCATTTCTTACACGTAATCTAAAGTCTTGTGTTTCATATGCATAATGACCATGACTAAAACTTGTGCCAAAGTCATCGACAGCTGTGAGTCCCCCCTCTATTTGTACCGCACAGGTGTTTCCACTTCGGAAAACTAACCACATGAGGGGATAACATGTCTTTTATCCTGTATGTGAACTATTATCCTGCACCTTCCGTACTCAGTGTCATTAGTCTTTGGCCAAACAGAATGCATTTGTGTTTTTAGTGTACCTTTGTTTGGATGGATACACTGACATGCTGTATGGACTTCTGAGTGAAGTGGAACCTTCTACTTGGCCTTCATGCATTAGTTTTACTGCAGTTTATGCTGTGTTTTTAGGAGGTTGAATAAATTACAGAATGCTTTGCATATGATTTGGTCTTGATTAACATTGCTTTCTCAGTATATCCAAACAACAGATAATGATCCACATTGAGGAACAAGCTCGTGTGAATTTAGTTGTTTATCTGTCTTTACTCATCCAGAGTAGTCCGGGAATCTTCATGCTGCATGTTGCAGGGGACAGCTGTGATCCAAAGGCTGTTTGAGGGAATGTTTGATTTTTCTTTTGCTTTGTTTTCTGTAATTGGAGCACTCGTCGTGTCGCTCTATTGTGTTCATTTAGTGGTAGAAAGTCAGATTTGTGGACCCCTCCTATTTTCCTTTTTTACATTTTCATGTTTAAAGTTTTTTAATTTAATGTAACTGATTATTTTTGTCATCCTCAGTTCTGAGAAAGAGGCTTGCTTCTATCTTCAGTGCCTGTATCCTGTCTAGGCCTTGTGCCTCTGACTGCACCCATCAGCACAAAAAGGTACAGCTTCATCCCTACTCAGCTAACAGATGGAGACAGTGAAAAACAAAACACACACACAGACACACACAGAGACACAAACAGACAGACATAGATGCAGAGCCAAAGTTTGGTTAACCTGTGTTGTGTTTAAATGTGCAGTGTAAAAAGGTGACTTCAAAGTGCTGCACAGCTAAACAACACAGAACAACAAAGATAAACAGGGCAATAAAGTAACTGAATAACTCCAAATAATCCTTTTTCTTTTTTTTTGGTCATTAGGCCATTTGAAACTGACTAATGAATCACTCAAGCACAAACAGACAACAAAATCAAAAGATGAACCACATAACAGAAGACTCATTTTAAGTTGTGTCTTGTATGTAAATTCTATGTCACTAGCAGCCTGTGTTGCACGTTCTTTTTCTCTAGGATAAAGAGAGATAAAGATAAAGAGAGCACCAGTCCAATTCAAATTCAATAGATTTATTGCCTCAAGCAGTTCAAAACCATACATGTACATGGATCTCTTTAGTTCACAGTCTGCAAGCAGTTAGCTGTAGCCGACTTCTGGAAGAGTGCGCTAACTTAGCCGTACACAAACTTAAATATTAAAAAATCAGCTTTCTGAGTGGTCAGAAAACCATTGGGGAGGGCCCTGGTCTAGACTTAGCTCTCCCTGGTTGGCACACAAGTTGGTCCCAACCTCTTGTTGCTTTCCTCCTCCTGCATTTTGGGTGCTTCACCTGCCTGTCTTAATATTTTCTTCTCACACACTAGCTGTTTCATTTCCCATCATCTAGTTTCATATCCAGGCAGCAACTGTCTGTGAGAACTTACTGTTATTTGACCTTGCCCTGGTTCACGCCCACATTCCTGCACACAGCCCTCCACTAAGTCTGCACAAGCTACTCTCAATCATGTGACTCTAGAACTTTTGTACTTATATTATTTTGAGTCTTCAACCTTTCTAGTCCAAACGCCTGTTTCAAAAAACTGTTTGCTGTTGTTAGCTGAAACTTTGGGAAGTCTTTTTTGCACCAGCATGGCGATTCCCAAAAACTTGCCACGTCTCAGCATTATGTGCAGTGTGTCCATTCAGGACATGGTCGCAGTGAAACTGAGGCAGCCAGGGAAATGGGATGAAAAGTCCGTGGATTACAGTTACATAAGAACTAAACTGAAAATTAGTGGTAACAGGACTGATGAATGGATGAATCCAAATGTGACATTTTTGGTTCAAATAGTGATCAGTATGTAGGAAGGAGGTCAGCTGTGAAACACGGTGGAGGCTCCGGCCCAAACCATGAAAACAGAAAGGCACCATCACATTTTGATCCATTAAAAAACACCTGAAAAACATCTGATTGGCACCATTTTTTTTATCATGAGAACGATTCCATCCTGTCAATGTAGTCAAAGCAAAGATGCATAGAAAACCATAGAATAGAACACTAACAGTCATTGTTAGCAAGTTGTTATTTCTTAATATTGAGTAGATTGACGGAGAACATGCAACTTTTGTCTCTATTTTTTCTTTTGTCTTTTATTCTCTCCTCTGCGGTCTATAGGATTATTGGGTGATATTGCTGAACCTGGTTTTCAGCTTGCTGGCCATCTTCCATCTCACTTACCTAGGCTCCATGTTTGACCCAGGAGTTGATGAACAGGTGGTAGAAGAGGTAAGAGCACCATGAGGGCCGACCCCACCTGTATATGTTGAAGATATTATGACAGAGTGCAAATTTATACCCAGTCTCGGTTTGGAAATAAAGCAAGTGACAGCTTTCATACAATAATAACACTGAATATTCTCACTGAATATTTCTCATAATTGTAATTGTTTGCAGAACGTTCATTATTTTTAATGGTCTGATTGCTTTAAACTGAATTCTGTGGTGAAAATTGTGTCTCAAATCAGCACATTTTTTTTAGAATATTTTTCATTCAACCAACTCTGATTTTCCTAAAAACCTGGTGAATGGTTGAACATGATTGCAGTCAAGTTTTCATACATTATATATATTTTTAAAAAGTTTTTAAACCATGGTCAATCAAACAATTTTCAGGCTATTTTTTCACAGGGACAATTTTTGAACATGAAAATGTGAAAAACGTAAAGATAAAAGCATGAAATTCTTACTAGTCTCAGAATCTGCAATTTGGGACACACCCATTAAAAATGTCTGCGTATTGGCTAGAGATGGCACGATACCACTTTTTTATGTCCGATACCGATATCATAAATTTGGATATCTGCCGATACCGATATGAATCCGATATAGTGTGTTTTAATCAATAAAACTGCTTTTTTAATATCTTGCTGCATTTTGTATAAGTTCATACTCAAGTTTAAATAAACAACAACACTAAAGCTATTCTGTTATACCTGTATGTAAAAAATACACTGCACCCAAAATATTTCATAGTTCAGCAAAACTGATCAATCTAATAAATTTAAACCTACTCCATCCTTCCTATTCTGCTATTTTAAAGAGTACTTAGCAGAAATCTTAAGCAACCTAACTAATAGGGTTGCAAACTCCCAGCAAAAAAAAAAAAATAAATAGGGAACCACCCCCCAACCTCCACCTCGTGATGCTTAACTGACTCAATCAACTTTAATTTGATGCAGTGTGGGAAAAAAAATGCACAGAAATAAATTATTTTTCAAGAATAATTAAATAGATTCAACATCTTCCTTCAACAGAACTGCAGACTGGACAGATGGTATCTTCCCAAAGGAAAAAGTACTATAGCTTACTAGGGTATATTAGACTTAATAGTTACTATATACAGTAATGGACTTCTATATATTTTACATAAGATTAAAACTTTGGGTGTAAGATTCAGATAATTATTTATTAAAAGCTAGACATTTTAAATGAGAATAAGAAAGAAAAATCTGTCTTTGTGCCCCCTTTTCCCTGTTAATGCCCTATCGGCCCCCCTGGCTAAACTTTGCTAGATCCGCCCCTGGACAGTTACCAGCCATCAACTGCGTAGAAAAAGATCCTGGTGTAGAAAGTAATATTAAATAAATTCTAACAACAGCTTATCAAGGTTAAACGTGCTGCTGTTGTTCAGCCGCTGGTTTCCTCTTTCTGGTGCAAAGTGGGCAATAAACAAACAAGAGAGACAGACTCCCGACAGAAAAGCCGATCAGCTGATCATTAAGCAGTTTCACGATTGAAGTAGCAGCAAGAAGAGGCGCTCGCTCCAGGTATTGGTTGTTAAGCTTAACGCGGGAATGCTTTACAAACATTCAGAGATGAACTTACACACTTGCTTTACTTCTCTCTGGGATCACTTCCTCGGAGATGAAATGCCGGTTTGGTAGCGAGGCTTCAAATACACACAGCCGCTCTATCATGTGAGCACACTGCTCCGACGTGCTACGTTATGAGCCGAGTTACGCCGTGTCACAAGTTTTGTGAGGTGCTTTTTGATATTTAATGGATCGGATTACATTTTTTTATTTCTCTCCGATATCCGATCCAGTAATTTACGTCAGTATCGGACCGATACCGATACGTAATATCGGATCGGTCCATCTCTAGTATTGGCTAGTTAAAATATGGGAAAAAATTAAAGCCAACTAATGCTCATAATAAACTTCACATTGCAAAAGACAACTATAGTGACAATTTCTGAATGGGTGAATATAAAGTGCTATGATTGCTCAGAATAGAAAAGCGCTATATAAGAGCCATAAGTCCATTTACCATTTATTTGTTCAAACCAAGGATATTTTTTTATGCACATTGGAGAAAGTTGAGCAGCAGGGCCATTTTAATTTGAGAAGGAATGACCCTTTGACCTTTTCTGGTTGCATGTGGACATTTAGCTGACAGCATGCAAATTCCTAATGCACATGTGTACCTTGTGTATGATTCCCTGGGCTGTGCAGGGACTAACGGCGTCCATGTTTGTTATTGTTTTCAGGATTTCACAGCCATCCACACCATCCAGAGGTGGTCTGAACTGAACTGGGCCAGCCACTGGGTTGTGTTTGCTTCCTGGGTATTCTACTGTTTAATTAAATAATGTTGTCTGGGCCGATGAAAAGGCTGACAGACACCTTTGTTTCAGTGTATACCAGACTGTTTTCTGATTATGAAAGACAGAGATATGCTTAAGTGGGAAGGACGTTGGCACAGGGGGATGACGGTGTGTGCGCTGTGGTGATTCTCAAAGATGTGAATGAGTTTCCAAACAAGTTTTCCGGCCTGTTTGAAAGAATGACTGGTCTCTAAAGGATTAGTAAAATGAAAAGTAGAAACTGGCCCGTTCATATGAATGACCTTTGACATGTGCAGGTCCAAATACATTTCAGCTTCTAATCATGTGAAGAAAATGAAATGTAGCTTTGTTAAAATCTTTTGTCATGTTTTCCTTTTTTTTTTTTTTTTACTGCTGTTGTTTTTGTGTTTGTGTTTTTTATACATTTTTAAATAAATGCTAAATACAATAATTTTCAAAAAGTGTATATTTATTTAACATATTTATAGTTTGGATCTTGTCTCACTCATTTAACTGAAAACAAGGTTCTCTGCTATTAGAGGTTCAGATAATTAACTGAAAATGAGCTGCTGTACGCACCTTTACCTGACATTTTACCCTACCAATCAAAAGCAGGTCACCTGATGGACATAACAAACAATTCAGGATCATTTCCAGTATCTTTAAGAGATAACAGGACATTGCGTCCATTATCTTTTTCACCATCTCCATAATTTACCAGTAGGACAAATTGTAAAATTTGTGAAAGTCCAAAATTTGTAAATCCTGAAGGTTCCAGTTATTTCAGCTTTCGCCCACATCCAGTAATTCTTGTTAGACTAATTGGTCATTCTCAATTGGTTGTTGGTGTGGGGTGGATATAAAAAGCTTAAAATGGTGTGGAATAAAGTGCTTCATGAATCGTTTGTGCTTTTTGTGGTCAGTACGACCAAAGATGTTACTATGAATCAACAGTAAGGCAGCAAGCAGCAGACAGCTGCTCCAAGGGTGTGGAAAGTCCTATGCATCCTGTTGGACTCTGCTGACCACTCCTCGCATCTGCAGAAACTTACATTTTCTCTTTCATTTGACACCTGCAAAAGCTGATGGCAATAATTTTCAAAGTTTGTGGTCTCTTTTCAGGTGTAAAAAAAAAACTGGTTGATTTATTTTTTGCATCATTATTCTAAAATGAGGAGTATAAATACTGTATATAACCTGTAATTATAGCTTTCATTTATTTCCTAGAGATTGATTGTGCCCATGACAGATTGTAAGCAAAGGGTGAAAATAACATCCCCTTAGCATAAAAAGTATATTCCACCCTTTAAAACTATCTAATGGTTAAGAATTGTTTCATTTAGTAGAGAGCTTTTATTGTGAAAGAAAGTGTTTTGATTGATGTTCCTGAGGTTGACCAGCCTGGATACTTATAAAAAGTGAGCTGGGAAGGCTTTGGGGTGAACAAAGGTAGCTGTTGCATGTATCTCCTTTGCCTTGGTGATTAATTATTATTAATTATGCTCTGTTCAGTTGGTCTATCAGCTAATGACATTACTGTAATGTGAAGGCTGAACTAAAACCCCGTCCTGATGTCGCAAAGTAACATTAAACTAAAACTTTCACTTTTTGCGTGTTTTTTGCTGGTAGCTTTGCCGCTGTTTTCTCAAGATGCTTTTTTAGAAACAAAATGTTGTTTTTAACAATTTGCCTAGGGTTAGTGAAGTTGATATTAGATGAAAAACAGCCCCAGTGGAGCTTCAGTTAAAATCTTTTCTATACCATATACACTCCCGATCAAAAGTTTAAGACCACTTGAAAAATGGCAAAAAATCATATTTTGGATTGGATCGTAACTAGGTTCTAAGTAGAAATTCAGCATGCACCATGAAGAAATGGGAGTGACACAAAACATTTTTTGATCATGCAATTTATTGAAAACAACGCTTAAGCTGAAAGAGGCTGTTTTACAGCTGATCAAAAGTTTAGGACTACACCTCCAAAAAACCCTTAAACCACCCAAAACAGAAATCAAAGGTCCAAACATGAACTCTGTTATGAGCAGCTCCACCGTTATTGTCGATCACTTCAAAAATTCATTGCGGCATGCTTATTGCAAGTGTTTCCATGTGGTGAGTGGGAGCATTTCTCCAAGTGGTGAAGACGGCCGCACGAAGGGCATCTACTGTATGGAGCTGTTTTCCATTTTTGTAAACTTCCCTTGCCATCCATCGCCAAATGTTCTCAATTGGATCTCTCCCCTTTGACCCTACAATCCAACTGCTATACACAGAATGTGGACTTACTCACTGAACATAATGTGCCTCCACATGTCCAGCTTCCAGTGCACATGTTGCCGATACCAGTGCAAACAGGCTTGACTGTGAAGAGCAGTCATGGCAGGCCTCCTGGCAGCCCAGTGAGACCAGAGATTGTCTGTGAGGAGAGCCGTCGGCCATATCGTCTTGCAAATCAGTAGGAAACTGCTTGTGGTTTTTGATGCTGACAGGGTGAGGAAACTGTTTTCTTGGCATGTCTTCCTCACTTTGAAGCCCATCCCTAACATCCCCCACTATATGGCACATTGCTTTTAATTTGGTGATGGTACTAAGGCTCACTACGATTATACCGCAACTTGGGTTTTGCGGAGCACAAGAGTTCTGACAAGAGTCAATCGCAGGATTAAGCTGTTTGGCATTGGCACAGAAGATATAGCAAGTTTTTAATGGGCACATCCCACATACTCAACTCTGCTTCTCAACCCACAAATGCATTTTCTTAAAAATGTGGTACCAAAAAGCATTGTTACAACAGTGACATAATCGACCAAATACAAATTTCCTTACTTTTTAAACAAACTTTATATATAACTACTAGGTAAAACACTTTTCACTGTGAATTATTTACAGTAAGTCCATATTCTGGGATGTCATTTAAACAAGTTTTGATAAGAGTCTGCCAGATATACTCGGGGCAGTTATTTCTCCTGGTCTGACAGATTTGGGACACTGTGGGCCCAAGCTGTTTTGACTGTGTGATTATTGTATGCTGTTTCTGTTAAAGGGGTCGAGGTACTAGCTTTATCACTGCATGAGAGATCGTTCAAATTGGGCCAGAATATTTAGGCTAAAAGTTACAAAAGTAGTCATATTTCACATTTAGCCACATGATCCTCAGTTTATGAAAAATGTTGATTAGTGGCACTTGCACTAAATATTGGGTGTATTTTTAAACATTTGTTCTTCTCACATAAACTGTTGGCTGTTCAAGATGAACTTGGATCCCATACCTGTCCCCTACCTGTATCTATCAATGATTAACATCTTTAGTCAGACAGGAAGTGTTTGGGTCAACACGGAAAGGACAGGAGAGGCCTGGAAGTCGTTTTACATAAAACTACAGCCTCTGGAAGGTAAAAGTTTGGTGCTGGGATATTTGGTTGGCTACGAATTAAAAGAGGTAGCTGACTGTTGTAAATTATGCTATTTCCTATGTATTTGGTCTAGATGCGTGGTGAATAGGATTATATAGAGGATGAGAAGTAGGGCCAACTGCAGCTGGATTGGGCCTGAGATCCCTCTGTCATCACAAATTTTTACTGGTAAGTACAATTTTCTACTTCCACTGTAGCAGAATATTAAGGATTGCATTTATTATCTCCCCTTGTTAATGCCCATTAAGTGAGATGGAGTGATAAACTATCTCAGATTCAACTCTTTTTGGCATGAGCTGTAGCATTTTAGTTTAATATTTTAGTTATAATGCTCAAAAAAAGTTTGATGTGTATTCTTTTCTGATGTGTATACAGAGAAAAAATAGACTTTAATAAATATTATAAGAACTTTGTTGTTGCTTGTTAGAATCATTCAGCATTTTTAGCCATTGATAGATAGTTATAGAAATCTGTTAAAGAAATCTGCACCTGAGACGATGTACATTTTCATATTTTATGCATGTCTCCTTACTCAATAGATGAAATGTTACATTACAAACATTCATTTTCTAAAAATGCTGAAAATTCTGAAAGACTGACGGAATGCATCCTGAATAATTTGCACAGTTGCAAGAGGAAAAAATATTCTCGCAGGACTTAATTATCATAAACTACGTATGATTGACTGGAGAGAATCCAAAGAACTTGATGTATAAGAAACTGGAATCAAAATGGAAGCTTGTGTGTATGTGTGTTGATTTCTCACCAGTTTCTGGCAGTATTGTGTACTTTTTTGCAAAAATTCTCTTGTGCTTTTGTGTGGTACTGTGTTTTTTTTTTTCTCAGCCATTAAAAATGAGCTATGGCTCTTCCTCATCCCAGCCGGCCTGGCTGTCATTTTACTTGGGGTGTTTCTGGAAGAGGTGGGCTTCTTCTTGCGCAATATTTCCTCATTCAGACGTCAATTTCTCTACCTTTGGATATTAGGAATGTATCCGGTAACTGCAGTCTCATCTCACACCCACACAAACACAGAGCTCCTTTTATGAACTGAGCTGAAATTGCATGCTGATGTGCTCCAGTCCAGCGTGCACTACAGCTGAGTCTTACTGCTGTTTTCTGTTTCCTTTAGGTGTTTGCCTTCACATCTCTGATAGCACTGTATGTGCCCCGTTCCTCTTCTCTGTGTAGTTTCATTGCTTCTCTGTAAGTTACCAAGAATGGACTATAAAGACTTGCTGTGATCACAGGTTGGTTGTATATATCCTGTCCAAATGTGTGTATTTGGCACAGGTATCACTCTATCACCTTGTTGAAATTCATGGGACTGATCACAGACTTTTTTGGAGGGAAAGTGCGTATGCTGGCTATGTTGTCTGGACAGCAGGTAACTCCAGATCCTTTTCCCTGCTGCTGCTGCTGCTGCCTCCCAATGGTGACCATCAACAGGTACACAGCGGCAGCCACAAATCTGAGTAAAACACTGCCACCGCACGTAGAGTGAAATGATTAAGGTCTTATTAGGCACCAGGTATCATCTCATGGACATTGTAGAGGTGGCATCTCAACAGATCATGTGCCACTAATGTCTATAATGGCTTTTAGTACTTGTGTATGTTACCTGGATGGGAATTTGCACATATATTGTAAAGAACTGCACACACTTCCTGCATGTATATCCTTTGTGTTGGTCTAGCTGTGTTGTGTAAAATGTGGTCGATACAGTAGCAGACTGTCATGTGAAAGTCTTGTCCCTTCTCATGTGTGCAGCAGCAGCCGGGCCTGGATGATGGCTGCTGTCCTGCAGCTCTCTGTGGTCCGCAGCATCTTGTTCTTCGTGACTTTGGTGCTGTGGACAGATGAACAGTATGACTATGGTGATGTGAGTTGTTTATAAAAATTTTGATCTATGTTTATTTTGCCAGTAAGGATAACTTCATGAAGCTCAATCCAGTGCTGGTGTTCATTTAATAGAAGATATACATTATTTGTCCCAAAGCTGGGAAATTTGTTACAGCAACTGGGTTTAACACAACAAAGACAAAACACTGCCAGAGTAGTGTCAGTTCCCAATCTTGTGCAAATATTTTCTTTCTGAAAGTAACTTGTTTCAAGCTAGGTTCATATATAATAGTCATAATGGTTGTAGATGGTTACTGACAAAGGCTGCAAAAAGGCTTCTAAACTGTACAGGGGGAAGGTCATGGAGAACCTCATATGATCCACATTTCTGCAGAACCACTGCACATTGTATGTACTGATTGTTCATTTTTATAAAGGTGGTTTGAACACTATGAAGCTCTCTCACACTCCAAATAGCTTTAAGTAGAGACTGCCTCTGTAGTTATACTATGTTTAACATTTGAAGTACAATGAGGCTTTGAGCCCAGTCTTACATGTTCAGTCTATTTCAGATAACAAATCATCTCATCTGAACTGAAAAGCACTGGATAGACTGAAGAATAAAAAGTGTAACTATCGTCTTATTTTTTCCAGGTGGGTTCAGTTGACCCCAACCTGTATGTGAACAGCATCATAGGTGTGTCAACTTTCGTGTCCTTTTATGGCCACCTATTGTTTTACAAAGCAACAAAGAGTGCGTTGCATGGCTATGGACTGAGAGCCAAGTTCATCTGCATCATCCTGGTGCTAGTCCTGTGTGGCCTGCAGAGTGGCATCTTAGAGACTATGGGGGCTCTGGAGGTTATCCCCTGCACACCACCTTTCTCTGTCTTGGCCCGGTCTCAGTGTAAGTGACAGCACATCTGGACTCCTCCAGTCTTTTGCCTCCCAATCCGGTTTTACTCAAATAATTCTGCAGATCAGTCACAACACTCAGACAACATTTTTCAAACAAATCTATCTTGAAAAGAATTAGATTTTATTTTCGCAGGGTACACCCTGGACAGGTCACGAGCATGCAGAACAGGTCTTACACTAACATGATGTGTCCTTGACTGAGACAGAATTCTAGTGCAACTGAGATTTGAGTTCTCATTAATACTAGATAAGTGCTCAACAATCTAATGTGAGCAAATAATAAGATTTAAGACTATAAACCGGAAATATAAAAAAATTCTGTCATAACTTTGCTAAAACTAAAGTTTGATTTCTTTGAGTATGGTTATTGTATGGTTATATTGTTACATCGGCTATAGTTTTGAATGAAAACTCACTATCTCACAAAGATGGAAGCACTGTTGTTTCACCCAAAGCACTCTACACTGCCTGTTAAAATTAGTCCTGTATTGTGCGTTTCTTGTCCAATCTTAGTGATCTACCACTACAGCGTGATTGTGGAGATGTTTTGCATTGGCCTGTATGCCCGCCATACATTCCGTAAGGTGGAGCCGAGTGAAATGGAGATGGAGGAGCCGCTTGATGTATGGAGAATGGAAAAGGCCATCCAAACGGAAGAAATTCAGGCGATGCATCAGAAGGCCAGCGTGGTATCAGAGGAGGTTCGGCCTGGTGGATGTCTCATCAACGCCTCATATAGTCCCAGTTACGACAGTGACAGCGAAGACAGCCTGTGCAGGATAGAGCATGCACCTCTGGATGGTTTCCACTTTCCTAAGGCCAAAGGTCAGCACTCAAGGAGTTCAGAGACAGTGGAGCCCAGGTGTGCGGATGAGCCCGGCGTAGCTCTGACACACATTACTGTCAGGGCTAATGTAAATGACCTGGAGTCAAAAGATGTCACTGTGGTTTGACCAGTGGGATAGAAAAGCCCATAAGATTAAGCCTGACTGCTGAAGATGCAAAAACTAGCTAGGAAAGGGCACTTTGAGCAAAATATACTGCTAAACACTTCAATTATACATCAGATCCTGATGAGCAAAATATTCAACTTAAAATTTGCTGAAGAATGTAACAACTGACATAACATCAGTCAGTGCAAACTGAAATCATCGAGCCTTTGAGGGCTGGATTCAAGATCAGGTGAAAAATAAAAAAATATTCCCTTAATTTCATGATATTTTGCAACATATTATTGGATATTCTTTAAACATTGCACCTCACCCCAAACTGCTCTCAAATGGTTGTGAAGTGCTAGTTTTACCTTACGCACACTTTGCACTGCCCTTCCTTTTGTTCTACACATAACATTTTGATCATTTTAGTCATTTTTGGCGTTGCATGCTTGTTCTGTTTCTGCAGTACTGTCTAAGCATGATACCAAGTAGTTGGCAGCTTTTTCCATTTTGTTGAATATTGGTTACTGGCAAACAGTTCGTAGGTACATTACCACCACACTGCATTACTAATGAATAACATCCTACCAGGCCTATGTTTAAGACAAAAAAAAAGGCACATCAACTATTCACTTGAATTTCAAGACTACTGAAAAGTGATGACCATCCCTAGTACTGGCTTGGGTGTTTGTGGGGTTGACCAATAAGACAAAAACTTACACACATAATTATCTCATTTAGGATAATTAGGAGACTGTGCAGAGATATTCATCTCATTTTAAATGTGGTCCAGAAACTTGTTATTCATATGTTTTAGGGTTTGGACTAACCAGGCTGGCTTATAAAGGTCGCCAAAGATTATATGCTTCTAAAATCTTTAATATATATTTTGTTCTCTCTATTGTTCTTATTATTATTACATATTATTACATTGTTGTACTTATTAATCCCACACGTACTAATTGTTGTGACCTGAGGAAAATGAATGAAATAAATATAATGTTACAACATATTGAAGCATTTTAAAGCACTTCAAACCCGTGCTCTTTAGAACTGTATATATATGTAGAGATTTGTTGCTTCTGTTTTTTATCTTTAATTAACAGAGTCTCTGAGTCTACAATTAAATGTGACATGTAGGATGATATATATATATATATATGTGTGATATATAACCACAATAAAGCCCTGTCCAAATTCAATTCAAACTATCAACAAATTTAATATTTTTCTGTGGAAATAATTTGGTACATCAGGAGCTAGTAATGTACCAGTAAGTAGATGCACATTCTTGCAGGTGTGTACAGCTGTTTTGCTAACTTTGACTTGACCTCTAGAACTATCTGTAGCAGGCATAATTTGAAGTAATGGTTTTCTGTGCAACGTCATCAGTCTTTCACGTAATTGTGGAGGATCCTCGGTCCACTCTTCTTTATAGTGTGCCTTCAGTTAATTGAGGTTTGAAGCACTCTTTTATGCATCGTTCTCTGAACACCCAGTGCACTCCAGTCAGGCTGAGGCCTGGACTTTGACTGGGCCGGCGCAAGAACAATTCTTTTCTTTTGGAGCCCTTCTGTTGGCAATTTGCTGCTGTGCTCGGGATGATTGGGCTTCATCCACGCACAAATCTGTGTGTAAACAAGTGTGCACAAATACACCTCGTGTGATTCATCAGTTTTCTTAGCTGTCCTTGTTGACATTGGGTGATCGTGGCTCAGGGGGTTGGGAATCGCATCTGTAACCGGAAGGTCGCCGGTTCGATCCCTGGGCTCTCTGTCCTGGTCGTTGTGTCCCTGGGCAAGACACTTTACCCTACTTGCCTACTGGTGTTGGCCAGAGGGGCCGATGGCGCGATATGGCAGCCTCGCTTCTGTCAGTCTGCCCCAGGGCAGCTGTGGCTACAACTGTAGCTTGCCTCCACCAGTGTATGAATGTGAGACTGAATGAATAGTGGTATTGTAAAGCGCTTTGGGTGCCTTGAAAAGTGCTATATAAATCCAATCCATTATTATTATATGAACAAATTTTTAGTTGTTGTGGACCATAGATATGAACACTGTTTGTGTGCTAGCTAAAAGTCCAGCTGCTGTATTTCACAGGGAGAGAAAAGAAAGAGATCTAACTTGACTCAGAGATGGAGAAAGATGAGAAAGACAGGACAGGAGAGGAAGAAGAAGAGGAGAAGTTAGATTTGAAGGCAAGGACTGCTCAGTGGTGTTTGATAAACTGTAAATGTAAGTCCTCGTGTTTTTAAATCAGATTGGGTCTCTACATGTCTTATTATGGTTTTTCATAATGTAAAACATGCTGCAAAACAAACTAGGGTAGATTAACTGTGTTATGTAAAGGCTGATAAAAATACTGTGCAGGTTAGTTTACTGTGATGTAATGGATTTAAGTAAAAAAACTGTAACTGGTGCATAGTGGCTATGGTTTCACAGTCAGAGTTAGGTTACATAAAAGCCAGCAGAGGTGAATTTGAAGTTAAACTGATGATGCTGATTCACTGAATTCCACCAACTGTATAGTGTCTAATATGAAAACAGCATAAACAGAATACTGTCAGTGTAGAAAATGGAAGTCAGCCAGGACAACTCATGAAACATCTGCTGACATCTGGTTGAATTCAGTTGTTTACATCCACAAAGAGCAGCAGGTTAATTGATCACAGCCTTTACACTAAGAAAATCTACTGGACATCTCCATAGACATTTTTGTTATTTAGGATTCTTTTCTCCACACTGAGGCATTAGATTTTAGGGTCTCCCCCACCTGCTAAATCCCATTTTGACCTCTTTCCTACTCATTTCCCTTTTAAAGGCAAAGACGCCCTCTATAATGTAGACAACAGAAAATAGAGCTACAATTTATTTTCATTTTTTTTCTCTGCTCATATTCTACTTAACTGATTCAAGTTGAGTGCATTTATTAGAAATAAAATTTAGACTGAAGTAAAGTTTGTATTCCTATCTACTAATATGATTACATTATTACATTAATATAGCACATGGTTCAGCTTTGCATAAAAATTGTTGGTAGAAACGTTTTCCAAGGACCTACTTTTACTTTCTTACTTTAAGTACATTTCAGAGCATGTACTTGTTCGCTTTTACTTAAGTAAATAAGTTGAATCGGTACTTTTATTGGAGTATTTTTCAACACTTAAGTACAGAATGTCTGGACCAGAGAGAAGAAAAAGGAAATCAGCTGGCAGACTCACTCAAATGTGAATCCATTGTACTGGCTGTACTGTATCTGTTGTCTTCCGGCGTGCCCGCCGGACTACTTCTCTAAGCCAATCAGAACGCTCACAGAGGGCGCTCATCCAATTAGCTGCCGCTACGATCTCTGTGACGTAAGGCCTTTCTGACCAATGTAGCTTATCCTATTTTGGCGGCTGTGCGGAAAACATGGCGGAAAATTTGAAAGGTAATACATAAGGACTGTTATTTCATTTAATTTTACACTATCTAGTTAATATTTGCGGTCACCTGGTTTTGTCTATGTCCTTTAAATAGCTCGAATATGCACATTTTTCTACCTTCGGATTTACGCAGTTTTAACTTAAGCGCCGGGCTTTTACATCGCGGTTATTCTATGAAAGCCAATAGTTCGAAGTACGGGTGCAGTTTAATAAAAGCGGTCTTTTTGTCCAAATAGTCGACTTGTGAACTCAGTAACTTGGATTAAGCTCTTGGTGGAGCTTTCTGTGTATTCCAGGTAGCAGACCGTAGCCGCTGTGTTGAAGTGAGCGGAGGAGTTAGCGGTGCTATTGCACGGTGCTCGGTAGCGTTGAGCTTGAGGCGCCATGTAACGCTTCGGGAATGTTTAAATGGCACATTGTGGGTCTTTGGACGAACGTGGATGCAACTCTTTAAAAGGATTCTAGTTTCTGGCCCCCTGTACCGGCATGACGTTTGATTTAAAACATACGCTGTTTCACACAGCTATACTTTGGCTGTCCATTTGCACAAAGCCCAGCAGTAAACCGTGTGTGCTGTCACCGTGCGCTGTTTGGCGGTAGGAAGCTGAGTCAGATTAAAAATGAATTTTTCCTTACTTTCCACTGTCAGAAAAAGACTGGGCACTGTCAGTTAAAGGTGTGTGGTGTGTTAGATTGCAGCGTGCCCTGCAAGATGTCCTGGGATGAGCTGGAAGCCATGTGTCGAATGGAGAAACTCCAGTGTCAAGAGCTTGGAGTTAGCAGAGCCAACGTCAATGAATACGAGGTTGAATTCCTATGTGACTACAAGAAGACTAAGGTATGATATCGACTAAGGTATGATATGGATTGTTGGCAACTTAGATTCTGGTTAGTGTGAAGTTAGGGAAGGTTTCTGGGTTTGTTTTCGAAGAAAAATAAATTCCTAGTAAATATTTTGGCAGTATTTTTAATGAAATCAACCAGTTTAATTGTTGGACAGGGCATGCATTCACTGTTAGACATCACACAGACATGTTTGAAAGGAGTTTTATTGCAAGTACTAAAAGTACAAAATATTTTACATTGATCTACTTTATAGTGAAACATTCTGCTAGTGTGTATTCATTGTATTGTGGCATGGATAAGTCATTTTTCCTCTTTGTTCCACTTTGAAGGCAAATGGTCTAACCTGACATTAGAAAAAAGATGTTATAATACAGCAAGTGCTGCATAACAAACATTGTTCCTAATAGTACAAGGTAGATACCACGAGACAGTGTAACTTTGGACTGCAACAAACCATGCACTATGGTGTAAATTCCTTAAATATCTTATCTATAATATTTTGGATTTTTGTATCATTTTGCATCATTGTATCATTTTACTATTTAGTTTGTATTTAATGTGCTCATATACACTATCTTGCATATATACAATATTGCTCATGTTTCTCACTTCTTATCCCTGTTAGTTAAGTATACATGCATATGCGTCTGTACGAGCTGGCTCTTACAGTCCCGTCTCAGAACAGATTAAGGTGTTGCTAGAAGAAAACCTTTCATGTATGTGCGGTGGAAGTTTTGAGCAGGCACAATTGGATTTGAGGTGGCACTCATTTAGTCTTCTCCAAATAGTTAGAATCAATGTAATCTCAGCTAAAACATTCAACTCGATATGCTCATGGTTTCATTGTGCCTTACCTGCCTTTTTAATGTTGTTTTGTCTAGGATTTTTTTTTTCTGTAAAGCATTTTATGATTCCTGAGTGTGAAAAGCACTATATACATGGAGTACTGTGCAAAAACTCCGGAGCCACCCCTCATTTTTGTATATTTTGGGAGGAAAATAGGAAATATGTGTAGTTATTTATTTAAATGTGTGCTAACATATGAGGTTGAATGATGAGACTGAAAGTACTCTCACTGCTGGAGCTCTCCTGGCCTCCTCTGAACCAAAAATGTCACATTTCCTGTCATCACACTGTCAGTCTGTAAGGGGCCTTTTCTTCCTTATTCTTTTTATTTATTTATTTTAAAGCACATGCCTTTCACATAATAAACTATCTACTATAGATATTTTTTTATTATTTTTTTTAGGGCTGATACTTCCTGTTTAATCTCCTTGTGTCCAGTTTCCTCAAACAAGGATGCTGCACATCATGCTGAGAGTTGCCAAGTTTTCAGCTAATAGCTCTTTGACCTTGTTGCTAATAGCTATTAAATTGTCTAATGCCTGTCAAACTGTGTTACCTTTGGTATTTTTCCATAGATTCAACTCAAGAAATGGAAAATGTCTTTCTGTAACAGGGTGCCTCTGAATGAAATATTTGGGTATAAGGACTAAAAACGAATAAAAAGTCAACCATGTCTACAGACAAACACCTTCAGAAAACTGGAGAGCTACTGCTCAAGAGCACTTTAAAAAAATTACAATAAACTCTGGCTGGTTGGGAGAAAAACAAATATGACTTTTGGACATGCTGTAAATATTGTACGTTTGCTTTGTGGAGATTTAGAACATCTGTGAGGTGGGACAGATGTTGCCCTTGGTATACATGGTAACAGAATAAATTAAGTTTAGGCTGAATCACTAATTGCCCCCAAAACTGACGTTATTGTGTGTGTTTCAGGAAGAGGAGTTGTACCTTGTAAAATGGAAGGGCTTTCCAGAATCAGATAACACTTGGGAACCCAAGAGGAACCTAAAATGTCCCAAACTGATGAAGCAGTTCCATCTTGACTTGGACCAGGAGCTGAGGCGCCACAAGCGACGTTGCATCCCAAAAAAGCTAGATAAAGAAGTTTCCTCATTTCTGGTCCAAAAAGCCAAACTTCGCCAGAGTCTGCAGCGCTGGGAAGACCATCTGAATCATACTCGCAATCATCCAGGGCGCATTTTTGTCATGAACGAAGTGGACCTAGAGGGTCCTCCGAAAAACTTTACTTATATCAACAACTATAAAGTAGGTCAGGGCATTGTGTTAGATGAGATGGCAGTGGGTTGTGAATGCAAAAACTGTTTAGAGGAGCCAGTGAATGGCTGTTGCCCTGGGGCTTCCCTCCAACGCATGGCCTACAATGACAGAGGACAGGTCCGGATTCGGCCTGGACAGCCAATATATGAGTGCAACTCCCGCTGCAGCTGTGGGCCTGACTGTCCCAACAGAGTTGTGCAGAATGGTATCCAGTTCGATCTGTGTATCTTTAAAACGGGGAACGGCCGGGGATGGGGAGTCCGCACACTGCAGCACATCAAGAGGAACACATTTGTCATGGAGTACATTGGGGAGGTGAGACCTGTTTAGTATTTTTTTTAAAGTGGCGTATCATGCTTCAGTGTCAAGTGTAGAGCATGACAAAAGCAGCCAGTAGCTGCTTGATGATTTGACAGATGTGATACATTAATTGAATCGGTTTAAAGTTTAATGATACAAGTGACAGCACTTGTTTCTGGTAACTTGCAGCTAGAAAGCAAATGAAAAGAAAGGTGTGGTGCACTAAAATAGATTCTGAATACTACTGGTATCTTTTCATACTAAGAAAATGCCCAAAGGGGTATACTTACAAATGTGAAATTGTATATGTGCACACACATGTACATACACAGTTGTTTTCATGTCCTTGTGGGGACATCTAATTGACATAAGGCTTTCTCTAGCCGCTTAACCCTGACCATGACCTAATTGTAACCCTGACACTAAAACCACATTTTGAGTCTCAAAAATGGCTTCAAACTCCTGGGGACGGTGATTTTGTCCCAATAAGGGCTGTTGGTCCCCACAAGTATAGTAAGCTTCCAATTTTTGGTCATCACAAAAATATGTACACAGGGTACACACACAATTTCGCATTTGTAAGCATACCCCTTTTGGCATTTTCTATCCATATCTATCTACCTGTAGATATATAGATCTATATGCCTATATATATTTACTTAGCTGATTGGTTCTTGCCATATATGAATTCTAACAGTTGTCAAATAGGGCTGTCAGCTGTGCACCAACCTGACTTCTGCACAACACACCTGATGTTCTCAACCCCATTAAGGGTGTAAGAAATTCCACAAATGAACCCTGACAAGGCACACCTGTAAGGTGAAACCATTTCAGGTGAAGGGTTTGCAGTGCTGTCAATAAGGCAAAGGGCAGCTACTTTCAGGAATCTATAAGATATAAATGGTTTGTGTTGACAGGTCGGATTTCTCAGCATGTCTTTTTGCCATCATATGAAAGAGTAGAAACGTATGCATTATTCCAGGTGTTTTTGCTATTTCTTAATAGATTTAACAGAAAAGGCAGACTGAGAAAACCTTCCTGAAGCCACTGATATCAAAACTGTGCTTGTGCAGTCTGAGCAGAGCTGAACAAAGCTTTTAAGAGATGGTCCTTCAGCATTGGGAACAAATGAGCCGCACATCTGAATAGAGGTTAAAGTACTACATTTACTAAGAATATTACAGTGATGAGACTACCATGGCTTCATTGTAGGACTTTTTTTTTTTTTTTTTTTTTTTTTTTTTTAAAAGGGCTGTCATTGTTTTTAATGTTGTAGTGGACTGAAACTCTTGGACTCCATGGTTTCAAAAGGGTGCATGCACTTTTTAAACCATGCACTTTTTTTTGTGCTTAATTACATAATCAGATAGGAAATACTTTTTTTTTTTTTTTTTCTTTTCTTAAGAATGAGGAATAGTAAATAGGGATGGGAGTCAAGAACTGGTTCATGTAGAGAACCAGTTCAGTAGTTCAAGTCCTTGGAATTGTTAGTCAGTCATCAATTCTGCTTATTGGTTAGATTGCACTCACGCGCAGACAGCATTCTAACAAAAACCTAGCCAAGAACCCAGATTGATGTTAAAGCTGAGTGAATGCTAACCCCAGTCCAGCAGCCAGCAGTTGAACTTCAACAGGTAACAAACTGACGATCAGTGAGGCTGCAGTCTCTGTTTCTACCCGTTAATGTTTCACAGTGGAATCGCCGTGGCGATCACTTTAAAGTCTCTTTACTTTAAAGTGCTCCTTTCATCTTTTGATCTCTGTGGTCAACAGTAGACCTTTAACAAAGAAAAGATCATAGCAAAAAAACAGGATATCAACCAATAATTCATGAGACAAAAACAAATGAAATTAAACAGGTGCTTTTTTGTGCTTATAAAAATTGTAAAATAAAAAAAATGGTATGAACTCAAAAGTCTAAATAGTGACTATAAAAATGACTGACCAAGAACAGTCTCATTCCCTGGCTCGTTTGAAAATCCCACTGTTGCCATATTTTTCCCTGTATATAAAGAGATGAAAAGGGGTGCAGGAAGGGTGGAGTGGTAGATTAGGATTGCAAATTGAAGATGGAAGTACCTGGTTAGACAGTACCTAGTTTTTTTTTTTTTTGTTTGTTTTAATGAGAGAGGACATGCAGAAGGTTGGTGTGACAACAGGATGCTGTGGTAGGGTGATGTGGTAGGGTGAGATAAAGCCAGGTGATCGACTTTGGTGAACAGCAGCATTGAAAGCAGTAGCAATATCAGTCCCAATGATCCCAAACAGACAGTATAAAACATCCACTTAGCTTTCTGGTCAGAAAAACAGTGCCTTAGACCTGCATAGGGCCGTCAGACAGTCATAGTTGTGGTCCTATAGAAGTGTATGGGAAAGTGGCTTCTGTTTAGACCTCTGTAAACACTTTACAGTTCATAGGCTAAGTCACTCAGTCTGGTACTACAAGGTCATTAAGATAAGATGGGGCCTGATTATTTAAGACCTTGTATGTGAGGAGCAGGATTTTGAATTCTGGATTTAACAGGGAGCCAATGAAGGGAAGCCAATACAGGAGAAATCTGCTCTCTCTTTCTAGTCCCTGTCAGTACTCTTGCTGCAGCATTTTGGATTAACTGAAGGTTTTTCAGGGAGCTTTTAGGACATCCTGATAATAATGAATTACAGTAGTCCAGCCTGGAAGTAATAAATGCATGAACTAGTTTTTCAGCGTCACTCTGAGACAGGATATTTCTAATTTTAGAGATGTTGCACAGATGGAAGAAAGCAGTCTTGCATATTAGTTTAATATGTGCATTGAAGGACATACCCTGGTCAACTGATTCCAAGTTGATTGATTCCAAATCAAGGCCAAATTATAGTAAATAGTCAGTAGACATGGGAACGCAAATACTAGCTGTCATTCACGTTCACATAATTTTATTCTAAAAGTTGTAATTTTGAGATTACCAAAGTATCTTGGTAAATGGACTTGTTCTTATATAGTGTTTTTCTACTCTGAGCACTCAAAGTGCTTTATACAATTAATTCATTCACTTGTACTTGGGGTCAGGAGGTGTTGGGAAAGCTGAGCTTACTTTCTCTAGCCACACCCAGGCCTGATTACTGCCACACCTGTTCTCAATCAAGAAATCACTTTAATAAGTCCTGCCTGACAAAGTGGAGTAGGCCGGCAGATCCTCAAAAGCCAGACGTCATGCTGTGATCCAATGAAATTTAGGAACAAATGAAAACCAAAGTGAGATCTCTCAGTCTAGAAAAGTTTATAAATTTATTTCTGAAGCTATGGGAGTCCAGCAAACCACACTCAGAGCCATTATCCACAAATGGCGACAACAGTGGTGAACCTTCTCAGGAGTGGCTAGCTGACCAAATTTACCCCAAGAGTGTAGTGGTGACTCATCCAAGAGGTCACAAAAGGCCTCAGAACAACATCCAAAGAAATGCAGGCCTCACTTGACTCAGTTAAGATCAGTTTGTGTCACTCCATCATAAGAAAGAGACTGGGCAAAAATAGCCTGCATGGCAGAGTCACAAGACAAAAACCACTACCGAGCAAAAAGTAACATAAAGGCCCATCTCATGTCAGAAAACATCTCGATGATCAAGACTTTTGGGAAAATACTCATCTGGTGTAAAGGTAACCCAACATTTCAGAAAAAGAACATACCAACAGTAAATTATAGTGGTGGTAATGTGATGGTCTGGGGCTATTTTGCTGCTTCAGGAACTGGAAGACTGGGTGTGGTAAATGGAACCATGAATTCAGCAAGTCCACCTCTGAATGTGCTAAACACCTTCATTTAGAAACTGTATTTTGTATTTATTTGTGTTATCTTTGTTTAATATTTACATTTTTTAATGATTTGAAACATTTAAGTGTGACAAACATACATAAAAAGTTGGAAATTAGGAAGAGGGCAAACACTTTTTCACACCACTGTGGGTGCTATATATGATCAGCACATTAGTGTTCCCTTGAGGCCACTGAATTAAAACTTCATTTATGTACATAGTTTTTTATTTATTTACTTTTCCTCCAAAGAAGCTACAACTTTTGCTTTAGCATCATGTTCACGTTTTTGTCCAACATGTGACACACACGTGTTTCCAATCATGTTAATTCAGATGCCAATATAAATAAAAAACAAATTTAAAAATTAATTTGTGACATTATAAATTATAACCTCTGATGTGTTAGCAGAATTATTCTGCTATCTAAACAGTGTGTAGTGATGCTATCCATAAAGAAATGTAATGCTGGCAGTTTAATGCTGATACAAAATGTTGTAAATTGTTTGAATGTACAAAATTATTCAATACCATGCAAAAATATTAGTAACCTCTTTTAATTTTCCAAAACACTCTGAGCCTGTTTTGGGTTAAATTTTGAATGTTGGTGAAATTCTAGATTACAGAAAGATTCTGCTAAATCTGTGTGTTAACATTACAGCCCACACCTCAAAACTACAGCCTGAATCACAGACAACTTGAGTTGACTGTTGTCTTCAATTAGCACTAGATACATTAAAAATTGAACTGAAAAATAGAATTCTGTTGGTTTATATGTGATTTTAATCCAACTATGCTCATTTGCACAGTAAATAAAACTGTGCTGTATACGGAGCAGCAGCAGGAGACAGATATTGATTAAATATCTATTCACTCATGCAAATGACAGCCTTCTATTAAGAAAAACAACTCCTCTTATTTCTTAGCAGGTTACAGTCATCTGGTGGTTACACTGACATGGTGTTTTCAGAATCAGAATACTTTATTAATCCCTAAGGAAATTATCTGGGTTACAGTTGCTCCAAGACGGTAACAGTAAAAGACAAAACTATTTAAACAACGCAATATGTTACAGATTTACAAATGTAAGAAATGGCACTAATATTTACAAATCACTCAATTAGAGGTGATTATTGATATGAAGAATCTTATCAGAATTAGTTTTAGCACGGATGCATCAACCAGGCATGCAGCCTGTTACAGTTGCTCCTGCTTTTTCTTTTCTTTCTTATGTCTTTGTTTTGTTTCCACAAGATTATCACCACAGACGAAGCAGAGAGAAGAGGTCATATATATGATCGCCAGGGCTCTACGTACCTCTTTGACCTGGACTATGTCGAGGACGTGTACACAGTGGATGCAGCTCACCTAGGAAACATTTCTCATTTTGTCAACCACAGCGTGAGTGCCTATGAACATGTCTGTCTTTGTCCATTCTCAACCATTTGTAAATGACCACAGTTTCTCCAACATGTTTCATTAAAAACAAAAGCTTTTAATGTTGATGTATATTGACCAGCATGCATAGCAACACATGTACTACCAGACTGCAATTTTTCAAATATGAAAGCAGAGTCAGTGCGAACAAAAAGCTCCTGAAAAACCTTCTGTTCCTTTTGCAGTGTAACCCTAACCTGCAGGTATACAACGTGTTCATTGACAACATCGACGAAAGGCTTCCGAGGATTGCGTTATTTTCAACACGTGCTATCCGAGCAGGAGAGGAGCTCACCTTTGACTACAAAATGCAAAGTAAGTAAATTGACTGAGCAAATTTGAGTCATATGTATTTTGGCACAAATACTGACCTTAACCAGACTTTAAGGTGCACTCAGAAGACTACAGAACTAAATAAATCAAGTTCTGTCACCCACTGGTGAAATATGTTTATATTTAAGCTCACTAGCCTCTCCTGGAATTTACATAAGAACTCATAGAGTGTGAGTTGTGGTGCCTGGAGCCCGAACATTTTAATCCTGTAGCTTTCAGGGTGGGGGCTGTATTGATCAGATTGAGGATTCATGATCTAGAAGTCTCTGAAGCCTGGTCAGCCTCTCATACTAGTTTGTTTTTCTTGCACCGTTCAGTTTTTGTGGCGTGGAGTGGCTGCCACCAGGGGAAACTAATGTGTGCTTAATCTGCAGTAGTTTTTGGGTTCATGTCATTCAGTAATAGGATCCAAGCCTCCTCAAATGTTAATCACACTGATCTCATTGTTCTGAGATCAGTGTGATCAACGTATATGCTGCTGCTGGCTCACAGCAGAGCATCAGTGTTTCTGAGCCATGTTTTTTTTTTACTTGTTGTTTTTCATGTATATGAGTTTGGTGTGTTAAATGTGGATAAATCTGTCATTTCTTTGTGTGTGTTTGTTTCACTTTTTCCTTTGTGCAGCACTTTGATCAACCTGTGTTGTTTTTAACTGTGCTTATATATAAACTGATTAATTTCACATGGGAGTTAACCAGCCTGAATTCTGTGTCTTTCTAGTTGATCCAGTTGATACAGAAAGCACCAAAATGGATTCCAGTTTCAGTCTAGCTGGGCTTCCTGGCTCTCCAAAGAAGAGGGTTCGAGTGGAGTGTCGGTGTGGATCAGACTCATGTCGAAAATATCTGTTCTGACAAGGACCTGTGGGGAAAAATGTACAGTTATGTTTTGTTTTTTTTTTATTATGAAAGATGAAATCCCAACTTCACTTTTACATTTATGAACAAGGCAGACTCTTAAGATGGAAACCACAGTCCAGCTTCAAATCTGTGAAGTGTGTGTCTATTACAAGTGCTTAATTACAGCGACATATTTTTTTTTGTCCTCTTTTAGCTCCAAAATAGATTTGAAACAAAAAAGTGATTAGCTTGTATTCTAGTTCATGAATGTACAAGTTCCTCTGTGACTGTCTGCAACAGGTTTATTACTGCTTGGCACTGGCCAAGTCTGGTGGGCAGAAAGAGCAGCAGTCAGTCTATTATTTTTTTTAAATCTGCATCATTCTTTTGTCTTTTTTTCTTTGGGTGAAAATTATTTATAGGAACAAATGTTAGGAATCTGCACACTGTTGACAAGCTGTGAAATGGCTGCAGTGTGTAATGCTGACAGGCTCCGGCTGGTATTCTTTATGATGGTCTCTACACTTCCACGCTTTTGCGTGTGGTGGTAATCAAAACATTGGCTCCAGTGCTTTAGGATATACCATTTATTTATTCTGCGTTTTTAGTTCTGTTTGACTAAAGAGGTATGCAATCACGACAGGTTTCAGACCACAGTCACCACAGTGAATATATAATAATTGAGATGGAACACAACCGTAGCCAAAACTGGGTTTGGTTTGGCTGTACTGCAGTTTGTTCTGAGCCATGTCCGTGTTCCCTCATGCTGTTTCTTAATATGCATGTTGTTTATTTCAGTCATGGTGTTTGACGCTCCAGATGTTGGCCGAGTCAACAGTGTACAGTGTATAAGGCTCGATCCTACTGTTTTTGCACTGCTGCTAGGCCAAGACCAATAATGGCCTGCCAACATGGAGTCGCATACAGCTGGTAGATGGGTTTTCAGTAAGCTAGAACAACAGATGCATGCAATGTGTTGTCAAAGTGTCTGTGACTGTTCTAAATGTGTGCACTAGAAGCTGTGGAGGTATATGTGCAGTTCTGCTTGCAACTGCTTTATCTTAAGTCTCCCTTCATTAACTCTCCTCTCCTCTAGTCTAAATAATATGAACTGTATAAGAAAGAACAGTAGAAGAAACTTTACTTTCTGCTTTCAGACATTTATGGTTTAATCGGATAAAAGGACACATGCTTGTAAAGAGAGCATGATGCTGTGTTTTCTCTATCAGTCTCACCACTATGCACAGGCTGACATGGTGGCTTTCAGCACAGCATGCTGTGCACATCTTCCCATTAACAAGGTAAGTTAAATCTACACCTGTGCACAGAACGAGAAGCTCCGTGCTTTCACTAACAGCTACACAGGTGGATGAAGGTTGGGACAATACACTGGTCTGTTTTCTGGATATGGTTTATTATTTTATGCCTGATTATTTTTATTGTAAAGAATCTTTGTATGGTTTTACACATGTCAGCGCAAATTCTCTACTTTCTGCCAAAGAAACGGATTCCCTGGAAACTGGTTTATAGACATTATTGAATAAAGTACTCGTGTACTTGGGGATACATGAGAGCATTTTAGTGAACTGCTCTTCTGGCAGCCCAGGGGTATTGTAACTCTCAGTGTACTTTTTTGTTTTGTTTTAAATAAATGGTCAGTAGCTGATTATTTTACAGTTTTGATATTTAAGCGTTTTAGTTATCAATACTTGTTTTTATCATTGTGACATTCTGATAGATGGAGAACAAAAGCTGTGCTAATAAATGGTGCATTTGTATCCAATGGGAGTGGTTTGTTCCAGGATATTAATATTTTGATGAGAATATAAATTATGTCCTATAGAAATCATGTGGTTACAGTTCCTCCAAGGCAATAAGAATAGCAACACACTGAACTAAATTAAATAATATATTGCAAAGTTACAAAATAGAAGGAATATCTCTAGTTTATACTAATAGCTCAATTATAAATATTCAGAAAATTGCAGATATATAATATAAAGAAGAAGCCAGCCAAAACACATGAGATAGCAATGGAATGCCCAGGATGTCCTCTATTTAGTACATCAGGACTTCGTATGGTAGCTCACGTAAGTCAAAAGATATAGGCCAAAACAAATGTCCATTACAAAGGACATAAATAAATAGGCTGGTTCTCAGGAGGATCACCCGCTAAAATAATCAAAACATCCTGGGATTGCACCAGTTCTGCCTATTCTGGACGAATGACACAAATTCTAAACACTGTTTCTGCTATGGCACAGGTAGCGCTTTCATTAACATCCTGTAACAAAACAAATTAAAAAAAAAAAAAATTAAAGAATTATTTTTCACTAATGCATACCATTTAAAGCAGTCAATTTAATAAGGTATAAGTTGAAACTAAGGGGAAAAGTGTTGCATGCATTTTCTGAGTGACTAAGTTGTAAAAGCCTTATTTTTTTTTTTTAATGCATGAGAAAATCCCATTAACTTAAACTGAAACTGTGCATGATTCAGTTCTGTGTGCACCTTAACCATTTTCTGTAGATCTTAATTGATCCAGTGAAAACCAGTGAAGTTGCACACAGAATTGGATCACGCCATACTTTACAGCATACAACTCAATTTTTGTTTTAAAGTTAGGACACAGGGTGAAATTTAAATAAAATAAGAATACATTGATTTACAAATTTCATAAACCCATATTTTGTTTAGAAATAAACACAAACTACATCAAACATTGTGAGTGAGAAAATTTACCATTATAAGAAACATATTAGCTCATTTTGAACTTGATGAACTATCCTGCCTATGGTCTATACCTTTCACTAATTGATACCACTTGATTCAATACAATATGAAAAAGACAAAGACAAAGCAGGACTTTAGGGCAACTAGAATTCTCCATCAGACAAAACATTATCAGCTGCTCTCCTTAGTCCATAGATATTTCCAGATGGGATGCTACACAATAGGAAACTTTGTACCTTTGTTGCAATGTTTTTCTTAAAATAAAAATGTAAAGAAAAAGATATATTTTGTGGGTTCTATAGTGAATAAAACATGGGTTTATCTTACGGTGAATGTCCTGTGTTTAAACCCAGCCTCTGGCTGGGACCTTTCTGTTTGGAGTTTTCATGTTCTCACCGTGAATGCGCAGGTTCCTTCTGGGTACTCTGACACGCCTATTATTTCTGTTCAAACATGTACAACAATCAGCAAGTTCCCAAAACAATCCAAAATCCTTTGGAACAGTGGCAAGGACAGCTAGTCTTTACTGCTAAACATGCACCAGCAAATCCATCCAACACAGTTTTATATGTGAACAGGATAATTGTGCAACACAGTTATTTTGAAAGTTAACTTTTTAAAGGTCAGATAATGTTGCCTGTGTGTCAGACTGAAACACATTTATTACCAATTTGATAACTTACTTTACTATTGGATGGTCAATTTCTGTTTTGAAGAATAATAAAGTGTCTTTAATTCTTAATCAAAAATATAATAAAAGTATAAATCTAATTAATATGATTGATGAGAAATTTAGTTTGAGTAATGAAAATTATTCTAGTGTCTGGATTTTTTGTGTGTAGACATGATCACACATGATCACATGATCATCCTTGGCTGATTAGTGTTCCCTTGAGGCCACTGAATTAAACCTAGTCATATTCAAAAAGCACTTATCTGTAGCGGAGTTACTGGAACACGCGTGGCTGGTAGAAGACAGGGCCTGCAAGGGTACTCACTATGTTCTTCTTTTTTTTTCTTTTTTTTTTTTATCCGAGTAGGTGGGGTAGACATCCGGAGGACAGAGGCAGAATAAACTGGGCGAGTTCCCTTGCCCATCAGCTCCATCCAAGCTCTGTGCTGCCTACTCGATAATACTCCTAGGATCAGAGAACAAACTATTTAAACAGAGAGCTGATTCAGACTTCCTGTATTGGGGTGCTGGTTCCACAGATCAACAAAAGTTAATTTAACCTTTGTTAAAGTTAAGTTATATAAGTCAGCAAAGCTGCTAGAATTCACAGTGCAAGATGGAAACCACTGACTACACTAAAGAACAGGAAAATATGTAAAAGCACAGCTCTAAAAAAAAAACAACAACAACAACAAAGACAAACTTTGAGCAGATGAAACCAAGTTTTGGGAACAGAATATGATTACATCACTTACAGGCAAGTTTTACCACTCCATATTAGGACTCACATCTTTGGAGGTTTTAAACAATTAGCTGAACAAAGTGTAAAGTGTTAGCTTAAAACACAAATTCTCAGCAAATGAAACTAAATATATTTGCTGGTTTTTATAGTTTTTGATGAACTGTCAGAACAGTTGTGCTGCCCACAATGATCACCACCATCACTGTTCGTCAGCTATAGCAAAGCTGAGCACAGTATGAAATCATCACATCAGAGCAAACTGTGTTGATACCAACTACTCATAATCATAACCATGTTCTCATTGTTTCAAGTATATAATTTATTCTCATTACAAAACCAACAACAGAAATCATAACTTGCCAGAGACATGCATATGGCTCAATCACCTATTTTTCCTCTTTTAAATACAGAACATGGGAAACCAACCACTGTGCCACATGATTTGTGGTGGTCAGAAGAAAAATCCTTTTACAGCCTTTAAGTATTTTAATTGTAAGATATGAAGAAGAACCAATCAGGATAATTTGGGGTCATCTTTCAAAGATAGCAACCTTTTGACCCCTTTTTGATGTAAAAGTGATGCCATGTGTATATTTTAGAATTCTAGTTGAAAATGACTTTATAATTAAACATTCAGGATAAGGTCAGATTTGTGCACTGGGAATGACTGGATGCTTGATCTTGAGCTCAAGCTTCATAGATTTTTCCTAGATACATACACAAACAAAAAAACAAACAAAAACTAAAAAACATTCAATTAATAACATGTTTTGAAAAAGGACTTAAAAGTCATTGGTTTGAAAACATTCATATCTTTGTGACAGGAAAAAGGTCAACAGAGAAGTTCTGAGAAAGAATTCGCAGAAGTGATATTTCTGAAATGCGCTATGCATACGGTATGTGTTTCCTTTGTGACTTTCCTATTACATCCATGCAACCAATACATTACACATACACCCATTCACACCTGCTGATAGAAATAAACACACACACACACACACACACACACACACACACACACACAGCAAAACTAAGATAATCAAGAGCTTTTTCGCTGCATTTCAAAGTTACCTGTCAGTATAATACACACCAAATAGTTCAGAAGTCATAGTAAATTTACAAAAGATAATTTGCCCAAGGCAATTAAAAACAGACATGATGCACACTTTCCTGTGGCTTTGTCAAAAATGGAAATGGAAAGAGCAATCATTCCCCTTCATTCCACGGGTTGATATTCCAAAGGAGAAGAACATAGAAAAACTGCAACAAACCAGATTAGACCTCACTCGTATCAACAAGTTGCAATAGAAAAGTCACTTTTCATTTTTGATGCTCTCATTTTCTGCTGGTGACTCCTCCAGCTTTTGATGGAAAGTGCAAGTGCCCAGAGTATTCCCTTTCCTTGCTCAATAACTTCAGAAGAAGAAACATTTTTATACTCTTGGCTACTCAGTTGCATTGGTTTGGTGTTTGTATGGAAGTAAGGCCATATGCCATGACAGAAACAAAGGGCTAACCACAAACACGCTTTTTACCCTCACAGGCTTAACGGCATGCCGTGATTTTAGACATGCACTGACAACACCTCTGCCCTGTGATCTCTTTCCACCTTCATAAGTTGTAAAAAGTTGCAGAAGACGCATAGTTTAATTGATTTATCTAGATTTAGGCAAAAATAAAGCAATAGCTATGTCTTCCAGTGTACGCTCTCTTGTAATGACTATTAGATCCAATCAGTTTTGCAATATAAATATAAAGTGGATGCTGACACTGTTTGTATCTTTATCTTTTTCAGCTGCTTTAAGGTCATTGTCAAAACGAAAATAGGGATATGAAGTGACTAGTGATACTAACATTTATACAGCGCTTTTCATTCATAGCATACATTCATATGACACATTTTTAAATATACATCAAGCACTTTATTGTTCTCACATGCTGTATGTGGGCAATTTAGAATCCTCAATTAACCTAACATTCGTGTGTTTAAACGTGGGAAGATGCCAGAGCGCTCCAAGGGAACCCAGACAGGCAGAGAAGGAACATGCAAACCCCACGAAGAGAGGAATGTTCTTGTTTAGCATGCCAACTTGCTATGACTTTGTGTCCTGTGTTTAAATGGGTGTCCTTGATAACTCAGCATTGGAACTAAAATATTGACTTTGTTCTACATTTTTAAACATAAGAAATAATGAATAAAATGTTACTTTTGAGTTACTACCTCCTGATTGCGATTTTAACCTTCAAGTGACCAAGTAGATTAACTGACGAACCTAGTGCCTCAGGGTTTGTCACACTGTGATTTTTTTCATTCTAAAAATGTTTACATTTTCCATAAAGATCGATTGAGGCTAATGTCTACCACAACAGGAAAGACCCCAGGTGCAGGCTGTGCAAAGATACCTCCTGCACATAACAGCAGGGTGCAAGATGCTAGCAGGCAGGGCATACATGGAACGCCAAAAGCAAGTGGCTGGAATAGTATACAGGAACATCTGTGCCAAGCATGGCCTGGAAGGTCCCAGGGTTAAAATGGGGTACACACCCTAGGGTGGTGGAGAATGACCAAGCGAACATCATATGAGACTTCCAGGTATAGATGGATAAACTGGTGATGGCTAACCAAGAGGAAGATGGCTGTAATGAAATATAGTTATACCAAGTAATAGCTACATCAGGAAGAAGGAACATGGGAAGCTGGAGAAATACCAATGTCTGAGAGAGAAGCTCAAAAAGATGTGGAGGGTGAAGGGAACAGTCCCTGTGGTAATTGGAACACTTGGGAAAGTGATCCCTAAATTGGGGGAGTGGCTTCAGCAGATCCCTGGAAACAGATGTGAGGTCTCTGTTCAGAAGGGCGCAGTCCTAGGATCAGCACATGTACTGTGCAGGACCCTAAAGATCCCAGGGTTCTGGTACAAGACCCTAGCTTGAAGGATAAAGACGGTCCGCAGGGTGAGTGGGATTTTCTATACACTACTGATCAAAAGTTTTAGAACACCCTAATTTTTCCAGTTATTTATTGCAATTCAAGTCGTTCAAGTACAATGAATAGCTTGAAATGGTACAAAAGTAAGTGGTGAACTGCCAGAGGTTAAAAAAAAAAAAAAGGTAAGGTTCCCCGAAACTGAAAAATAATATACATTTCAGAATTATGCAAAAAGGCCTTTTTCAGGAGCACAAAATGGATTAACAATTTAAAGTTGTTCTGCAACAATGGAGCTTGATCAAGCCTTGAAGCTGGTGCTACTAATTCCTACAGCTGTTCCAACTTTTCTGGATTACTTCCAACCCCCTCTGTCTGCATATAAGCAGTGTTGGAACACACTGTGGTACCATACCCTCATGAGCATCAGTTGAACAGTGTTGTACTGCAGAAAGTAGTGTGATGGTACACAAATGGTGAGAAAAAGGTGATTAACAATGGAAGAGAGACAGACCATCATAACACTTATAAATGTTGGTCTGTCCTACAGAGAAATAATAATAATAATAATAATAATAGATTGCATTTATATAGCGCTTTTTGAGACCCTCAAAGCCCTTTACAATTCCACTATTCATTCACTCTCACAATCACACACTGGTGGAGGCAAGCTACAGTTGTAGCCACAGCTGCCCTGGGACAGACTGACAGAAGCGAGGCTGCCATATTGCGCCATCGGCCCCTCTGGCCATCACCAGTAGGCGGTAGGTGAAGTGTCTTGCCCAAGGACACAACAACCGAGACTGTCAATCCAGTCGGCTCGAACCGGCAACCTTCCAATTACAAGACGAACTGCCAACTCTTGAGCCACGATCGCCCCAATGCAGAAACCGCAAAGAAAGTCAAGGTGTCAGTGAGTACAGTTTCCTTCACCATCCAAAGGCTCAGAAACAAACTGTGACAGGAAGAGGTCTGCAGACCCAAAGACAACTGAATCAGAGGACAAGTTTCTGAGAGTTAACAGCTTGTGTTATAGGCGGCTGACAGGAAAACAGCTTCATGCACAGCTTAATAGTGGTCGTAGTAAGAAAGTCTCAGTTTCAACTGTGAAGAGAAGACTTTGAGCTGCAGGTTTGACAGGACGAGTTGCAGCAAGAAAGCCAGACGTCAGAATAAGACAAAGAGGCTTGGCTGGGCCGTGAAACACCACCATTGGACTACTGAAGACTGGAAGAAGGTATTATGGACTGATGGATCAACATTTGAAATCTTTGGTTCATCACACAGGATCTTTGTACACCGTCGAGTAGGTAAAGGATGGTTCCACAGTGTGTGGTATCAACCGTCAAACATGGAGGAGGAAGTGTGATGGTCTGGGGCTGTTTTGCTGGATCCAGGGTCGGTGACTTCTACAGAGTGAGAGGCTCCCTGAACCAAAACCACAGCATTGTGCAGCACCATGCAGGACCCTCTGGTATGCACCTAGTTGGTCAGGGATTCATCCTACAGCAACATAAAGACCCAAAACATAGATCCAAACTACGCCAGAACTACCTCAGGAACAAAGAACAAGATGGTGAGCTTGAAAACATGGAGTGTCCAGCACAGTCTCCAGACTTAAACCCCATCGAGCTGGTTTTGGGCAGCAGGAAAGAAGGATAGTCAGGAATGTGGAGAGAGTAGGGACTCTACTGTGACTTTGGTATTTAATGGTTTATAAGATCTCAATGAATGTCTTGACAAGAGCCTATGAATAAAATGTATTATTGTTACTCTAAATGTAGGGAATAGAACTGGTAATGGGAGAGAGTTGGCTGATATGATGAAGAGAATGAAGGTAGATATATTGTGTGTGCAGAAGATCAGGTGATAACTACAAAAGTACAGCTGAAGTGGTGAGGGAAACTGCAGAGGAAAGAGGACAAGGAGACCTGGTGATGCAAAGAGCAAGTACAGTAAATTATTCAAAGGAAGAGGTTGGCAAATAAAAAAGTCAGGGAGATTTAAAAACTAGACAGGAGTATTGGAGCCTAGGCATACGATAAAGAGAGAGCAAAAGCAAAGAAAAAGGTTTATAGTGAGTTGTATGTGAGGAACACAACACAGAGGAATGACGAAATGAGTGAAAAGAGTCAGCTGAAAAGATGGAAGGAGTACTTTGAGGAGCTGATGAATAAAGAATCTCAGAGAGGAGGAAAGAAGTGAGAGAAGAGTGAAGAAGAGTACTGGTAGTGATTTTCAAGAACAAGAGTGAAGTGCAGAGCCGTAGTAATTACAGAGAGACCAAGCTTTTGGGCCATACCATGATGATTTAGGACAGAGCTGCTGGAGGTGACAATCAGCAAACAGCAGTATGGCTTCATGCTGAGAAAGAGCACTACAGATGCAATGTGAGTGTTGATGGAGAAGTCAGACAGGAGAAGGTCAGAAGGAGCTTCAGAGTGTCTTTGTTGTTCAGAGAAAGCAGATGATGGGGTACCAAAAGCAGAACTGTGGTACTGCGTGAGGAAATCAGGAGTAGTAGACAAGTATGTGAGGGTGGTGCAGGAAATGGGGACAGTGAGATAGTGGTGAGGTGTGCAGTAGGAGTGACAGATAAAGGTGGGGCTGGGATTACATCAGGGATCTGCACTGAGCCCCTTCCTGTTTACAGTGGTAATGGACAGGCTGACAGCTGAGCTCAGGCAGGAGTCTGTGTGAAGTATGATATTTGCAGATAATGCTGATCTGTAGTGACAGTGGGGAGCAGGTATGAGGAATGAAAGTGAGACGGGTGGGAAGGTGAACAAGAGCAGAGGTAGTTAAGGTAGATGAGTTTATTTTCTAGCATCAACCATCCAAAGCAACAGAGAGTGCAAAAGAGAGGTGAAGAAGAGAAAGCAGGCAGGATGTTCCAAGATGAGTGTCAGGGGTGATTTGTGACATAAGATAGGAGCAAGAGTGAAAGGAAAGTTTACAAGATGCTGTTGAGGCCTGCTGTGGTGGTTTGGAGACAGAGGCACTGAGCTGGAGGTGGCAGAGTTGAATATGTTCAGATCTTCACTGAGAGTGAGCAGGGTGGACAGGATTAGAAATGAGCGCATCAATAAGTTGGTCAACAGAGGTGCAGAAGGGTGTCATGAGAGACACGTCCTGAATGGATAAGAAGTAAAAAAAAAATCTGTCCATAATTGAACCTCTGGAAACTACCAAACAACAGCTCGAAACGCTGGCCACTAGGCTAAAGTGGTTAGATCCATTCAGCGTGTACTCTCAGGACAGACCCACCTAGGAGCAATAAATTGGCTACTAACAGCATACACTTATCCAGATGAGCTAATAATTCAGATCATAAAGAATCCCCCACATTTTGTGTCAAACTAAAACCAAACAATAAATAGATATCCTTATGCCAACTTCTGCACTGTAATTTGTCACTGATCACAAGAATTATGGCGTTGAAATTATTTTACTATATTGTAAAACATCATTCACATAGTTCATATAGCTTAAACATCCTTCACTTCCATATTATTATTATTTTTCTAACATCACTGAAACCAAAAAATTATTTCATGTATGTATTTTAAGAAATAACAGACAAGGACTGTTTAAATGTCATTTTGTTTGTACAACATGTATTTTAAATCTTTTTTGCATAAAAATGGTTGAAAACAATACTTGATGACAATAGAGCATTTCAGAATATCTAACATGGATAAAGGAAACAGTATTAGTGTGAAATACACAAACAAATCATAAAAAAGTATTCCTGATAGCATACTCGGTCATTAGAATACCAACTGAAATAGCTTGGTCGCTTGAGGGTTAAAAATCCTGGGTTGCTATGCCTGGTAAAGCTAATCGTCTTTCTGCTTTAAAATGAAGGTGAAGCTGCTCAAGTAACAGATGCAGATGTAACTTCAGATTTGTCCTTAGGAAAAAACAAAACATGAAAAAACAAATAATTGTTCTATCTGCAAATGTTCAAAGCTTGAAAAGCATCCCCTACTGCACATTTTCTGTTGAGCTAATGAGCAACAACGAGAATATGTTTTAGGCAACACAGATTGAAGGTTTGCTTTAGTGACTAGCAAACAAACAGTGTGTTTGAGGAAAAAAAGTCCTTCTGTCTGCTTTGAGATTCTGCATCAATTCTTTACGGTACATTTACTCTGCAGCGCCTGTTTTACTTTGGTTTTTAGTCTGTTAGCATGTTTCTGCAGCTCCCTTTATTCTGACTTTTACAAGTCCTGCTAAAATCTGTGTTCAACAGCACACCCTAGTCATCTTTATGCGTCCTCACTGATGGTTAAATCACAAAACTGAAACTTGAAAACACACCGACACCCTATAATGTGACGGCATTTTGTTGTGAGGATTGGATAACAATTCTTGGTTTCTCCAGTCTCAGTTTGTTATTTATTCATGTTTTTAAGTCAATCTAAAATATTTCAGTTGTGAACTGTGCCATGTACCGTACCACTACAGGAGCACTAAAAGGTGTTTATAGGGTCCACTGTACCTCCATTTGATCATAAATGACCTGTTGATACTTGATTAATATGACTCAGCAACAATGTAAACACCAGCTAAATGCATTAAACAACCTTCCACATCTTTTCTCGAACTAACGTTTGTATTTCTGGAAACTTTATGTTGTTGTGAACTAAAACTGACATTCTAATAAAACTGGTGAGTCAACACGAATGCTGGTTTGAATCTAGCTGAGCACTTTTTTACTCTCATCAGCCACTGCTGCTGGACAATCATCAGTTATTCCAGTATGATGATGACATTAAGATTCCGACTAAAAGCGGATTTATTACGTCCTTTAGGATTCTATTTGTCACAAGCCCAACATCCTTTGTATTCAAGACTTTTCTAAATGGCATTTTTTTTTAAAATCTTAAGCTTAGTTTATTTGTCTGTCTTGGTTTTCCCAGTGACTGCATATTATTTACATGTATGTTTCTCCTGTTATCGAAAGTCAAGATCTGACCTCATGTATGCTGTTGAATTTAGAGTGAAAATTGGTTGACAGATGGAAATACATGCTTACCATTCCAGTGTTTTAACACTACACTCACAAGTTGCCACTCACTGCTTAAAAATACCTTCCATTGCATCAAATGCCACAATAACTCAAGCACAATATACAATACATCTGTAGGCTGCCCATTGTTTTTTTTCTTCATCATCTCTAGTTACATGACACAGTAAGGCTCTCGTGGCAGATGAGGTTTAGTCCTGCAGCAGGCTGGTAGGTGGGAAAGGAGCCCTTTCTTCAAGTCTTTATTAAGGAAGAAGCAGACGATAGGATTGACCCCCGCTTGGGCAAAACTCATCCACACAGTGGTGGAGAGGTACCGGTGTGGTATTGTGCAAGCCTTGACAAACACCCTCCAGTAGCAAGCTACTATGTAGGGGGACCAGAGCACCAGGAACAGTAATGTGATCACATAGAACATCCTGCCAAGCTGCTTCTCCGCTTTAAACTCCTCCATGCCTAAGAGTCGCCGGTTCTGGTTGTGCAAGTTTTGCCGTATTCCCAGCAGAGTGGGTGGCATCGGGCCCCTACCAAAACCCGCAATCCAGTTAGCAGCTGCTTGGCCTGTAGCTCCTGGCCCATGAAAGGTCCAATTCTGACTGATAGCTGGCACCATCTGGACTGGCTTCATCTTGCGGTGCTTGTACTCAAAGAGAAGTAACTTCATGTAGACGACATGTGTGGCTAGAATGAGTACAGCAAGCATTAGCATGAAGCCCAGCGTGTCATTAGCCTTGAAGTAGCGATGCTCAAAAATGCACTGGTCCTCCTCACGAATGAATTTATAGGTGCCCACATCAAAAACAGGCGGGAATGCCATTGCCACAGATAGCGTCCATACCATGCACACTACCGCCACACATGTCCAGAACGTCATGCGCTTCGAGTAAAAACGGTGGTGTGCAATGGCCATGTAGCGTGTTACACTGATGCAGAAGAGCATGAAGGCAGCATGGAAGCAGAAGAGCACTGCCATGAAGGCTACCACCTTGCAGCTCAGCACACTGTAGGTCCACGCTGAGCCATTTTTTATAGACACCAGCACAAAGGGGAAGCAGATAGCTGAGCGAATGCTGTCTGCCAGGCACAGATCCAGGAGGAAATAGTAAGGTGCCTTATGCAGAGCCTGGTCCCGGAGTACAAGCAGAGAAACCACCAAGTTCCCCACCAGACTAATGCATATGATCAGCCCAAGTAGCACCAGTTTAATATACGTAGAGATAACGGAGGATGAACTGTCTGCTACCATGCCTTCTGCAGTAGCCACCACTGCTGCCATTGGCCCCACAGGCCCTTCACTGCTCTCATTTCCATTTGCCATCCCAAATGCCCCCCCACCCATAACACCTTTTTTTTAGACAACAAAGTCACCACTCCACCACCACCTCCCTCGTCTGCCAATCGTTCCTCCGTACTCGTGGTTGCTTCCTTTTTGTAGTTTACACTGAACAGGAACACCTCAAGACACATTGCTCCATTTCGAGCAAAGTCCCTTCGTTGTTGTGACCTCTCCTCTTGCCTCTTAATCCTCACACGGGTCCTGAAAACAACCAGAAGAGATCAAGAATTAGGCGTTTGACGGCTCTTCATCAGAAATGAAAGATCATTTCAGTCACTCATGTATTACTAGCACAGATTAAAAGGACAAAACAACACATGGCTTCTTTTTCTCTAATGCAGAAACCACATTTTTGGTGGCAACGTCAAAAACATACTTAAAACATAATTCAGAAATGTTCAACATGACTTCGCCGGGAGTTTTCACGTGTTAGTCTACAAATGAGTACTGAAAATCATGACGATTGGGCCATTTCATATATAATCAACCAAATTTGAGGAATAAAATCTCACCTAACTCCTTAAGAGTCAAATTTTTAAAAAATATTTTTTTAATTTAAGAATTGAAGTGAAATCCCACAAAAAGAAAGATGTTTTCCTTGCAATTATTGCTAATGCTTGCAAGTATGAGCTTAGAGGATCTGAGGAACAAAGGACGCAGTGACAGCTTTCTTTTGTCCCTTTTATTCCTTTTACTGAACTTTAGCGGCAAATATCCATTTGCTGTGACACTTGTGTTCAGTGTCATGTACCTAAAATTTAACCAAAAAATTAAACAAGGTGTGAAAAATCATTTTAAAAACGATAATAACAGTTATGAAACAAACCAGTGCTAACTGGATTGGGACATGTAAAACTAATTGAATTAAAATAAAAATATACAGGAAATATCTTTATCAGTTTGGTCAAATTTCACAACCTTTATTTTTGACTAGGGACAACTAAACACTGTGAATAAGCTGTATTTAACATCTACACTGAAATTCTGAAAAAGATCTACTACTAAACACTAAAGAGAAACATGATCAAATAATAAAAAGCAATAAAAAAACTACTCAGAGTGTACAGGCTTATACTAACTCTGATCGTCATAGTGTCTTCATACTTCTGATACCCTGTGTGATGTTCAGCCCTTTAAAGTTTATGTTATTATCTTCTGCAATTAGGAAACTAACTATAATAATGAAAATGAAAAAGTGAAAAAGCGGAACAAAATATTGTCTAAGGATTCAGAGAATCTGGACAAATGTCTGTAATCATCAGACCCTCGGGCAGCACTGTATTAAAAACAGACATCACTCTATCGTGGACATCACTGTGCTCAGGAACACTGCCAGAAATCACAGTCTATGAGAACAGCTTGCTGTGGTATCCACAAATGCAGGTTAAAGCTTCGCCATGCAAAGAAGTCACATGTGAATAGGCTACAGAAATGCTGTTGCCTTCTTTATGCAAAAGGACAGAGGCAAAGTGGAAAACTGTTCCTGGGTTCTTGCTGGAAAACATGGACCCTGGGTTAAAAAGGAGAGAGACCATCCACCTTATCAGTGTTCATGTTTAAAAGCCTGCATCTCTCATGGTTTGGTCGTGATCTAGTGACTATAGAAGAGGGGACCATCTTTGCAGCCATTCCCAAACTCTCTGTGAATGGTACTCATGACCATTGATCAGTGGTCTTTCATCAATGGTCACAACAATTTGCACATTATTGATCAAGAAACTGACCTCACAGCCCATTGTTCGCCAGTGGTGCTACTTTCAGTCATTATGTACTCTTTGTAAGGTTGCGGAAACCTGCAGTCAGCTGAGGCTGGATGAGTGATGAAAGGTTTCTCACACTGAAAACGCTATGTCCAGATGAACAGAATCAACTTTTGGGGGTTTTAAGCATAATCTTAAGGTTACGGTATAGAGGCATACATGCCAACCCTCCCGATTTTCCGGGAGAATCCCAAATTTCAGTGCCCCTCCCGAAAATCTCCTGGAGCCACCATTCTCCCGAATTTCTCATGAGTTTCCACCCGGACAACCAAACTGAAAAACCATATCCCAGACTGGCCCAGCCAATTCCAGTTTCCAACAATGGCTACTACTACTGCAGCTACTTAGTTTTAATATTACTCTTATTACTCTTTCTGGGTTGCAAAATAAACTTTTAACTTATTTTCAGGCGAGAATGTAGCTGTGTAAACTTCAAATATCTGAGCCGGGGAAATCAGCAAATTCCCAGCACATCGTTTTCAATTTTTTTCGTGGGGCGGCATCATGGGCATTGGCAAAAAAAAAATAAAAATGCTCGTACTCATGCTGCCCCGACGTCAGCCAGCGCATATTGGGAATGGCATAGGCACCAATCGGTTTTCTATTGCCCATTTGCTGGGAGTAAGGGCGCCCTTCGTTTGCGAGGTGCGCCTGCTGCTTGCGGCGCAGAGAGGAGAGGGCGGGGTGGCGGGGGATTCTCTGACCGGCTGGAGCGGCATCTAATAACCAACTCGCAAAATAAAAACAAACCAACAAACACGAAAACACCAGACATTATAATACAGACTTATAATTTGCACCGATGTTTTTTCGAAATTCTATACACGAAAAGTGAGCGCGAGAGCCCTCGGTGCACCTGCTCGCTGCTGAAGTCAAAGTAAACTTTATTGTCATCTCCGCTACAGTCCAGTATATAGAGACGAGACGACGAGGCTCCAGTTACAACAGTGCAAGTAAACAAACAATATATATAAGAAGAGTAAGAAAATAAATATACACTTTAGGACTAGGGGTAAAGGGATCAATAACAATTTAAAATTTACAGTTTGTTGATTTAAAGTCTCACACACAACCCGTCGAAAGGGGAGGGGCCGGCTGCTTCCAAATAGAGCACATTTCATTTATAATGTTGTAAATCCAAGCCCATTATGTATTCATGATTTGAATCCTGGGTTGTGTGAAATCTCAGAAATGCACAATAGACAAAGTGAATCTGTGAACTAAGGTGTAGGTGTGTTAGATTATGTTGTGGTGATCCTCGAGTTGAGGGATGGGTGTTCATACTAGAGTGCAAAATTAAAACCAATGGAAGATGGACAAGAAAAGTTCAAAGCCATCAGGTCCTCAGTTTAGAAATAAGAGAAAAGAAGAGGAAGAGAAACGAGAAAAAGATACAGGTAAGCAGATGTGTCATTGGATAATGGCAGGTCATCCTGAAACAATCAGAATCAGAATACTTTATTAATCCCTAAGGAAATTATGTGCGTTACAGTTGTTCCAAGAAGAAATGGTAAAAATAGCAACAGTAACAAACTAAACTCCAAACAATACATTATGTTACAGATTTTAATATTAATTAGTCAGTGTCAATTGTTGATTTGTCCTGTTCTCATTGTATGACGAATTATGATGGCTGTTTGGTAGCCGTTTGCATACTATGCATACTCTCTCTCTTCATATGTGTGTGTGTGTGTACAACAGTTTTATGTTACTGTACAATCCTTAATATGTTTTGTCTGTGTGTGTGTGTGTGTGTGTGTGTGGGGGGGGGGGGGGGGGGGGGAGTGCTCGCCCAGGGCGCCAAACAGGCTAGGACCGCCACTGCTCTGGAGGGTTCTTCCGGGGTTTCACACAGCTGAATAAATGTCAAACAGTAAACTGATTAAACGGAAGTGTGAGATGGTCGAAAATTTATGCCAGCATCTGGTTATATTTTAGATAGCAAGGAGCAGATGGCAGAGTTTCACTCCACCGAGAGAGCTCGTGATGTAATTCTGAAGGCTAGACTGCCCAATTTCAGAGTCGCTCATTTCCGGTCTACCCGGCTTTTGGAGGACCCGGCCCACTTAGACCGCGAAGGCCACGTCCTCAGGTGGACGCAGCCTCTGAATTTGGACACCCCCGCTGTTTCCGGCCGGACAATAATAATGGTAACATTTATTATTTCATCCGATAAATAAACATGAAATCCAACAGCCCTTTTGAATGTCTCCCTAATTCTGAGGTCTCAAGGTTAGGAAGTATGTATGGAGGGTGTCGGTCTCCTGAATCCAAACTGAGAGCTGGTTTCACAAAAGAGGAGCCTGAAAGCTGAAGGCTCTGCCTCCCATTCTAATTTTAAATATCATATTGTATCACTCCAACCCCTGCACTTGTCATAAGTGCAGGAGTTGGGGTGATACAGTACTGTGAGATCTTTAAGATAAGACAGGCTTTAATTATTCAAAACCCTGTATGTGATGAAAAGGATTTTAAATTTGATTCATGATTTGACAGGGAGTTTTAGGACTTCCTGATAATAACGAATTACAATAGTCCAGCCCAGAAGTAATAAATGCATGAACTAGTTTTTCAGCGTCACTCTGAGACAGGATATTTCAAATTTTAGAGATGTTGCACAAATGGAAGAAAGCAGAAAATATTTGTTTAATAGGCACATTGAAGGACATTCCCCAGTAACACAAGATTCCTCACAATGTTACTGGAGGCCAAGGTAATGCCATCCAGAATAAGCATCTTGTTAGATATCGTATTTCTAAGATTTTCAGGGCCGAGTACAATAACCTCAGTTTGATGAGAAGAAGAGTAAGAGAAGAACACTGAACAAGAATGGCATCCATAGCACGGCTGCAAGAAGAAAGCTTTGTTCTCAAAAAGAACAGTGCTACCAAGACCACACGGAAAGAAGACCAGAACACTCTTAAACACAGTTTTGTGGATATGTCAAACTAAAATATCACTTTGTGGTTTAAATGATAACTCTTCAATGCAGAGAAACCAGAGCACTGCATTACAGTGGTGACTTAATTTCGGCACATTTTATTTCTGCTTCGGGATGGCTAACCGTCATTGATGACACTACATTTAAACTTGTATTAGCAAAATCAATTCCAAACCCACTTTGTAAAAACAAAACATCCCAACACTTCAAACTTTAGCTTTGTTCAAGACTATATCAAAAAGTGAAAAAGCAATGCTGCTCTTCCCTGTTTATTTGGTAGAAGAGGATTAGAGCAGAGTTTCAAATCCCTGGCTTCACTAGGTGGCAGGAATAACTGTTCCTTATGAGTTTAACTGTAGGTACACTGGATGTTTCTAATTTAGCACTGAGATGACAGCTGAAAACAGCAATTTGACAACCATCGGAAAACACACATTACCGAAGGAATTCTCTTGCTGACGTTTCAGGATTTATGTTGAAGTCAATTTGATAGGATTTACAAAAATACAGAGCTAAGAGCACACTGTCAACACGAATTGAAGCCCTGCTAAGCCACAGGCTGGGAGCTGTGGTGAATTCTGTGAGAGAGGCTGTGCATCTTAAAGGAGGGGCTTTGTCAAGCTGAAAGTTGGTTGGCGGCGGAGGGCAGAGTCACTGTCAGGAACTGGGTAGCAACAGCAACCCAGTACCTCTAGCTTTACATCGGTGGGAGGAGGCGACAAAGCTCACTGGATGAGATGTACATTGTTGGTTTCTGACAGCTGCACCCAGCATCAGGCTTCCCTACATGGAGTCTACAGGTCTGTTGAGGACATGGGGGCCACCGGGTGCTACAGTCCAGCCTTAAGGAGGGTGGATGTCTCAAAACCTGAAACAGCGTTGTCTATATGCCCCCAGGAGTTTGTTCTGTGTTCTGTGAATGGCCCAAACATCAAATGATACTAAATAAGTTGGCAGTCCCAGTGCTGATCAAGGTTGTATAGCTGCTGGAAATCCTGTATTATTTATCATCAACATCATTTATGCTGCTCTGAGGCATGCTTCAACATTCTGATTTGTTCTACATTCAGAGGCCCTCATTTGGTGCTCACCCTGTAGAGGCTGGGGCAGACAAAGGGCAACAGTCTTAGCAAGCTGCAATTGTCTGGGCCTAGAGGAGGATGCTAGAAAGATGCCAGCAAGAGCTTACTGCACTCAGATAAATATACAGGCACACAGAAGCAGAAAGTGTGACATTTTGTGTAGGCAATATTAAATGCCAGTCATACTGAGCTCCTTACCTGCCGTGGGTTGCTTGTCCAGACGTCTGTTGCAGTCTACATGAAATACGGTGATGCACCTGGCTTCTAGCCTAAAAACAGAAGCATAGGTAACGTTGCCGGTGGACCAAATTTGTATTTAAAAAAAAGTGTTGCACACTACCTTTAAAAATCAAAAGGTTTAAAGAAGCAAAAGCAGCTTTCCTCTTTTTTCTTGTGCATGTCATATCTCGGTGCTTTTCACACAACCTGTGCCGGTGGCCAGTAAGCGCCTAGTCCCATTCACAGCACACAGTGTGTACGCCGCCATTCAAACACTTTATGATCCATATGCTGTCAACTCGTATCTCCTGTTTATATGTTAGAAATCTGAGGCAGTAATATCCTGTAAAAGCAGCCGTAAAGCCATGTTTGGTCGGGGCTGTCAGACAGCAACAGACGCCCTGTGGATCCTCGGCTTCTTGCGGTCGTCGGAAACCTTGACGATTCCTCGCTGCACTTCCGTGCGCAGTATTCCAGTCAAGTCGGAGGAAACCTCCCGTGTGTTGTTCATGAAATCCTTTAGCATGTCGAAGCAATGCAGGGCTTCTGCTTAGAAAAAATTGGTTAGCTTGCTAACGTGCTGAGGCCAGACAGCTCCAGGCTGCGCGATGACACGGATACCAGTCCTCATTGTGTCCCGCAGCCTGTCAGTACCCAGGCATGATAAACAGGAGCATACGTGGGATTACAGCGTAGATGGAAATATCTCCGGCCGTGAACTGGCAGATGGAAATGCAGTATGCAAAGGACAGCTTCTGTGGGCCCAGCTTCGGTAATGAGCACCAAAACAGGCAACTCCTCCTGGTATCGCAGTGATTTTAATCCCGTTAGTTCCACGGACAGGGCCGATCTGAAGCACGGGGATGAGGGCACCCTTCCCCCCATTGACACGCACATTGTATTTAAACTAACATCATATGAGTGCTACTTTTCATCTGTAAAGAGTAAAAATGAATAAATGCATTTTTTCACAATTAATCTAAAGAAAATGACACAGTAAATCAAATCCCTTTGATGAAGCTTAAAATTGACATGAAATTAGGGCTGCTCGATTATGGCAAAAATGATAATCACGATTATTTTCACTGAAATTGAGATCACGATTATTTGACGATATTTATTTAACCCTTTAAGACCTACTATAGAACCAAGTCCACCAGAGCTTATATTATTATTTTTTTATATGCTGTAGTGCCATTTGTGGGAGCATTTCAAGTTGCTATACATCAATACAACTGTTATAGCCCATATTTTAATAATATGTATGTATTAAGTCCATAGTAATTACATAAATTGCAAAAAAGTGCAATAAACTACAAAAAAAATTGAAAATCGCTTTTGTTTTGTTTACATATATTTCTACTTGGAGAAATTTAAGAGGTTTATCCCTCAAAACTTTAAATACAATAAAGTTGCAAAAAATAGTTTCCCACCACAGGAAATTTATTTTGAGTGTCTTCATAGTTTTATTTTGGAGATACAGCAATTTTTATATACTGCAGGAAAAACAAAAAACAATCCTATGATGCAAATTTGCAAAGAAAACAGCATATGCATCATTTCAGTGTGGGAAGTGTTACGAACAGCTGATAGGAACGGCAAAGCGTGTTTCTGGAATATTATGTTTTTGTTCCTGCAAGCGCTTTTTATGCAATTTTTGCAAAGCTATATGTGGAACGAAACCGTGACCGAGGACAAGCTGATGGCATAAGATGTAAGTACAACTCCTCCGGTTTCATATGCAAAACAAATCATTGCGCTAGCTTACACGGTTCAGATTCTACAGGGATTTAAAAATAGTTACGCAAAACGGAGCGTGCTGCTCTGACCGGCTTTAAAGGGTTAACAATGACTTTAAAAAAATAATATAAAATGGTGTGCAACACCACTGAAGTTTTTTTTTTTTAAACTCTCTTTTCAACCAACGGCAGTCACTCTCCAAATAACTTCTGCTTAGCTTTCCGAGCTTCCCTCGGGTCCTCTTAATCAGCGGTCTCCAACCTTTTTTGCGCCACGGACCGGTTTATGCCCGACAATATTTTCACGGACCGGCCTTTAAGGTGTCGCGGATAAATGAGGGAGGGGCTAATAATCGGCTCAGTCATTTTTAATGATCGTTGAAAGCCCAGATCGTAATCGTGATTAAAATTCGATTAATTGAGCAGCCCTACATGAAATCTCATGTATTTTTACAATATACCGTAATTGCAGATCTTATCTTATTATGATTCCACATAGCAGAGTAGCACTTAATAAAGTAATGGCGTCACTTCTATTAATAATGTCATAATAGTGTCATAATGATGCTCCAATATAACATTACTACATTTAAATTTGCAATGTTTGTCCTTAAAATATTTAAAATGAAAAATCTACTGTAAGAACAAGATTGCTCTTCCTGCAGGAAATACATTCTGACGGTTTGAGTAAGTAATTACTGAAGATAACTCAATAAGGGAGAAAAGATTCTAGATAAATATCAATGGTATTGAAAGAAGCTGTACATAATACTACATTTGTGAGATGGTTATGAGCATTTTTTTCTAATAGTTAAAAATTATTTGTGAAGAACTTCATGAAGTCATTGCTAGTTAAGGTTGACTCAACAGAGCTCTGACTTTTTGTCGGCCTGACTGCAGTGGTAAAGACAAACCTAGGGTTGTTCTTATTTTGTTTAATTAGTGATGAATAGTAAGATGTTCCAGGTTCATGCAGGTCTTTTAATTTTTTTTTCAAACCAACAAACAATTTTTCCAGGTTAAATGATGATCTTCTAAGTTAATGAGATACTATTTTCTCTCCAGCTTACGAGTTATCTGTGTCATGATTCGACTGTGTGGCAGGTAGGAAGTGGACCCAAACGCAAGCTCACAGAGGCAGGAATGAACTGAAAACACAGCTTTATTGCTGGAGGGAAATGGCGAAACAAACTGATAAGAAACTACACTGGGAAGCAATACACTAGCACACAGAGAAACACACGGCCATGAATTAGGGAGAATGCGACACTGAACAGAGGGAGACGCGGACATAAATACACAGAGGTTTAACGAGGAAGGTGGGAGCACACCGGGAACACAGCTGACACAGATAATCGTAACGAGACAGGGCAGGAGCAACACAACATGACGCATACTGACGGGAGACTGTCAAAGTAAAACAGGAAGCACACAGAGGCGCAGACAGGAGGAGAGAGGGAGCACGGGGAGAGCACAGACATAACGGGCTGGGGAAAACATGGAATAAAACACGAGGGGAAACGAGGGCTCACAGATACACAGAGGGGCACACAGGGGGTAAAAGTCACAAGGGGAAGTCAAATAAGGAACAAAATACAAAAATACATGAAACTAAGAATGCTGGGCCAACATGGCCCAGGATTATGACAATCTGCTTTAAGATGTGCATTTGAAAGTTATACCAGGGAGTCGATTACTTCTAATTTTAAGGCTTTCTTTTTCAGAGGAGCTACAGTATCCAGAGTTTTAGGCAGTGACGAAATAAAATTATTAACAGTGTAATCAACCTGTGGAGTAGTGTTCAGGTCACTGCTCTGCACTGTGTTTGCACAGGGCGTTGAAGAAGATAACAGTGGATAAATTATATCTTTAAACTTAGTTGTATCCAGGGCTGGACTGGGACAAAAAATTGGCCCAGGCATTTTGATGAGACCGGCCCACCAGGTATTATAGGAAAAGCCATAAAGCCTTTGAATGAAAACGAACGCTGTTGTGACAGTGATGTACACTGTCTTGTTGGTATATGTATGATTTCTATACATTTTACATCAGATAAAAACTTTGGTTGTAAGATTCAGATAATTATTTATTCAAAGCGAGACATTTTAAATGAGAATAAGAAAGAAACGTATTTCTTTGTGCCCCCATTTCCCTGTTAATGCCCTACCTGACCCCCTGGCAAAACTTTGCTAGACCCACCCCTGCACAGTTACCAGCTGTTAGATACATAAAAAAAAAGGATCCTGGTGTTATTTGTCTCTCAGAAACAGTTCATAACTTCCCTTCAATTCATTCATGTCACCTAAAAGGTAAACCTGTTTCTCCATCACCTGTTCAGCTCTGATGATTCAGTAAGGACCTCTCCTGGTTTCATCTTCATGTTTCCCTTTTACCAGATAACCAAACTGATATCATGACCAGCAGCTTTTACAGCTGTGGCTCCAGCAAACATCAGCTGATACTAGAAATTAATATTAAATAAATTCTAACAATAGCTGATCAAGCTTAAACGTGCTGCTGTTGTTTATGGCGACATCCGCTGGTTTCCTCTTTCTGGCACAAAGTGGGCGATAAACAAACAAGAGAGAAAAGCCGATCAGCTCATCATTGATCAGTTTCATGATTGAAGTAGCAACAGGAGAGAGAGAGGGGGAAAGAATGAGCAAAGAAGAGGCAGCTGACAGCGTAAAGAAGCCGAATAACTCCAGCTTTGTGTCTTTTTCCATTCTAGCTGAAGTACGGGACAAACTGTGTTCCTTTTTAGCTCAATACGAAACGCGTAATATTTTCTCTGAATGCGGGACAATTCCGTTTTTTATGGGATGGTTGGCAACTCTAATAACTAACCTTATGAATAAAATATAGTTCACTATCAGTAACATCATAGCACCCGCCCAGACATGCTAGCTAGTATGCAGTACGAGTTATTGTAACTGATTGTAAAAAGTTAGCACAACGAAAATAGCTACAACTAAACTTGATTTATATCTGACCCAGATAGACTGCAGGTCATAACTTCTTACCTGAAGTTCAGTTCACCTGACACTCGGACCGGCGGCCGCCTCGGGTCTCTCCTCCTCCTGCCTTCCCTTTTCCTCATCCACCTGCTGGCCTCTGTGAAAGCTCCACCATAGCCACCACCAAACAACTGAGTTATTTTTACACACCGGCCAGCATCTGGCCAATCCACCACCTTTCATTGTTTATACTGTTACAAAACAAACAAACAAAACAAAACCCATCGGCCCATAAAAACGAAGAATCACCATCGGCCCACTGGGCAAATACCCGGTATGCTCGATGGCCAGTCCAGCTATGGTTATATCCCTTATGGAAAGAAATCTACTGTGATGATATCTATTCCCCACTGCTGTGTAATTCATTATTGTAAAGTGAAATGTTTCTAAGACATGATCAGATAAAAAAGGTTTTCAGGAAATACTGTTAAATATTCTGTTTGTATTCAGTATGTCAGAACAAGAGTGTTAATAAAGTGGTGGGTGTCACGGCGGGGTGCGCCGATGTGCGTGGAAACAGGACCCAAAAGCAGATGACGACGAGGAGTAGTAAGGTTTTAACAGAAAGGTGATGCTTTATTAAGATGACGGCAGGGAATAAACCAGGAAACCAGAACAAACTGGCAAAACACTAAAGGTACTAAGACCAAAAACTATAACTATGGTGAAAACTAAGACTAAGGTCAAAATAACCAACGACCCGACAATGGCATGAAGAAAACAAAAGGCTTAAATACAGACATGAGGTGATCAGGGGAAGTGGAGACATATGGGGAAACAGCTGACAGCCATAAACCTAATGACAGGACCAGGAGAGAAAAGCTAAATACAATTAACAAAGAACACATGACATTGTCAGAATAAAACAGGAAATACTAAAACTAAACATGACAACACAACTTAACAGACCTAATACGTGATGAATAAATACCAAACCCCAAAACATAGAAAAACCCAGGAACAATAACCAATAACTGCCTAAACTAAAGGCAAAATAGGAAATAACACAAAAACTAATAACATATCAAAAAACAAGAAAAATACAAAGAAAACTCAGAGTGCTGGGTCGGAGACCCAGCCTGTGACAGTGGGTGGGTTCTTTTACATTTTAAAGGAACTGTGTCTTAATTCCACTAATTTCACATACAAGTTATTAGACAGAAACATGGGTGTGACATGGGTTCCCCAATATCAACCATTGTGGCCGACTTGTAAGTGGAAGAAGCGGAAAAGAGGGCTTTGTTATCCTACCCTGGAATACCACCAAGTCATTGGTTCAGGTATGTTAATGACACCTGGGTGAAAATCAAATCGGGGGTTCCCTGACACAGTTCACTGTTCATTCATTGGGCTGGTTTCAGTTGTTGTGCAATGTACTGTTTATTGTCCAGAACCAGAAAATTAAAGGTCATCCACGTCTTTATTTCTGTAAAACATTCCTGCAGTTTAACTAATTGGTGTGTGTTATCTGGCTTCATGGATAGATAGAGTTGGGTGTCATCGGCATAGCAGTGAAAATGTATGCTATGCCTTCTGACGATACTGCCAAAGGGAAGCATATATAATTGGTCTAATAGTTAAAATTTATTTGTGAAGAACTTCATGAAGCCATTACTCGTTAATGTTAAAGGAATGGTTGGCTCAGCAGAGCTCTGACTGTTTGTCAGCCTGGCTACAGTGCTGAAGAGAAACCTAGGGTTGTTCTTATTTTCTTTAATCAGTGAAGCAACAAACTATTTCTCCAGGTTAAATGATGATCTTCTATCTCTTTTGTGATAAGCCATTTCCTCTCCAGCTTACGAGTTATCTGCTTTAAGGTCCACGTTTGAGAGTTATAGCATGGAGTCAAGTACTTCTGATTTGAGGCTTTATTTTTCAGAGGAGCTACATAGTGAGGAGATAAAATTATTAACAAAATAATCAACCTCTGTTGGAGTAGCATTCAGGTAGCTGCTCTGCTCTGTGTTGGTACAGGGCATTGAAGATGCTATGAGTGGGAGAATTTTATTCTTAAACTTAGTTACAGCACTTTCAGAAAGGTATCTACTGTGATGAAGTCTACTCCCCACAGCTGTATAATTCATTATTGTAAATGTCAGTTTATGAGGAAGCCACTGAATGCATTGGAGAAGCAATGGAGAGAGATAAAACAGGAGAGATCACCTGAATCTCTGCTGTCACATGAAATGCTGCCAGAAGGGGGCAGTATTTCAAGCCAATACAGGCTCTAGCAGTGGAAGATCTCTGATCTGCACAAACACAGACTTTGCTATAAACAGAGTTTTGGCTCGGAGTAGAACACATAACCACTTGAAGCAGAAACATAAGCTGACAGAGAAAGAGGCAGTCAGACAGTTTCTTGGAGAGTGTCTCTGTTTGCAGATTCATGGAGACTGAATGCTAAAGTTAGTGTGTTGTGTAGTCAGTGTGTAGTGTCAGAACAATGAGACTGCTGAATGTCACAGTTGCTGCCAAAAAGCCACCAAAGGCAGGTTATAAAGTAAACTCTGTCTCCAGGTGGAAAACAGGAGGAGTGATACATCTCCTTTTGTCAGGCCTGCAGGTATCAGGCTTGTGATGTGCTCCTTTATCTTATAGCAGTGGTCCCCAACCTTTTTTGCACCATTGACCGATTTATGTCCGATAGTATTTTCACGGATTGGCCTTTAAGGTGTCGCGGATGAATACAACAAAATAAAACCAGTACTGGTACCAAATAAAAAAAAGAAAACACACAGGGAAAAGAACGAGAGACACCAAGTTAATGATTAAAATGATAAAAAAACAAAAAAAATAACGCTAAAAACAATCAAAACCCTGAATTTCACACCGGAGCCTCAACTCTCGTGGCCCGGTAACAAACAATTCCGTACCGGTCTGTGGGGTCCGCTGTCTTATAGTGGACAAAAATTATTTTTTGGAGTGGCACAAATAATTTGTGTGGCATCTTATTTGATGCAGAACACCTGATTGTAAATAGTTTTAAATGTTTATTTCAAAAAAAGAAGAAGCCTTGGCTGCATTTTTAGATAAATAGCTGCATATACCTTTGTTGTTTACAAAACTCAGTTACTTTTTTGAAGAAATAACTAATAGCTATAATTAATTATTTTTTCAAAGTAACTTGCCCAACATTGGTCACCTACGGTACTCCGCAGGGACATGGGAGAAAAAAAAATTAAGACGGACTTTTGCGAGGCTTTTCAGGGAGTTTTTTGGACATCCTGATAATAATGAATTACAGTAGTCCAGCCTAGAAGTAATAAATGCATGAACTAGTTTTTCAGAATCACTCTGAGACAGGATATTTCCAGTTTTAGAGATGTTGCACAAATGGAAGAATGCAGTCTTATATATTTGTTTAATATGTGCATTGAAGGACATATCCTGGTCAAAAATGACTCCAAGGTTCCTCACAGCGTTACTGGAGGCCAAAGTAATGCCATCCAGAGTAAGAATCTGGTTAGATACCATATTTCTAAGATTTTCAGGGCCGAGTACAATAACCTCAGTTTGATTTGAATTCAGAAGCAGAAAGTTAGCAGCCATCCAGGTCTTTATGTCTTTAAGACATTCCTGCAGTTTAACTAATTGGTGTGTGTTATCTGGCTTCATGGACAGATAGAGCTGGGTGTCATCTGCATAGCAGTGAAAATGTATGCTATGTCTTCTAATGATACTGTCTAAGGGAAGCATGTATAATGTAAACAGAATTGGTCCTAGCACCGAACCCTGTGGAACTCCATAATTGACCTCAGTGTGCGAAGAGGACTCTCCATTTACATGCAAAAATTAGATAGATATGATACAAACCACTGCAGTGCAGTACCTGTAATACCTACAGCGTGCTCTAATCACTCTAACAGGATATTATGGTCAACAGTATCGAACGCTGCACTGAGGTCTAGCAGGACAAGCACAGGGCCATAAGAAGATCATTTGTAACCTTCACTAAAGCTGTATCTGTGCTGTGATGAGCTCTGAAACGTGACTGAAACTCTTCAAATAAACCATTCCTCTGCAGATGAGCAGTTAGCTGTTTGACAACAAGGATGTTTGATATGAAAGGGAGGTTGGAGATTGGCCTATAATTAGCCAAGACAGCTGGGTCTAGAGATGGCTTTTTAAGTAAAGGTTTAACTACAGCCAGCTTGAAGGCCTGTGGTACATAGTCAATTATTAGAGATAGGTTGATCATATTTAAGATTGAAGCATCAATTAATGGCAGAACTTCTTTGAACAGTTTTGTAAGAATGGGGTCTAAAAGACATGTTGATGGTTTGGAGGAAGTAATTATTGAAGTGAACTCAGAAAGATCAATTGGAGAAAAAGAGTCTAAATGAATATCAATGGTTCTGAAAGTAGCTGTAGATAATATTACATCTGTGGGATGATTATTGGTAATTTTTTCTCTAATGGTTAAAATTTTATTTGTAAATAAATTCATGAAGTCATTACTAGTTAACGTTAAAGGGATGGTTGGCTCAATAGAGCTCTGACATTTTGTCAGCCTGGCTACAATGCTGAAGAGAAACCTAGGGTTGTTCTTATTTTCTTCAATCAGTGACGAATAGTAAGATGTTCTGGCTTTACGGAGGGCTTTCTTATAAAGCAACAAACTATTTCTCCAGGCTAAATGATGATCTAAATTTGTGACACGTCATTTCCTCTCCAGCTTACAAGTTATCTGATTTAGGCTACTTGTTTGAGAATTATACCACAGAGTCAGGTACTTCTGATTTGAGGCCTTATTTTTCACCGGAGCTACAGTATCCAGAGTCGTACGTAGTGAGGAGGCAAAGTTATTAACAAGATGATCGACCTTCAGGTAGCTGCTCTGCTCTGTGTTGGTACAGGGCATTGAAGATGATAACAGTGGGTGGATTATATTCACTTAGTTACAGCGCTTTCAGAAAGACATCTACTGTGATAAAGTCTACTCCCCACTGCTGTGTAATCAATTATTGTAAATGTAAATGTTATCAGGAAATGATCAGACAGGAGAGGGTTTTCAGGAAATACTGTTAAATGTTCAGTTTCTATTCCATATGTTAAAACAAGATCTAGAGTGTGGTTAAAGTGGTGGGTGGGTTCTTTTACATCTTGAAAGAAGCCAATTGAGTCTAATAAGAGATTAAATCCTGTGTTGAGGCTGTCATTTTTAGCATCTACATGAATGTTAAAATCACCCACAATAATTATTTCATCTGAACTGAGCACTAAATCAGATAAAAAGTCTGAAAAATCAGACAGAAACTCTGTAAGAGCCAGGTGGACGATAGATGATAACAAGCAAGACTGGTTTCTGAGTTTTACAGCTGGGGTGGACAAAGCTAAGCATCAGGCTTTCAAATGAATTAAAAGTCTGTCTGGGTCTTTGGTTGATTGATAGGCTGGTGCGTAAAATTGCTGCCACACCGCCCCCTCGGCCTGTGCTTCGAGGTTCCTGATGATTAGAATAACTCGGGGGTGTGGATTCATTTAATCTAATATAATCATCCTGCTGTAACCAGGTTTCTGTAAGTAAATCGATTTGTTGATCAGTCATGTCCTAGCAGAAGAGAGAGACCTAATGTTTAATAATCCTCATTTCACTGTTTTACTCTTTGGTTCAGATGTGGATACAGTATTGTTCTTTCTTTGTGATTTTTTTTATATTTAAGTCATTTTTTTGCTGGTTTTTAGGGTTTTTTTGTCTGTTTGGGAGCTGACACAGTCTCTACAGAGATGAGGTTTTGGGGGGATAGCAGGAGGAGAGAAGCTGCAGAGAGACGTGTAAGACTGCAACTCTGCTTCCTGGTCCCAGCTCTGGATAGTCATGTTTTGGGGGTGTTTAATAAATTTGGCCAGATTTCCAGAAATGAGAGCAAGATAACTGCTAAGATACAGACGGACAAACTGGTGGCTAACGGCTAATGGCTAACCACCTGGACATAGTAGTGATAGACAAGCAGAGGAGGACGGTCATAGTGGTAGATGCAAGTATACCAAATGAAAGCAGCATCAGGAAGAAAGAAAACTCAAGATTATCTGGAGGGTGAAGGTAACAGTGGTCCCAGCGGTAATCTGTGCACTCGGTGCAGTGACCCCCAAGCTAGGCAAGTGGCACCAGCAGATCTCAGGAACAACATTGGACCCTCAAGCTCCCAGGCCTCGTCAACGCGTTAACGAGCTAACTGCTCTATATATATGTGTGTGTATATATATATATATATATATATATATATATTATATATATATATATATATATATATATTATATTTATATATATAGCTGTGAAAGTAAATCTGACAGCTTGTTACTATCATACATATCTGAAAAAACTTGAAAACACTAATGCAATGCTTAACAGCAATTAGGAAAGTGAGAGAGCAAGACTTCTGACTGAGAAAAGTTCAGAGTGCTGTTGTGATATAATAGTGTGTATAAAAACAATGAGAACCCATATGGAAAAGAAATAGTAAAAACTTATATGATTTACTCATGAAAGTGGCCACTTTCTCATTACTTTCATATATTGTTTTAGTAAGTATCCAAAACATACAACATACATTATATCATTTTTCAAGGGATCTTATATGTGTTTTCACTCTTGTATGCTTTTCATACAAGTTTCACACAAGACAGATACAAACTTTATAAGATTTATGTATATATATATATATATATATATATATATATATATATATATATATATATATATATATATATATATCTTTTCCATATGGGAAAGGCTGAATTTTGTCCTCACTCCTCATATCCAGATACATAAAAGTCATAGTTGAAAATGGCAAAAATGCTCAAAGCAGGCTAAGCAGTTATTTTATAGATACATCTGTAAAATAACTGGTAGCATTATGGCTATAAAATCCACCTGTGGAACCTGATGACCATGGTCACTCAGACTTCTTCTGTTTCACAGCTCTTGAGTAAATAGGCGATTTGGCTGGAAAATGTAAAATGCAGTGTAATGTTCAACCACATTTATTTTCCACATACATCTAACATTCTTCTTAGATTGGTGGTTCTTCTTCACATACACTTTCCTTTTACACTACCATCACACAGAGAATATGGTTTATGAAGCGTTTCACAGCAGCAAAGTCTAAGCCTAGTCTAAGTTATGTGACACTGATCAGCAGTTTTGGAAAGGTCACTTATGAAACGTGATAGCTCACAGTTTTCTAGTTTCCCTGATCAAAATATAATTTTTAAGACAACTAATTATTTCATAGAAGTCAAAGTGAAATATTATGGACTCTTTAGCACTGAAGGTCTCTTTCTCTGTAGTTATGACATCCCAGTTTGGTTGTGTTGACTGCTTACAGGCATGACAAACTAAGAGTAATATACATTTGACTGGCTGAACTCAGCAGCAGCAACGACGGTGTTACCCTCCGATTTGTCTAATCATTTGGTTTGCTGACCTATTTTTTTCTGAAAGTAGCCAAAAAGAAGACATTCCTGTATGAAAAAATGTACACAATGAATGGTATATTTTATATATCCTAAAAATTATAGACAGACTCTATTTTAGTAAGGGAGGATATAATAATGGAGGAATAAACAAATGACCTACAGCAATCTGCTCTTCTTTCTCTTTTCGGTATTGCCACTAATAAGCTGTATGTTGGTGAAGCAAATACAGCAATGCAAAAAGTAGTAGCATATATATGTTTACACAGCATGGTAATGTTTATGTAATACACGTATTGAAACGTTAGACTTTGTACCTTGTAGCAACAGATTATGTTTAAAGTAACAAATGAGTTAAATAATTAAATGAACTTATGAAATGAACTGAACAGAAATTTTAAAATAAAGATGGATTTAAAAAAAAAAACTGCATCAGATGTGATCAGTTTAATTTAGAAAAAAACAAGTGAGAAAAGCTGCCTCAGTCCTGAGGCACAGGTTACCTAATAAGGTTAATAATAATGACAAAACCTTCTAAAGAAAATAAAGCTTTGAAGGTTCTTGAGCTTCCGTTGTGCCTCAGTGGCATTCTGTTAGGTTAGATGACCTTTGACAACACAAAAAAATAACCTCAGAATGAGCTGTTTACACCTGTTAGAATGTCATACAGCATGTTACTGGGCTTTCCCCCCGCTTACTGCTTTAATACTTCCTCTCCAAAAAAATCTATTCGTGTACCATTTGAGGTTGTTGATACTGAAATGATTACAGATTTACACAGAACAAGCATTCTGACACAAGGAAATAATATTTCCGAGCAGTTTAAAAACAATAAGTAATTATTCATTACTAAATGAATTTTCATATGAACAGACTGGCACTGCCACCCAACCAGCTCCTTTACATTATAGTGAAAAACAAGTTCTTTTTAACTCTGTCATCCAAAGAGGCGCTTAGACACAGAGCAAGAACACTGAGCGGTCGATTATGACCGATTCAGCTGCTGACAACCAAAAAGCACGGAACAGAAAGTCACGCAGCCAGAAGTAGAAAAGACTTAAATCAACATGAGCGCTGTATTTGTAGGATTACCATAAGTCCACTGAAAAGATTTATGGAAGTACAATGTTTAATTAAGACTTTGTTCTTTATAACGTTGATTTAATCACTTGGTTGTGTCATTAAAGTTTAAATCTCTTTTGCAAAAAAAAAATGTGTGTATTTCTTTTGCAATTGATTTCTGTGATGATGTCCTTTTGTCTTTTCTCATACAATATATATTGATCAGCAGGGTTTTTTTTTTTTGTAGGCCACATTCAGTCTACATCAAGCTTCTATGGTCTCCTAGGTCTAATGAACAGTGTTAATATACAAGACAAATGCATGCTCACAGACACAGTTTGCTATCTAACTAAACAAATTCTATTACAGCAGCATTATGTGTATGAATGACAAGAAGATGGTCTGTTAGAATCTGTGTTCACTCCAAAGGAAACCAAAAGATACTAAATATTGATAAATGATGCCTACTAGACATGTTAATAATAATGACTCTATACTAGCTAAAGTTCTAAGATGACAGCTGAGAAAATCTGTCCTATCCTGCTAACATTATTTATCCTGTTCAACCTTTTTTTATCAAGTTACCTAGTTACGATTAAGTTGAGCTCATGATTACGATTAAGTTGAGCTCATCTGCCACAGAAATTAGTAAGAAAACTGAAAACAGTTTGGCTTCATTTAGTTCTCTTATCTTATTTGTTCAAATCCAGAAAAATCCACATTTTATTCAGTCAAAAATTGTATTTTATTTGGCTTTAATCCCGGCGGCCACCAAGTTAATGCACACAGTAACACAATAACAGTCCAACATTGCTGCCAATAGAATTAAATAAGATAATATGAAAGTATGTGGGTAAATGTAACATGACTAACTGTGACCTCATATGACTGTATTTGAACTCTGACTTACATAATATATTACTTTGTATGAGTATATGATTCCTGCTTGAGTCAGATCAAATCCAGATAAAATTTCAGCGAAGAACCATGACTGCATTTCGACTTCCTGACATCATAAATGGAAGATTATATTATTGTGTTTACGATATTACTTTCATTAATTAAGATGCCAAGTGAAAAAAAATGGTATATATTTTAGCTCAACCAAGCAGATCATAGATCTGCTGTCAGGGTGGATGCTCAATTAGGGACTCTGCATGACCCTTACATGCCCAAAAAGTATAAGCAGTCCTACTGCTCTATAAGCCACAAGTATTATCACACACACACACACACACACACACACACACACACACACACACACGCGCGCGCGCGTGCAGGGTTAGGGTTACCTGGGTTACACTAAGAAAATAAGGTGCTGACTGGTTCTGCATATTAAAGGTGCCATGGCCAAATGAGCATTAATAATGCTGGTTAGAGTGGATATTCTAGATGTGAAGGTTTAAACACTGCATTACCAACACACTGGTACTGTACCTGAAAAAAGTCAAAGTAATGCAGCAGTGTTTTATATTCTATTTGGCAGTGTCTCAAAAGGTTTTCTATTTGGAAATCAAACTGAAATTAAGGTATCACAAAATATGACATACGGTGTGTAATTTGTTGAGAACAAAATGACGTGAAAATAGATAACTCAAAATCATCAGTGTTTGAGGGCTGGATTTAAAATCAGACCTAAAAATTAAAAGGTCAAAATGCTTTTCTTTTTCTAGCTGTAGAGAACCGGAGAGAGCGAATACTTCATATATTCATGCATTTTGTTCTTCCAAAACTTTAAACTACAGGAGATAATATGCCAAATCGAATTTCTTTGAAATTCTGAATTCAGGACTTTCACTATAAAATGTCAGCTTCACACTGGTAGGATTTGACCTCGATTGAAACACACAGTCAGCCCCATTCTGGACTGAATCAGCTGAATCAGCCTTAAAATCCAACACATTTGTGAAGGAAGAACTGAATCACTAACACATACTAACAATATTTTTATGTTTTCGCTCTGAATCATACAGACACATCATCAGTAACAGTACTCAGAACAAAAGCTTGTCAGCAAAAAAAAAACAATTAAAAAAAAAGAATTTTCACCTCATCACAATGACATGTGTGGAATGAGAAAGTACAGTCATCAAAGCTTTTCTCACTCTGCCAATATTCACACGAGAACATTACTCACACAGTAAGAGATGGTACTAACTCATATTTGAGCTCAGGTATAACTGCAGCATCAGGTGTACGTACAAAGCCATACCTTTCAGCAGATATCTGTATCACTGAGGAAGGACAAATAAGCCAGTTCCTTCAGGTGTTCAGACCTGAAGGAACTGCTGAGTCCTTTCATTGCTTTCATCTGGCTACACTTTCTGTTTTTGAAATGAAAGACCTCAAGTTGAGTGTGAAAATCGATGGAAACAAGAAAAACCCGTCAAGCAGAAACGGTCTGCTTTTTGGAACCTTAACTGCTTTACTTTCACGATAGACAGAGGAATGTACATAGTATGTACCGGGAAGAAAGCCTGTGGTCTTCCAGCACTGAGACAATAAACAGACATAGCAGCTCAGAGAAACCAGGAATTCCAGGTAGTGATCAACAAAGTGCTGTATAGATTAGAGTAAGCTGTCAAATAAAGCATGGACGGCACTCCCATGCTGCACATATATGTACTATTACTGGAAGGAAACACATTTTCTAGTCACACATCATTAACTTACAGTCTGATGTAAATCGAAATGTCAATTTTCAATTTCATGAGCCCTACTTTTAGTTTTTTAACTTAAATTTGAAGAAATATTTTTGAAAATCTGCATTCTTATTGTGTTACTTTTAAGACATAAACAAGGAATGTGGTCTTGATTCCATGTAGAAACTAAACTAATAAATGCAAATCTCTGACATTTTGCAGTACATGTTTGCTTTTTCAACTTCACCCAAAACCCTGTCCCAGTGTTATAGACACACTGCCCAGAGTCCTGTAGGCTTCAAGAATATCACACCAACCTGAACCAGTGAAGAATTGATTCACACTCACAAAATAGGAATTATTACTTCTATAGATGTATTTTCAGATTGTGTGACATGCTTCTGTGTGATGAAACAATTTTAGATTTCTTTCTTTCTGTTTTTTTAATAAATTTTTTTACTTGAATTCTGCTCTTTGGCATTTTGCTGCAAAGACCCGATGTGGTTTAGATATCTGCCTCACGGATGGGCCGTTGGTCTGCCTTCCAGACTCAGTGGATGCCCAGAAGGCAGATACAAAGCTGGGGTTTGATTCATTGAAATTGTCCATTAAGAAGAAGAGAGGTGCTTCCTTAGAAAAGCAGTTTTTCACTTTTTTCCTGTTTCATTCGTGCCTCATAGATTTAGATTGAAAAACACTTTTAAATGTCAGTTTTTAAAATTTGCACACTTGTATTGCAGTTCTGGTGCAAGCCTAAATTGAAAGACCTGTCATGCTGATGTGCTGTTGACTGGTGAATAAAGACATAACCTGCGTGAAAGAATGGACAGAAGAAGGTGAGCTATGTGGGAAGACGGAAAAAGTTGTTATTTTGTCAAAACTGTCGGAACCTTTCATAAATCCGTTTGCACTTCTTGCTCAGGTATAAAACAGTTTACTTTCCAACAGACAGATTTTTTTTAGGTTGTCACAGCAGAGTTTGGAAATGTTTTTGTTGCAGTTTCTTGGTGTGTTTTGATTTGCTGACTACATGAGCTTTACATTCCCCCATCTCCTGCTCTGGGTATAAATATAAGTTGATGTTGTGCTGCTTTGATGTGTCCTTGTGCTCTCAGATAGTCAGGTGAGTGCTGAACACGTATCTTTTTATTCTGGTCTTTGTACATAAAGCAGTACCAGAAACATTTATTTCAGGTCAGATGTCCAAGATTGATTCTGATATTTAACATTTAATTATATTTTCCTTTAAAACAAAAAAGCACAGCGCTGCTGAGTAAAATTAAACGTTAAGCTGAAAATTGTATGTGCTCTTTTTGTTGTTGGGTTGTTTGGGTTTTTTGTGAAATATAACTTTTTTTCTTCTTTTTTTTTTTTTACTTTTTTCTTGTGTTGCCAACCACACTTTGCAGTCTTCCTCAAAATAAGGTCTATCTGTCATACATCTTGAAGTCGTAGTTGCTGAAAACCATATTTCCTGTGGAATTACTCCCCCTTTGAATCATTTCTCCCTCGAAGTACCTGAGAAAAGGAAGACTGTGGCAAGGAGGAGGTTCTGCATACGCTTCTCCGGTAAGCACAAATCGTACTGTTTTACAATAAATTTTCAAAAGTTATTTAATTGGACTCAATGCAGAGTGAGATGTTCAGAGCATATTTTAAAAACTTTGCGATGATGGCAACACTCAGTCAACAAGGATGTACAGTCAATCCAAATATTTCAAATCAAAATTTTATCAAAAGCAGCATATACACAGATACACAGATACACAGAAATCTTTGGGAAGCTATTTAAGATGATAATTTTGAGATTTATCAAAGGTGACGATTTCATACTACAGTGCATTTAACTTTGATATGTTAATATATGCATGCGGTTTAAAAACGCACACACTAAAACATTTGGCACTATTAAAGCTTACGATCATGATGAGGTAAATCAAATGGTGACAGAGAGGTCCTGTTGCACAGCGGGACGTGTGTGGCCGAGCTCTCTCTTTTTATAGACCTGAGCCCATTTCAGTTTCAGAGATTTGAACAGTTTAGAGCAATTTCACTCATCCATTTCCCCCAAACTGCAGTATTAATCTTTTAACTTTTTTTTTCATCTACAGAATGTTTCTAGAAAGAGTTTATGGTCATTTTGCTGTGCAGTTTCTCAGCTATAGGTGAAATAGTGAACAGAAAAAGCATTTTATCTTCTCATTTGTAGGGTCAATACATAAAATATAAAATATTAATGTTTTTTTTAATGTATTTAAATGTATTTAACATTTATTTATTTAAAAGTATACAAAACAGATTGAAAAAATCTTGTTCTTTGCTTTTTGTGAAGTGAGGACTCTTCAGGCCACTAAAATGACTCTGTTTTTTTTAAACAATTGTGCCCTCAGGGACTGAAGCATTCAGTTGGACTTTTTTGTCCTAGTGTTCATGTAATAAATGATTAAAGTTCATTTCTACCTCACTCTCAGTCTTTTAGCATCAGAATGACATCCTCCGTCATTTACTGCACGTTAGTGGCACCAAGTACATCGAGACGTTCATAATGTTTATTAAACACGTTTTATTTATGTGTTGGCTAAATGTGTGTGTGTGTGTGTGTCTGTGTGTGTGTGTGTGTGTGTGTTAAGGTTTGGAAATGATTTTGGTGTGTTGTATTACATTAGATGTTTGTTTTTTTAATAACTAACATAACCCAGAGCATGTTCTTTGTTCTGTCAATATGAGGTGTGTTGTTGTGGAACTTGTAGACTTGTATACAGTGTTGGACGTATGGATGAGGAGAGTTACAAGAGTTATTAATAAAAAAAGGCACAAAAGTGAAAACTCCTCTCCAGACTTTTGTAAAAGCTGCAGCCATCTTGTTAGCTGACACCAGGAAATAACAGTGCAGTGGTAAAGAGTGTATTACCGCTGTGAAAGGCTTAGAGCAGGGGTGTCGAACTCAAATACACAATGGGCCAAAATTCAAAACTGGAACAAAGTCGCGGGCTATCATTAATATTTATTGAAAAAAAATCTTCCTCCAGATATAAGAATGAATCTTTTCTTATGGACTCAAATAAGTTTAGCTGGAAAACTGAATATGGAACAAGCAAAGCTTAATACTAAACAATATATATATTAGCTGTATAATACCAGTAGGCCAGCTCTAATAGTATTTTGGTATGGCTTCGCGGGCCAAATGTAATTAGGCTGCGGGCCAAATTTGGCCCGCGGGCCAGAGTTTGACACCTATGGCTTAGAGCATCTTTCTTATAACACATTTCATTCTGCTCTTCTATCTTAGTCTGATTTATTGCTAACTGACCAATAGAACTGCTGAAATCACAAGTTATATGCTAGCTAGTGAAACAGGAGGATCAACTTAAACGCCCTGCGTTAACTGAACATGAAATCACATGAAATTTACAGTCGTTGTTTAAAATGTAGTGCAGTTTCTATAAAACAGGGTATGCCTCATACAAATATTCTCTTCAAGGCATTAATATTTTAAAAAATAGTCATATTTACATCTTACATATGCAATATGCAATACTGGTTTCTGCATACTAAATCATGTATTAATCTTGTAATCATTATATAATAATCAAATAATTGCTGAGCTATGGAATAGTGTCAGAAAAGTGAAACATACAAATATCACATTTGGTGAAACTATAACACTGGGGAAGGTTGTTTTGGGGCTTGAGCCATTCTTTGCTGCTGCTGGGAAAGAGGCTGATTCTATACTGGACAGGTGGACTGCTCACAATTTCAAAGTCAGTCGGCAGGAATCAGGAACACAAACACTTCAGCATTTGCAATTTTCCACATCTGTTATATACATATGTGTGTGTGTGTGTGTGTGTGTGTGTGTGTGTGTGTGTGTGTGTGTGTGTGTGTGTGTGTGTGTGTGTGTGTGTGTGTGTGTGTGTGCTATCTAGTGCCGTGATGAGGCTATCAGTGCTATTGTGCAAAAACTAGAGCTTTAGTCATGACAATAATATTCTGTGTAGGCCTACTTCCTTTTCCTCCGTTCAAATTAAATCTGTTTATCTGCATCACACCTCTTGGTCTGAAGGTTGAGAGGAACAAGAAAACCCACTCTGATAGAAAACTGGAGTAAAGATGATTGATATAACGAGTCTGTTATAATAGAATCTGACTTTCTGTAGATATGTGAAAGGGTTGACTAAAATTTTGACCAGTTAGTCATTTATGTTAAAAAGACCTGACTTAAGATTTTATTAGTGTTTTTTTAATTTTTTTTTTTTAAATTCAGCCTGCTCTATGAGGCAGGCAGAGAATAAAAACACACTGGATTTATTTCCAGTCTCCCATTCACATATTAAAACATCATCTGACATTCAGTTATTAGGTCTGTTTTTACTGTCAAGTGTGTTTCAGGCAAATTCATGTGAACGCAAAGATGGGAACCATTTTAATGAATTAAATAAAACAACAGGAGATGCTAAATCATTGTACTTACTGATACTAATACAAATGATTAACCCTTCACCAGTCTCGCTGATTTCAATGTATCAATGTAATTGAGAAGTTTTATTTCAGATATGGGAGTATGAGAATAGTAAACCCACACATTCATAGTAGTACCAGTATGAGGCATCTGCAACTTTCCATGCTATAATGTGGCCGAATGAAATATCCAGACAGGAAATAGCAAATATGAAGCATCATATCTCTTATATTTAGTGTGGGGTTATGACTAAAATTCTCCTCACTTTGACAAAACAGATGCAGACTATCATGGTCCTCTCCAGGTAAGATGAAGCTGAAAAAGAAAACAAGAATGAAAGGTGACACTGAGAAGCCACAAACCTGCTGCTCTTACTTTCTACTGAATTCCTGTTGTTGTGGGTGTGCATTTGCATCAGACATTCAGTATGTGTGCTGTTTTGGCTCATTGTACAGACGCTTCCCTTCAGTCTGATACAATAACTGAAAGAAAGGATCAGACCCCCCAAAAATGTGCGTACTTTATTTCCGTGTTGATTGTAAACATTACTTGCTTCACTGAAAAATATGGCATTTCGATAAGAGTCTTGTGCCAACGTAATTTATTAAGATTTATTCCAGTGGTATATCTGGAAGTATGGAAGAAATTAAAACCAAAGATATGTCTTAGAAATTTAAATACCGAGGCACTGACTGTATTAAACATTCTCAGGAGAAAGCTTGTGAAAAATCAAGCATGCCTAAAAAGACTGACTCGTTTTCCCAGTAACTTATCATGATACTGTCTTTTGACCCAAACTGAACATGCAGAACTTGCAGAAGGGGAAAGAATATATTTAACAAGATGTTCATCTTTGAGACTGGGTTTTAACACTGTTTTTTTAACACGGCTTTTGGCACAAGTTCACCCACTTGAAAGGAGTACAGAGAAGAACAGAAAGACAGAAGATGTCAAAACTTCATGCTTCTAGGTTGTAGAGTAACTTAATTGCCTGATGAGTTTGGCATGTGGCCTTCATCGCAACTTAAATAGACAACATATCTGTGACTTGGTATGTAAATCCTGGTGGTTCAATTCCCAGCTCCTCTTGTCCAAGAATCCTTGGGTTAAGTACTGAACCCTGAATTGTCCCCAGTGCAGCTGCATGAGTGTGCGTGACTGTTACCTTAAAAGTGCCTAGGCCTAAAAAAAGAGTGTGTGAAAGAGGCTTGACTAAAAGATACCAGTCTATTCACTGGTATCAAGACTGTCCTACATGGTCCACAAACTGGACAAGTGTCTGAATTTTGCCACTTAGTGTGTCCACTCTATGCAAAAATATAACCACAGTGATTTATTTTTACACATGTCATAAGAAACAACAACACACATCCATAAATTATACTTAGTAAAAGTGAACATTGGCGGGCCAGTACTACATAGCAAGTCATTTTATTCTTAGTCAGCAAATTCCATTAAAATGCTCCAAAAAGCACCAACAACACAAAAGAATAGGTTCAGTGACTCAAATTTAGCTCTTACTTTAATTTTTAACAAAACCAGATGAAGTACAGTTCCATAACAACTTCTGTACCCGTCTATTTAATGCTGTTTACAGAGGTTATGGTGATTGACTCACTTTCACACAGAAACGCTGACACAGAACTGTCAGTGGTTCTGTGTATTTCTCCACTTACCAGATTTGTATACACATTCAGCTATAGGGCATAGTGATATAACACACAAAAGCCAGATATGTTGGCTGTTCATACAAGAGGCAAAAAAATCAATTCTAGAGTTGACAGAAAATAACAAGAGAGAGGGGGTGAAAACCATCAACACTGAACTTTAAAGGGTAGACCAATATTCAATATTTCCAGGTGTGTGTTATTGTAACCATGACCATGTAACCAAGCTACGGACTTTAAAAAGGTTTAAATTAAATAAACAAAGGGTGAAATGAATGACGGTATTTTTCAACATTGATTTGAAACAGTTTTTAAAAAAAATATTCAGACATTTGCTGAGTATCACGTAGTGAAGTGCTGCTCCAGGAAAAATATTGTCTGATTTGAAAAAAGCAGGTCCCATTGCTTGCAGGTGATATGTCACCATGCAGCATGAAAGTAGAACAGCTTCCCACTCGTTCTGTAGACTTCTTTGTTGATGCTATCTGTGTGTGTGTGTGTGTGTGTGTGTGTGTGTGTGTGTGTGTGTGTGTGTGTGTGTGTGTGTGAGAGAGAGAGAGAGAGAGCGAGAGAGAGAGCACCTGCGAACAACCACAGCCTGCTGCAGGAAAGACTTTACATACTTGAGCCTTTAATGTGTTCATGGCTGTATTAAATGCTTGATTCTCATTGCCTGGAGACTTTTCACACAATCACACGCTTCTGAGATTACATTCAAACTTTTTTGCTTTTCTATGTGTTCCTACTTAATGCAGAAGCAAAAGGTAGAAATACAATAAAAATGTATCATTTTGAGGCAGAAAGGGTGCCACAAAATGATACAAACTGTCAAAATCCCTGAAGTATTGTCCAAGTAGGAAGATTGTCAGCAATCTTTTACTCTGACTTGTTTATTCCAGGGTTTTTAGCAAACAGTTGAATAACCTTGAGACAGGATTTGTTGTAATATTATTAATTGAATTTAACTTCATTATTTTTAACAGTCTCTGTTAAATATAACTGAGCACAGGCACGTACACACAGTGTGTTTATGTGTAGGTCCTCCTAAAGTCGTCTCATGTCCTCTACCAGAGGTCTGACATTTTTCTCTTTAAAATCAAGTCTAATAAAAATGGAACTTACTCATGAAGTAGCTTAGCTTTTTTGAGGATTGCTATAATTAAATTTTTTTTTAAACTTTTATCAAAACCCTACTGACTTTTGACTGTGGTTACTCAAGATATGTAAATGATACTTGTAACACTAAATGTATCAAACTATCTCAGAAATTCAAAGCATTTCGGCATGTAGTCATGTTCAAGACAGTCAAGTGAAGTTCAGTCAGAATGAAATCTGATTGAAAGCAGCCTGGTTGTTGATGCCTGATGGCTGGTCTGAGTATTTTATCTGATCCAGTTCTTTACATGCAGCAGTTTTGGTTAAAATGACTCTTCACCTCACAGTGGAGCTTTAGAACAAAAGAGATATCTGTAGTCTAAGACGTTGGAGTCTGTCAATGGGGGAAGAGACTGTGGCATGTGTCTCTGAAAATACAAGACTGGCAGAGCCTGTAAATCTGTAAATCTGATGTGTAAATCTGTAAATCTAATTTTGTTGAACATCTGATGTCATTAAACATCAGATGTTCAACAAAATTAGAAGCCAGAAATAAGCACAAGACTCACAAATGGTAGGAGCGCTATGGAGTTCCCTCCTGTGCATGAATGTCACAGACTAGAGACAAGGGACAACCATGGGAGAGTCCAGTACCCACTGAAAATATGGTTGATTTTGTGCCAAGCATGAGGGCACAGCTCTCACTTTGATTATAGAAGTATGTACTGTAAGTGGATGATTAAGTGGCCGTGATACCTCTAATTTGGTATTCTTCTTGACTATCAGAACCAACCAGGGCTCCAGTCTGCACCTCCACAAAACACTGAAGAGGCATGCCCACTAAATAAGCTCCAGAGTATCCAGAGCCTTTGGTAACTTGGGATGACTCTCATCCAAATGTGGCTCCTTTTCACAAGGGAATTTCTTACCTATCCCAGTGACCTTTTTCAGTTTAACTGACGTGGCTTCCCACAATTCTTTAGGTTGTACTTCCTCCAGCAAGGAAGTTGCAGACTTCCAACACTCTCCTGAGATACAGGTGAAATTCTTCTGAATGTCAGAGTTAAAGACCGTATGGACAGGGGACTCTGTCAGACCTCACTACTTTACAGGTCTGACTGGCAGCTGTGCCTGCCAGTTGGATGCAACTCAGTTGAAAGTTCTGCTCCTCTCTTTAGCTGAGTGTCAAAGATATAAGACCTCATATAACAAAGTCAGTGACTGATACAGGAACTCTTTACCAACTCATCCCACTGCACCTACAATAATTTGATATTTAAGCTTCTTAGTGTATCATATCATATTTTGATTTATCGAGGTGTCATTTTTGTATTTTATATTTAATGGGCTGCTGCAACACAATACCTTCCTAACTTCTGAGGTAAATTCCCTATCCTAAACCCATTCCAAGATCTGACACAAAGACTCCAAAGGTATTCTGAACTGCTTTGGGGTGCATAAGCACAGGCAGACATCAGAGGCTTTCCCTCTGGAAGTTGAAGTCACATTGAGGTAATCCTCTTGCTGGCTGTGCTCAGCTGGCTGCTTGTAAAAATGCCCACACACAGGAGCAACCCTTTCTTTGGGAGTTTGATTTGTTAAATTTAGAGGTGAGAGCTGCATAATCTTCATTCATTCATTTTCATTACTGCCTGTTTTGCTACTTTGACCTACTTATTCTCTTCTATTTCACATTTTTGCTTGTGCTACTCATCTTTAGTATTGCTTTGAAGAATTTCACAAATATGTGCACATATTAAACTGGACAATCGGCTGTAGGCCTCCTGAACCAAAAATATCAGAGCCGATTTTTCTGTCCCAGTCCAGACCTGTCCCACAGCTGTGTGCTAAAAAGTCTCCAGGGCACCTTTGCACAGTCTGAAACGTGGGTCCTGTTAGCTTGGGGTGACTCCTGCCTCTGTGGAAATGGTGCTCATGTTTTGACATCATGGGCATCTGTCTCCTGATGCTGCTGATCCAGCTGAGTATATAGATGTGTAATTGGCTGATTTCCTGTCCTCTAGGAACTTTCTCATTGAGATGAGCAAGGCTTATCATTGGTTGTGTAGTGATCTTGTTTCAACCAAACAGCCATACTGCTCAGTATTGTTCCCACTTTGCTGTAGTCTTTGTATTTCTAGTGTTGATATTATATTTCCTTTGTTGATGTTATAGCACTCACCTTCCACGTGCTTCTTGATCAGTGCGGACGTTGGTATTCTGCTCATCCAAAGTTCCTATATGCTTTGCGTGTAACCTCTCCTGTTGTGAACGGTCCTTATAGTAGCACTCCATCAATTCCATGTTCTCTGTCCTTGTCAGTGTTTCTTATTCCAGTAGTCTATTTTCATTAATATGACCTGGTTCCCCAACATTTGTTGCAGAACTTGTTAAGCTGGGAATTGCCCAAGCCAGAATGGTGTAAGTCATATGACTGCCGTTAGAATCATGTCACATTCTAAAAACGATTAAATAATAAATAGTGTTTTACATAGCTACTAAAAAACTTTGGTGGTTTGAGTTCTTTGAGTTCTGAAGAAGTTCCAAGCACTTTGAATCTTTGATCACTTAAACAATTTAAACTAAAACCAGCTTCTTAGCATCTTATTAGGATGCTTGCAACTAAAGAAAAGAATCCACACCTAATATTTAACAATGGGAGTGCAGTGATTTAAAACTTGTTCAGAGCTGCAGTTTTCTTTCACTGTTATTATGTGTTAATTCTACAGATAATAGCCAGAGTTTGTTTATATGTCAGTATGTCTCCCAGATATATTAAATTAAAGGAACATTTTGTAACACACTTTACTTATTTGTAGCGTTTGAATCTACCCTCATGGAGTAGAGAAAATGACAAAACTTCCATGATAAAATGTGGTTTTCAAAGTCTTTCTAGTGAGGCATTAATGTGTCTTCTGTGTCTTAAGAAATGCCAGAGACTTCTGATGAGTACATGAAATTTGGACAACAAAAAGTCGAACGCCAACTTGACAGCATCAAACAGATGGAAGAGCCACCCATGTCTGTGTCAGGAAGTCAGGTATGTAACAAATAACATCACTTAATTGGAATACCTTGCCTACTGGTGTTGGCCAGAGGGGACGATGGCGCGATATGGCAGCCTCGCTTCTGTCAGTCTGCCCCAGGGCAGCTGTGGCTACAACCGTAGCTGCCTCCACCAGTGTATGAATGTGAGAGTGAATGAATAGTGGTATTGTAAAGCGCTTTGGGTGCCTTGAAAAGCGCTATATAAATCCAATCCATTATTATTATTATTAATTGGAATAAACTTGTTTCAGTAACTTCAGTTACTAAACATTTAAAGCCTACGTAACATAAACAATACAAAGATGACATTTCAAACTTTGAAACTAGGAAATGTGATTTGTCTTGTGTCAGTGTTTAAATTCTGCACAGCGTCAAAGCTTTTTGGAAAGAAGGATTTATGAAATCTATTATTATAGTGTCTGTGAAAATAAGCTTAAAATAAACAAGAGAAAGTTTAATGATGTTTTATTATTATCAAAAATCTGCGTTTTTTTATGTTCCAGTTGGGAGCTGTAGCAGTTGGTTAAACTGTATACACTGGATATAATGTTAGATAATGTTTATTTAAAAAAGTTATATGTTTCTTTATTATAATTATTTTTAAATTATTGTTGCATGAACTTTCAGAAAAAAGCAGAAAAAATGTTAATGCACATGTATATTTAATTTCTGACATCTCAGGCAAGTCCAGAGTGCCGGCTCAAATTTGGATCTAAAACTGTGAGTTGAGTTTGTTATTTGCCTAATAAATAAGAATAATTTTTAGTTTAAACTCATTTCTGACAAATTACTATTTGTGTTTTCTTGTTTTTATGACAGGTGGTCTAATGAATTTATTAAGCACTGTAGTGCTAACTAACATTTATAATAATACACACAAATTTCAGTCAGTAAAGTTGAAAGACTGACTTCTTAGACAGTTTGTAAAATTACCAAAAAAGGAAGCTCTATGATTTCTCAGATAATTCCAGAAGCCACCAACAGCAGCACAATACAACAAATCAGGTTCAGCGAGTCTAGTTAGCTGAGATGAAGCAAAGTGATGGCACCCAGTCATCAAGGAAAGTAGGGAAACCTCAAAAAACTGATGATTTAAAATCAGCTGATGAGGCTACAGGGGTGCTTGGGCCTAATCTAGTTGCAAACTTCACGCCCTGCTGCATACTGCCCTTCCATGCTGGTCAGGGAAATTACAGAAAATAACAATGAAAATAAACACATTTTACTAGTCTGTACCTGTGATTATTTCTACTGTAAAATCCCAGATTTGTCCAGTTGGACAATTCCAATTCCAGAGCTTGGATTCATTGGAATAACCCTAAAACCCCTATATGAAAAGAATGGTGCAAACCTAATGAGAATTTCATTTTTCATTAAAAATATAACATTTACATTTATATTTGCAATTTTAAGAGTATTGATTGAACAAATGATGATATCTCAGAATGTACTCATCCTGATACATGACACACAAAAAAAGAGGATTTAACTACATTTTTTATGTGATGTGAGTAAATAGTGTATGCAGGATATTAGTCATTCGCTATAATTCACAGAAACAAATGGCAAACAGTTTGTTACAAATATTTGTTAGTAAACTATCAAATGTTAAACATCACTTCTTCCTAAAAAATGAAAAAAAAAAAACCCAAACAAATAAAAAATGTTTTTGAATGAGGCCTAGCGATTAAAAGGAAACTGTATTATGTTACAGCCAAAACAATATCAATACTTTTTTCTTTCCAGTGCTGGAGCAGTATGGAAGGCATTAGACAGAAGCAGCAGAGACCATCAGTTCTGCGTCATGTTTCCCCAGTCGCTTACAGGCAACGACGTGGTATACAGATATTTAAATGTCTTTTGCTTTACTTTAGGAGAAGATGATTTGCATTTAATGCATGCAAATCGTCTTACAATTGTTCTCTAAAGTAAAAGATAAACTTATAGAGACAAATACAGAATGTATTAAAAATGCAGAACTTATAAGCTCCATATTTAACAAAAAAACAACATATGAAATACTGAAACTAAGGATATTTTTGTCTGTTTGTTTACAAGTGTTATATGCTAATTTTTTTAATTAAGTGTAGGATTTTTTTTTCTGTGCTTGTTATGACATTGTGACACGTGTTAATTCTATGATTTGCTGAGTGTAAGATGCTGGTGCTCTATTTTAGGTCTTAAGAATTTTTTTTAGTATAGTAATATACCAGTTAGGTAGTGTAGCACCAGTAGCATATAGTATTCGGTTTCACTTTTTATGGCAAGAATCTACATCAATCTTTTCTTCCCCTGCTGCATCCAGAAAGCAGTGCAGCAGTCTCCATTTGCAAGGAAGAGGTGGATGCATGCCATATTCTTCAGGAACCTTCACCTCACATGGGATCTTCTCCCACATCGAGCCATCATTTCCTCTCCTTGAGGAGGGGAGACATTCAAAAGCAGACCTCTCTTGAGGCCCGGCTTCATGACGGGTAACAATTAATTCAGTTCAATTCAATTTTATTTACATTGTGCCAAATCTCAAAGGTGCTTTAGACTGTAAAAATAAAGACCCTACAATTTAAGAGAGAAAACTCCAACTATCCGACAGTTACCCATGAGTAGTATTTTACAATAAAGGGAAAGAAAAATTTGCCTTTAACAGGAAGAAATTTCTAGCAGGAGCAGGCTCAGGAAGAGGCAGCCATCTGCTGCAACCAGTTGGGGTAAGGAGAAAGAAAAGAGACCAGGGAAGCATAGAGAGACAGGTCAGGAAATCAACGATGGGAAAAAGAAGACAAAATTTCATGACATGCAGTAGTGGTGTATAGTGGAAAGAGGTGAGTGTCCCCCAGTTGCAGGCGACTAAATTTACCTAATCCAGCCTTAACCGTAAGCTTCAAAAAAGCTACTTTTAAGCCTAATCTTAAAAGCAGAGAGGCTGTCTGTCTCTTAAATCCAAATTGGGAGCTGGTTCCACAGAAGAGGGGCCTGGAAGCTGAAGGCTCCCATTCTACTGTTAAATACACACAGGTAAGCCTGCAGTCTGAGAGCAGCATGCTCTACTGTAAGATAAGATGGGGCATGATTATTATTGTATGTAAGGAGGAAGGATTTTAAATTTGATTTTTGATTTAATAGAGAGCCAGTGAAGAGAAGCCAGTATGGGAAACATACAATGTGTAAAACAAGTATTGAACACAATTCACCAATTTTCTAAGTAAGTATATTTCTTAAGGTGCTATTGACATAAAATTCTCACTAGATGTTGGTAACAATCCATCCAATCCACACATGCAAATCGAACAATAGATGTAATTAAATTAACTTATGTGTAATAATGAGAAATGACAAAAAAGAAAAAAAGTATTGAACACATGAAGAAAACAGTATGGAATGACATCAGCTGAAATCTATGAGTAATTAATAATGAGACACTACAAATTTATATCAGCGCTGGTTCGGCCCCAAATGATGGCCTATAAAAAGGTGTCTCATTACCAAGGTGTCATACAAGAAACATCTCATGATGGGTAAAACCAATGAGCTTCACAACCACATTGTTGCAGCATATGTACCACTGACTACTGAAGAATTTCTAAACTACTGAAGGTTCAAGTGAGCACTGTGGGGCCATAATTCAGGAGTGAAAAGAACATCATTCATCATAAACTGGCCACAAACAAGTGCTTCCTGCAAGATTTCAGACAGAGGAGTGAAAAGAGTTATCAGCAGAGTTGTGCAAGAGAATCCACAGGTACTATTGTTTCAAAGAAAACAATAAGTAATGCACTCAACTGCCATGGCCGTATGCCATGTATGCATGCTCACCATTGCTGACTGTCACTGCTACTGTTTAATAAGAATAATAAGAATAATACATGCAATGTCTGCAGGTCAAAACGCACTGAAAAGCTCCCCAAAAACACCATACTAACAATGAAGCTTGGCTGTGGGAACATTATGGGGTGGGGCTATTTTTCTGCATTTAGCACTGGCACACTTCATATAATTCAAAGAAAAATATATAGAGGTAAACTTGACAAAAATCTGCTGCGATCCACCAGGATGATGAAGATGAAGCAAGGGTGGACATTTCAGCAAGACAGTGATCCCAAACACACAGCCAAGGAAGCTGTCAATTGGTTTCAGCCAAAGAAAATAAAGCTGCTATAATGGCCCAGTCAGTCACCTGACCTGAATCCAAATGGAAACAACTAAAGCTCATAGATGTAACCATCAGGATTTAAAGACTGTTGGTGTGGAAGAATGGCCCAAAATCACACCCGAGCAATGCATGTGACTAGTTTCTCCATACAGGCGGCATCTTGAAACAAAAAAATGCTCTTCTATGAAGTATTAAATACATTTCACTGTGTTTCATACTCATGTTTCATTTCTTATTATTACATATGTCTTCATTTATGGACATCTACTGACATATGGTTTTATTTCATTGCATGTTTTTGGAATGGTTGTTACTGACATCTGGTGAGAATGTCATCTCAACAGCACCTTTAGAAATTATTTTGTGAAGTGTTCAGTACTTACTTTACCTGCTGTATGCTCTCTCTAGTTCCTGTCAGCACTTTTTCTGCAGCAATTTAGATCAAAGGTTTTTCAGTGAGCTTTAATAACAGGGAACTACAGTAGTCCAGCCTAGAAGTAACAAATGTGTGAACTAGCTTTTTAGTTTTACTTTGTCTGCTTTGTTAAACAAAGATTCTAGATCTTTGTTTAGTGTTCATATCGAAAGGCATATCGTGATCAAAAATAACTCTAAGATGAGTCGCTGTCTTCCAGGAAGACTGGAGACTTCTAGGTCCAAGTACAATAACTTCAGTTTGTCTTAATTTAGAAATAAAAAATTAGAGGTCATCTAGGCCTTTATGTTTTTACAACTTAACTATTGTTTAACTAACTGATTCTGGGTTCATAGATAAATAAAACTGGGAATAAGCTCCATTTTCTATAATAATGTGAGAGACTGTTGAAGTCGTACAGAAAACAATTACTCAGTTACTGCAAGTTACTACTGCTAAAGGTGGTTGTAGAAGCTGTGGAATTGTCCCATTATTTGACAAATCAACAGTATCTCATACCCCAGGTCTGAGAGTGAGTGGGGTACCACTTGCACAGCAACCATGCACAGTTGTTGTTATCCATCCATCTTCTTCTGCTTATCCAGTTTATGGGTCACAGGGAGCAGGAGCCTACGGCAGCTGTTGTAGCATGATTTTACATCATAAAATCAAAATCACATACACTACCTGTCAAAGGTTTTAGGACACCCCAATTTTTCCAGTTATTTGTTGTAGTTCAAGTCATTCAAGTACAATGAATAGTTTGAAATGATACAAAGCAGGTGAACTGCCAAAGGTAAAAAAAAAAAAAAAAAGTAAGGTTACCCTAAACTGAAAAATTAACATCTGAATTATGCAAAAGGTCTTTTTCAGGGAACACAAAATGTATTAACAATTTAAAGGTCTTCTGCAAAAATGGAGCTTGATCAAGCCTTGAAAGCTGGTGCTACTAATTCCTACAGGTGTTCCAGCTTTTCTGGATTACTTCCAACCCCCTCTGTCTGCATAAAAGAAGTGTTGGTCAGCATCAGTTGAACAGTATTGTACTGCAGAAAGTAGTGTGATGCTGCAAAAATGGTGAGAAAAAGGTGATTAACAATGGAAGAGAGACAGACCATCATAACACTTATAAATGTCGGCCTGTCCTACAGAGAAACTGCAAAGTCAAGGTGTCAGTGAGTACAGTTTCCTTCAACATCCAAAGGCTCAGAAACTTTGACAGGAAGAGGTCTGCAGACCCAAAGACACGACTGAATCAGAAGACAAGTTAACAGAGAGAGCTGAGAGTTCTCTATTTTTAAGAGAGAACTCTCATCAAGTTAAGCACACAAGCTGAGAGTTAACAGCTGTGTGATAGGCGGCTGACAGGACAACAGCTTCAAGCACAGCTTAATAGTGGTCGTAGTAAGAAAGTCTCAGTTTCAACTGTGAAGAGAAGACTTTGAGCTGCAGGTTTGACAGGACGAGTTGCAGCAAGAAAGCCAGACGTCAGAATAAGACAAAGAGGCTTGGCTGGGACATGAAACACCACCATTGGACTACTGAAGACTGGAAGAAGGTATTATGGACTGATGGATCAACATTTGAAATCTTCGGTTCATCACACAGGATCTTTGTACACCGTTGAGTAGGTAAAAGGATGGGTCTACAGTGAGATGATGGTCTGGGGCTGTTTTACTGGATCCAGGGTCGGTGACTTGTACAGAGTGAGACCACAGCATTGTGCAGCACCATGCAGGACCTTCTGGTATGTACCTAGTTGGTCAGGGATTCATCCTACAGCAAGATAATGACCAAAACATAGATCCAAGCTGTGCCAGAACTACCTCAGGAACAAAGAACAAGGTGGTGAGCTTGAAAACATGGAGTCCAGCACAGTCTCCAGACTTAAACCCCATTGAGCTGGTTTGAACTGGACAGAAGAGTGAAAGCAAAGCAACCTACAAGGTCCACGTTTATGGGAACTTCTGCTACAGATATGGGAGAATATTCTATTTCTATTGTAGAAAGAATGCCAAGGCTGTGTTCAGTTGTTATATCAGGTGCTACTTTGATGAGTCAAAAGTTTAGAATACATTTTGGTCTATAAATTGATTTCGGCTGTAATTGCTTTTTTGTACTATGTTTTCATTTCAGAGTGCAATGAGACATTAAACTGCATAATTTTCAATAAAAACTGAAAAATTGGGGTGTTCTAAAACTTCTGACTGGTAGTGTATGTTGATGAAAAGCCAGCACATTAAAAAAATAGACTTTTGGTTCACTAAAATGAGCACTTGGCTGTGGTGAAAATGAGCCCAAAGACTGGGGGTAAGTTGAGCTGGTGGTTCATATTACGCCAAGACAAACATGTGATCTCTTGTGACTGACATTATATTTCATGTTTTAGATGTAGCATAAGAGTTGTTGTAAATTTGTATCTAATTTTAGTGGGTGGAGCCTGGTCTTTAACTCTCATTATGTAACAGCTATTTTTTCAATAATCATGATTCTAATTTATATTATTTTGTTTTCAGTTCCAATAGATATGGCCGATCTTTATAACCCTGGCTACAAAGTTTGTGATTTTTAAAATATTCACAGCATTTTAGGACAGTTGAAAGAGTAGATTGAAAAAGTAAAAAGCAAATCATCCCTGGATGTTCATGAATAAAGAATAAAGTGTTCATTTTTGTAGGTTTTCAGTGTCCATTTCTTAAATGACTTGTGATTACATTTCCGTCTTTCAAACTGGTAAACAACTTAATTATATATTTATTTGGTGATCACCAAAGTCAGGGCTTTAATAACGATTAATTTTTTTTTCATTTAAATTTGGTTCATAGACTTGTTAGTAAATTAGTTGTCTCTAATTGCTCATCACACCCTGTCAGCTGGCTATGCTGATACCTAACCCTTGCTAGTACTTGGAACAAGTTGGTCCACAAGAATTATTTTTTGAACCTCATATTAAGACGTCATTTTATAGCTATCATTTTTGAGTTCTGTCTGTCTCACTTTTATTTCTGTCTCATATTTCTTTACCTATAGGACAGCTTAAGAAAAAAATGGCTCATACCATGCTCCGAAAACAACAGTCCTTTGTATCTGCATATTGCAGTTAGCATATTTTATGCAACACATAGCATTGCAATGCATAAATCCTGAATATACGGGTTAGAAAACTTTTCATATCAAAACTCAGATTGGCAGAAAATGGTTTGTAAGTCTTGGTTTTGGTGCGTTATGTTTTTACACTCTTGGCTGTCACACTCACATCACTGAAACATTTCTGTTTCCTCCAGCATCCCACAGGGGACCAGTGTTCTGCTCATGAGTGGGCTCTGCCGATGGCCTGGCTGTGAAGCAGTATTTGAAGACTTCTCTAGTTTCTTGAAGTAAGAACTGTGCATTAATTCAATGAATAAATTTTTTGTGTGTGTGTGGCGTGGCAGGGTTGGAAAAGGCTATTTCCTCATTTCTGGACACAACAAAACTAGTAGCATTTATTAATTCAATCCATTTCAGTTTTAGTTCAACTTATATAGCACCCATTCACAACAACAGTCAATGATTTATTCATTGATTGGCATTGGCATACTGTGGGCTCACTGCAGGTCTGCATGGGCCCCACAACAGGCCCCTATGTGCTTAGTGTTGGCAGCCCACACCAGGGGCTGCCCATGGTGGGGTCATTGGGCCTGAAATGTCATGCCAGTACTTGGGCCCCACAGTGAGTTGCCCACTGTGGACCATGTGGGTTTTATTTTCCAGGATATTCTACTGGATATTTGCATTGTTTTAAAAAGGAGTCGGACTAAAGGTCTGGAGACGATTTCAATCTTCTAAATTTATATTTATAGAAATTTATAGAAATTTATTTACAATAAATTTGGTTTCACGTAGTTTGTGTTTTCAAAAGTCTAGTTTTATTTCTTTGTCTTTACACAACCAATTATTAGATTTTGAGGCCTTTTTACAAAGGGCAGGAAGCTCTGGATATTTTTAAACCCTGTATTAACCCTGAATATACCCTGTGACAATTTGTCTTTTAGGCATCTTCATTCTGAACACGGACATGGTGACAGAAGTATTGCTCAGTGGAGGGTCCAGCAGGATATTGTTCAGTACATGGAAAGTCAGGTAGAAACCAGAGAAACAAAGCTACAGCAGCACTATGCTGTATGAATGCTCATGTGTAAATATGTCCAAAAATAGATACAAGTTTCTTTATTTTTGGAACCTACTCAATCTCGCAGTAGCTATAAGCTTAAAAGGAACATTTTAGTTAAAGTTGAAGTTTCAGCTAGATAACTGAGGGCTCTGCATCCCATTCTGCTTTTAGAAACTTCTAGAACCATAAGTGAGCCAGCATTCTGATAGTGAAGTCTTCTGTTATGTTCTATATTTTACTATGTTACTATGAGATCAGTCTAAATGAATCTGAGACTAAGCATTTTAACACAGAAGCAATGAAGAGTAGACACATGAACCTGGTTATCCAGACTCCTAAAAATAGGAGTAATCCAGTGATATATGGGAATTCTCTTTTTTCAGCTCATTCTGGAAAAACAGAAACTCATTGCAATGCAACTTCATCTCTCAGAGGACAAATACTCTGACTCGGTATGTCTACATGCTAAGACAGTAAAAACAAGAATTTCCTTGAAATATTGCTTTATTTTTCTTCTGGAGAGAAAATAAATGGCTGTGTCTGTTCACATCCACCTTCATCATTATATGCAGAAGGCAGCTTCTGAGTGGCAATACAGCCTTCCTCTGTTCCTGCCGCAGCCTCAGGTTACCAGTGGAGACAGAGTGCAACAGTGGGCCACCAAACATCTGGAAGAGCTGGTCCAGCATGGCAACAGACCTACTGCTTCTGATCATCTCCTCCCAGGTAACAGTGAAATTCACTAGGATTCACACACAAATGGACTTTTTTACTATTTTATGCACATTACGTTTTCACCATAACATATGTTCTTTCAGATAAAATGCTATTAGAGCTTATTAGCTAATACAAATGATTACATTTGACAGTTGAAATGTGCAGTACCTGTATATTTGTTGCATGTTGTGTTTTATCTCTAAATATGTTTCAAAAGCACATTATCCAAAGAAGTGTGTTTGATCGGACAAACTGATGAGAAACGCCCACTGTTCTTTTATAGATTTGGTTCCCAGTATTGAGTGTTACAAATACAACAACATCAGGCCTCCTTACACCTATGCGTACTTGATAAGATGGGTGAGTTTGTCTAATGTTTTATTTTCATTTGTGAAGTTGGTCTGATCTGAACTGGTCCCTGATTTCTCAAGGCTCTAAAGCAGGGGTCCCCAATCTCAGTCCACGAGGGCTGGTGTCCCTGCAGGTTTTAGATGTGTCCTTGATCCATCACAGCTTATTTAAATGGATAAATTACCTTCTCAACATGTCTTGAAGTTCTCCAGAGGCCTGGTAATGAGCTAATCATGTGATTCAGGTGTGTTGACCCAGGGTGAGATCTAAAACCTGCAGGGACACTGGCCCTCGTGGACTGAGATTGGGGACCCCTGTTCTAAAGTATACACTTCTATACACACTCTCTGGATGTGTGTTTTTTTTTCAAGTCACTGCAACATTTGATTTGATTTGATATACCTTTATTAGTCCCACAAGGGGAAATTTCATAAGGCTGCCGACCTATTGCACGCAATGGCGGCACCATTTTACCCTCATATTCAGATACTTTACAAAAGACCTTGGAAAAAAAAGGTTTCATGCTTTTAAATTGTATCTTTAGGCACTTTATTTGTAGCCTGTCACAAAATCGTTGTTTGTTTCCATTTCTTTAGTTGCATCAATAGTTGCAACACACTTTGACAGACTTAAAATGATATTTTGCACAAACAAAAGGCAGCCAACATCCAAAGAAGAGCTTTGAATGTCTTACCTATTTCCCATTTTCCTACCAAATATAAATAAAATGAAGGGTGGCCCGAGGCTTTGTAAGTCTTCCTCAAAGGTTTACAGTAGGAATCGGGTTTTATCTGCAAACTGTAGCTATTTATGACTAATTTGCCAAATATTGCCACTGCTTACCCTTCCATGTGTGTGACTGGTTGCAGTCTATCCTGGAGTCTCCAGACAAACAGCGTACTCTGAATGAGATTTACAACTGGTTCACTACCATGTTCTTCTACTTCAGACATAATACTGCCACCTGGAAGGTTTGTACTATTTGGATGAAATATTAATTGTGATGCCTACTTGTGTACAGAATACAAGTGCTTTTTATTGTAATAAACTGAACATTTGGACACAGTTTAACATAGAAAAAAAAACTGTGGCAACCAGAACATCTCACTATACTGTACTGTTTTTAATAGCATGGCTTCCATGTTGATAGAACTGTTTCCTTGTATCTGTATCCTCTCTCCAGAATGCAGTGCGTCACAACCTCAGCCTTCACAAGTGTTTTGTGCGAGTGGAGGGAGGAAAGGGAGCTGTGTGGACAGTAGATGAAATGGAGTACCAAAGGAGGAAGGGTCAGAAGTATCAGCGGTAAAAAATCTTCAACACAAACACACAGGAGAGCAGAAGTGTACAATAGGAAGCAAATTAACAAACTCTTGATAACTTTCTGTTATCTTGTTTCATTTACCCCAACATCAGCAATCAGGCTATGTGGTCAGCTTTGTAACTCAACCCATTGTTTAACAGTGTAGAGTCATGGTAAAGACAAAGGACAGCCTGAACACATCAGGACATAATAACAATCAGGGGGTCATTAGCAGTTCTTCAAATGATAATTACAACTGCAGATGAACAACACATGACATGTTACACCATGTAATTATATATATATACATATATATATATTAAAAAAAACTAAGCCAAAAGCCAGAAGCAGCGTATAAAAAACTAAGTAGCAGCCATGTGCTGCTAATCAAATCCATTTCATTAATGAATCATCTGTAAGTGTGAACACATATATAAAAGAAGAGGATAGGAAGGTTTGCAGTGCAGGTCTGGAGATTTCATCTGTGTCCTAGAACATTACGAGTGATCCTAAAAAAACAATCCTTGTTGCCCTTTTATCTGGCAAGGGTTAAAAGGCCAATTTCAAATATTTTACACTGAGAAAGATTATTCACAAGTAGAAAACATTCAGTACTGCTGCAAACTTTCCCTAGGAGTGGATATCCCATCACGCAAGTTTGGTCTACTACACAAGTTACCGTACCGATGTGTGGATATAAGAAGTGAAAACACCTTGGATTTACTGAATAATCCCAAATCTTGCTTTATACTACAGACCTCTGTTCTGTGCTTTGCTGAGGAATTAAAAAAAAAAAGAGGTATTCTTTAGTAAACGTCCTAACTGTTGAGATCTGTAAGGATAAGACCAAAATGCAAGACTCCAGCAGACATGATCAAAATCAAGCATTTAATGGAGTTAAAAGCAAAGACCAATAAAAAAATCCCAAAAGTGAGGAATTCAAAATAATCACACAGACCCAAGACAGGCCTGCCTACACAAAGTCAGGATTTATAGATAAGTGCAGACAGGTGGGGAAAATGACACAGCTAAACATAACGAACACAAGTGCGAATAATCAGGAAATGAAGGTCAAAGTAAAACACACTGACACGGAGCCAAGAACATTCACATCGGACATGAAGACAGAGAAAAGGGGACACCAGATGATAAACACAGGAAGACCACTTTGACTTTGAAAGTGGTCTTTCTGGACCACTTCCTAGACTTTGAAGCAAAATGTGGAATTGTCCAGGAAACTTCCTGGGCTTTCAATATTACAGAACTAATATTGATACTGGCAGCTTTTGCTGCAGATCTAACCTGTTCAACAGCAGCTGATGTTTGAGATTAAAGATCATCATGTACTACACCACTTCCAACTTAATGATTGAGTTGTGATGTTGATAAGTCTGTTAGCTTGCATGGTTGGCATTTCTACAGCTTTCTTTCCTAGACAGGCCAGACTTTGTAACTTGCTTCACAGTACAGAGCACAAGCAGAGAAAACTGAGAAAACAAACTTAAGTACTTAGAGGTAGACACTAGACGGTAAACCATCTTGAAAGGCTTAAACAATCCCAAATCCTACAGATAGAGCAGGTATTAAGGAAAAGACGTGTAAAAATATATTTAAGTCAAAAGAAAAAAAAAGAAAGTGGGACGATAGAAAAGAAAAGGGAGTTTGAGAAATCCCTACTGGCAAACATAAAGTGAGTGGGTGGTGTTAGTGTTACTTCATTGTGCTTGCGAATCACAGTGTGTTTCATTTTAGGGATTGCCCCGTGAAGTGGCTCACAGCCTACTCCCATTACTCTCCTGGAAACCCCTGAGCACCAGCGCTGAGCTGCTCACATCCAGATATCATCAGATAACGAGCAGCAGGAAGAACATCTGAAGGATGAAGAATCTTTGAAGTTTATCTAGTTTGTGTTCAGATTGAAGACTTGATTATGATTTATAGGTTATTGCATTATGATATTTGTGCCCATGTCTGACAAATGTTTTTGTGCTCACTCATTCTAAAAATAAATGAATCTAACCTTTGTGGGTGTCAAACCATTGTTCTCATTTTATCCATTCATGAATTAGTTTCATGAGTTTCCTCCAATTAGTAGGTAAGGGTTCAGACGTCTCTTGCAGAGACTCTTTACATTGTTTCACACACATGTTTCTGTCTTCATGTTAAACAGAGATGTAATTAAGATGAGGTAATCTAGTAAAGGCAATGTGAGGGACAGAGCCAAAAATAAACTGTGGTGTGTTAAAGAAGTAACTCAATATTTTCAAAATGTTATCATTACAATTGGTTGCACTGTTTTTTATTTAGGGTTATCAGAGTTAAATGGGCTGAATAAATACATCACACTTTTCAAGTTTTTATTTGCAAAAAGTTTCTAAACACCATTTTTAATTCGCTTCACAATTACTTGCTACTTTGTATTGGTATACCACATATAATGCAAATAAAATCCATCCAACTTTGTGGTTGTAATATGATAAAATGTGCAAAAGTTCAAGGGGTATGAATAATTTTTTGAAGTAATGCGCAATTTGCAGCCCAATCTATACATCAGTTACATATCATTACATTTTACATATCAGTACTTTCTTTAAAACTGAATAGCAAAGAAAAGGGTGGAGTGCCCACTCCGGGTCGGGGATGAGTTCCTGCCCCAAGTGGAGGAGTTCAAGTACCTCGTGGTCTTGTTCGCGAGTGATGGGAGAAGGGAGCCAGAGATCGACAGATGGATTGGCGTGGCGGCTGCAGTGATGCGGACGCTGCACCGGTCCATTGTGGTCAAGAGGGAGCTGAGTGTAAAAGCGAAGCTCTCAATTTTACCGGTCAATCTACGTCCCTACCCTCACCTATGGCCACGAGCTGTGGGTAGTGACCGAAAGAATGAGATCGCGGATACAAGCAGCGGAAATGAGCTTCCTCCAAAGGGTGGCTGGCCTCTCCCTTAGAGATAGGGTAAGAAGTTCGGCCATCCGGGAGGGGCTCAGAGTAGAGCCGCTGCTCCTCCACATCGAAAGGAGCCAGCTGACGTGGTTCGGGCATCTGACAAGGATGCCTCCTGGGCACCTCCTGGGGTTGGTGTTCCGGGAGGAGGCCCCGGGGCAGACCCAGGACACGCTGGAGAGATTATATCTCTCGGCTGGCCTGGGAACGTCTTGGTGTTCCCCCGGATAAGCTGGAGGAGGTGGCTGGGGAGAGGGAGGTCTGGATGGATGGATGGATAGTAAAGAAAACAGTTGAAAAGCAGCGGCTGCTCTGCCTCTGTCACCTCAGCAGGGAGCAGAGAGAGAAAAACCAAAATTCAGCTAATGACTGCTGACCTCATCCTGTGAAAAGTTACTGCTATGGAAGCAACAAATCACTCATGTGCAATTCAAATCTAAAGACTTCCAATTTACATGAACACATGTGAGTCTATTAGATATGATTCAAATCACTGCAGCCCTGTAGCTTTAACAACTAATCTCTGTAATAAAATATTATGGTCAACTCTATCGAAATCTGTACTGAGTTAGCAGCACAGAAATGACACCACTGTTAAAGGCTGTAAGAAGATAATTTGTAACCTTCACTACTTCACTACTATTATGAACTTACCTGGAGGATTGAGCATACGTCAAGACATCAAAGGAGGAAGGATGGGATGATCAGATCCTTTACTGTGGTAAAAGTGCTGTAATTCCATGCCACACCACAAGGTGACACTATCTATTTAGGTGGGGACTAAAGGTGTGCGCTAGATGGTAGGAAGAGGTAGAAGAATATGAGAAGCAACATGTTCAAGAACCAGAATTTGATGTATGGCAATGTTCTATGTGCTTGCCAAGAATTAGTAAAAAAGAAATGCAGTCTGAAACGGCTTTCAAAGTCCTCAATCACTGCAAGACTTCAAGGAAAATCTTTAAATGGTAAACGGCCTGCATTTGTATAGCGCTTTTCTAGTCCCTAAGGACCCCAAAGCACTTCACGCTACTTTCAGTCATTCACCCATTCACACACAGGCGATAGCAAGCTACATTGTAGCCACAGCTGCCCTGGGGCGCACTGACAGAGGCAAGGCTGCCGGACACAGGCGCCACTGGGCCCTCTGACCACCACCAGTAGGCAAACATGGGGTTAGTATCTTGCCCAAGGATATTTGGCATGCAGCCAGGAGGCAGCCTGGGATCGAACCATCGACCTTCTGATTAGTGGCTGACCTGCTCTGCCACCTGAGCTACAGCCACAAAGGTGTGTCCCTTCTACAAACAGGATGTTCAGGATGGCGAATTGTCAATTACTGATGATGTAATGATGATGAGAGATCTACCAAATATCACTAAAACTCGAGAGTAAATTAATGTATCTAACAAGTGTATTGATGAGATTAGAGTAACACTTTATCTCCCAAACAACATCAGGTCCCATCATAAAAGACATTTTACAGTCCTGACTGAGGAAGCATAGTTGTGAGATAGGCAAATCAGTTGTGTCAGATATGGTGACACAGTTTTGTGAGGGCAAACCTCACATCTTTACCTCTATCCTGAGTGGGGGTGGTCCACTTTTTCTACCTACAAGAGAAGGGCAAATTTAAAGACCCGTTTTCTGTACTGGAACCAGTGGAGCATGCATTTAGTAGGAGGAACACAGAAGCTTCCAGTTCCTAGTGTGAAGTCATTGTTTAAGGCTATGACAAGGAATGCGATCCAGGATTCGATCTTATCTTGCATGATGGATTCTGTTACAACCCTCTGGTCTAGGAGGCACAGGATGCAACAAAAAATGTACTAATTCTAGCATTCCATTAATTCAAACCACTGAACAAAACCTGGCTCAGCATTAAAGTGATTTATTTTCACAATTTCAGTGTTTCACACCTAACTTAAAAAGAAGAAAACCAAAGCTATAGATAGACTTCAGATCTAACCACAGAATTCCTACTAACACAGGATTAAGGTTCCTCCACTGATGAAGAGGAAGTGACTCCAGCTGTGCATCCAGGTGTGACAGCAAACCTGCAAACAAATAAGAGCAGAGAAGAAAAAAGATCAGTGGACGTAACAGATTCATTTGGGAAAAAGTCTAACCTATAAACCACCAACCTAATTTTTAAAATGTTTTTTATAAGGACACAGAGCAATTTGAGGCCAAACTTGAAAAGCACACAGCAAAAAATGGAGTGTCAATATTTCAGAGTAAGCCTATTTTAACCTAGATAGAGTATTTACAACTCTATGAGGAGTAAACCAGCTCTAACATCAGAGTTAAAAGTCAGTGTAAAGTTTGTTAGTCACACAGTGAAGACTTAACTCCACACAGTGTTGATTATTACCAGTCTGCAGGCGTGTGCGGCCTCAGAGCTCTAATGCGCAGGGAATTTTCTCCGAAGAGCTGCCACAGTCAGGTAAGTGAAGTTAACATTCCCATACTGGTAACATTGTTGAAAAGGTATTTTTAAACTAAATGGCTCTTTATAGTTTCACTGATGTCGAGTGAGGACATGTTAGCAGCATTTACCCATCTGATTGTTCAGTCTGACATCACTAGCCGTGTCTGGACCTAAACTCCGCTGCAGGTCCATATATCAAACGATCACTATGGCATTACTGAGAGTTGAAAAACTGTCTAAAGTCTTTCATCTTTAATAAAATGATCAGCGTTCTGCTCTACCAGGTGTAACAATTGAGTTTAACATCCAGGCATCCATGAAAACGGAATTTATGACATTTAACAGAGTTAGAAGTTAGCAGGGAGTTAGCTCGCTAGCTTCTATCTAAATACAATATAGCATGTCCTGACTGCGGGGTTTTGGAAACAAATTAAAACGTACCGCTCTGTTATCACTTCCAACATAAATGAAGACAGAAAACTAAACAGCAGTGACGTTTGTAGGGTTACTGAAGTTGGGCTAGCTGGTATATAATGATGTGCTACGTGACCGTATACTGCTGCATGGGATGGGCTGTAGTTACATCCTAAGGTTTTAAAAACTGAGCTTAAATAAATGATTAGCGGTAATAAAAGCCAAGGGAGGTCAACAGTGATCACTGACTGTTTTAGGAGCTTTTTGAGATTAAATAGAAGAAAATACATAACACTGAACTTATATTATTTTAAGCAAATGCCAAAGGCATACACTACTATAGAGTTTTGCTCATTATTTAGTAAGAAATATGTATTTTGTGTAAATTAACTGATAGCAATGTTAATGACATGTTAAGTAATATTAAGTAATGTTTCTATTTTATAGAAAGGTTTAAGAGTACGCAAAACCCAAATCTCTGAGAGATGCAACCAGAAGACGTAAGAAGCCTTAAGATATGATGATGATGATAATGAAAATTATCCAGTAACGCATTACGTTACTGTAATCCGATTACTTTTTTCAAGTAACGAGTAAAGTAAGGGATTACTATTGCAAAAAAGGTAATTAGATTACTGTTACTTTCCCGTAAGCACGTTGCGTTACTGCGTTACTAAACCATGTTTTTTTTTGTGAGAGTGTCTCATGACAATGACGTAAGTGAGTGCGACGTTCATGGCAACAGCTGTGTGCAGATCAACAATGGATAATATAACGAGTGCGGGAGAGAGTATGACCGTGCACAGGGCTGGACTGGGACAAAAAATCGGCCTGGGCATTTTGACTATTGACCGGCCCACCAGGTATTACAGGAAAAACCATAAAGCCTTTGAATGAAAACAAATGCTGTTGTGACAGTGATGTACACTGTCTTGTTGGTATATATGTATCTAATAAACTTAAACCTACACCATCCTCCCTATTCTGGTATTCTAAACAGTACAGACAGAGAAGACTAGAGGTGAGACATGATCATTACCGAATATTAAAAATGATAAATGACAGATTTAGAGATATTTTTATAAACTCTTCATTTACCACATCAATAAACAGCATGGCAGGGCAAAATATTTTTTCTAACATGGCAACCTTTAAAAAGTGAAAGGAGACAGAAAGACAGGTGAGAAAGAATAAAACTTAATTGAGTTTTTGATGGCATTTTACACACAGTACTGATATAGAATCTAGAAAATGTGGGAAAATACTGGCATCATATACAGTACTTACTTCTGACAAAATTATGATGGGACCCTGAAAAAAAAATGACTGTACAATAATGGATTTCTATACATTTTACATCACATGAAAACGTTTGTTGTAAGATTCAGATAATTATTTGTTAAAAGCGAGACATTTTAAATGAGAATAAGGAAGAAAAGTATGTCTTTGTGCCCCCCTTTCCCTGTCAATGCCCTACCAGGCCCCCTGGCAAAACTTTGCTTGACCCGCCCCTGCACAGTTACCAGCTGTCAGCTACCTAGAAAAGGATCCTGGTGTTATTTGTCTCTCAGAAACAGTTCATAACTTCCCTTTAACTCATCCATGTCACCTAAATGGTAAACCTGTTTCTCCATCACCTGTTCAGCTCTGCACTGTTCCAAAAAATAGTAATGTCAAAGTATCATACTGTATATTTTACAGTTTTGTACTGTCTTTCTAGAATATCATTAAATTTACATAAGTAGACTGTGATTTTACATGTCAAATGTAAAATAACATAACATCACTGTAAATATAGTAAAACACAATTTACTTGTTTTTTAAATATATTTTTTTGTACATATGCATATTTAGATTGTAAAAATACATTCAGAAATGTATCATAATTTCACAAATATTTATCTGTTATGTGAGAGAATGATCTGTTAAATTCAAATTTAATACTATGGAAAAATATATAAAATGATCGAAAATTAATGAGAATAATCAATAATTAAAGAAGTATTTGAATTATAATTTTTGCTGAAAATTTCATGTCATCTAGGTCTGATTCAATAATTCAGAGGTAACAAGTGAAAATATAATTAATAGGAATAAAAACAAAAAAAAAAACCATATAAAACATTGCACGGCCACACTGTGCCAATTTTATATTTTAAAAAATAAATGTAGAGGTAGGAATTGCAATTAATATAAATCTCAAAGTATTCACAACATTCCTGAACAGAAATAGGCCTCTGCACCTGGGTGAGGGTGTGGCCATGAAAACAATGTGACATGCCATTGGATGTTGGGACACATAATAACATGATGCTAAGCATCGGCCAATGAATGTGAACTAACAACCACAAGGTCGCGGGTATGGCTGTACTTTAGGAAAAAATCCTAATATATTTATATTATATATACTATATTTAATATATTTTACTGTGCATTTTACAGTTTTGTTCTGTTCTTCTAGAATATCATTAAAGTTACATAAATAGACTGTGATTTCACATTTCAAATGTAAATTAACGTTAAATCACTGTAATGTAATAAAACATAATTGTCATGATTATTAAATGTATCTGTCTTTACATATGCATATTTAGATTGTTAAAATACATTCACATGATTTCACAAATATCTGTCCGTTATTTGAAAGATTGAACTATTGAATTCAAATGTAATGCTATGGAAAAGTATATAACATGATTCCTATAAGCTTGTGTTACATCACATAAGTATTATTATCGTTGCTATTTAGGGTGATCGTGGCTCAAGAGCTGGCAGTTCGCCTTATGATCAGAAGATTGCCGGTTTGAGCCCCGGCTCGGACACTCTCGGTATTGTGTCCGTGATCAAGACTCTTCGCCTACTGGTGATGGCCAGAGGGGACAGTAGTATTTTGGCGCCCCAGCTGCCGGAATATTACTGTTTTTTTAAGATTTGTTTTTTTTCCCTATTTATAGATAATTTCATTGTTTAATCACATTAATATGTTAATGTTTAAGATCACTTGGAAAAGGCAAGATCCCATGTAAAATTAGCGCAACAAACTGTATTGTCAATACTGGAAGTAACCGTAATTTTATAAGGAAGTTATTTTCTGTTATTTTACGGTAGTATTTTGGCGCCCCAGCTGCCGGAATATTACCATTTTTTTAAGATGTTTTTTGTAATAGTGTGATGATTCAGTAAGGATATCTCCTGGTTTCATCTTCATGTTTCCCTCTCACCACATATTCAAACTGATATCATGACCAGCAGCTTTTACAGCTGTGGCTCCAGCAAACATCAGCTGATACTAGAAATTAATATTAAATAAATTCTAACAACAGCTTATCAGGCTTAAACGTGCTGCTGTTGTTTAACGCGACATCCGCTGCTTTCTTCTTTCTGGGGCACAGTGGGCGATAAATAAACAAGAGAGAAAAGCCAATCAGCTGATCATTGATCAGTTTCATGAATGAAGTAGCAACAGGAGAGGGAGGGAGAGAGAATGAGAGGAGAAGAGGCAGATGTGCAGCGTAAACACAGAATAACTCCAGCTTTGTGTCTTTTTCCATTCTAGCTGAAGTCTGGGACAAACTCTGTTCCTTTTCAAAATATTTTGTGTAATAGTTTCTCTGAATACGAGATGATTCTGTTTTTTATGGAACGGCTGGAAACTCTAATAATTAACCTTATGAAAAAATAAAGTTCACTATCAGTAACATCATAGCACCCACCCAGCTGTATAGAAACTCCGTCATGCTAGCTAGTACCAGTACGAGTTATTGTAACTGACTGTAAAAAGTCAGCATAACGAAAGTAAACTACACCTAAATTTGGTTAATATCTGACCCAGACAGACTGCAGGTCATAACTTCTCTCCTTGGGTCTCTCCTCCTCCTGCCTCACCTGCTGGCCTCCACCACTTGCTAATGTTACTGAATCTGCGGAAGCTCCGCAATAGCCACCACCAAACAATTGAGTTATTTTTACACATCTCCCAGCATCTGGCCAATCCACCATCTTTCGGTATTTATACCGTTAACAACAGCTTATCAGGCTTAAAAAAAAAGAAAAAAATCCCCATCGGCCCACTGGGCAAATGCCCGGCATGCCCGATGCCCCATGGCCAGTCCAGCTATGACCGTGCAGCGTTTAAAGCATGGAAGTACTGACCTTACTTTGAGTTTGATTCCGTAAAAAGTGACAAAAACATTTTACAGCGAAAAAACCCCTAAACTTCTGAGCAAGCACCGAGCACGCTGCCACGGGAATGTGAAATTCACAGAGAAACTCGCGGATTCTTCCACGGACGGCTGTGGTACACCTGCACCAGGGCAAACATCCGCCTGCCCCACTCCTGCTATACAGGTGAAAATAGAGCAACAGGACTCAGTCTTTGATTTTATTTATTTTCTGCTGTGTTTTACTTGCATTTATTTGAAAGACTGAGTGTAAACACAAAAAACTATTTTATTTTATGTGCTGGAATATGCAGAAAATAGGTTAAACAAATTTCTTCCAGTCAGAGAACGTTGCATATCATTTAATGTTTGCTTGATGCATAAAGTTAAAAGATTAAAACTAATAAAACAAGTTTTAAAAAGAGACTTTTCCATTTGATTACATTTTATATGATGGATTATGCAGGAAAAGTAGAATTGGGCTGAAAGATCTATTCAGGTTGTAAATCATGTTTTTAAAAAGTAACTAAGTAACTAATTACTTTATAAAATAAGTAATCAGTAAAGTATTACTTTTTGGGGGAAGTAATCAGTAATTAGTTACTGATTACTTTTTTCAAGTAACTTGACCAACACTGTAATTATCATACCAATACATACATTTTAGACTGATAGAATGACATAATGCCCATCTACATAACCATGCAACATGTTCATGCACATCTAACACACATACATTTGTCCTTTGTGGGGGTTTTTGTTGTTATTGTTTTTATTTCATTTTCCAATTGCCGTCTTTGTAGATTCTGTGAATCTGTTTCCTGTTTTATGTTCTACAATAATAATAATTAAAAAAAAAAAAAAAAAAAAAACTAATGTAAGTTCAAAGGTCTTTGCTTGTATTGCTTTGCTGATAGTATGTTATTTGCCATAAGGTGTTCAGAGTTATTGATACCAGTGTAACCAGAGAGGAGAATGTATATTTTAAGTATATAACTTTCTACAGGGCTGAATATAACATCATTATGTAAAGGTCCAGATTCTCTGTGCTTTATCTGCAGATGATGTGCAGCACTTCTAACATCACACAAAGCAAAGGTTACTATCACACTGTTCTTGAAGTGCTGGGTTTGTTCATCTTCTGGGGCAGGACCATGGCAGAAATCTGAAAAAGACTTCCCTCTGAGGCAGCTCCTCGTGAAGCATCCTGCTTGATCCCTGCAATGAGCTTCAGTCCGCCTGATGTTTTTGAAATGATGTCTCAGTGGGCCAACAGAACATCTGGCACAGGACAGCTGTCTGATGTTCTCCCTCACACTCCCTCACCCAGGGTGAATGTATCTGTTGATAACAGTGTGGACTAATGTGGATCCTGTGATTAAATGAAAAGAACAACTTACACTTCTATGAAACCTTCTGCTGCTGTGTTTTCAAATCTAACATTTTATTTAAAGTTTCCAGAATACCAGAGTTCTTTGTCGGTGTAATGGATCTAAAACGGTTTAAATGTTCAGTTTCATATCATCATCCGTCTTATGTCAAAATCTCAAAGGACATAATTTAATTTCCAGATAATTCTGATATTAACAGGAACTCTGGGCCTCTGTGGAGTGTGCAGCTGATGCCATCGCTGTCTAAAATAGGATAACAAAAACTATGCAGTGCTGAATCATTCAGACATTCAGAGAGTAACACGGGTGATTACCATTGCCAACTAGCTTGTAACAAGACTCTAACACAATGCATTTCATTTAGCCTCTGAACCCTGGATTCAAACTGACAACCTTCAGTTGATCTATCATTTAAGCTTTCCTACTATAAACAAATAGGATGGGATAAATTGGAGGTCAAATAGGTAAGAGGGGGCTCGGCCATGTAATGATTTAAAAACAAGGACTACAACTTTAGATCCTGTAAGTAACAGGAATCAGGTGTAGAGATTCCAACGCTGGGGTGCTCATTCTGTTTTGTACCAGTTAGCAGACAAGCAGCTGCATTTTGGACCAACTGGAGACTGTAAGCATGTTCCAAACCAAAGTGCAGAGCAATGAATTAGTCCAGTCTGCAAGTAATGAACAGATGAATAGTGGACCAAGATAAAGACATACCTTCCAGCTAAGGCCTTATCTTGGCTAGCTGTCTCAGATGGAAAAAGCCAGATCGGACTACTGGACTCACCTGCCTACACAGTTTAAAGGAACCCTCTTTTTTAACATTTGTCTGACAATAAGAAGATAAGGGGCCCAGAGCACAGTCAATGTGTTTACTAAAGGAGTTGGCAAAAATGACAATTTCTGTTTTGTTTCCATTTAATTTAAATGTTTTTAAAAACAACATTCACAGTTTAACGTTTTCAAGGTAACATAATAACAGCTGAAGTGAGTCTGTGCCTGTTTTTAAAAGCAGATACATCTGCAAGTCATCTGCAAAATAGTGAAATAAACAAGTTATACTATGAAAAAATAGACCACAATGGCAACATATACAGTGTAAACAAGGCTGGAACCAAACTTGAGCCTTGAGGTACATCATAATTAAGAGGGGCTATTTTCGAGCTGTAGGGACCACTGTTCACATAAAAAGTCCTTCCAGATAAATACGACCAAAACCACTGAAGAGCAGACCTTTTAAGCCAGCAAGTGATTCCAGCCGTGACAGGAGGAGGTCAACTGTGTCGGCCTCTGTCAGGTCCAACAACAAGAGGGCAGCAGGGCTGCCAGAATCCAGAGTTAAGAGAATAACGTTAAAAACCCTCAAACGTCAACAGTAATTCATTGACTTGAGCAGCACTGTGCCACTAAATGAACACGTTGTAATGTCCTATTGTAGGCTGACAAGGCATGTGATAAGTGCTACATCTGAATACCTGTTAATGACAAATACATTCATTTCTTGAAAAATCTACTTCACTCAGTTTATTATGTGACTGATTTCAAAGTAATTTTTCCCCATGCTGCAAAGCTGCAGATATTTATTTCAGTATTATTCGTATAGCAACTTACAACCAGTAACAAGCAGCAATTGGTGACACTGGGAAGAAAAAACAGAGAGCACTATTCTTTCCAAAGATGAAGTAACATATTTAATCTAGTACACCTTACACACATGTCCTAACACTTAGATGAATATCACTAATTATAACAATACTGGGGAGAATAATAATATTTACTGCCAAATAACACTCCGGGCCAGCAGGTGGCGGTAATAGACTAGCGGCATGTTTATTTTCCTCAAGAGCAACAAGGAAGCAGAAGTAGTTGTTTATGCTAAATGTTTGTAGCTGTTCGACTTTATGTGAAGGGATATGATTCCTGGTCTTACACTGATTTAACCACTGACAACGTCGTTAGCTGGCTCTAGAGCAGGAAGAATGGCAGACGAAGCTCCTTTCCAGTTATTACACAGCGAGGTGATACAGTACATTTACAAGTCAGCAGAAGGAGAGACGGTAAGAAGCTCTCAGTAGGAGTTTAGTGACCTATTTGGTGTTGTTGTTAATTTTTCCGTCTTTTATCCTGTATTTAGGAGAGTGGGAGAAATGTCACTAAATTGGAGAATATTGGATTCAGAGTGGGCCAAGGGCTGATAGAGAGGTAATAACCTTGACTGCTGCAAACATGCATGCCGTTTACTTCGACAAATCAAAGCACTACATGTACAAAGCCTGATTTACAACATGGATTCCCATTCATAAAATGCAATCGAAATGCACAGCTGTAGGTGGGTGGCCATTAATGAACCATTAATGTACCATTAATGAACACAACAACAACAAAAAACCCCCCCAGAGTCTCTGGGGTTCAGGTCAGTCTAGTCGGCTGGCCAGTCAGGAAACAATATTACACTCGTGGTGTTGTCTTTAGCGCACCAGGGTCTTTAAGGTCAACTTCATGATTTATCGGTCAAAAGCTGCGAAAGAAAAATGTATGAAGACTTAAAATATCATGTGACATTTAACACTATATTGCCGAAAATATTTGGTCATAAACCACATATGAACATGAGTGATATCCCATTCTTAATCCATACGGTTTAATGATGGTGTTGAGCCACTCTATGCAATTATAACAGCTTCAGTTCTTCTGGGAAGGCTTTAGAAACCCATTCCACGAAGCTCTCAAAGCACTGTTCTTGAGCTGATCTGAAGGCCACATGAAGTTTGGAGGTCTGTAACGACTGACGTTGGCAGCCTCTGCTCATTATGCGCCTTGCCATTCACTGCTCTGTGAGTTTATTGGGCCGAACACTTTGTGGCTGTGTTGTTGTTCCCTGCGCTTCTACTTTTTCTAATATCACTAACAGTTGAATGTGGAATAGTTAGCAACGAGGAAATTTCATGACTGGGCTTGTTGCACAGGTGGCATCCTATCATGTTATCAGGCTGGAATTGAGAGATCCTGAGAGAGAAATGTTTGTAGAAGCAGTCTGTATGCCTGGGTGCTTGATTTTATATGTGGTTAGAACACTTGAAGTCAGTGATTTGAACGGGTGAGTGAATACGATTGGTAATGTAGCGCATAGGAATTCTAAATATCACTTTGGATATTTTTGTTACTTTGGACTAGGGATGGGTGATATATTGAATATACTCAGTATTAAGCTGTCTGCATGTAATTCACCATGACTTTTTTTCTCTCCCACACGTTGCAAATGCGTCATTAAGCCTCTACATCACATTTTTCTGTATGTTATAAGCACAAAAGAACACCTTTTTAATTTCAATTGTTTTATTTTCTCTCGTGAATTCTTGCTTGATGTACTTTTTTGTTGCTGTGATCAGCAGTTTCTAAAATACTCAAACCAGCCCCTCTGGCACCAAGAACTGTGCCACATTCAATGTCAGTTTTCTTCCCCATTCCTGTGCACAGTTTCAGTTTCAGTTTGAGTTGGTGCCATTATATTGGCTGATTAGATACTTACCCTAATGAGCGGTTGAACTATTAAAACATGTTAATGTTAATAGTTATGTTAATATGTTAAAACTGTTAAAATAAAAATTTTAATTCATTCAGATTTTTTTGTATTCAAAGTAGAAACAAATATATTGAATGGTCGATTTGAATGAGTATACCAGTGCAATTTTAGGCACTATATGGTTGAAAATAACTTTTATTTTTGGAGGTTATTTAGACATATATTGTGTATCGTGATATTGGATTTTCCTCAAATCACCCAGCCCTACTTTAGACCGGGATCAGAGTCAAACCTTCATAAAATGTCTTTGTTTGCCAACACTTGGGAAATTATGTATAGGCATTCTAAATATCACATTGAAATACCACATCATATTTGATCAATGATTTCTCTTTTACATTTTACATTTGCCTTTCTTTCAAGTTGACCCCAACATGTGTTAAATTTTTAAAGAAAGAGAAAGAGCTGCCTAGTTGATAGACATCACATTATGACCCACCACCTAATATTGTGTTGGTCCCCAACACAATATTAGGTGGTGGGGGACCAACACAGGGGAAGTGAACACTGAATAAACTTGTCTGCTTTCGCCATCTCACCTCATTATGAAGATGATAAAATGGTGAGTACAAATCTCTGAAGAGCATAAAAGATGCCGCCCAAAATTGGTTCTGTTCATCTGGACATAGTGTTTTCAGTGGGAGAAACATTTTGTCTTTTTTTTTTTTTTTTTTTTTTTTTGCCTGTCCCGTTTGGCTCTTTTGCCATCAGAATTATTGTCTAAAGGCAAAGAAAGATGCCCAACGGATTTACTTTACCAAATTGACCATCCCAGCCTTGCCGTAATGGTCTATTTGATTCACCTTTTATTGTTTATTTTTTTTATTTTTTTTATTTTCACTTGCTAAATATGGGACAGACTTGAATGAGGAAAAGAAAAGGGAGAAAGGAAGAGGGGGAAAACACAGCGGAGAAGAGGGACGGGGATAAAGGGCAAAAAAACAAAAACCAACTAAATAAGCAGACAAAAAAAAACATATATCAATCACCTCGATCACCTGTTGAGAAAGAAAAAAGAAAACGAGAGCAATACGATAAACAACATCACGATGATATATGGGAATATAACAGTAAATACTAAATGTTAAACATTATTGTGCAGCACGTAATATCGACAGCGCACAGTGTGCTTTGAGGTAGGAGCCAAAAAGGGTGTAGTTTGTGTGTGTGATCACCCGTGTGTACACCTGTGAGCATGAATGCGCTTGTTTTTAAAAGGTTCCTTCATGTAATGATCTGCTAGAGGGTGTGGGGGGCCACAGCCCCGTCCTCCAGGGCATGAAGGAGGTATGGAGGAGATCAAGACTCCAGACATCCAGAGGCCCCAAGAACACAAGAGACCAAGGAAGACTAACACAGGGGCAGCCGCGCCACTGTCCCAGAAAGAGCTGAGGAGAGTCCCAGATGAGGGGTCACTCAGCAGCCGCGGAGCAGAAGCCAGGAGGGGTTGCAGTGACGTGCTTGTGAGCTCCGCCGGCAGCCAGCTGCGCCAGAGTAACCGAGCCGGCCTGGGCACCCCACCCCCGAAGTGGCCCGAGCAAGCCCCAGGCTCCAGGCCCCGACAAGCAGCCACGAAGGAGTGAGCCGGTGTGTACCTGGGCGCCCATCCCTGGACACAAAGAACCACCAACGCACCGATGTCTGAGGGCATCTGCCACTGGCAGGGGAAGTGGTGGGGGAGATAGGTCTCCATACCTTAGAGCACAGGTGTCGAACTCCAGGCCTCGAGGGCCTGCAGGTTTTAGATGTGTCCTTGATCCAACACAGGTAATTTAAAGGGCTAAATTACCTCCTCAACATGTCTTGAAGTTCTCCAGAGGCTGGTAATGAACTGATCACTTGATTCAGGTGTGTTGACCCAAAGTGAGATCTAAAACCTGCAGGACACCGGCCCTCGAGGCCTGGAGTTCGACACCCCTGCCTTAGAGGGCCTGAGATGTCCCCAGAGAGGTGGCGTCTGATACCCAACCTGACATATAGACACAGACATACAGGCACACACAGATACAAACATCCATTCTCACCCTCATGCTCTCATATGCAATTACTCAACACTCAACCAACGTGGAGACAGACATATAGAGACACTGTACACACAATCACACTCCCCAAGCGTACTCTAAGAACCGGGTCTAGGTACCCTTGCCCCTGGAGGGGGAAACTGCACCCAGACCCAGGTGGTGTTACCCTTTTCCCTGCGGTGGGGAGAGGCAGACCGCCCCGACTCCGCAGCAGCAGGGAGGCCCCACACTCCAGACCCCAGTCGGACGGCCAACTCCTCCTCCTAGCCCCCCCGCTCCAACAGGCCGCAGAGAACGGGGGTGTGAGAAGACTCCAAACCTCCCATTTTGTCACTTAGATGAAACGTTTTGTCACTTGGATGAAACGTTTTGTCACTTGGATGAGTGACGAAACTTTTCTCCCACTGAAATGGGAGAAATGTTCATATGTCCAGATGAACAGAACCAATTTTTGAGGATTTACTTACCTGGATGATAAAAGATGGTAAAACATTGTTGCAAATAACAAAAAGGTTACTGCTGCACCAAATCATTAATCTGATGATTTTAGCACACGCAGTCCCTGATGAAGTGCACACAGTTTGTGCTTCACTCAACAAACTGCACAAATAATGTATTCCTACAGCAGAGAATCTGTGTTGTGCGTCAAACTTCTGAATTTTGAATTCTGAATGGCAATTTTCTGTTGCCATAGTGATTTAGCAGGTAAAAAGAGAGGCACTTTCACTCAGACTTGACAGTCTCAAGTCATTATTCTGGCTTCATAGTATATCTGTCGGATCTCAGTCCACATCCTCCATTTCTTACTGCAGGGCAACTACACTAAGACTTTGTCATAAAACACTGTTACCTGTTAATGAAATCCAAATACATTTTTTAAATTCTGATTATAAGGAGTTCCTTTACTGTTGTCTGTTAGGCAACTTTATGACAAGTGTTGTTAAATGTGCTGATCATTTGTTAAGATGTTTCCATTTTTGTAAGCACGTTTTTGCATGTACATGTAGCCTCAGATGATTAAAAATCAAGGTAATCCTGGATTTGTGAGTAAATAGTTCACATCATATAGCGTCAGTAGGGAGTTTGTCAGGATCACCTCTAATGGGACAGTCACCACAAGGGGTTTATTACGTATTGCACTCCCTGAACTGATGAGAGGCAAAACTCTAAAAAACTCCAGTTGTCTTCTTTTCAAGCTCTCAAAACTACCCTGTACCTGTCTGAACACTTACACAGACAGCATACTGTTTATGGGTCATGTGCACAGTTATACTAGGCGCATTCTCCTTAAATGCATCTTACAGCGAGCAGACCGTTGAAAGTCAATGAATGATGTCCTAGTTTAATTTACCCATCTCTTTGTTTTCCTCTAGATTGACTAAAGACACAGCACGGTTTAAGGATGAGCTGGACATTATGAAGTTTATATGTAAAGACTTCTGGACCTGTGTATTCAAGAAGCAAATCGACAACCTTCGAACCAATCACCAGGTCACTGGGAAGTCTATTTTCTCTTCTTTTAATCCTGTTTTTTATTAATGTAGCCTCTGACAAATCTAAATGATGGTAAATGGACTGATTCTTTCCTATTCTCCTGGAGTACTCAAAGCGCTCTATACAACATGCCTCATTCACCCAATCATACAAGCACTTGTAAACTCAAGTGCAACTAATAAGCATTCACACACATTCACGCTCCGATGAACAGATCGGAGGGCAATTTGGGGTTAGTATCTTGCCCAAGGATATTTGGCATGCAGACTGGAGGAGCCAGGAATCGAACCGCATACCTTCCAGTCAGTAGCTGATCTGCTCTACCACCTGAGCCACAGCCACCCAAATGATAATTCCTTTTTGTCATCCATAATATATTTGTAATATATAAATGCCAGTACTGTGATATTTTTGCCTTACTTCCTGTCAGATTGATTGTTTGTTGTTCTGTTGATGTGTGTCATTGCTGATGTCATATATCATCATATGATCATGTGTTTTAGGGCATCTATGTTCTGCAGGACAATAAGTTTGGATTACTGAGTCATCTGTCAGTGGGAAAACAATACTTGGAACATGCCCCAAAGGTGCTTTTTTTTTCTTTTACTGGTCTGTTTTAAAATACTTTCTCTGCTTCTCAAACTGTCTCTTTTACTGAGACAACATGTACATGCACAGTAGCACATCATACCATCAGAGGTGAGCAGCATGAGTCCTGAAAGACACTGACACCAAAAGAGAGAATCTGTAAGAAAAGCGTGCGCTATGTGCACAAAGTAAGACAATTATGTTGAATAATGGCTGGATTATAAAATTAAACTCATTTAATTTCACTTCTTATAACATGTCACAGTAGAGGCAATAGAGAGCAGGCAGAGAACATCCTTCAACATGGGCAGTAAAATAATTCAGTCAGTCAGTGGTGGGAAGTTTACTGTACTTTTGCTTTGCTGTGGTCTGGCCCACAGCAGCATCAGAGCTGGTGAAAGTAACAGACTGAATAAACTTACTAGCAAGGCTGGCTCTGTGACTGATGGCAAACTGGACAGCTTTTTCAAACTGTGGTGAAAAGGAGGTCACTCAACAAACTGTTAACCAGTATGGATGGATCCTGACCAGCTTCTGCACCACTTACTTGACAGACAGCAGAGCACTTTGTCTAACAGACTGATTCAGTTCTGATGATGCCACATGGACAGGTTCAGATTACTTTTAGTTCTCCTTTATCATAAACCTTCCAATTAGCAGTTTGTTTGTTTTTTCTTTTGCCAGTGAGACAAGACACCATAGATTGAATGAAATGTAGGAAAGCCCGACTTTCCTTTGCTTTAGCCCTTCTTATCAAGGTTTACTGATTTTTTAAAAAAAGGAGAACTGATGAGTTTCAGAACAGAGAATTGCTTGTTTTTTATCTGTGTATAAATGACCAAACACGATAAGTTGTATCAGTTTTACATGAGTGCTGTTGTGACAGATGTGATTAATGCTGCAATCACATTGTTTACCTACATTCGGTCTCAGTCTTCCTGTCGTTCAGTACTGAGTATCAAATGCTCATTCACTCTTTGTTAACAGTTTATTTGCTTAGAATATAGCTTGAACCAGTGCCACAGGCCACAGTATTTACAGCCTGTAGTTCTTGATGGAAATGGCTATAGTGAACGTGGACTTTCAAAGCAGAGAGGACCAAGGCTGAGATATAGGAGTGGAAGGATTGGATTATACCTTATACAGAAGGTGCAGTGCGAAACAGATTCAATTCAATTCAGTTTTATTTATATAGCGCCAAGTGACAACTACAGTTGCCTCATGGCGCTTTATATTGTAAGATAAATACCTTACAATAATAATTAAATGCTGTGTTAAGATTACATGGACAGTCACCCACACTAATTATTTTTCCTGACATCTGAGCTGAGTACTAAATCAGACAAAATGTCTGAGACATCAGACAGAAGCTCAGATTGAAGCCCAGGTGGAGCATAGAAACATACAAATGAAACTGGTTTTTGAGTTTTCCAGCTATGGTGGATGAGGCTAAGCAAATTAAAACTGAATTAAAACTGTCTGGCTCTTTGGTTGAATAACCAGCTGGAGTAGAAGATAGCTGTTCAAGGAACTGATAAGAGTAAAGGTGTTCATATACTGTGACCCTGTTTTATATGTGAGACCATTCACTGTCATCATATGAAGTAACTGTTTTCCTCCTGCAGTATCTGGCCTTCACATGTGGTTTGGTGAGAGGAGCTCTATCCAATCTGGGAGTGAAGAGTATTGTGACTTCTGAGGTGTCTGTCATGCCTTCATGTAAGGATTTAGTCATTCAAATATCTTTTTAAAGAGCATTTATCAGTCATCTCCAAACTGAGGTTTGGGGGTTTGTTTTATTTGCTGAATAAATTCCATTAAAATGCCATTGAGTGGTTCAGAAAGAGAAGTTTGTGTTGCCCATGCACATGATTGAAATATGCCTCAGATATTTTAAATGGAGAATACTTGTGTGATTTTTACATGACTCTGGATTAAAGTAAGGTATAGTTTTTGGTTTTTATGGGCAGAGTCACAGGTGTGAATAGTGTTGCTGAGGTGAAGAGCATGTCAGACAGGATTGTGAGTTTGAAGCTAGAAGTCAAAGTGGTGATATTGAATGTAGTTGGTGTGTAGGTAGGTAGAGAGGGTACCAGTGTGGGAGAGAGTGGTGAAATGTGTGTAGTTAGGCAGCATCAGATGGTAGTCTGTAAGATGTCTGGAAATCATGAACAGGAAACAAGTGAAGGCAGAAGTGACAGATGGATGCAAGGTGGGGCTGGGATTTAGGCTACGTTCACACTGCAGGCAAAAGCGCATCAAATCCGATTTTTTTTTTTTTTTTTTTTTTTTTTTTTTTTTGACCCTATGCGACCCATATACGATCATGGTATGACAGTGTGAACGGCACAAATCCAATATTTTCAAATCCGATCTGGGTCACTTTCGTATGTGGTACTGAATCCGATACATATCCGATGTTTTAGAAAGCGACTGCTGTTTGAACGGTCATGTCGCATTAAATCCGTCTTTTACGTCACTGACACAAGACAGACGCCAATTATCAGCGCCGGAGAAGCACCCGATAAGACATCGTGAACGCTTCCTGGCCATCCAGCGTAGATGTCAGTGAAACTGTTTGGAAGACGATGTTGGAGAAACGTGAACATTTTATTTGTACTGCATAATCTGCAGATTCTGACAGAAATCTGCAACTATCCTTTGAAGCACTGCTCCTCTCTAAAACAGCAATAAGGATAATTATTAGGTTATTTACATTATGTTTCCCAAGTTTTTGCTTTAAGTTATTTACATAATAAAGTCCGAAGTCTTTATATTAAGGGCCATCAGTCAAACAATATTGTTTGCTCTGGGTCTAAACAGAGTGCGTTGTGTGTGACGTCTTCAACTCAAATTGAACTAAACTAGGAAAAAATGAAAAGCCAATGTGAATTTCTTCTTTTTGTGTCAGCTAACACGAAAAATGTCTTTCTGCCTTTGCAGGTAAATTCCAGGTGATGATCCAGAAAGCATAGGAGGTTACACACTCAAGCTACACTCTTCCCTGGTGTCATATTGCCTTATCTGTTAGAAAGGGAAATGCCATCCGTACTACTCAGTGAGAATTTCTCTCGGCACTGCAGGGATTACAGTAGGAACTGGCAAAGGTTTCTACGGCTTAAGCTCTGGATGGCTGCAAACATCTGTATCCTGCTGACACACTGTCATTATCATGAGTGGAAAAGTACAGTCCAGTGACATTAACATTTTGTCTGCTAACATTTATATTAACATAATCCTTTTGAAGTAAAGTCTCACTAAATGAACATTTGGCTTAATGTCAGAAAAGAAGTGTTTGCCACCACCTACTGTCACATCTAGTTTAGTAGCATTTTCACTATAAAGACAAACAAACCTACAGTGCTTCACAAATTTAAAAGACAGATCTGCCAAAAATTTGATTATTAGGGAAGTCACAAACTGAATTTATGTTTTTTACACCCAAATCGAAGCCAGCACTAAACTTTTTCTGAGAACTTACTAAAACTCATTTTTGGTTCATGATTGCCAGTAAATATCTCTAATTTCTGAATCTTATTCAATAAGAATATTATTAAAATAATACATTTTAAAATTCTCGAGTAACAATAATCACATTTTTTTTCACATTTTTTTTTAATGACACTATCATCAGTTTAATAAGTATTATATGGTTTTGATTAAAGAGCTTGTACATACTGGCAGGTTAACCATTTTGGTACTAATGCTGTTAATTTTGGGCATCTGTGAGGTAAAGCGTATACTGGGTGGTACTATAATAAACGTGTTAAGATGTCTATATTTATAATCATCACTAACTTGTGTATTGTTCCACCCCTGCCTCCACACCAAAATGAGCAGATTATTAAAACAGAGGAAATGTGGCGCCCTTTAGCAGGTTGATGAACATTGCTTGCAATAAATCCATGCCTAAGAAAGCAACTTAGGCTACATCTACATGTACACAGGTATTTTTTTTAAATGGCACAATCAGTGTCAAGTGTTTTTGAGAATGTGCCAAAGCAGCAGGTGGTGATATAACCCTAGTTTTGAAGAAATCCCACAAACAATACCACAGCACACAGTCTGACATCAAAGAAGAGATAATGGCAAACACGTTTGATGTTACAAGACAAATATTCATTTTCTTTGCCAACATGTAAATGTAGAAATGTAGTTTTTGAAAATGTTCACCCTGGCAGAAGCTTTTACTGATCGAAAATGCTGTGTATGTGTACGGACGTAGCCTCATTTATATATTGATGGCTAATATGACCAAACACAGTTTGATATCATGAATAAGTACGTTTGCAGTGATGAAGAGCAACATTCCTGTCGAAGCGTGAAAAAGTGTGATTTATTTTCTTTGCATCAAAGTTGTATGTTCTACCCTTCAGGTGCTTCCTTCACTTGCAATAAATTCAAGCATGAAAACAATTTCTGAATGGTTCCTTTTCCACACTTTGATTGTTTACTATTCTGTCAAACACTTTTCAGAAATGACAAGACCACAATACCAAACAAAGATAATTTATCTGAATTTCAGGAGTGGGACCACACCTCAGACACGCTCCTTCAGGTTCTCCATCTACGTGCTGTTTGTAATCTTTTTTTATGCAAACACCCATCAGCATCTAATGATTTGTGCTCACCATGGGCCCCTCGTCCCTCATACCATCAGATGAAAACCTCTACTGCTCCCTTTCATCAAATTCCCTCCAGGCACTTCAAGAAACCAAAACACTTCTCTTCTAAATGACATGATCAGGCTTCAGAGAGACCGAACATTACCGGCCATCCTGGGGAACCTGTTGGGAATCATTCTACATCTATTCACCCCATCAGAACTCCTCTCTGCTCCATCCAGTTATAGAGTGGCTCAGGTCGCTCGCCATCTCAGCGAAATTATAATTTCAGAACCTCCATTAGGGGAGAATCATCCACAAGCAAAAGCTCCCGGCATAGATCCACACTCGCTTTCCCTGAAACTGGCCGATCCACCTCAGTGCCAGGCTATGAAGACACAATGCTGTTTCCACGCTTCAGTCATGTCTCCTGAAAATGTTCTTCCCTTAAGGATATAGATTGGACTGGACTTTACCTCACCGATGAGTCCTAACACTAGAATTACTGACTTTTTTATTTTCTGGTGCAAGTCCCGAGGTGTTATTCACCCCTGCTGAGATTTTCACAGGTCGTCAGCTCAATTCTCCTACTGCTTTTGTTGTGCAAACCACAGCTCAGATCCAAGGCAGGCCAAACCTCTGTGTTATAACCTTCAGAAATGCCTGCCGTGTCTATACAAAATACCCCACACATTGACTGACCTGCAAATATGAAAGACACACATTCACAATATATAGAAACACAAATCTGTTTTATTTATAAGGAAAAAAATGTGTGAAAACAGAATGAAAAGTTCTGTGACATGAGTGACATTGATATTTCTGGTGCCAGTAATCACAGAGACAATGCCCTGAGATAGATTCATTTCTATTATGCAACACCTTCGATTTGATGACAAGGACATGCAGGCAGAATGGGTGAAAACAGACAAACTTGCGACAATCTCCGACATCTGGACAAGCTTCAACAAGAACTGTGCTAAGAGTTTCACTCCAGGAGAACACATGACCATAGATGAACAGCTGTTCCCTACCAAGGTTTGTTGTCCATTCATACAACCAAGCAATGTTCCCTCTAATTTTCCATGTGTCTGAGCAAACACACAAACTCCCTGAGCGGTCCCTTGGACCACTGTGAGCGACATCAGATGTGTGCACTGTGGTCACGCCGGCATCGAATCCATCCAAGTTACATGGTCTATTAAAATAATCAAATTACAGCATTTACATTTATGTTAGACTACTTTTAATTAACTGCTTTAGCCCACTTACAATGAAAATGTAAAACAAAAATGTAGTCATTGACCTGTGTAGTATGTCAACACTATTGGAAGTAAAAATAACTTGAACTCAAATTTTGAAAACACAACTTTATTCTTTTTTCTTTTCTTTTTTTAAATAAAGCTCTGACTTGTATTATGAGTCTGAGTCTGTGGTCTGGGAGAGAGTCCTGTAACTCTGTCTGCAAAATACAGTATATAATGACCAATGCTGGGCAATTAATTATATAGTTACTTCTTCAAAAAAGTACCTCAGTTTGGCAAACAACAAAGTTTTTTGCAGCTATTTTTAAAAAAATAAACATTTCAAACTATTTACAGCACAATCAGGTGTTCTGCATCAAATTTGATGCCACACAAATTATTAATGCCACTCCAAGAATAATTTCTGTCCACATAAAGGAGAACAACAGTCTGGTACCTGCAGGCCTGACAACAGCAGATGTATCACTGCTGTAACACCTGTAACATTCAGCAGTGGCCTCATTGTTCTGACACACACAACAAAACTATTGACTACACTACACACTAACTACATAAGATTTGCGCTAAACGTCGCAAGTCTCTCACGTCTCAAAACACCGCCGTCACTCCTAAAACTTCCCCCCGTTTCTTAACAACTTGCCATATCATTTTTTGATTGGTCGACATGGTACTTTTTTCGACCAATAGGAAAGGGTGGGGTTTTTTTGGTTTTGTTTTTGATCACAGGCAGAGAGCGCTTTCGAGCGTTTTTTCTTGTAGAACGTTTCTTCCCGCAGTAAATATAAACAACGATAGTTTTCAGGAAGAAAACCAAACATTGCATATATTTTTACCATAACTCTGGTTTTACGTGGCCTATTAACACACTTTAAAAACTGGTATAAAGTCCACACTTTCTCCGTCAATTGTTCCGTCTGTCCTGCTCTCATCTCCAATGGTTGTACACGTCATTAACGTGGCTTCACTCCACATCAGCCACGCCGCTTTGCTAGCTAAAACACCGGTGTCGGCACATAAGGACGCTGTCATAGCCTGTCAACGACGTTGATTAGCTGCGTATGTGAATCGCATTATTGGCTGGACTATGGGATAAGGTGGCATCGTTCTAATCCCATATGGGAGCAGCCAGTCACTTACTAACACTGCAAAACAGAATTGTTGAAATTTTAATTTCAATTCAGGTTAGATTTTTTTTGTGCGCAACGCAGATTTTCTGTGCGCAGAGACCGTGCCAGCAGTGCGCAATTGGGCACGTGTGCAGCTTAGAGGGAACATTGCAACCAAGCCAGACAAATTTGGGATCAAGTTCTGGATGGCCACGGATTTGGAGACCAAATATGTCTCCAATGCATCTCCTTACTTGGGAAAGGACCCCAGTCGTCAGAAGGGAGAGAGGCTGGCAGAGAACGTGGTCATGAAACTGATGCAGCCGTTTTTGGTTGGTGGGAGAAACGTCACAACGGACAATTTCTTTACTTCACTGTGGCACAGACTGCTGCAGCGCAAAACAACGTTACTGGGCACGGTGAATAAAGTAGGCCTACTGTTTCTGTGTGACTCCTCCCATCCTGCTGCACCTGAACCAGCTAACTGGCACTCTGATTCATTTTCTCGTTCATAAAGTACTTAACATGAACAGTTTTGAGGTAATTCAGTCATCAATATATAAGGACAGAGATAGGATTACATCACAGATGAGCAGGATGGACAGAATTAAAAAATGAGTACATCAGAGGGACAGCTCAGGTTGAACAGTTTGGAATCCGTGAAGTGAAAGTTGTTTGGTTTATTTTTTCAAGTACAGACTCTGTGCTGTTTAAGGTTTTCAGAGTGAAGATTAAGCACAGAAATAATTCAAACACAGTGTACCTACAAATTTGATTTGAGGTCAGGTGTCCTATTTTATATTAGTGCTTTTAGAACAGACGCACACACTCTCTCTCGCTCCTTGCAGAGGTCCGAGGAATCTTCTGAGGATGCTTATGCTATTTTCTGGAGAACTGATTGGTCATTAGGTGGTCATTTCATACCTGCTGATCACTAATCTGGAGCAGGTTTGGTTCAGAGCACAAGTTACAACTTGTAGGACGACTTACCCTGGAAAGAAGTGATCCAGTTTTGTACTACAGAAAGCTCAGGGTTAAACCTGAAGTTTTCTGGGTTAAGCTAAAATCCTACTTCGTAATACAGGCCTCTGATGACTTAGCTGTGTCTTAGTTTTTCTTATTAAATTAAAAAACACCCTTGGGTTTTTTTAACCTTGTTTGTGTTCACGTGTTGTCATGTTGTGGCTGATAAATTTTGAAATCTTTTTCCCAAATCTTCAGGGGGTTAGTAAATGTGGAAAACTTGCATGTACGTATATTTATGTTTTCACTTCATAAAACATCATGCTTACAGGGAAAAAAATCAGACTACAAAATCAGATTTATTTATTCTCTTGCCACTTTATCATAGACACATATTTACTTTTCCCCCCTAGGATCTGGATAAAAAGTGATGCTGCAACACTGCAGGACCAAAAAATATGCACAATAATGAAACTTTGCTTTTCTTGTGCCAACAATTTGGTAAAAGGATGATTTTCAAAAATAAATGTAAATATACAAAACTACATCAATATTATTAACAGAGGATTACCAGTGAATAATATTAAAACACAGCCTGCATTGATGATTTTAGATTTGCACAAGAGAGTCTTGACACTGCCTACACAGCCAAAAACAGTTTTTCACAGCATATTTCCTTGATACAGTTCACAGTTTTAGTAATGGACTTGTTTAAAGGTGCAGTCTTTATGAGGTAAAGTATGGTCTGCCAGCTATCCTCATCATCCTATATGTATTGAGTCCAGGGCAGTCAAACCCTGGTGCCACACCTTTCTTGTTGAAAAGGTAAAAATTGAAAAGCTGTCTGTCCTGTGCCTCCAGGGAGACTGAGATATTATTTACTTTCAATTTGCAAGGGTATGGCCTCTCAAACACCACCCTAAAAACCCTGTCCTGCAGATAATCCAGCCTAATAATTTGATACTTAGATGGGACAGTTGTGTCAACCTGTGGTCCAAACTGCTGCATGAGCAGCACACCATCTGAATCTGCCTTGATCTCATAGAATGTCATATTCCTGTAAGTGTAAAATCCCACATATGGAGCTGGGTCAGGTGGTGCTCTGACAGGTTGTTGAGCTTCCCTGAAAACATTCTCAAGTGCCGGGATTAGGTAGCTATATGCCTGGCTCACAAGGTCTTTGTCTGTTGGCCGAACTCCTGCCATCAAGATCACCAATCCCAGCTTGAGCCGAGGTACAAGGGAGAGGGTAGCAGCAAATCCATCCAGGTCACCATCCTTTCTCACCACGCTGTAGCCAAACTGTTCACTTATTTCCCATGGTGTGCCAGTGAAGTTGGCAAAGTAACCTCTGTGGCATTGGATGATCGGGGTCATCATTGTGTTCAGGGTGTCTTGGCGGAGCAGAATGACATCATATGTACCAAGAAGAGTCATCATAAGTTTGGCCATGTCTGCTGCTGTGGAATACATCTGACCTGCAGGCCGGTACCAGCCAAGGTCGTAAAGGGGAGCTTGCTTTCCATTGCTGTACACGCCCACAGCCATTTTCCTCTGAATTGCTGGTGTAAAATTAAAACCAGTGTCCTCCATTCTGAGCCGCTTCAGAATGTTGTCTGAAACCCAGCTCTCAAAGTCAGTGCCAGTCACATTCTGGGCCAAGATGTTGGCTAATAAAGGAAAAGCAACATTGCTGTAGTGGCATCTGGGGGAAAAGAAAAAATCATCTTACAGATGTTGGCAAATCCTCTTTGGGTACAGAGTACTTAAAAAAAATACTACACTATTATAGTCTGTATACTAGGTATAGCAGTGTTTCCCAACCTTTTGGAACCACGGCACATATTTCACATTAAAAAATTAAAAAATCACACGGCACACAACCAAACAAAAATATCACAAAAAGCATATTGATCTTTTCCCCCCACGCGCCAGGTAGAGCGAAATTGGCTCAGTTTGTCCCCAGTATGCCTTTTTTTCTTTCTTTTGACCACCTACTCATGCTAAGGCCTTCAGATTTCTTTTCAAATATTTATCTATTGCAATTATGTGCTACATCATCTCACAGCATGACTATTATGTAATTTCTTCTTCTGTTTTACTGGCAGTTTGCAACCTATTTAATCAGAGCATTTGGTTATACTGCCCTCTAGTTGAAGAGAATGTAATTGTTCTGCCCGTTTCTCATGCCAATCGCTTAGAGTACTAATCAGGTGGGACCAGATCATCTTCCACTGCGCACCTATGTGCCGCTGCACAGTGGTTGGGAAACACTGGGGTATATGTCCCCAATTTTCAAACATATCAAAGAAATGAAGCTTTATATACTGAGAAAGAAATAAGGTAACTTACCTAGTTCCTGGATCTGCTACAAGGACGTCATCCTGTAACAAATTAAGGGCTTCCCGTGTGTCTCCACTCCAAAGGAGATTAGTTGACCTTAATCTTCTTGGTAAACCTGTACAAATGTCAAACCTTATTGAATAAGGTATTTTGTTCATGACTTTATGCTTTAGTAAAGTGATTCATGAAAATATTTCACCAAACTTTGTATATGAAACCTTCACTTGACCTAAACATTTTATCAAAAATACTTTTTCTCAGGTGGGCTCTGTAGGCCTTCTACCCTATAATATATATCACCTTAAGGCAACTATTGATGTAAAGAAATGCTATATAATTCCAGGAGAATTTAAATTAAAAGCTCACTGACTATGCACATTTATTTCTTGTGGTAGGGTTTTTGTCAGTAATCACATGATTAGGTGATCACTCACATACTGGATATTAGTTTTAAATTTCTTTAGCTCTACACATTTACTGAGGCACTCATAACGATTGAGAGCGCTATTGATCGGTCACCTCTGTAAGACCTTTAGCTCACTATTAAAGATCGGTCTTTTACTCTGCTTCCTGTGACTTGCACTTATGTCCCTGTAAAACCATGACATTGCCTTTCCTTCATCATTTGTCTAGCAGCTTTTGTTGTGGCGTGCTGCAGTGGGTTGCAGGCATGTGCTTACTTTACGAATTATATTGTGTCAGACCTATATTGACCGTTACTGTTTACTGAGATATTTATCTATGACGTAATAGGAGTACCCATCAGAAGGGCATCATCCTCACCTATATTGGGAAAAGTCTATCTCTCTGTCAAAAATGATCCCATTATTTGTTCAAGTAGCTTATTACTCCTTCCCATCCATCAGTTTTTGGACAGCTTATCCAATTCAGGGTAGTCACAGATCCCAGCTCCTGTAATGCATGAGGCAAGGTGCACCTTGGATATTTTGCCAGTTTAATGCAGGGCCAACACACAGAGACAGACAACCATGAACTGACAAATTAGAATCACCAGTTAACCTCTTTAGAAAGTAAGAGGAAGTCAGAGACAATATATAAGACAGACTCCAACCAGCCTGGAGTCAGTTTCAAGCATTTTTATTGGGAAGTGATACTGTGAACCACTGCAACATATTGCAACCCTATCGCTATTAATTCTTTAAAATTAATTGCACTTTAGCTGTCATGTGAGTAGCGTATTGGTATCATCAGTCTGGTAAACTAGAAAATTCATAATTTCTTACATTTAAGAAACATTTCTTAAGCTTTTCTGAGATTTTTTTTAAACCCAGACTAAGGTCTTTTCCTAAACCTAATAACCAGTTACCAAAAACAAAACCTGGAACACGATGTCATCTGGTTGAAACTGAGACACAATTATGTCACCACTACCCTGCGTGCTGCTTATTGCAGACTTTGTTGCTGACCACTCACAGCACTGTAGGCTGCAAGTCCTATTTCAACTGTGCATCCATGCAGCGCGTTATTTTATACATTTCAAGCACTATGTTGATCTCACTTTTATGGGAAATGTAGAATAACCAATTAACCTAACATGTATGTCTCTGGGAGGAAGCTGTTGGGTTAGGTGACAGTGGTAACCACGGCAACATTCTGCTATATAATGGTGGCATTCACTTTCTGATCTCTAATGGTCATTTTGAATTGGAAGCTGAACAATGAAAATAATAGTTTTTCATAATTATCAAACAAAGATGTTATTATTTTAGGACTTACAGTGAAGTTTCTGTAAGTGGATTATCTGTGTCCCTCCCAATGCGACTAGTCAGTCTTTGTGACACTGATGCTTCAGAGGTCTGGACTGGCTACACAGGCTCAACAGTTATTTGATTTGTGTTGCTTTAATGGATCAAGGATGACTGCCGTATATAAAAAATGGTTGTGGGGTTACCAGAGAGATGGCTGGACATCCTGCGCAGGGTGAGTGCAGGGGTGTTGATGCCCAGGGTCCTGACTAATGAGGATGCTGGTTGCCTGCTTTTACCCAGTGGGTTCTTGATAGTGAAGTTGTCTAAGTACTTCTCCAGAGGGTCATCCAAAGAGTCCACCAGACCATCCTCCCATAGTTTGTATAGCATCAACGTGGGGAAGATCTTAGAGAGGCTTGCAATTCTGTTGTCACAATAATGCAAGGAAGCACACCACAATAAAATGGTGCCATAAATAAATGCATCCTGGTTTAATGCATAATATTTTCACTGGACAGATTTGAGCATTTATCATACTTAATGGGTTAGTTGCACACATCACAGAAAGAAAGCTTGCCTTATGCAATTATGGTCTAATCCCAGCGCCTCACATCAAATACAAGAATCACACTGCTGGTTACAGCATGCATGGTAGTAATTATTTAAATTAAACTATTAGTATTATGAGAACCTTTTAGGACTCATTTAGACAAATTACCACTTCTTTTTTTCTTCATATGTCTTTTTCTTCATATGTTATGTTCTTATACCTCAGTACTATACCTTGTGCAAAATAATACATCTCACCTGTACGCTGTGTACTCGTTGGGTGCAGGTGAGGAGGGGTGGCTCGTGTTCCTTTTGCCAAAGTTTCCATTCCATAGAATTGAGTCATTTAAAACCATGATTGCTGATATAGAAGGTAGCTTGGTGGTGTGAATTCTTGACCTCAAGAGTATATCTATCTGTTAGGAGAAGCTTTATTAAGACCAAAGGTAACATTTCAACAACATTTCAATATATACTCAATATTTCCAGAACAGATTTACTTTTTCTAATGCAATCCTCAGTGATGTGATGGGATGTTTGAGTGGCACAGGCTCCGGAAAGCGAGGACACATCTCTTCTGCTGTCACTTTTTTGGTGAATCCCTCTGTAAAAAGAGGTGCAAAGGCAGACTCATCATGTCTGAAACCTGAAGCCCTGTCCATCTGTGATAGCAGATCTTACAGTTGTAGGTTTACATATGTATCCTTTTATCATATTTATGTAGAAGGGCCCTTCAAAAAAAAAAAAAAAACAACCCAAAAAACAAAGACATTTACCAAACATCAACATATCTAAAGATTCTGACCTCTAGGGGAATTTGTCAGTTGTTGTATACTCCCACCTCCTCTATAACACACTGGACAATCTGAAGAGAAGTTTCAGCAACTTGGTTCCTTCAGCCTCGCTGTGGTCTCTGAACCAAGATATTGGCAACCGATCCGTTAAGTCTTGTAAGCTGCGAGGTGGAGCCATGGATCTGATTTGTTCGCTAGAACATCCCAAAGATACTCAACTGGATTGAGATCTGGGGAATCCAAAACCCAAGTCAACACCTCAGACTGCTTGTTATGCTCCTCAAACCATTCTTGAACCATTTTTGCTTTGTGACAGGGTGCATTATCCTGTATTAGCATGTATGGCAGGACCTCAAGGCCACCTTCTTCCATTGCTCCAAGGTCCAGTTCTGATGCTGCTGTGTCCATTGTTGTAGACCAGTTAGCGTAAGCACACTGACTGGTCTACAACTTTCCAGCCCCATGCTCCATAAACTGTGATGTTCTGGGTATTCTGATAGCTATCTATCAGAACCAGCATTAAGATTATTTGCAATTTAAGCTACCCTGTTGGAGCGGGAACACCCCACACAAGCTGCAGTTTTGGAAATCCATTTTTTTAGCCATCACAATGCGGTCCTTGTCAGACCCACTTGAATCCTTACACTTAATCGTTTTTCCTGCTTCTAACACATCAACTTTGAGGACAAAATGTTCACTCTCTCTCTAATATATCCCACCCACTAACAGGATTCATGATGAAGACTTAATCAATGTTTTTGAATTCACCTGTCAGCGGTCAGAATGTTAGGCCTGACCAGTGTAAATTATCAACAGCGTCTGCTGGTGTTAGACTTGAGGATATGAAATCAAGCCATATTTATTTTACAAGTTATGTGAAAAGTAGCATTTTTCAATGACTGTTTCTTTAAAAACAAAAAAAGCTTTGATGACCCTTTAGGTAACAGTAAATGAATATCATGGTCTGTCTGTTTGGATGGTTGGTAGTTGACACACTTTTAATTGACTAGGCCTGTTATTAAATATGAACATGTAATGATACAGTAATGGAAATACATTAATAATAAATGTTGTTTTAATAACAGGAGTGTTATGCAGTTTCTAATGTACTGAAGGGACACACTCTAACATGTATGTAATAAAAAACGGTTATTAAATTCAGCGCGTACACATGAGCCCCAAAACAATCCCATTGTTCATTATTATGTAATGCTTTAATTCTCCTAGGGCCACAAAGTTATAAACCTGGATTGTTTCTTATATTACTTCAGTCCCAGTGTGTTTTACACCATCAGACACTACACTGCTATCTCTCCGCCTGAGTTAAAGTCTGCTTTAGCTCCTTGCTGATCCTACTGCTATTTCCAGCTTTGTGTAATCCTGCTGCAGCTCCTACATATAAGTACTTACACCAAGAGGATAAGAAGGCCCAGCTCACAGGTTAAAAAACACTGTACATCTCATATGAGTGTAAGCCAATGATGGCTAGCAGCTCTTTACCTGTCTTCAGTTTTGGCTTCCTATATTGCCATATGAAGCAGCAGGTCATGACTACAGAGAGCAGAAAGAAGACAATCATGCCAAACATGGTCCATTTCACCTTCATCTTCTTTAATGGTTCTTACAGACAGCAGGCAAAGCCTATAAAAAAGTTGTACAAATGTTTTAGTGATTTTCTTTTTTATCAGATATTGAATCCAACATAAAACTCATAGCTCAAATGCATGCTAGTATGTTTCATGCCATTTGAAAATGTAGTCTCATGTCTTTTTTGTGTTGTCATATAAAAATGTCCCTGAACATGAGTTGCATTAGAGATTGATTAGCTTACCAATGAAGTGAAAAGACGCCTTCCTCAGAAGCCCCTCATTATCTCTATGATATTCTTCATCATCAGACTAGAAAAAGCCACCAATTATTTTCCTTAAGGTACACAGAAGAAAAGTCAGCAAGGCCGCTTGATCCTCTGTTGCTCATGAGCAGTTACTGGCCATCTACTACATGCACTTAATCCTGACTGTTATCCCAAGCTCCAGTAAGAGAGTGGAATCTATTCCTACTTTACCATGATGTCATAATCTACAGGGCTACACCACTAAACGTAAGGAAGGCTGTGGAATCGAAACCTCTTGAACCCTCACCCTCTGAACACTTCCTGTTGATTCTGCAAGAGAGCTATTTTCAGCAGCAACAATTTGAGTAAATTAAGTAGTCAGAGCGATGTTGAAGAATTTGTATCACTTTTGCATTTTAAATTCAAGTTATCAACATCGCTGTGATACTAAAACGCCACAGCACATATAGATGTTGTTTTAGATAATAACAAAAGGTAGAATCACAGCTCACAACAAAGTATTACTAAATATTTTAATATCTACTCATTTATCTAGGATAAAACACAAATCAGTGACTACAGCAACAAATAATTCAAATGTGAAAGAAATGAATCAGAATGGTGCCTCTCCAAGCCACTAGAAGGCGCTGTGGACTTTAAATAAATGCTATTTACAGACAGACATATGTCTTTAATAGATATATGGCTAGATAGGCAGGCCTAACCTGTGCAAAGTGGGAACACACTAGAAGCTACACCTTTCCGAGATGCTCTTCTTTTACTGTTGTCAATGAATCTAATTTGTCCCTAAGATTCTCCAGCTGTTTCTTTTTAGTACCATGTACTTTTCCAGCCTTTTGTTTCTTCTGTCCAAACTTTCTTGAGAGGTGTTGGTGCCATCAAGTTCCAAAAAACGTTTGTATTCATTTTAAAGTTCATCATCGCACAGAGACAGCATCAGTGAACGCTAGAAATGATCCTTTTGTGACCTACAATGCAGACTTGATTTTATAATCTCTCCAACTTGTTCTGTGTCTGTCCTAAGGCCTCCTTCCTCCTTCCTTCTCACAAAGGAGGCGCACAGTCCCTTCAGTCATTCGAGATGCCTCGCCTTATCTTTAAGGGTATCCAATAAGCCACCCTTAAGATAAAACTGATATTTTCTGGTTGTAACTGGTAACAGTAGATCCAGAACCAGGCTAGGGGAGGGGTCACCATCTACTATAGTAGATGGTGACCCCTCCCCTAGCCTGGTTCTGGATCAAGGGAGATCTTCCTTCCAGCCATCACCCTGTACTTGCTTGCAGGGGATCTTGTGACTTTTGGAGTGTACCTTACAGTAAAAACACCTTGAAACAGCTGCTGTTGTGAATTGGCTTTTGGTAATTCAACTAAATTGAAATTAATTAAATTGTTTGCAAATTATTCCACTCTGTTATTTCTTATTATTTGAAAGCCTTTCAGGAATGGGCTTCCATATGCCACCCTACCTCATGAGCCATAGAGGTTTTAGTTTTTGTCGCGTTGTTTTTAAAAATGATCCACCACTTTCTGCACTGCTCTGCTCTGCTCGCTGGGACCCCAACAGTGAGAGCAGCCAAAGAAAGGCACCAGCTTTACTGACCCATAAGTCAAGATAGATTATTTCTGATTGGATCGCTGATGGTGTGTCTGACCTACAATCTGCTGCATTCCCATTGCTGTCTCCCTGGGCATAGGTTTCCATAGGAACAAGCCGTAGGCTCCTCTAATCTGTTGTTTTGCAGCTCTCACTCATCTGGAGGCAGGCTGGATTCCTTTTTGTCATGCCCATATTCTTCTGCTCTATTTCCTCACTGAGCTCTATCTCTTTTTCTCTCTTGCTTTACTGGCAGCGCTATCCCTTTCTCACTCTCTGTTTTTCCCTCTCCCTTAGTCTCTTTCATCCACTGCAGTCTTATCTTAGGGAATGTCTCAGACAGGTCGGCTGTGGAATCTCTATGGACATGATAGCAGTGCAGCTTGCAACAAAGCTATTATTGAGTTCTCAATGACAAAAGGACCAAATAAAACATGTCCTCATATCACAGGTTAGTTGTGTTTTTTACTTTAATTTGTTTTATTTATACTCATCCAGTCCAAATAACATGTCTGAAATATATCACATGTAGGGTGAAAAAACTAAATGTTTAAACATTATGTTTCCAGTGCTATGTAGAAAGGCCAAAGATTGCATCCATAACATTTAATGGATTTATAAATCTAATAAAGCATTAGCATCAAAAGCATTAACCCTCTCAGGCTCAAATTAAGTTTTTGTTGCTTATGCACAAAAGAATACCTGCAGTGGTACTTCCGAGTAAAAAAAACTCATAAAATATGTATGTGGGGTAATCAGGTTGTTAGCTTTTAACTGTTGCACATCTGCAACGCCTGCCTTGAGAGGGTTAAAATGTTGGTACAACAGCCTCTTGTCTTTGAATCCAATTCATTTCAGTTCAGGTTTTATATCACCAGTTCACATCACAGTTGTGAACTGGTGACAGTTATTTTAGGATGCAACAAGCTAACAATGACTTAACAGTCCTAGAAAGGAGGAACTCATTTTAACATTAAGAAACCTCCAGGTAGACACAGGCTCAGGGAGAAACAGCCATCTTGGGGGTTAGGGCCAAGAAAGGAAAGAAAAGAAGGTTGAAGAGAAATGACAAACTGCAAACTAGAAAGAAAAAAACAGTACTGGAGTAGAGCTAGGTCTGACAACGACAATTAATAAGTGGGCCCACAACAATAACCTACAATAACATGATCGCCAATTTTATTTGCTGGTTAAAGTTGCTGTGAAATCATTTCTGAATAACATTCCTCAGTGTACAATTGTACAAAGACTTTGAGTTTCTCATCATCTCGGGATGAATAAAAATATTATCAATCAATCAATCAATCTGCAATACACAATATCATTAAAAAAGAATTCTAAATATCTACAATGAAACAAGGCTGAAAATCAGATTGGATGCTATATTCATTTCCTCAGTTTAAAACTTTTTTGGTGTTCTGTAGTGAATAAAATATCAGATCTGCAAATTAGCGCAGGAGTGCAGTGTTGCTACTTTTTGGGATGGGGTTGGTAATTGCTACTTTGCTAAAAACACTGGCTTCATTCCTTGAGTTATGTGTAGGTTAGTGTTAAGTGACGTAATAAAAAAATTTGCTTAGGTACAAAGACTGTGCTGACACTGAATGGTAAAGAAAGGTCTTTCAAAGCGTCTTCACTGGCAAATATAACATCTAATAATTTAGGTTAAAAATTAAAACAGGCAAGTGTAATAATAAATTTGAGTAAAAGCACTTTCCTCCAACGGAAATGCATATTATTGCCTATTCACAATTAACCCTGGTGGCCTTGTTTTAAAAAAGAAACAAAAACCCTTGTGTCCAGTCAGGCGCAGTCGATGTTCTGTGTTTTTCCGCTGCTTTTCTGCCCCCTCTTTTTTGGTTTCGCCCAACCTGGCCTGAACAGCAGCGCTTCAGCCTTTATCTTGGTGCCACTGATGATGATAAGGATGCTTCTCTCCATCTCTAAATGATTTCACAGGAAACCGACCACAGCTGTACGGCTGCGCGATGAATACACTGGCTTTTAACAAGCATAAGTCTGGAATATCTGTGATTATGGATATCTTGTACTTTCTATGGATGCTGCCGTCGGTGTGGGCTGTCGAAGGTAAGCTGGAATTCGACTCTTAACTGAATCTAAACGCTTGAACGGAGCCGAGCTGTGAGCGAAGGGACTACAAAGCGCCATCATTAATTTACAAAAAAGAAAAAGAAAAAAAAAAGCCGACTATGCGTATTTTAACCTCATTTAAGGGAGCAGTCTAGAGGAAATCTCCGAGGTGTTGTTTGGATGGAGCTCTACAGCTTTCACTATACCGAGAAAGATTAAAGCTGCAAATATGTTGGTAGTCGAGACAGAATTTAATCAGCTTCTGTGGCCTTTATTCTTATCTGGCATCAAAGGCCATATACACGGTCTCATTTTCTCTATCCTTGTTGTTGTTATCATTACTGTTCTTATTATTTATCTTTAATTTAACTGACATTCCTTTTGCTGCAATCATTAAGTACAATATGTTTGGTCAGGCAAATACTTTCCAGTCCCACAACTTCAATTTCTTGTCTCCCTATTTGTAAGTACAGTAAGGATAAGAAATATTTTATTCATCTAAAGGTTGACAAGATCAAATACTGGGTATCATAAATACCCAGTATTTCTCATCAAAATTTTATTTTAAAGAGGAAAAACAGTTAAAGTCAATGTAGGAGAGAAACCACTTTTATAAGAGAAAATAGTCTAGCCTGAGATAAGACAGGGTTGGCCTAGTCCACTGCAGGGGGACTTTATAAGTTTGCTCACTTGCCAATAAAATGAACAGTCTGTAATTGTTATGGTATTTTCATTTTCTTGCAGAGAGACAGAATATAAACTATACATTAAAAAAACAAAAAACGTATTTAGTCCCCTACAACTCAGCCAGAACTCATGCTCCCATGGGATTGACACTGTGCCTATGTGGCACCCAGATTACATTCAATTCAAATTTACTGAGGTAGTCCCAAACCACAGCAACAGTCGCATCAATATCAATATCGTATATTGTACGATAAAGACCCTACAATAATACAGAGAGAAAACCCAACAATTATGACTCCCTTTGAGCGACAGTGGGAAGGAAATCTCTGTGAAACACTGACAATAAAAGGACAGAGCACAAGTTGAAAAACTCAGTATGTCTCCAACTGCTGCACCTGTAAGAAAAAACACATACAGAAAACAAACAGCGCCTGAAAGGAAATAAAAGAAAAAAAAACATAGATGCACAAACAAACAATCTTGTTGTGTTCTGAATGTGTGTGTCTGTCAACAAATATACTTGGTAATGAGGGTGAGAAGCTGCATCCACACCTCCCAGAATATAGAGGCAGACAGAGACCCAGGTGACCAGGGTCCAGCCCCATAGTACTGAAGACCCGAGGCCACACATCTCGATGACAACTGCGTGCACATCCCAACAGGAGAAGAAGGGACAACCCACATGGGGCCCTCATGGCCAAAGAGCAAGAGAACCAGAAGCAATGGTGGGCAGACCACTCTGACAGAGGCTGGTCAACTCAGCATAAGCCGAGTTAGGTACCCGAGAGCTGCCCAGCACCCAGCAAGTTTGCCAGTGAGTGTTTAGAGGATTCAATGAAGCCTTGAGAGAGTGTTGTGTTGTGATGAGATGAAACTGAATCGAGACATTATAAAGTCATATTTTGCTTGTTGATCAAATAACAGTAACACAGTAACGTGCAAATCCACTTATAACATCTGTGTAATGTGTTTTCTACATTTTTGGTTGATATTCTATCTCTCTCCATTAAAATTAAACTAGTATGAAAAAGTTAATTTCTTTGTAAGTGAGCAAACCTAAATAATACGGAAGGATTTAAATAATATAATAATTATAATTATTGTGATAATTTTATTACCCATGCGAAGAACATCATGGGACTTCCAGCTGCCTGATCCTATAACACTATTACTAAGGAATGGTTCAGAGTCATCTGATCCAGCTCTAACTATGAGCTTTATCAAAAAGGATAATGCTAAGCGTAATATTAAAATTAGAGACAATGTCTAACTCTCAAACATAAACATTTAATATTTCAGTCAGGTTTTAAAGCATTTCACAGTACAAAAGTGTATAAACTTTTTGGGGATAATGTCAGTGTTGGAGCTGCCATCGTCCTCATTCAGCACAGTTGGTTGAGCTTGTTAATGAAGTGTGTTTGATGTGATGGGGGTGTGTTCTCATCCAGATGAGCGAAGATGGTGATGAGGTGTTTGGAAATGTTGTAAGTGGCTGAGTTTATACTGCTAACAATAGGTCTTCCAGGGACTCCTTCTTTGTGGCTCTTCAGAAGTTAATATGTGCAGGGTATAGGCTCCCCAAAGTAAAGTTAGTTTTTAGGGTGGTCAGTGGCTTTTGCCCTTTCAAGTGTTTGCAGATAGGCTTTCTTTAAGACTTTAAGTATTACTGTCACTGAGGACTGTGGCAATTTTGTTGTGATAACCAGCTGAGTTAAGAACAACAGTACACCTTCCCTTGTCAGCTGCTAGTAGGTTGATGCTGTGGTTTTCACTCAGGATGTGAACACCTTACCTGAATGTTGAGGTTGGATGGAGGAACTTTTGCACTGGGCAGGGCAGGTTGCTCCGCTTTAGGTTGTGTTAGTTTAGTAACCCTTGAGATGCTCCACCTTTTGTTATTAAAACTGAAGAAGCCTATTGAATGAAAGGTCTAAAGAAATCCAGTCCCCTTCTTTTTTTCAAGCTCTTAAGACTACCATGGCCAGGATGACTGGGAACCGGCACAGACAATACAAAATACAAAACAAAACACAAAGAGCAGCTACCTAAACTTTACTTATTCGGTGTCTTGTTAACAGTGTCACATTCTGTACAACCCTGAATACTGGATACTTTCTTTAAAAATGAAAGCAAAAAATAAAAAATGTTTGACCCCCTGGCATAACGCAAAAACACGTACCTTAAAGCAGATAACAGGAGTGGAGAGGAAATGGCCTTGCACTTCTTTAGAAGATCTTCATTTGGTCTGAAAAAATAGTCTGTGACTCTTAAAAAAAGCCATCCATAAAACTAGGACATCTTGCTATTTGTCACTGCTCAAGGATAACACAGATTGCTTTTCACCTCAGCAGCCAATCTGACAAAGAGTTGGAGCTCTGTTGAGCCAAGTATTCCTTTAATCTTAACTATGTCTGTGTAGGTACTCTGCAATCCAGGTCATGGTATTCTTGGGAGATTGAAGTCAGGTCAAGATGAGAAACTCACTGTAATGACAAGCATTCATGAAAAAGATTCTCCGGTTTGTTGGTGTTAAGAAATTAGTTTGTACGTGATGACTTACATAGGAGGTTATATAATTGTTGGGGTTTTCTCTGTTTCCATGGTATTATTGTTGGGCCTTGTGGTGGAATTAAGGCACGATGGGACCACAGATCCATGTTTTGAGCCATCTTTATTTAACATTTGCATCACACCACCACAACCCCACACCAACCCCTGAGTCCCCGTGTTTTAACACGGCGGGCGTGATTGTGGATGCCGTGCAGGTGCGTCCGCACGGCACCGCAGACCACCTTGAGGTCTGGAGTTCGACACCCCTGCTCTATGTCTTCATCAGTCTCTCACATTGTCGAGGAACTTTAGCCTACTCTTCATTATGTTGCTTTAGTTCATGGCTGCTTTACAGTTTGTATGCACGAATATGTGTGTAAAAAATACTGACAGATGTTTCACATGCAAATCAGTGATTTGTCAATATTTTTCATAGGGATCTGTGGATTTATCTAAATATCAATAGTATCAATAATTCTGGCAGCAGTATCGGATCCATAATAGAATCAGTGCTTTAGTTTGTCGTGCTTTAGTTTGTCTCCTCTTAAGGTAAGTGTGTTGTTCCACTCATCAATATAGCAGACATGTCTGTGCAAACACCCCTTTTCTCATAAAGGCACACTATGTTCAGCTCCCAACTTTCCTGTGTGTAGTTGTCCTGCTGTCATGTGACTCGTTGGCAATGAGTGAGTACACAGGTACTTCACAGGTGTGTACTAATTTTCACACCTGAATTTGTTACTAATTTACAAACAAACTCAGGGTTCTGTTGCCAGCAAAACAAACATTCAGCAAATTAAAGCAAATATTTAGTTACATGTTGCTTTATATTTTGTTATGTTGCAGATTAAGTCATTTGTGCATACTTACTTGGTTCTTTGTTTTCATTTTTCATGTAGGTCAGGTGTGGGGAAAGGCCTGCCTGACATTTCCTGATTTTAAAGTACTGATAATGTCAGATGTGACATCAGCAGGGTAAACCAAGATGAGGGGTTTCTTCTACCATAGGAATGCTTCCTTTTGTATGTTTCAAGATATAAAGGGATTTGTTGAATCTTTTTTTTTTTTTTCGTATATAGAGCCGTTTAGTTGTTATATGTGCTAATCAGAAGTGTGAGGAGCTTTTTGTAATTTTCAGTCATCTGTGTAGAGTTTTAGATTCCTCAGCGCAAGTTAGTGGTACTGGCTGGACTCATTCAAGGGAAATTTATAGCCCTATATATAGTCAGTCTCTGCTTGATTAAGATGAGGGTGAGCTTTGTTACTGAATTCATGTACTTTTGAATTCGTTAATTAAGTTACATTGGGGGGGGAGTTTTAAGTTTCACATATGAAGTTCACTGTAAATAAATATCTCATCTCTCGGAAGCCTAAATGTCTGCTGAGTCTGCTTCCTACCACCTTCCTTGACGTTCGAGTCAGACTACTTCACAGGCTGAACGCGCGTTAATGCGTCATCACGATTAATGCAATGAAAACCTTTAACGCAATTAACCCATCTAGAGCGCAGAATGGACAAACTTTGTACAAATTGGCCGAAATGCGTTGACAGTGACATTTCCGGCATTTTGAGTCATTCTGCGCCCTAGATGGGTTAATTACATTAAAAGTTTTCATCACATTAATCGACGGATTAATGCACGTTAACGTTGACAGCCCTAATAGCTACATTAGATGTTAAAATGTATCAGTCACCTCATCAAGGTTATAAAATTAACACAACCCAGGAGAGAGTGTGATTGGTTTGGGAATGATTTCCTTTGATGTGTGCAATCTTTCATGTGCAGCCCTCAATCATATGCTGGCTTCCTAAACTGACACTCAGTAAATATTAACTCTTAATTCATAACCTCTGCATATGAATCTTTGTGTTGTCTTTATAAACTCACTTTCACCTTAGGTCTATACAGTCTATTATTATAGTTAAAGAGATCTGGTAGACTCAAAATGTAAAGTTCATGCATTCATTTACAGTGAAAGTTCAATGCTAAATGTAAGTGATGGAATAGCAGTCAGTTGTTCTCAAGGCTCAAGGAAATTCTACAAAGTATCTCTCCACTATAAAATAGTCTCTCTATCTCTCTCAGTAAGTTACATCAGAAAGAGATCCAGGAATCCTGCACACATGAAAACAAACAGGTGAGGCAGAAGCATAAACAAACACCACGAGGAGTCAGGCAGGCCAACGACATTGTTTCCTGCATAACAATCCAGCATCAAGTGAAGGTCTTCCTTCTCCTTAAGTCATGGGTGGGGAACTCCAGGCCTCAAGGGCCGCTCTGCTGCACGTTTTAGCTTTCACCTTGGGTCAACACCCCTGAATCAAATGATTAATTCATTACCAGGCCTCTGGAGAACTTCAAGACATGTTGAGGAGGTCATTTAGCCATTTAAATCAGCTGTGTTGGATCAAGGACACATCTAAAACCTGCAGGACACCAGCCCTTGAGGCCTGGAGTTCCCCCATCCTGCTTTAAGTAGTAGCCAGTCTGATCACAGGATTATCACTAGGTGAGTTAATCATAGGTGTGCTGGCCTGAAGAGTGGGTAGTGGAGGAGAAAGAGGAGGGACCCCCTTCCAATTATTTTTATTTGAAATGCTTTTTGTTTCTAAATTCCAACAAATGGCAATGCATATTCTATTTGAATTTATTCAACTCAATTTGTCGTCATTTGTTCAGGGGCTTCCCTTTTTCTTTTTTTCTTGTAATAAGCTAGCTTGGCCACAGTGCTCTTTGCTGACATTTTAGAGAGAGTTATCTAAGTCAATCAATATTCAGCAGCACAGTGCTCTTTCGCCTCTGGGAGAAGTGACAGAAAAACACTGAGCATTAAAACAGCTCATGACCTACTTTTTCACTTGCATATAACCTCAGTCCATTGGTTTAAATCAAACAGGAATGCCTGCTGCATCTGCCCCTCTCACGAACAGTCATGTGATTGACAGAGAGAAGCAGCCAATGGGATCAGTGCAGTTTATGTACTATGCCCTCTATGAGATTTGAAGCTGACGACAAACCTAAATGAGACACTATATGGGTCCTATCTTGTGTGATCACTTTTTGTAATAATCAGCAAAGTCTTTGTTTTTAACATCATTTAACATATATCTGATTATGTCTCAAAAGTGATTATGGAGTCCTTTTAGCATTTTATACTCACAGGGTGTGTGCCTGTTACTGTGCTCTAACAATAGCATATATGAGTTGATCAGTTTTAATCATACAGTAGTAGAGATCGTGCACAGAGCAGTGCTCACATCTGCAAGTATCTCCTCTGATGGAACTGTGTTAGTGAGCTGGGGGAGTCATGCTCTTGGTTGGGTGGCTACCTGGAGTTTCTAGTTCAGTTACACTGCCCTCTTTTATCAGGGTTGGCTCATTTTGCTCAGTATTCAATAGGACAGTGAAATTTTCCTTCCTACTGTTGCCAAAGTGTCAAAGTCTTGGGGATCATGTTTTCTGGCAAAACTGAGATGAACTTCAGGGACTAGACTAACTTTTTGCCACGGTTGCAATGGTGCGCCTTACTTTTTTTCTTAGGTGCACCAGCACAAAAGTTAGGTGCGCCCAAATTTTCAGTTCAACCACATCGCTTAACCCCACTGTTTTACATGTTCACATTTTTTTTTAATCGCTGTCCATACAGGCAATTTGATTTGTAAATGATTAACTAACAATCTTGTCAACACAAAGTTCTTTATTTGAAGCACATTTCTACAATAAAGATAAGTTACTGAAAAAGTGCTTGTGCTTAAAATGCGTTGGCATTCTTTGGTAATATTGTAGACAATGTTAAACATAACCTTCATCTTGGCCTCCTCTGACAACCTGTTTGCTGCTGCCTGCTGCTGAAAGATAGTGGGGATAGGGGACATCTTTTCTCATTACCCACAGCTACATCCACTTCTGTCAGGCCTAGGCTTCTCACTAGGGCTGGGTATCATCACTGATTTCTATAATCCATTTGATTCCGAATAACAAACTCCCATTTCGATTAATTTCGCTTCAATTTTGACTCAGACAGTCAGAAATATTATAATTCTGATCATTTATCAGTACTGACACTGTGAGACTTCATCAGAGGTGTGATCATCTCAGCAGATGCCTTTGTGTCAAAGTAACTGAGGATAAAATACAGAAAAACATGAGGGAGATTTTCCTGGCCTGGCTTTTTATAGCAGCCTTAAAAACATTCTGCAGTAGAAAAAAAATGGAAGAAAACCATGAAGCTCCATGCTGAAGTGAAGCAGAGCAAAGTCACAGAGGTTTGATTAAAGACACAGCCAAGCATTTCACAATTTGGCATAATTTTAAAAAGTTTACATTTCTGCGCTATTAAACAGCAGAAATGAGGCCTTCTTGTTGAGGTCATTTTTGGGGAAAAAAAACCACAACAACAAAAATATATAGACAGCACTGTACATGACTTGTGCGTAATAAGCGAACGAATAATGCAGAAAACAGAGATTTGAGGAAACTGCTCTTGAAGTACACTGAGAGAGAGAGAGAGAGAGAGAGGGAGAGCTCTACTTCATGTAGAGCTCTCCCTCTCTGCATGATTTTTATCTTGGTGGAAGCAAAACAGCAAAAGTAAGAGGGAATTCATGACGATGTTCTTCTTTTGCTGCTGGTTCAGTGAATTTTGGTTGGAGAGACACAAAACCTGCAGCATCGGAATCTAGCACAAAAAAGAAGTAAACACAAAGTGCGGACCCGACGCATCAGAATCTGTGAGCTGTCGGCTTTCAGCCCCAATGGCTGGGTGAGAAAGCCGACAGCTCACTGATTCTGTTGCGTCGGGTCTGTGTTTACGTCTTTGTGCAGAATCCGTTTACCTGCTCTCATTTACCGTTTTAGCTGTTTGGTGGTTGTTGAAATAGTTTTGTGAGCTGTAACCTGAGATTCTGGCATTTCTGGCAAAATACATTTATATTTAAATGTCGATTCAGGATTTAATTAATCAATATCGCTTTATTCAAGCTACTCACCTCTCTCTGCACTTTCAAACGTACACACGCATAGGACTATAGGAATATCTGGACCACGGCCAATCAGAGAGGTCCCCCCCCGACTATCTCTGATTGGTTTATACCAGTGGTTCCCAAACTTTTTTGCTGGGCCCCCCTTTGTTTTACAAGAAAAATGTTCGCCCCCCCCCCCTCGCGCGCGCGAACACACACGAACACATCCTCCAACCACACACACCCATATTTTGCTCCATTGCGGTTTATTTCACACCTCAAACATTTAGTAAACAATTAAGGAAATACAAGTAATCTGCAATAAATTACAGGTAGTAAGAAAATAAACTACTAACTATTTTACGCTACGTCCGCACCTACATGGGTATTTTTGAAAACGCAGCTGTTTCGTCCACACGGAAACGGCGTTTGGAATCAGTGAAAACTGAGATTTTTTAAAACTCCTTTTCTGCATTTAAGTGTGGTGAGGAATACAGAGTTTTTCACGCACCGTCAAAGGTATGTGCCATTTTTCATGTCACGCCACGTTATTGTTTGCATGAGATGAATTGCAGAATAGCAGATAGAGACAAAATACTGTTAATCTGACTATCTGCAGGTTTTACACACTTACATATACACACGCAGTTACTGTCCCTCCATTTACAAAGGCAGAGGTGTCACGGTGTGATTATTTTTCGTGTAGTTGTTTTTCCCCCGTGTAATAATATTCAATATTGCTATCAATACATTTTTCAATCCCTCTGCAAAATGGGTTGTCCGTGATTTGAACAGGGGGAACAAATCGTGGCAGGATTAGCCTGATATTATTTGTATCCCGCTGTAACTTTACTGTATAAAGAGCTAACATCTCCAAAATGTCAGGAGTAGTTCGTCATTACAACAAGTGTTTGTGAACTAAAAATCAAGAATGTGGGATACTGTTTGTCCATGATTTGAAGAGCTCAGCGCTGCTCCCAATGAAGGGAAAACCAATTCTTCAGGGGAGACCTACCTTGGCACTTGTGCAGGTGAAGCCAAAGGGAAGATATGCTTCACCATATTTTCTAGTTTTTGGCTTAGAATGAAGTTGGTTTGGAAACATATTCAGCCATGCTTCATCTCCTGCTTTGCGTTTGTGGAGGTGCCCTGTGCTAGCAATGTCCAAGCATTGTTTTTTTTTGTTTTGTTTTTTCCTTTTCACACCGCGCCCCCCCCCTGCAATGGCTCTGCGGGCCCCACACTTTGGGAAGGTCTGGTTTAGACCATGATAAGGGCATAATGTGTGTCTGTTGTTGACCACACGGAGACTGTCAGAGTTGCGGAGACTTTGTACTCAAGACTTTTTTTTGTACTAATATGTACACCATATTACTATCAGTGGAGTAAATGGGTTATCATAGGTACTTGGTGTTTGCTCTCACTGTGGTATTGTATCGCTTTCTGTTCCTGTTACCATGCGCAGTGTTGATTTGTGTAGCTTAATCTGTGTAGCTCAATTAATTTCAAAATTAACTGTGACTTTCCTACTGTAACCTTCATGTGCTTTATCAGAGCACAACTTTCTTGAACAATCAGCAAATTATAGTCTTACTATTCAGTTATTGTGTCACTAGCAGTACAGCTTGTGGTTCTCCTGTTCAGTGTATCAAATCTTTAGTTACTCCTGAGCTTCTTTTAGCATACCTTGTTTGTAGCTTTGGAGACAGGGCTTAGAGAACTGACAACTGATGGCGCAGATGACGTTTTGTAGAGAGGACCCAAATGCAGACACTTGGAGACTAGACTAATCTTAACAAAAGCAAGCCATTTAGCATACAAAAATACAAAACAAAAGGCAACTTTCACTAACAGAAAACTAAACTGGGAAACCACTAGCACATAAAACATGAGCAAGGGGAAGAACTGACATTTCGGCAAAAGACAAGGCGAGACTGAGACTATGTATATATATGGAAAAGTGATTAGGAGAAGAGGAGACACATGAGAACAAAGACATAATGAGACAGTGGAAATGAAACAGAAAACAATGCGCATGAGACCAGGGTTTTAATAGTTTTGCAATTTTCATTAGTTTTTATTTTTATTTAATTTTGACTTCAGATTTTCAATTTTATATCAGTTTTAATTAGTTTTTACCAAGTTTAGTTTAGTTTTTATTTTTGAAAATCCTTAGTTTCAGTTTAGTTTTGATTAGTTTCAGTTATAGTTTTAGTTGCGTTTGCAATAATTAAGTGTAACAAAATCCCAGTTTCATCCTATCAGTCATTCTCTTCTGCTTATCCTTGGGTATGTTGCTATTCCAGCTACCATACCCTGCACCCTGGACAGGTCGCCGGTCTGTCGCAGGGCTAACACGCAGAGACAGACAACTCACATTCCCACCTATGGGTTCTTTAAATAAATAAATAAATAAAGGCAGATGAACAACCATTGATACCAGGCAACTATAAAATGTATATCTTGGCCCCAATGAGACTATTAACTCTTGCAGCACCGGGTGTTCGTAATTTTGGTTCAAGTGAATTGATAAACTTTTTGAAGGCAATTGACTCACACAGTTATGTAGATATCCCAGTCCTGTTGTCTCGGGATGCATCACGCTGCCTTGCCTGGGGTTAGCTTCTGTTTTCTGGGGATCAGGGTTGAGTGTGCTCCCTTACCTTCTCAAGGTAAGCTAGGTTAGCCTTCTTGTGTGAGCTTTTCAAGTGCACTTTAAGGTTTGTGGGATTTTTTTCCCTTTAGAAACGTCTCTCATAATTTGTCTCTTTCCACTACAAGACACTTGCTTTATCCAAAACACAGTCATATTCAAAGTAATCCCAAATTGGACTCTGGCGCTTTCTCCCGACTTTTCCTGACATGATTCTGCGCATGGACGGAGCAGCAACACAGACGACTCGACTAACGTACTTGCCACCTGCTGGCATAATGAGACACAGCAAGAAAAAAAATCTGGAAACTAAACTTCATTTTCACCGTTGACTATTGTATGACACACACAAATCAATGAAAACTAAACACATTTTTGCTATAAATTCAGTTAATTTTAGTTAGTTTTGTGAACACTCATTACAATTTTAGTTAGTTTTCCTTTTTTTGTTTTTATTTTTATTTCCGTTAACGAAAATGTTTTTTCACTTCTAGTTTTTGTTATTTCGTTAGTTTTCGTTAACGATAATAACCTTGCATGAGACAAGGACTATCAAAATAAGACAGGAAACACAGAAACAAAACCCGGCCTTAAGACACACACACTTGAGCGAGAGCAAGGGACAAAGAGAGCGGGAGCGAGATGGAGACGAGACAGAAACTTGACATTCGTAACCAGACATGACTACAGAGGGGACGCTGGGGAGAACACACAGAGGTGAGACTAAAACAGAGTGAAATAAGGGAAAGGACTAAGAACTAGAATCACAAGTCACCAAACTCATATGCTATCAAAACTGAATATTAGAATCACATAATTCCTAAAGAATCAATAAGTCTCAACAATGCCAAAACACATAATACAAAATACCAGACACTGGTTCAAAAAAACCCAGGACCACACCCCTTGGTGTGGGCCAAAGTAGCTTAGCTCTGGTTAGATGGCCCCAGCAGGTTCTGCCAAGCCGCTGGGACATCAGCTCATCTGGGTGACTGACTGTTAGGAGGTGTTGACCTAAACAGACAACCCCCCCCCCCCCCCCCCCCCAATAATCAAATCAAATCAAAATCAAATCAAATCACTTTTATTGTCACATCACATGTGCAGGTACATTGGTACAGCACATGTGAGTGAAATTCTTGTGTGCGAGCTTCACAAGCAACAGAGTTGTGCAAAATACAATAATGTAAACAAGCAAAATACAAGAATGGCTACATCTGAAACTAATAAATATATGTACAATATATAATAGTATATGCATTTCTGGATGTGTATACTAAATATTTTTCTACGTGTCTGTGTGTGTGTGTGTGTGTACACATATTTTACAAATTAAATAGAGTAAACAATAAATAAAATATATAAAAATATACAGAGTTGAGACATGTGCAAAACAGTGGCATTACTGTACAGTATGGAGTGCATAATGTTAAAGTTCCAGTAGTGTAGCTGAGGTGTCTATGACGTGTTCAGCAGTCTGATGGCCTGGTGGAAGAAGCTGTCTCTCAGTCTACTGGTACGGGACCGGATGCTGCAGAACCTCCTTCCTGAGGGAAGTAGTCTGAACAGTTACACCAATACACCACCATCCAAGGAAAAAAATGGTTATTAGGGACTGTTCTTAAAAACAGGAACCTACAGACTCTAGCAACGATAGTTGATTGTATTCCAGGGGCAGGCACACAGAATTGGAAACTGCTGGCTAAGAGTAAGGGTAGATTTGGTAAGATCATAAGTCACGTCAGAAATAATGGCACCTGGTTGCATCAATTGGAAGTCACTAAAATTAATATTGAGTTGGTACGTAATTCTGCTAAAAAATGTTGGACTTATGTTTCTCTTATCACATCTCAAGTTGGACCAGTAGTGACTTATTAAGCTGGACAGTAGCGGTTTTTGATACGGGCGACACGGGCAGTTGCTCTGGGCGGCATCGTGGTGGGGGGCGGCATCACGGGCATCGGCAAAAAAATTAAATAAAAATTGTTCATACTCATGCTGCCCCGACATCATGCCAGCACATTTTGGGAATGTCGTACGCACCAATCGGTTTTCTATCGCCCATTTGCTGGGAGTAAGGGCGCCCTCCGTTTGCGAGGTGCGCCTGCTGCAAATAGAGCACATTTCATTCATAATGTTGTAAATCCAAGCCCATTATGTATTCATGATTTGAATCCTGGGTTGTGCAAAATCCCAGACATAAACCCTAGACAAAGCGAATCTGTGAAATAAGGTGTAGGTCTATTAAGTTATGATTCTCAGATTGGGGGATGGGTGTTTATACTGGAGTGCAAAATTAAAACCAAGATGGACAAGAAAAGTTCAACGCCATCAGGTCCTCAGTTTAGAAAAAAGAGAAAAGAGGAGGAGGAGAAATGAGCAAAAGATACAGGTAAGCAGATGTGTCATTTGATCATGGCAGGTCATCCTGAAACAATCAGAATGAGAATACTTTATTAATCCCTAAGGAAATTATGTGCGTTACAGTTGCTCCAAGAAGAAATGGTAAAAATAGCAACAGTAACAGACTAAACTCCAAACAATACATTATGTTACAGATTGTAATATTAATTAGTCAGTATCAATTGTTGCCAAATTGTTGATTTGTCCTGTTTTCATTGTATGATGAATTATGATGGCTGTCCGGTAGCCGTTTGCATACTATGCATACTCTCTCTTCATATGTGTGTGTGTGTGTGTGTGTGTGTTTCTCTGGTGAAATTCAGTATGGTTCCGACAACAGTTTTATTTTAATGTACAATCCTTAATATGTTTTATGTGTGTGTGTGTGTGTGTGTGTGTGTGTGTGTGTGTCGGGGGAGGGGGGGGGGGGGGCAGAGGGAGTGTTTCGTCCAGGGCACCAAACAGGCTAGGACCGCCACTGAAGCTGGATGTTATCCTAACCCTCCAAAGACAGACAGAAAGAGCTTGTTCCTGAAAGATGCAACTTTGTGTGTTTCAGTGATATTAGGGTCATTATGGTAATCCCAGAAATGGTATCACTGCAGCAATGCAAGGACAAAAGTTGGCTGGGAGTAGAGAAAGTGAGTAGGTGTGAGGGAGCAGTAAACAAAACTTTGATCAGGCATTGGGGTTCTTTTTACTGTGTGGGTTTTTTTTTTCATGTTTTCTGTGTTATTTGCAGAGAATTGGATGTGGTGCCCTACCTGGGATTACCGTAATGATCCTAATATCACCGAAAAAGCGTAGACTTGATGCTTTTAGAAGCCAGTGGACATTTTGATTGCACCAATGGGTCAAGGTCGTTTTACCTAAAAGTTTAAACTTAAACTGGTTTTAATGGGTTAAACCACAGGCTGTCTGAGTGGTGTCCAAAATTCAATGTGGGCGTGATAGATAATTAGAAAACTTTCTGCAGAAAACCCGTCTTTGTTAGGAGCGTTGATATCCATCCCACTTTAGATGGAACCTCTCATTTCTAGAAATCTGGAAGAATTTCTGACTATCCTGAGTTGAAACCAGGAATCGTGTATGCCAGTCTCTTACTGTTGCTGTCTCCTGTCATCCCCAAAAACCCCTTTGCCATAGAGATTGGTTCTGCTCTCAGACCCAAAACAAACAAACCAGAACAACCCCCCCCCCCCCCCCCCGCCCCCCCAAAAAAGGACAAAAAACAAATTAAGTATAAAAAGCATGTAAGCTGGAGAGAAAATTGCATTTCACTCATGTAGAAGACCTCTGGCCTCTGGCAAAGTAGCTAGTTTATATTTTTTAGAAAAAGCCCTCCATAAAGTTCCGACAATTCTGTCACTGATCTATGAAAACAGCAATAAGCCCAGATTTCTTGTCTGGGCTGACAAAGAGTCAGAACTCTGTTGGCCAACAAAGCCATTGCCAAAATTGGTCATATCTTGTCATGTGTACGCTGTGTTCTTAAAAAGAATTGTGGAAACTGGCCAAGTGGAGAAAAGAAAAGAAGAAGTGAAAGGCTTAAAAACTATCTGCAATAGATGAATGGTATCTGAAAGTCACATGCTCTGTCAAAGACCTGACACTGGACCTGAGAGATGCATCTGGCACCTCCATCTACTGTTTGCCTTATAAGAAATGGTCTCAGTGAAAAAGTGGCTGTGAAGAAGCCATTAACAAAGAAGGGGAACAAGGAAAAAAGTATG